>NW_006921590.1:23369747-23391973 GCF_000298275.1 Orycteropus afer afer
TAGTGATACTGCCTCAGAAACCCAAGGAGGGGTCGCTATGAGTCAGGGCCGACTTGACGGCAAATAACAACATAACAACCCACTTTTAAAAGCTGTATTTATGTGTGACCCTCTTTTATGTTATACATTGTACTTTTCAACGGATTGTAATAAATCTAAGATCAGAGAGGAATGTGCAATGAAGGATCTTTAGTACCAGTTAACTACTATCACGTTTAATTTGGCACCTAATGAATGGACAGGTACTCTTTTTTTTCCCCCTCTAAAAACATAATCGTGGAAGATAACTTCTTTTTAATATTGAAATAGATACTGTTATTGAAAGTATCCACTTTAATTGTAATTTTATAGAGACCAAAAAAACCAAACCCTCTGTTATCAAAGTTATTCTGACCCATAGCAACCTCCATGGGGTTATAAGGCTGTAAATCTTTATGAAAGTAGACTGCCTTATATTTGTCCCACAGAGCAGCTAGTGGGCGAACTACCAACCTTCTGGTTAGCAGCCAAATGCCTTAACTGCTGTGCTACCAGAGCTCCTTGAAAATTTATAAATAACAGAATCTACCTTAGATTCTAGGTGGTATTCAGATCTTTGTGCATCCTGTTGAATAGTATCCTAGCTTAATTTTGTTGAGGGAGTGGTGGCTTTGTTTGAAAGCTTCATTTTTATAGTTTTTTTTAATTGTATATATATATACACACACACACACACACACACACACATTCCCTGTAAAGGGATTTTTTAATCCTTTCATGACTTAATTAGTTTTATGTTTGTTAGATTTTTGTTAATTGTTTTTCAGTAATAGAATGCATGCTGAATAATTGAGTCATATTGAAGTTTTGTTAGGTTTAGGTTAGATGGATTTGATAAATAGTATGTTAGAGACAAGGAGCTCTGGTAGCATAGTGTCTAAGGCACTTGACTGCTAACCAGAAGGCTGGCAGTTCAAACCCACCAGCCACTCCTCAGAAGGAAAATGGGGCAATCTACTTCTGTAGTGATACTGCCTCGGAAACCCAAGGAGGGGTCTCTATGAGTCGCAGCCGACTCGATGGCACATAACAACAACAACAACAACAAATGTTAGAGACATATATCCCCCTGGATTCTGGAAGTAGGATAGGTGGGTTGAGGCATGAGAAAAATCCTTTGTTTTTAACAAATTTATTTTGTTGTGTGAAACTTTTAGAATCATAAAGTAACGCTTAAAGGCACCCTGCAATGGCTGCACATAATTGTTGTCAGTCTTCCTCCTTCCTAGTGCTGCATTCTCTGCATCACCTTCTAGATCCCTTGACAAGTAATTATTTTCCAGCCTTTTAGAGTTGTATATCTTTTGGCCTCACTTACTCCTGGCTTGTTCTTTGCAAAAGAAGAGTCTTCTTAGTCTTTTGATTTTCCTGGGACAGTAAGCTGCCTAATGAGAGTGAGCCTGAAGGAATGCTGGTCACATCTGCCCCTTTTGTTATGTGGTGCTGTAAACAAAAATTAACATAGCATGCTTACAGAAAAACCTGGGGTGAGGGTGGGAGAACAGCTGGCAAACAAGCTTAGAAGGCACTTAAAGAGACCTGAAAATGAGTTACTCCCTTGAAAATTACATCATCACCAAAACCACAACTTCCAAATGAAACACAGGAAGCTACATGTTTATAAGGCTCACCTCTGCTGACCAAAACCCAAAAAAGACAAAAGGTGTACACATTTATGCCTCCAGGATGCACCCCCACCCCCAATCTCGTACCCTCTAAACACTGTGATTTTTGTGTCACAATATTTGTTCAGTTGTAAACAATTATGCATCTCCCTGCCAGATGCCAACATGTGCTATAAATTTGGAACAAGTATCATCTGAAGATACGAGAGGCAAAAAAAATGTAAATGTGCCATACATGTCCCACTGGTCATGAAATGTTTAAAATTGCACCATGAGCAATCAGTGTAACAAATACGTGTTAGATACCTATTTTGTATTGTAACACTACTGTGTACTCACCAAGAAGGAGAACATACATTTTCTTTGCCTTTGAGGAAGTATAACATATTTGGGGAGCTAATACATGAAAGTTAAGAGTTGATTAAATAGTTACCAGGTTATTTAACTAGACATCACAAGAAACATTATGAGACAGTTTGTAATCGTTAGATGGGGTTTATAGGTATTTGGTGCTTTTGGCATATAAAGTTTCTAGGAAAGAGAGTGGCTGGATTGATCAGGGAAGTTGGAATCTGACATGGGCCTTGAAGGATTAGAAGCAGTGATTGGGAAGAGACATCCAAGCATAACCTTCCATACATGGAAGGAATCTCCTGAATAAAGGCAAAGAGCTAGAAATGATCATGGAAGGTGGGGAGTTACTGAAAATCTGGTCTGGTAAAAAGTGAGAAGTTTCAAAAGAGAATAGTGGTTCTTTCACCTTTCAGATACATAGCCTCCTTCCCGGACTTCTTGTGGTTGGGTGAGGCCTTGAGATTAGTTCTGGCCAATGAATTGAAAGCAGCAACACTTCGGAGCCAAGCTTTTAATTGCTGATAAAAGATTGGACAGTTTATTTCTTCCTCTGACATGGCAACCAGCCATATTCAAGATGGTATCAGTTGCTTAAACCTGAGTCCTTGAATGACTGAGCAGAGCCCTCTTGCCAGTCTATCATAGTATAAATGAGAAATAAAATGTTAGTTATTTAAGCCACTGAAATTTGGAAGTTGATTGTTAGCTTTAGCAAAGGGTAACCTAGTCTGTGCTTACTGATGTAATGGGTAAGTAGCAAACAAAGCTGCTAGAGGAGACCTTGTTGTTGTTGTTGTTGTTATGTGCCGTCGAGTCGGCCCCGACTCATAGCGACCCCTCCTTGGGTTTCCGAGGCAGTATCACTACGGAAGTAGGATTGCCCAACCTTCCTTCCGAGGAGTGGCTGGTGGGTTTGAACCGCCAGCCGTCTGGTTAGCAGGCAAGTGTCTTAGCCACTATGCTACCAGAGCTCCCAGAGGAGACCTAGTAGAAATTAATAAAGGGAAAAACTGTTTTCAGCTCCATGTTCTAAAGCTCTAACATTTTCCAGGAACTAACCAAATCACTCCCAGATTTTCAAGTAGAAAACTGAAAAAAAAAAGTCTGTCATTACCATTAGAGAGAGAGAAACAAAAACGCTTATCAACATCAGACATAAACAGCTAACTTCATAAACTGGAGAACATATTAGAACAACCTTAAAAAGAACAAGAAGATCTAGGCAAAAGGAAGATTATAGATTGCAGGATTATCATTGTTAAAATAATTACTTGTTTTTTTTTCAATTATTAGCTGCTTGTGCCAACATTTATCAAAAATTATCCAGCATTACTCTTTTTTTTTATCCTCTCTCAGATGTTAGTGTGATATGTTGATGACTTGTGTATTATGTCGTTGATTTGCATTTTTACTTTCCTTTTAAGATTACAGAATGATATATATTTTCCATATTCTCATCTCTTTTTCTCTTCATAAATAATCTTCAGGTCACATTGAAGTAGTGAAATTACTTGTGGCACATGGAGCTGAAGTGACATGCAAGGATAAGAAGTCTTACACACCTCTTCATGCAGCAGCCTCAAGTGGAATGATCAGTGTCGTCAAATACCTTCTAGATCTTGGAGTTGATGTAGGTATATACGTTGAACAGTATAAAATTTCAGAGCATTTGTTATATTTTTGTTAGCATATTATTGGCAGATGTTATTTCTCATTAACTAACAAGAGGCTTCTTGCACACCATATAAAAGTATTCCTTACTGTATGTATCTGTTTGGGTAAGAAGGGATATTAACATTATCTGAATATATTTGACTTCTGAGTTTCAGTAGCTTAGAGTACTATCTCACAGGTTGTTCTTTAAGCACATATACTTTACTCTTAGTATATTTATTCTCAAGTAGATTACAGTTCTGACAAACTGAGCTGGTTCTTCAAAACAGATTGAAAGCAGCATATTAGGATGAGAGAGTTAGGTTCTGCTGGAGGGAGGCTATTTAAATCAGCTGTCAACAAAAGAAGAGAAAAAAGAACAAATACAGATATCCCCTGCTTTTTGAAGTTCACTTTAGGCCACCCCACTTTCACGAAAAACCTACATTCATATCTCTTTTTACTAACTGAAAGAAGTCAGAAGAGGATTTTCGCTTTCATGAAAAAAGGCAAGAAGTGAAACTCTCAATGTTTGAGCCCTTAAAGAGGCAAGATCCCCCCAAGCAGTGAGAGGGGCATCGCCAAGCTCCTTTGCTGGGAACCTAAGCATCAAGCCGCCATAGCTTTGAATTGTGCCAGTGAACACTATGTATTAGTGTTATTTTAGATTTTAAATGTTAATTGGTAGGTTACTTTTTGAGTCTGGGAACGCTCAAAGATTTTTCCTATATAAATTAGTGGTAATTGTTTTTTTACTTTATGCCATTTCAGCTTACAAAAGGTTTCTTAGGAACACTATACTTTCAGATAACAGGGGAAACATGTAAATAAAGGTAAATGATAGCTTAAACAAAGAATACATGACAGAACTTGAGAGCTGAGTAGGCTCTTAATTAAAAGCCTAGGTAAAGCAGGTTCCCTAAAGCAAACAAGTAGTTATTTAAAATGTGGGGATCATGAGGAGTTGCAAAAATCCAAACACACTGTTTGGTGAAATCATGTAGAGTACATAGATAAAAATTTCATCTCTACATTTTCTGTAGCTCTGTTTCAGCAGAGTGCCATAATGCCTTAAATGACCCCTGATCCAGGTAAACAAAATAAGGCAACATTGTCCCTAGTGACTGTTTTAAGGCCATTCTAGTACAATTTTTAAAATTTATTGACAGGAGTATAATATTTGTAAACTACAAGGGGCAGAATGTTCTTCTAAATGAGTAATTAGATTTAGAAAGCCACTGAATGACATGTAATCTCCAGTCGCATAGTGTCTTAGTTTCCTGGGGTTGTTACAACAAATAATCACAAAATGGGTAGATTAACTCAACATAACTTCTCGCAGTTCTGGATCCTAGTAGTCTGAAACAATGGGTTGTCACTATGGTTCCTTCTGATGGTTCTGTGGGAATCGGTTCCATGTCTCTCCTAGGTGTTCCTTGACTTGTATATGTATCACTCCAATTTGTGGAGTTTCATGGCATATCTCCCTATGTGTATTTGTGTCCAAATTTCCTTCTCCTTACAAGGATGTCATTAATTGGGCCCACCTTAATCCAGTGTGACCTCCTTTTAACTTGATTTAACTGCAAAGACCTTATTTCCAAATAAGGTCACATTCACGAGTTCCAGATGGATATGACTTTTTGGAGGACGTTATTCAACCCAGTATAAGTGGTCTTGCTGATTTGCATTCTAATTTTGCCATACTTTTTTTTATCTCTCTTCTGCCCTGGGCCACCAATAGTTTGGTGAACATTTGGTATGACCTAAGTTCTTTTTAACTTCATTTTCTTAGAAAATGAGGATTATAGATAATGGAAAGATGAAAAGAATACGGTGTGGTATAAGCAGAAATTAAGTCTAGGTAGTTTAACTGGAGTTAAGTGTTATTTTTCTACTTCCTCTTTCTTTTACCAGGGATCTTGGAAAAGAAAATATTAACTAAAACTGTGATAAATTGGGGCCAAAAACAAGTTATAGCGCACACTCCACACAAAACCACCCTCACTTCTAACACCAGCTACAAGTTCAGGTAGTTTCCAAAACCACCCTCAATATTGATAATTTTCTAGGAAGATACTCAGAACTCACTGAAAGCTGGTATGTTTGAGGTTACAGTTTTTTACAGGTGGTTACATATTTGGATCAGTTAAGATCCATAGGGCAGGGACCAGGAGGGTTCCAAATGCAAAGCTTCCCTTGCCCTCTTCCAGTGAAGTGAAGACACCTTATTCTGCTCACATTGATGTGTGACAGTGCACATGAAGTATTGCCAGGGAAGCTCACTTGAGCTTCAGTCTTCTGAGTTATTAGGACTCCCTTATGTAGGCATGATTTATTGATTGATTACCCACCTGATTGATTTCTGTCTCCAGGTCCACTGATAATGACTCAGTATCTCCACCCTAAATCACATGGTGGTCTTTCTGGTGTTACCAGCTCCCATGCTAAACAAGGACACTCCTGTCATGACATAGATCACTTCCCAGAAGCTGAGGGCAAAGGCCAGACCTCTCTTGAGGCAAGGCCAAATTGTTTACTACACAGAAGTCTTCTAAACTTTAAAGTATTCTCCATGTTATTCATTAGAAACAGAAAGAAAGGGAAAAAAAAGGGGGGGCTAAAGTTGCTTAAATTCTTACTCTTGAGCACATTCTTTTCTCTTTTGGTAAAATGTCACCATCTGAGGCTGGAAAATATCTAGATCCCAAGTCTGTAGCAAAAATGAGTTAAATAAGTAGAGTATGATGCCACTTGTTCCTTGAAAGCTTGATCTCTGTTTCATCACTGACCTCAGTCTTTTGTCACTACAAGGTAAAAAATGCATGCCATTGAATATATAATCAAATTTTCAGTGTGTGTTCACTTTGGCTTTTAAAAATACATTATGTTCATTTTTTTTCCCCTAAAATAGCTCTTGGAATAATTTAATTTTGCCCTGAGGTGCTCATTATATATTTGAATTATATTGCTTACATATGTAAACTTTACTGAATTGGCAACATGCTTGTTGTTATATCCATTATTTTAAAAGAACTTTAGAATTATAAGCATCATCTGTATAATTTATGTCTTTTTCACGCTGATAATATGAGTTCATTGACGGGGTTGCTAAAATTTATGGCAGTGATAATTAGCAAGATTACTCTAACATTTACATTTCTGTCTTCCAATAGATGAATGAACCAAATGCCTATGGAAATACACCTCTTCATGTAGCCTGCTATAATGGACAGGATGTTGTAGTGAATGAACTAATAGATTGTGGTGCTAATGTAAATCAAAAGAATGAGAAAGGATTTACTCCTTTGCACTTTGCTGCTGCATCAACACATGGAGCATTGTGTTTAGAGCTTCTAGTTGGCAATGGGGCTGATGTCAATATGAAGGTATGAAACAAAATCAGAATCCGTACTTTACGTATTTAGGAGTTCTCTGTTTAAAAGCATATCAGTAATGAATACCATTCAACAGTAAAAGGAACAAACTACCGATAGCCTCAAGAACAGCTTTGCTGAATGAAAAGGCTTATGCAGAATTATTTACTCTGTTTCCATTTATAAGAGATTGTAGAACAGACAGAATTCTGTTTTATGAAGTTCAGGAATCTATAGTTGAAAAAACTCAGAACAATGGTTGCCTCTGTGAGGAGGAGAGTAGCAGAGGGATTGACTTGGAAAAGGAGTCATGAGGGAACTTAAAGTGGTGATGGCAGTATTCTGTGTTTTTACCTGGCTTTGAGTTATATAGACTAGCATTTGTCGAAACTCATAAAATGGTATATTTAAGATATGTGCATGTCATTGTAAATAAATTTTCCCTTAGAAGGAAGAAAACTAAACAAACGTTGAACTCTAGTTAATGATATCCATGTTGAAGTGTTTAGAAGTGATATCTGCAACTAAGTATTTGTTGCAAGTTGGGGATTGGTTCAGTCTTTCCAAAGTAAGGGCAAATGTACTTAATATTAAAGAGCAAGTAAGAATTGTCCATAAGTCATAACCCAAAGTCTGCTTGCATAGTAAAATGTTAGTACTAGAATCTAACTGATATGTATATGGATGTTCACTTAACAGTTCTCTCAACTTCTCTGGTTTGAGATTTTTTTCACAATTTTAGAAAGATTAGTATCAGTTTGTTGCATGTGAAAAATAGTTGTTTTTTGTTTATTTGGTCACATTTACTTTCAGGAGGTAACATTCGGGTTCTAGAAATATGGGAAAAGTTTGGAACCAAAATAAACGTACTTTTTCACTGTATAATTAATTCTCTGAGAAAGCACAATGCAACCAAAATTTTGACTATTACTACTTTATAATACAAGAGCTCTGGTAGCATAGTGCCTAAGGCATTTGACTGCTAACCAGAAGGCTGGCAGTTCAAACCCACCAGCCACTCCTTAGAATGAAGGTTGAGCAATCTACTTCTGTAGTGATGCCATCTTGGAAACTCAAGGAGGGGTCGCTATGAGTCAGGTCTGACTTGACGGCACATAACAAGAACAACTATAATACATCATTGCCATTTTAGCTTTTCCAGGATGTTTTTACTGGGTGCTTCTGTATTAATTCAATAATTCATCCACTGACCACTTGCCAAACCATATTTTGTGGTATGAAGAAAAGAAAACCACAAACAAAATTGAAGCTTTGAGAATTAGTTTTTTAAAAATTAAAGCTTATAATGTGGTCTTCAAAGAACTTTAATTATATGACATTACAGACCCTTTTATAGATGTGATGAGCTAGTGTCTTTCAAACTCGTAGAGAAAGAAATCTATTCTCTTAACCTCTGTTTTAGGCTGGATTCTCTAGAGAAGCAAAACCAGTAAAGCTTATATACATATATATATATTTGTTGTTGTTATGTGCCATCGAGTCGTATCTGACTCATAGCGACCCCTCCTTGGGTTTCCAAGGCAATATCATTACAGAAGTAGACTGTCTAGCCTTCCTTCCGAGGAGTGGCTTGGTGGGTTTGAACCGCCGGCTTTCTGGTTAGCAGTCAAATACCTTATGTACTATGCTACCAGAGCTCATAGAGAAAGAGAAATTTATCTTAAGAAAACAGCTCACACACTTATGGAAGCTGGCAAGTCCCAAGTTCTTGGATCAAACATCAAGCTCGAGGTTTTTCCCAACTCAACACAGCTGTAGGGACAGACGAGCTCAAGGTTGGCAGGCAATACACCAGCTATTGACTCCAACAAATGGTGAATTCAAGATCTCCAGGCCAAATTTGGATTGTTTGCTCACAGACAGTTTGTAGGCAGCACGACAGGATCCTGATCCACAGAAGAATGTCCCTTTTCCTAGGATGTCCATAAATATATTAGAAGCAGACCACATACCTCGGGAAACTCCCTTTCAATGGATTGGCTGCTCAAAACACACATCTAATTCCATCATTGGAATAACCCACATCACAATTGCTTAAACCACACAGAATTGTGGTCCAGCCAAGTTGACAGCTCTAACTATCACAGTCCACCCCTTGTCACTGTGGCAGTTGTACACATCTTCTTAACCATATATAATCTCTAAATAAATAAGGACAATTATAAAGTCATATTTGCACCTAACATGATACACTAACACACATACAACCGAAACACATTATTTACATTTCACAGTTCATAACAGAAGGAAACAAAAATATTTGATGCACATATACAATGAAGAAATACAACAATCACAGTCACATGGTCATGATATTCAAGAATACCTTCTTCCAACACCCATTCTGTGTTTCCTGTGCCCTCAGCAATCACCTCAGCTGGTCATGGTTTTTTGCCTGGTGGAGTGACCCAAACCTTCATTCCTGAAGGGTCTGGGCCATTAGTAGTTATATCAGAATTGGGTTGCTGTATTTTTCCATTGACTTTAATCACAGGGCATGGTAGTATACTAAGAGACATTCTAAAGAATCTCCTGTATTCCAGACATATTCTTCTTTACCTCCATTATGTAATGTCAATCCAATTTCCCCTTGGTAATCAGGATCTATCACACCAGATAGTACAGTAACGCCCTTCTTTGTCTGTTGATCCAGAAGCATGAGGAAGCCAAAATGGCCAGGTGGCATTCTTAATTTCCAGTTCAGTGCAATCAATATTGTGTCTCCAGGTGGGAGTGTTCTCCCTTTGGGACTAACATCTCCAGACCCACAGAGATAGGGTAGGAGGGACAGGAAGCAGTTTTTTTAGTGGGTCACTAGGGGTAGTAGTGAGTAGGTACCACTCCTGTTTCCACCCTTTGTTTCCTGGACCCATGAATTCTGGCTATTGGAGAAACAGCACCATATATCGGATGCTGGATTAGAGTATATACAGCCTCTTGGAGAACATTGCCCTAACCCTTCAAGGTATTGCCATGTAGCTGATGCCGTAATTTTGTTTTCAGTAGGCCATTCCATCATTCCGTCAAGCCAGTTGCTTCAGGATGATGGGGAACATGATAAGACCAGTGAATTCCATGAGCATAGGCCCATTGTCACACTTCATTTGCTGTGAAATGAGTCCCTTGATCCAGAGCAATGCTGTGTGGGATACCATGATGGTGGATGAGGCATTCTGTAAGTCTACCGATGATAGTTTTGGCAGAAGCATTGTGTGCAGGAAAGGTGAATCTATATCCAGAATAAGTATCTATTCCAGTAAGAACAAAACGCTGTCCTTTCCATGATGGAAGTCGTCCAATGTAATCAACCTGCCACCAGGTTGCTGGCTGATCACCCCAAGGAATGGTTCCGTATTACGGACTCAGTGTTGGTCTCTGCTGGCAGATTGGTCACTCAGCAGTGGCAGTAGCCAAATCAGTCTTGGTAAGTGGGAGTCCATGTTGCTGAGCTAATGCATAACCTCCATCCCTGCCACCATGGCCACTTGGTTCATAAGCCCATTGAGCAATGACAGGAGTAGGTAGTTAGGGAAAAAGAATAGCTGGTTTCCAGTGAACGTGTCATCCTATCTGCCTGATTGTTAAAAGTCCTCCTGTCCTGAGGTCACCTTTTGGTGGGCATTCACATGAGACACAAATATCTTTATTCCTGTGGCCCATTCAGAGAGATCTATCCACATACCTCTTTCCCATATATCCTTGTCACCAATTTTCTAATCATGTTCCTTCCAAGTCCCAGAACATCCAGCCAAGCCATTAGCCACAGCCCATGAATCCATATACAGTTGCACATCTGGCCATTTCTTGTTCCATGCAAAGTGAACAACCATGTGCATGGCTCAAAAGTTCTGCCCATTGGGAGGATTTTCTTTCACCACTGTCCCAGAAGTCCCAGAAAGGGGCTGCAGTGCCACTGCTGTCTACTTTTGTGTGGTGCCTGCATATTGCGCAGAACCATCTGTAAACCAGGCACAAGTTTTCTCTTCCTCAGTCAGCTGATTGTAAGGACTCCCCATGAGGCTGTAGGTGCAGACTGGGAGAGAGAAGGTAATGTGACTGGAGTGGAGACCATAGGCATTTGGACTACTTCCTCATTCAACTTACTTGTGCCTTCAGATCCTGCTCGAGCCCGATCTCTGATATACCACTTCCATTTAATGATGGAGTGCTGCTGTGCACGTCCAACTTTATGACTCTGTGGATCAGACAGCACCCAGTTTATGATGGGTAGCTCAGGCCTCATGGTCACTTGGTGGCCCATGGTTAGGCATTCAGTCTCTACTAAAGCCCAGTAACAAGCCAAAAACTGTTTCTCAAAAGGAGAGTAGTTATCTGCAGAAGATGGTAGGGCTTTGCTCTAAAATCCCAAAGGTCTATGTTGCGATTCACCAGTAGGGACCTGCCAAAGACTCCAGACAGCATCTCTGTCTACTACAGACACTTCAAGCACTATTGGATCAGCAAGGTCATATGGCCCAAGTGGCAGAGTAGCCAGCATGGCAGCCTGAACCTGTTGCAGAGCCTTCTATTGTTCTGGGCCCCACTCAAAACTGGCCACTTTCTTAGTCACTTGATAAATAAGCTGCAGCAACACACCCAAATGAGGGATATGTTGCCTCCAAAATCCAAAGAGGCCCACCAGACATCATGCCTCTCTATTAGTTGTGGGGAAGCCAGGTACAATAACTTATCCTTCACTTTAGTAGGAACTCTGGTGGCATAGTGCCTAAGGCATTTGACTGCTAACCAGAAGGCTGGAGGTTCAAATGCACCAGACACTCCTCAGAAAGAAGGTTGGGCAATCTACTTCTGTAGTGATACCACCTCGGAAACCCAAGGAGGGGTTGCTGTGAGTCAGATCCAACTCAATGGCAATATGTTTCTTTTTGTTTGTTTGTTTGTTTCACTTTAGTAGGAATATCTCAACATGCCCCATTGGACCCCTAGAAATTTTACTGAGGTGGAAGGTGCCTCAATTTTTGTTGGGTTAATTTCCCAACCTCTAGCCCACAGATGTTTCATCAATAAGTCTAGAGTTATTGATACTTCTTCCTTACTAGGTCCAATCAGCATAATGTCATCAATATAAATGGACCAGTGTAATGTCTTGTGGAAGGGAAAGGCAATCAAGATCCCTACAGACTAAATTATGACATAGTGCTGGGGAGTTGTTCTACCTCTGAGGAAGCACTGTGAAAGTATATTGTTAGCCTTGCCAGCTGAAGGCAAACTGCTTCTGATGGTCCTTTGAAATTGGTATCGAGAAAAAGGCACTTGCCAGATCAATAGCTGCATACCAAGTACCAGGAGAAGTACTAATTTGCTCAAGCAATGAAACCACATCAGGAACAACAGCTGCAATTGGAGTTACCATCTGATTAAGTTTACGATAATCTAGTCATCCTCCAAGATCCATCTGTTTTTTGCACAGGCCAAATAGGCATATTAAATGGGGATATGGTGGGAAGCACCACCCCTGCATCCTTCAGGTCTTTGATGGTGGCAGTAATCTCTGCAACCCATCCAGGGAATGCAGTATTGCTTTTGATTGACTGTTCTTGTAGGTAGAGGCAGTTCTAATGGCTTCCACTTGGCTTTTCCTACCATAATTGCCCTTACTCCACATGTCAGGAACCCAGTGTAGGAATTCTGCCAGTTGCTCAGTTTATCAGTTCCAATTATGCATTCAGGAACTGGGGAAATCTCTAACGCGCTGAGATGTGCCTTAGCTAAGACTCCATCCATAACTTGGTTTCCATATGCCCCCACTCTGACTGGTGGGCCACAATGATGCTTTGGGTCTTTTGTAAGCCAGGGTCCAGTAATCCCCCAAAAATCTGATTATTTCCTCTTCCCCAGTGAACAGTCACTCTTGTAAAAGGCCTCAGATTCCTTTGGGGAAGGCTGGGAGAAAGATTGACATTATAAATTTTTGGCAATGTAGTAGGGTCCTTACTCAAGGGGACTCAGCCTCCCCTTCATTCAGGGGGTTGTGGGTCTGTAAACTGACTGAAGTCTGGGAATTAATTGAAAGGCCGTGACTCTGTGTTCCTGGAGATTCAATCTAGGCTACTGTTCACGTGACCTAGAATTCACTGTCTATACAGATCAAGTAAATATTTAGTAGGTTTGCCATGTATTTCACTACTAGGAACACCATGGCTAAGTAGCCAGTATCATAATTCCACACAAGTCAGAGTATTCTGATTACTGTTCTGATTCTACTGTCCATTATGGTAACCATGCCCACCTTGCCGTTGTCAATTAACTGCTGCCACTTGGCCCCTAGTACCATTGGTTCCAATCAGCCCCATCATAGTTAAGTGTCTTAGTTCAATTAGGGCAGTTCCCACTGTCAACTCCAGCTTACATAAAATAGCAATCACAGCAGTCTTCAAGGATACTGGAGCTCCCTTTGCAAATTTGTTGTTGTTGTTATGTGCCATCGAGTCGGACCCGACTTGGGTTTCCGAGGCAGTATCACTATGGAAGTAGATTGCCCAACCTTCCTTCCAAGGAGTGGCTGGTGGGTTTGAACCACCAGCCTTCTTGTTAGCAGTCAAGTGCCTTAGGCACTGTGCTACCAGAGCTTCCAAAAACAGCTAGCTCACAACTGACTGGCATGGAGTGGATCAGACTCCTAGTGAGCCCTCCTTGGGTTTCCGAGGAGAGCTGAGTCCAGAAAGAGACAGCCCGGTCTATCTGACGGGGAGCGGGTGTTGGGTTTGAACCGCCAGCCTTAGGGTCGAGGCCATCTTCACCATACTGGTGAAAGACATGTCCTCTAGACTCTCCATTTCTGGCTCTAGGGTTCTAATCTGATAAATCTATTCTAACAGGCCAATTTCCCTAAGCCTCTGGATACCTTCTTCTACATTATACCAAGGCAGGTCTGGTACTTCAGCTTGACTTAAGGTAGGCCACTGCATAATCCGTGCTTCAGTAAGCCAACCAAATAAACTATTAGATCCTTTCCTAATCTCTTGAGCTAAAACATTGAATGAAGAATCTGTACTTAATGGGCCTAAATCAATAAACTCAGACTGATCTAATGTTATGTTCCTTACACCATTATCCCATACCCTCAGTAACCATTCCCATACATATTCTTTAGGTTTCTGTCTGTACATGTTACCAAAATCAAGTAGGTCTTTTCAGGTGGAGTGTACCACCTCCTCAGTCACACTTTTTGTATTTCAACTTTTGAGGCTCTCTTGGATTTAACCTTTGTTACAGGTCTAGCAGCAGCAGTAGGTGGTTGGGGCAGTTCCTGAGAACATTCAGCAATGTCTTCCATGGCCTCTGCCTCAGGCAGTGACCCAGCAGGAATAGTTGGGTTAATCCCATCAAACTTAGGTAGAAAGGATAATGGTTTTATAGTGATCCCTTCAGATGGGAGAAATTCAGCAGAATTTACAGGCTCCATATCCTGATCTTCCTGACTGTCTGCCCATATGTCCCCATTCCAGGTTTCAGGATCCCATTTTTTCCCAATCAGTGCCCTCACTTTAACTTCAGACACCATTCTGGGTTGGCAATTTAATTGGTGTTGTAATTCAGTCACTGTTACAATAAGACTCTGGGTTTGGTTTTCGGCAATATCAGCTCTGTTACTTGAAGAAATAAGGCTTTCTTTCAGAGCACAACTAGAAACATTGAGGTCTTTTATGCAACACTTAAGCTGTGACTCAGCAGCCCTGAACTCATCTCACTCTTTCACCACTTTGTCTGATATAAGTAGGACCAACCAACCAGCTTCCTCATACTCCTCATTCTGACAAAATTACAGAAAAGTATCAAATATGCGATCACCCAGAGCCTCACTTCTCAGAATACTTGATCTATTGTTGGTGCTGTTTTGCATATTAATGTTGCCACCTCATGCCACGGATTAGCAGGGCCCTCTTTACTAACAGAGGGAGGGTCACCAGTGCCATTATTACTAGTCAAATTGGAGAACAAATTTAGGAAGCCCATCCTTATGATTTTGTCTCTCTAGAACTACTCTTGGTACCAGATGTGTTAGGCTGGGTTCTCTAGAGAAGCAAAACCAGTAAAGCTTATATATACATACAGAGAAAGAGAAATTCATCTTAGGAAAATGGCTCACACACTTATGGAAGCTAGCAAGTCCCAAGTTCTTGAATGAAACGTCAACCTGGAGGCTTTTGCCGACTCACGCAGCTGTGGGGCCTGACAGGCTCAAGGTTGGCAGGTAGTCAATTGGCTGTTGACTCCAATGAATGATAAATCCAAGATATCCAGGCCAAATGGTGGATTGTTCACTCACAGACAGTTGTAGGCAGCAGAACAGGATCCTGATTCATAGAAGAATGTCTCTTTTCTCAGGATGTCCATAAATATATTGGAAGCAGACCACACACCTAGGGAAACTCCCTTTCAACGGATTGGCTGCTCAAAACATATACATCTGATCCCATCGTGGGAATAACACACATCACAATTGCTTAAGCCACACAGAGCTCCAATTATCACGCTCTCTAACTTCAAAAAGCCTTTAATGATGCCACTGTCCCTCTGACAGCTGTAACAGCAAATTCATCTGTAATTAGGTCAGTGCTCTAAATTGTTCTCTTTCCCAGCTAAAGGACAAAATGTATACAAATCTGACTGAAGGAAGGACATGAGGTATTATAAAGAACACTATTATGCTTAGGGTTAAAATGTCTTTCTTAAGAATATATATAACATTGTTTAGTTCTCATTCTGATCATCTACCAAAGATTTGTCTTTTTAATAGTTTTAAGTAGTTACTTAAAATTTTATTGATAATAATTTTGAATTGCTTATAATAGTTTGAAGAGTTTCAGTTATTTGGTTTATCAGGACCCAGAAAATAATTAAACTTGGTGTGGGAGGGAAGAAGAGGGAGTTCTTTGCTACCTTTTTCCTCAAAGGCACAGTAATATTTCGATGAAAATTAGGCTGTTTCAAAAATAAAAATATTGACATTATCTTAACATTAAAAGCAAAGATCACAAGACTTTTTTCAGTCTCTGTGAGACTTGTTTGTGATAATAAAATGGCTGCAGTAAAATCGTTATGGGTTAAGATACTAAGTATTCATGGAAATGGAAGCTTAACTATATCATAACTATTACACAATTTTCTGTATAGATAGTGGTATCTTTAAAAGGTAAAGATTAAACTCCCCATTTATTTTATACGGTGGCATTTAGACATGAATATTTAATATAATTCATTGACAGTGAGTCACTTGAGTCATATATTAGTGTCTGTGTGATTGACTCTCATAACTGACTATTTTTAAGGCTATATTTTCTTTTGAAATTTAGAGTGGAGAGTTAGTCCAGAAACTCTGTTGTCATAATGTAATGCTCATACTGATGGTAGTAGTATTTGGAATTTAGAAAATTCAGTGGTGGATTTTATATATGACAAAGGAATTTTTTAACAAACCCAGTTAGGATGTAGGTATTTAAGTAGATTTGAGGGCAATAGCCTGTGATGCTGGCTTAAAACAGATTTTTAATCTTGCCTCAAATTGTATGACATCCCATTTATATTAAATTGTTCAATTATTGCCAATTCCATTAGAACACATTTCTCATGTTGATTACTTCTCAGGTTCCTTTCAGTTCTGAAATTATATAAAAATTGTTGATAACTGAATTTTCAACCAGCAAGAATATATATTCATTCCTGATACCTTTATTTCCTATATTTGTTAAATCAGCCTTTATTAAATTATTGATTGACTAAGGGACTATGTATGGCCTTGACACTTGCCCTATAATATAAAAAATTAAATTTACTAACCCTCTTGTAGGAGCTCTGGTAGCGTAGTGCCTAAGGCACTTGACTGCTAACCAGAAGACTGGAGGTTCAAACCCACCAACCACTCTTTAGAAAGAAGGTTGGGCAATCTACTTCCGTAGTGATACCGCCTGGACACCCAGGGAGGGCTTGCTATGAGTCAGGTCTGACTCCACAGCACATAACAACAACAATAGCCCTCTTGTACCCTTATCAAATAATCTTTTACCTTGTCCTTGTTTTATCTT
Source organism: Orycteropus afer afer (assembly GCF_000298275.1). Lineage (NCBI taxonomy): Eukaryota > Metazoa > Chordata > Mammalia > Tubulidentata > Orycteropodidae > Orycteropus > Orycteropus afer. The sequence continues at coordinate 23,386,863 of NW_006921590.1, forward strand.
ACTTCCTACCCTATTCTCCATTTTGTTGTTTCCGTTCTTGATCAAGTTGTGGATGACTAGATTGGAACGTGGATTTAGGCTTGTAATAATTCAATTTCTAAGTTTTTTAATTGATTGTCCTACAAAATGTTAGAAAGAATGGAATTTAAAAGGCAATATGGGCCTGGTTTTTATATAACCTTGCCTATCAGAAGCCCTACTGCATCACATCACTTACATGCTCAACTTTTCCTACTCCCATCCTGTTCAGTTCTTATTTAGGAATAAATTTTGGTCAGTACTCTGATGTGTTTGACTTCTTTTGTTTTGGTTTTTTTCACCTGTGAAACCAACTTTTAGAAACTTGGTGAGTCTTTTTATTTTTTATTTAAGACTTTCAGTTTGAGTCTAAATGATTTAGGGTAACTTTGAAAAAAAAAAAAAAACTTCCTATTGTTTCCCCAGTTTGGAAAAAAATAAATGTATTCCTCCCCAACATGATTTAAGGGGAATTTTTCCAGTGGTAAGGAGCTCTGGTGGTATAGTGGTTAAAGCATTTGTCTGCCAACCAGAGGTCAGCAGTTCAAACCCACCAGCTGCGCAATGGAAGGAAGATGGGGCGATCTGCTTACGTAAAGATTACAGCCTCAGAAACCCAATGGGGGTCATGCTATGAGTCAGAACCGACTTCATGGCAATGAATTTCAGGTGGTAATCTGAATCTCTTTTCTGTCTGTATATTTAGAATACATTTTGTGACCATAGAATGTAAAAGCCAGTACTGCTTAGAGATTTATAGTAAAGAATTTGGCAAATTACTTAACTCCGGGGCCTAACTTTCATCATGTATAAAGTGGGGTTTATGACATTTAACTCGGGGTTGTTGTGAGGATTAAATGGTGAATGTATGTAAGTGTTTTAAAACTGTGCCTTGAATACAGTGCTTGCTATGTATGTTAGCTAATTATGTCTTTTAAATTACATTACCTTATGAATTCAAAGTTTTATCACAGATTGTTTATTTCCTTTTTTAAAAGTCTTTAGATAAAATATTAACATTAAAAGTCAAGAGATATATGGGATACTTTGAAAAACCAGAGGCCAGAATCACATTATTTAAATGCTTTTGTGCTTTTTAATTTTCTTTTGTTTTTTTTTCCTGGTTAAAAGAATAACAGCTGGCACATGAATAAAAAACAACAAATAGAAATAAAGATATATGGTATAGTAGTCACTAGTGTTTAAAATATTTGTTATTAACATTGTTGTATTAACACTATAATAGCAGACCTGTGAGATATAGGTGATATTCTCCTCATTTTCAAATGAGGACATGAAGGCTGAAAAGAAGTTAGGCAGGTTGTCCACAATCTTGTGTTAAGTGGCAGAGCTAAGGATTCACACTCAGGTTATTCTGATTCCAGAATCTGTGTATGTGTGTGTGTTTTTCCTACCGTGCACACACTACCTCCAAAAGATTCTATAAGATTGTTTGCTTGAAAAAATTCATATAAAATTGTGGAATCTAATACTTAGATGATATTTTGCCTTTATGATATTACTCAAATGCTCCATTATTAAAATATGTTGAGGATTTCTTAAAGAAGTTTTACATGTCACATTTCAATTTTGAGTATATACACAAAAAATATACTGTGTGTTGTTGAAGAATTAGGAGTTATGAAACAGATTCTTCCCTTTGTGTGGTCATGTATATTGGTTTTGATTAACCAAAAGATTTTAGGGAAGAAAGCAAAATAAATCATCTAATTTGGGGATTGTTTTTCTTCATATTTGGAACTCCTTTAGAATTTTAGAATTTCTTCCTAACATACACACATGCATAGCCAGTCTATCTGATTATTTTAAGTAATGTAAAAATATAAATAAGGATATTTATTATAAATAATTATAAACAAATTAATATATTATAGTTTTTAATAATTATGATGGCTGAAGTTATTTCTGACATTCCCTCTTTCTTAACCAAAGAGGGATTCAAGACTTAGAACAAAAGCATTTTATAGCAATGTGAAATTTTGAATCTGAAACTTGAGAAGTACATCCTGGCTACCACTTTCAATTATGTGACTTTAATTGAATCATTTAAAATCCTTGTGCTTCAGTGTTCCCACTTATGAAATAGGAATAATGTTAAGAGCCTTTTACAAACTGTAGGCATTGAGGTTTTTTGTATGTTTGTACTATATATACACATGCTGAAAGATAATGGTTCCCTAATTTTGAATACCAGTTTTACTTCCTGAAGTCCCTGGGTGGGGGATATAGTTAATGCACTGAGCTGTTAACTAGAAACTTGGATATTTGAGTCCACCCAGAGGCACTTGGAAGAAAGGCCTGGTGATCTACTTCTGAAAAATCAGCTGTTGAAAACCCTGTGGAGCACAGTTCTACTCTGACACAGTATGGGGTTGCCATCAACTCGAAAGCAACTGGTATATGTATTTTCATTCCATAGGCTTCACTTAATGCTTGAGTAATATTTATATAAAATAAAGATACAAGAGGATATTCTAAATAAAAGTAAGAATTGCATGTTATAGATACAATAGGGTTACCTTAAATTTCTTTTGTTCAATTATTTCAGAGCAAAGATGGGAAAACCCCACTGCACATGACTGCACTCCATGGTAGATTCTCCAGATCACAAACCATTATCCAGAGTGGTAAAAAGTATTTCTGTTTGTTTTTTTTTTTTTCCCGTTAATTGTAATAAAAACATGTACAAAATGAATGATATTGAGGAATTGTCATAGCAGCCTATATATTTTTAATATTTTATTTCATATCACATGAAAATCAAGTAAAATAAAGAAAATAGAATGCTACATATGTATAATGCTATGTATATATGTCTTTCATACTTTTATTTTTTCTCTTACTTTTGCTTTGTTTCCCCTGAAGTACATTATTATTTTCTCAAACAGTTAGTGATAATTTTCTCTTCAAACATTTCTAAGCATAAAACTGCCTTCCTGCTATAGTTTCCTTTATGGTTGCAATATTAACAGAAGTCTGTTGCATTTACCATTTTTCTTCTGTTGAGTGTTTTGAATTATGTCAGGATTTAATTTAATTTCTGAATGTACATTCTTTTGCATTTGAATTAATACTAGGCTAGCTAAACTTTTCAATAAAAGAACTTTTAGATACAGTACTTTATCATTGTTTCCTGTGCATGTTATAAGGAGTTGATTATAGTCCTCAAACTAACAGGTGTTACGGTTTTACAGGGGGAAAGTAGGAGTAGGATCAAATAATTTTTGAAGCACTGGGTGTAGTCTTCTTGATGATTCACAGGGACCACTCATTAAAAGTCTGAAAAGTCTTCCTCTAAGGAAATTCTGTTAATTCTTTTTTAATACACTGATTTCAGAACTTAGTGGACTCCAGAACCCTTTTGTCAGTTGAAATCTTATGCTCAGTTCACTAAACTACCTTAAATATACAATCTGTAACCCTCCTGCCTGGCCGAGTAAATATACTATGACTAAAATCCAATTGAAATTGCTATATCCATTAATTTGTACTTGAGCAGCATTTTATATTACTTTCCATATAATAGGTTTCCCTTGGCCTTTTTTTTGTACTCTAGTGTCTAACAATGCATTCTTTATTGCAGGAGCTGTAATTGACTGTGAGGATAAGAATGGCAACACCCCTTTGCACATAGCAGCTCGGTATGGCCATGAGCTGTTAATCAACACTCTTATTACAAGTGGTGCTGACACTGCAAAGTAAGTGGACTTACCAAGGTGTTGATAGTTCTACAGGAAAACAGGGAAAGTGAATTGCGGTTTTCATAACTCCAGGTGGAATTATGGGTTTTGTTCCAATATTGTACTAATTGCTTGAGCTTTTTCTTTGTCTTTTTGTGTGGACAAAGTGATAGGATAGAATGTTCAAGTACAATTTTATTTGGTAGGCCAGCATAAAGTGTTTTGTTTTTTAACCCCAGTTCTCTCTAGATGATGAATAATAATGCAGTTTTGAACAGTGCTTGTAGTTTTTGTGGTCTCTTTATTATTACCTATTTATTTATTTTTCTATTTATTTTGTTGTTGAGAATATACACAGCAAAACATACACTAATTTGCTAGTTTTCTACATGCACAGTTCAGTGACATTGATTACATTCTGTTGTTTTCTTTTTCCCCCAATTGTGATTTGGGTGAAAATATACACAGCAAATTCACTTTGCATACAGCAGCTCATGTACACTTTGTCTCATAATATTGACTACAATTTACCCCAATGCAACAGCTCCCCTCCCACTTCCTCCTGATAGTTACCTCTTCCCTTTGTCCATCCCTCTATGTACTCCTGCCCCCTGAACTGTCTCTCTGTGCATAAACAGCCCTTCTTTCTCCCATGATTGTTTTCTCCAAGGAGTGTATCTACCTCAGGTAAATGTTAACTCATATGCCTGTCTTTTGTCTGGCTGGAAGCCACAGGTGTGAGTTCAATTCCAGACCTGAAGGGCAGCTAAGGGCCATAGTCTCAGTGGTTCCGCCGGGCTCTATCAGACCAGCAAACCTGGAACCCCCGCCCTTTTTTGTCCACAAATGATTATAAGTCTTGTTCCACATTGTTCTCCCTCTCTATCCAGGATCTCCTACATAGATTTCCTCTGAGTGGTTGACAGTAGCCGGGCACCATCTAGTTCTTCTGGTCTCATAGTCGTATAGGCTGCAGATTGCATGGTGTACCAGTTGATAGGACTAATTATTTCTATGAATCTTTGGTTTTCTTCATTCTTTGTTCTGGATGAGGAGAGACCCAGCGTTGCATCTAGATGGCTGCTTTCGAGCTTTTAAGATCCCAGTCATTACTCGCCAAAGTAGGAGGTGGAACAGTGCTTTATGTAGTATGTTATGCCAGTCGAGCTTGATGTCCCCTGTGACTATGGCCCCGAGCCCACATGTTCAACTACTAGGTCCCTCTGGGTAGCTGGCAGTGACCAAGAAGTAACTACAGCCTTGTCAGCTCTACTGTATACCTGGGAATTCAGATTGTGATAGTTGAAGATGTGTCAACTTGGCTGGACTCCAGTTGTGAGTGGTGGTTCCCATGATGGATCACATGACTGAGTTCTAAGCGGCCGGTCTGCC
>NW_006921590.1:23394188-23404151 GCF_000298275.1 Orycteropus afer afer
GCAAATAGGGATAGTTTGACTTCTTCCTTACCAATTTGGATGCCTTTGATTTCCCTTTCTTGCCTTATGGCCCTGGCTAGGATTTCCAGTACAATAGTGATAGAGGGCATCCTTGTCTGGTTCTTGTTCGAAAGAGGAATGGTTTCAGTCTCTCTCCATTGAGTATAATGTTGGCTGTTGGTTTTGCATAGATGCCCTTTACTATGTTGAGGAATGTCCCATCTATTCCTATTTTGCAGAGAGTTTTGATCAGGAATGGTGTTGGAGTTTATCAAATGTCTTTTCTGCATCAATTGATATGATCATGTAGTTTTCCTTGGTTTTATTTATGTGGTGGATGACGTTGATTGTTTTTCTAATGTTGAACCATCCTTGCATACCTGCTATGAACCCCACTTGGTCATAATGAATGATTTTCTTGATATGTTATCCGAGTCTATTGGTTAGGATTTTGTAGAAGATATTTGCATCTGTATTCATGAGGGATATTGGGTCTGTAGTTTTCCTTTTGAATGATGTCTTTGCCTGGTTTTGGTATCAAGGTTATACTTATTTCATAAAATGATTAGGAAGGATTCCATCCTCTTGTATGTTTTGGGATAGTTTGAGTAGGATTGGTGTCAGTTCTTCTCTGAATGTTTGATAGAATTCTCTGGTAAAACCGTCTGGCCCAGGATTTTTTTTGGTTGGTAATTTTTTGATGACCTGTTCAATTTCTTCTTTTGTTATGAATCTTTTCAACTTTTCCACATCAGTCTGTGTTAGTTTAGGTAAGTGGTATGTTTCTAGAAATCTGTCCATTTCTTCCAGATTTTCAAATTTGTTGGAGTACAATTCTTCGTAGTATCCTGATACTATCCTTTTTATTTCAGTTGGCTATGTTGTGATGTCACCCATTTCATTTCTTATTCGTGTTATTTGTATTCTCTCCCTCTTTTCCTTTGTTAAATTTGCCAGTGGTTTGTCAATTTTATTGATCTTCTCAAAAAACCAACTTCTGGTCTTGTTGATTTTTTTTTTTTTTTTTCTATTGCTCTTTTGTTTGCTGTTTCAATGATTTCTGCTCAAATCTTTATTATTTCCTTTGTCCTGGTGATTATACATAGGCTTTGCTTGTTGTTATTTTTCTAATTATTGGAGATGTTGGTTTAAAGTATTGATTTTGCCTCTTTCTTCTTTTTGGATGTATGCATTTATTGCTATAAATTGGCCTCTAATCACTGCTTTTGTTTTGTCCCAAAGATTTTGGTATGTTGTGTTTTCATTCTCGCTTGATTCAGGGAATTTTTTTTTTTTTAATTGTAATTTGAGTGAAAATATACAGAGCAAATTCACTTTTTATACAGCAGTTCACATACACATGACATTGACTACATTTAACCTCAATGTAACAGCTCCCCTCCTACTTCTTCCCGATAGTTACCTCTTCCCTGTGTCCATCCCTCCATGCACTCCTGCCCCCTGAGCTGTCTCCCTGTGCATAAACAGCCTTTCTTTCTCCCATGATTATTCTCTCCAAGGAGGATATCTACCTCAGGTAAATGTTCAACTCATATGCCTGTCTTTTGTTTGGCTGGAAGCCATAGGTGTCAGTTGAATTCCCGACCTGAAGGGCAGGTAGGGCCCATAGTTGCAGTGGTTCTACCAGGCTCTATCAGACCAGCAAACCTAGTACCCCCGCCCTCTTTTGTCCCCAAATGATTGTAAGTCTTGTTCCACATTATTCTCCTTCTCTATCCAGTATCTCCTCCATAGATCCCCCTCTGAGTGGTTGACAGTGGTAGCCGGGCACCATCTAGTTCTTCTGGTCTCATAATCACGTATAAGCTAAGGTTTGCATGGTGTGCCAGTCTCTGGGACTGATTGTTTCCATGAATCCTTGGTTTTCTTCATTCTTCTTTGCTCTGGACGAGGAGAGACCTATCGTATCTGGATGGCTGCTTGCAAGCTTTTAAGATCCCAGTCACTACTCGCCAAAGTAGGAGATGGAACAATGTTTTGTGCAGTATGTTTTTCCAGTTGAGCTTGATGTGCCCTGTGACTATGGTCCCGAGCCCACAGGTTCAACTACTCGGTCCCTCTGGGTAGCTGGCCCAGAAAGTGGGTGGGAGTGAGAGATGGCCACACCTCCATTCACCAAGAGTTTGTGCTGTATAAGAATAACAAGGTGAATGTCACACCTTTCTAGTCATCCAGATCCAGAATGTGCTTGGGGTTCTCGGCAAGTGGAGCCTGTTCTTTAGTCCTTGGGATCTGGGAGAACACTGTTGCTTTAAATATCCAAAATGGTCAAGCTGCTTGTAAACTTTCAAAATTGCTGTGCCCTCCAGACAGACAAAAGTCCACAGCTCAGTCTGCCTTCCTATTCACTGCTACCCCTTTTATTCCCCAGCCACCAGAGCAGTCCTCCATGCAGTCCCTGGCTAATAGCGCCAATTTTTAGGTTAATTCTCAGGTCCTGCCACCACTTGTCAATATCCAATCTTTCTGTGCTGTCAGGATCACTGCCAGACCACAGCTCTGTTTGTCTCCTTTTTTGGTGTTTTCATGCAACTTCTTCTGCTAATTGGAGTTTAGTCCACTTCTATATCCTTCCCTTCAAGGCTCAGGGGTCCAGGATTATCTTCTGTATCTATGTTCATTGGTTCCCCTTTTCTTTGTTGAAGAGGGTCTGTGTAGTCCTTTTGCCTGTTCCACCATCTTACTTGAACTCTCCTGATTACATTGTTGGAGTTGTGCAACCATTGTCATCGGCCTTTTCTGAGCTTTTCTTTCCTCATTAAGAAAACCTCACTGCCCCCTCAGGTTCTTATGTAATCTTTCAAGTTGCTATTGTCACTTTGATCCCATAATAGTTCTTCAAAGAACATAATACTCCAGGCGGACATGTTTTTACTAGTTAAGCTCAACTCTTGCTTCGTTTAAGAAGACTTTGGGGTATATTTTTGGTTTAAGGTTTAAAGATTAACTTAGGGCAACAATTTCAGGAGTTCATCCAGACTCTGTGGCTCCAGAAAGTCCAGAGTCCGTGAGAATTTGAACCTCTGTTCTGCATTCCTACGCCTCTTTTGATCAAGAGGTCTCTCTTTTTAATCTAGAAGTAAATAAAATGCCTAAAAATAAGTTATGCCAAATGCTTTTCTTTCCTATCCAAACACTCTATGAAGATAATGGTGTTCACACTGTATTCTACAGAACTCAGAAGTGCTTTGGTAGATGCTGCAAGGAAGCCCTTGCCCCACTTTGATCAGAGCAATTCACTTTTATCTGTTCTATATACTAAAGTTCCCATGTAAGATTTTGTTGAAAAATGGATTCTCCTGTACCCTATGCAAAAGGAAGCACCCTTACCAAAAATATCCAGTAAAGTCATCTTAAAACTCAACAGTAGTTTAGCTTAACTAGTAAAGAATATCTGCCTTAAGCATTGTGCTTTTATCTATCTACATAGGATTGAATTGACAGCAACAGCTCTGAAAATTAGATAGAAAACTTAGGGGGCAGTGAGTGTATGTATGTTCATGGGGGAGGAACAATTGGGAAAAAGAAGGTAAGAATGTTTGCCTACTTCAAAGAATGCAATCACTGTCACTGAAATATGTATGTAAAAATTGCTGAATTGATGTATGTTCTGTGTAAATTAATAGAAATAAAATTAATTACTTTAAAAAAAACACCTTAAATTGATAGTCATCATCCTTGTGTACGTTTTTATACTTTATATATACATTACATCAAGTTGTTGATTTAGTCGTGTAGATAGAATTTGAGCTTTATGGCTTAATTCACATTTTTACAAATAACTATTTCATTCATTTTATAGAATTATTGTATGAAGATTTCACCTTATGTACACATACATTGCTACTTGCTTGTTTCTATTATTAAAAAAATATTGTAATAAACACTGTTGAACATTTTCCCTTGTGGGAATTGTTCTCAGTGTTGGGCAAGAGGAAGAGGAGGTGAAGGTGGTGGTTGTGCGAATTTTGCTCCCTAGGCAAATGTCTGGAAACATTTTGGGTTGTCACAACTGGAAGAAGAAGTTGTTACTAGCATCTAACAGTGCCTAGGAATGCTGCTGAACATCCTATAATGCATGGAATAAGCTTCTGTACCTACTCCACATGGCAACAACAATGTCCAAAATGATGAGAGTGCTGAGTCTCAAAAACTACTCTAGGAGAATTGCTGGTTAATAAGTTATACCTGCCTGAAACCTTACTAAATAATTGCCAGATTCCTCTCCAAAGTGTTAAAGATTTTGATTGATCTAGTTATGTTTTCACTTTACATGGTTTCTATGTAATTTACTTAAATGATTGTATTTACTTGTGCTGTAATCAGGGTACTGTCCTATTTCCTTTAGGCGGGGCATACATGGAATGTTTCCCCTCCATTTGGCAGCCTTAAGTGGTTTTTCAGATTGCTGCAGAAAACTTCTTTCTTCAGGTAAATAGACCCTTTGCAGACTGGTTCTCCTTTTTTATCTTCCCAGTCCCCCAAATTTTAAAACTCTCCCTTTATCCTGCTTTTCCCAATGCACATATAACCAAATTAAACCAAACTCACTACTGTTGAGTCAATTTGACTCATAGCGACCCCTCCTTGGGTTTCCGAGGCGGTGTCTCTACAGAAATAGATCGCCCAGTTTTCCTTCTGAGGAGTAGCTGGTAGGTTTGAACCATCGGCCTTCTGGTTAGCAGTCAAATGCCTTAGGCACTACGCCATCAGACTGTTCAAAGGTGGGTCATTCATTGGCCACTCTCAAAAGATGTTAGTTAAATCCTCTCATTTTTAGACTTGATTTTCTCTTCAGCTCTGGTAAATTGTTTTATTTTTCCAGTGATTTCTTCCCTGTTTTAGGCAGTGGGGTATGGAGTGTTTCTAGAGCAGCTCCTGTACGTTGTATGGTTGTCTTCTTGGATCAGCCCTTTATGTCTGGAAGCAAAATGTCTTCATCTGCATATCTTATTGGACGTGGCTCCTTTTAGTTTTAAAAGCCAAGAGCCATTCTGTGTTATCTTCTGCTAGGTTTATGAAAAAATTTATATTTTATCTAATTACTATTTTAAAATACCATAAGCATAATTAGTTTAAAACAACAGGTTCAGTGCCACTCTGTAAATATTACTGTAAAATTATGCCTTATTAATATGTGGAGTTACAAAATATGTAATAAAACTTCACTGATTTTAAATGTTATTCTATTACTCAATGTTAAGAAAGGTAAATAGTTTTGTGTATTAATACTCATGTTTGCTGAAAGAAATATAGGTAAGTTTCAGTGAGATGAACATTATAGAATAAGATAAGTACTTCCTCTGGATTTAAGTGAGTTAATTCTGTTTTGATTCTAAGTGTGTGTGTGTATAAGTATACACATACTCATGTATCCACAAAAAACTCACTGCCATCAAGTCAGTTCCTACTCATAGTGACCCCCACTTGGTTTGCAAAGTTATATTTTTAACAGAAGCAGACTGCCTTATCTTTGTTCCACAAGCTGCTGGTGGGTTCAAACCACTGACCTGTTGGTTAGCAGCAAATGCCTTAACCACTGCACAACCAGGGCTCCTTATATCCATGAAAGGCAGTGATAACATCTCTTCTCAGTGTTGGTAATAATCCACATGTAGCAAAGCATCTTTGACTTTTTAAAAAAAACAGCTTTATTGAGATACAGTATTCATAACATAATAAGTAAAGTATGCAATCAGTGTTTTTTATTAATAGTCACAGGGTTATGTAGCCAGTACCACAATCAATTTTAGAAAGCCCTTGCAAAAAATTTCCATTAATAATTCCCATTACTTTTCTTCCTCCAGCTCTAAGCAACCACTAATTAAGCTTCTCTGTAAACTCTGGATATTTTATGTAAATGGAATCATCCAAGATGTGGTCTTTTTTGACTAACTTCTTTCATTTAGCATAATATTTTCAAGGGTCATCCTTGTTATAGCATGTATTAGTACTCTATTTCTTTTTCTTAGTGAATAATAATCCATTGTATCCTATGCCTTTTTAAATAAGCACTTTAATATTTTTCCTAAAAGCTCTAATTCTTGAGTACTAGATTTTCTGTAATATTATACATTATTAATTTATTTTCTCTTCACTAATTTTCTACCTATTCAGGATTCATAGTTTTTCTGGGGATTGGGGCAGGATTTTTTTTAATTGTGATTTGGTGAAAGTTTATAGAGCAAATTCATTTTCATACAGCAGTTCATACACGTTTTATTTCATGACATTCACTGAAATTCCCCACAATGTAATAGCTCTCTTCCCACTTCCTCCCTGTAGTTACATTTTCCTCCTATGTCCTTCTTCCCATGCACTCTTGACCCTCTGCCCCTCAAGCTATCTCCCTGTGTAAATACTGCCCTTCTGTTCTTCCATGATTGATCGCTCCATTGAGTGTATCTACCTGATAAAAATGTTCGCCTCACATGCCTGTCTGTTATTAGGCTGGCAGCCACCGGAGTAAGTTCAGTTTTAGACCTGAAGGGTAACTAGGAGCCATAGTCTCAGGGGTCTCACCAGGATCTATCAGACCAACAAACCTGGTCTTTTTTTATTTTATTTTATTTTAAGTTTCATTCCACATAGTTTTCCCACCCTATCCAGGATCTCTAGGGTAGGATAATTCTTGACATAATATTTTAATATGCATTCATATAAGGTATATTCATTCTTTCAGGATTTGATATAGATACCCCAGATGATTTTGGCAGGACCTGTCTCCATGCAGCTGCAGCTGGAGGGTATGTTTAAAAGTATTTTTGTTTCTTTTTATTGGTTCTGGGCAAGCATAAAATATGAAACATAACAGGAATGATTTGGGAGAAGAAAATCTAAGGCAGCAGGAATTATTTTTTTATCTACTACAGACTAAGTGGGAGAGAAAGTAAACCTACAAAAGGAAGTGTTGCCTTCTATAGAAGAAAATAATTCCTGGGTAAATGAAAGCACAAATAAAGTGATTTCTTAAAATAATTTTTTTGAAAAGACATGTCCTCAAATGAGAACATCAAAACATTAGGAATATTTTGACTAATATAAATATTAAGTAGATAAATATGTAGTTGTTTTTCATCATAACTTTAGGGAAAAATGTTGAGGGTCTGATTATGTCTGGCCTCTATTCAGAACTAAGATATAAGAAGAGCCAGTACTGAGATTGGAAGCTTTTTGTACTGAGTTTTAAATACTGCTGCTGGGGAAACTAGGCAGTTAGTATGAATGGACCAAAACACTTGTTCTCTAAAAGCTAATCTAACACTTTTGGTCATTTAGAGCCCAAGTCTACAATAAGCCATTTAATTAATGGTTACTTATCAAAAGGATGTTTTGTAAGAATATTATTCCCAATAATAATTCTTTTCAAAATCACAATAATTTCAGAGAATAAGTATAATTAGCCAAGAATACCACCAGGCCAGACTCAGTGGTAGAGATGGATTGTGAACACATGACTGTCTCCTCTTGTTCTTCCAAGCACAATGGAAACCTTTCATTTAAAACCTAGCTCCATCTAACTTGTCTTTGGAAGGAGAGCAGGCAAACATGACTGTTGACTTGGCAGTTTTTATTACAACTTCATATGGTGATGTTCAGGTTTATGAAATTTAAATTACAGAAATACCCATGTATGTAATGTACTTTCCTACAATTTTAATGTAGAGCATGCACTATTATCCACTATTAGCCTTATCTGGTAACATGCTTTTATACTGATTTAAACCTACCAAGTTTATTATAAAATAACTGACAATTAAGGTTTCTAACTGTATTTTCCTGAATAGAAATTTGGAGTGCCTAAACCTTCTGCTGAATACTGGTGCAGACTTCAACAAAAAGGACAAATTTGGAAGGTAGGGTATAGTATATTTCTTCAGTAGAGCCTAATAAATTTTATTTACTTAATGACTTGTTTGACTTTTTAACTGGTGTATGAGAATTAACCAAATAATCCAGCATCTTTTGCATTGTGATCATGATTTTCGAGAGGCCCAACTAAAGTTGATAACTTCTAAATATTCATTTTCACCCACAGATGATGTTCTGCTAGTTGGACCCCTGCCACAGCTCCAGGCTACCAGCCATAGCCTTACCCTCCTGAGCACCTCTTTGCTTCTTGATATCATTACTCCCCTCTTATAATTATGGCCACGGAGATATAAAACCTTATGGCACATATTTTCTTCCAAGAAGCCACACTACCTTTCCCAAGTTATCCCTTTGTTAGAGACTGTACTACCTATATCTGGAGGGAGGAAGTAGGTTATAAATATGTATATGTAATTTTTCTTTCTCCTTATCTGTAATGCTTACACACACACATACACACACACATATGAAAACATCCACACAACTCATCAGGTATCTTCTGCAGGGATAAGTAGAGAAAGCAGCTGTGAAATGACAGAGTCCCTTTCTTATTGCTTGGCCAGCACTCACTCTCACTGTTCAGGCTTCATTGTTAGTAGCATTTGTGGTATCTGTATTTAAAGTCACCGTTATCTACTTAGTTACTTAAAATAGGAGTTGAGCCATAGGGGAAAGGGTTGAAAGGAGTTTGAATCAGTTTGAAAGATATAGTTGGCCGTATGAGCAAAATTGTATATGTCAGCATTTGAGAATAGTGTATGTCATAGTATAAGTCAGAAGGAAAAATACAGATGTGTTTAGTACATATGATTGGGGAGTACAGGAGGAGAAGTCAAAAGAATTACGTATGACAGAAAGCCAGAAATGAATATAAGGAAAGCTACTATATCACTTTGTTTAGCTTGGGAATACAATATTTTTATAGCTGATTAGCTTTCATAATTACATTTTACTCCAGTTAATTTACAGCACATTAAGTATTCTGTACTATATAAAAATAGCAGAGAGAGTTTCTAAGCATATTCTGAGTTCAGAGGTGTGAAAATAATTGAGTTGTTACATTTTTTTAAATATTTCTGTAGTATTATCCCAAAAGGAAAAATAGTTTATCTGTCACTTCACTAGGTAAATGTTTTTAAAAAATTATTCCATGAAGACTTATCTAAAATTTACAACTTTTCTGTTTTCTCTGCTTTAAATGAAAAATCATGGCATCATCATAGTTTTATGCTCCAAAGACAGGAATGCCTGTATTTAGTAACATTCTGTTTCACTGCAATAAACAGGAAGAAAACAGCTATAAATACTGTCTTTTGACATAAAGAGAAACTCTGGCTCTTCTAAATAGTGAACAGTGTTCCAAACTATGTATTAGTTAAGAAATCTGATATTACTGTTCAGTTCTATCATGCAGTTAATATAACCAAACATTATTTTTAGTACTTCTGTTTTTCTCTTACTCTTTATTTCTGTGCCGATACATAAACAGATGCTGCTACCTATAATATAGCCTCTGTGGAACATTTTTATCAACATAGTTGATTTTTTAAAATGAACACGTTTCTGAGCAAAATATGGGAATATATAGTTCAATCAAGGAATGGGAGGGCACCATGAAATAATGTAACTGTATTTCTGTCTTTTTTTCTCTCTACTTAGAAGCTCTTTTCAACCTTATTTTCTCCTAGTTTCTATCCAGCCACCCAAAGCTCAACATAAAGATCATAATTATAACTGGGTGTTGTAGGAGTAAAGTATGCTCTTGTTTACCAACTTATGTCTCTTCTCTGGCTTTTGTTTTTTCTGTTAACTTGCACACAAAAGATCTCCACTGCATTACGCTGCTGCCAACTGCAATTACCAGTGCCTGTTTGCTCTTGTGGGGTCAGGAGCAAGTGTGAATGACCTTGATGAAAGAGGCTGCACACCCCTGCACTATGCAGCTACATCAGACACAGATGGCAAGTACGTATCAAATGGGTGAGAATTTCTATAAACTAACATCTTCCATATGAATGGTTGTTTTTATTGCATATATATATATATATATATATATATATATATATATAT
>NW_006921590.1:23404251-23408373 GCF_000298275.1 Orycteropus afer afer
GTACTTTTTGTCATTGATTTTTATTTCCCTGAGTCTTTAATATTGGAAATAATTGGTTTCATAATTCTCAAATCATAGTTAAAACTACCTGTTCCTACTCAACAAAATACCTCACTGACTATGCTGGTAGAAGATAAAGGTCCCTTCTCATTCTTCCTGTCAAAAATGCATCTTAATATCACCTCTGTTTTTTCTATCCATCTTGTTCTCAGAGGCTACAGCCTTAAGTATGTCACAGGGAAAGACAGAAATGAGAAAATATGCAGGCAGTATCATCAGAAGATTGGGCAGAGATTGGAACATAAGTATCCCTCAAAGGTAGAGAGTTTATATTTGCAGGATCCTTGCAAATTGGTATCTTTAAATAAATAATTGAACTGGTAGAACCTGGCAGATAGTGGGTACTGAATATTGCATAAGTATTGTGAACATTGTCCAAGAATGACTGAGTGAGAACAAAAGAATGAGAGGTATAATAAAAGGTTGATTCATTTTTCTAAATTCCAAAAGATTTAATTCCCAGGAAATAGGAGAATCTGACATGATTAATTCATATTTCTGCCAAAGCAAGAGTGAAATAATTTCCTAAGAGAAGAAACAAACTACCCCATAGCTTTGGATTACTGTTATTCAATGATATGTACTTATTAGTTTGTTTTTAAACGATTTTTTACTAATCACCTGTCAACATCACAGTTTCAGCTTTGCAATCCTCCCAAAGAAACTTACTTACATTTTGAGATTTTTGATACTCTGATGGCAGAAGTAACATACGGGTAATTATAATTTTTGCCTATGTCTATTATAATTCTCTTCTGCCTATATGTCCATCCTTCCTCACTTTCAGTAAATATTGGAAAAATACATCAAATCTTTCCTGACGCATTTTCCTAGTCACTCTGATGATCCTGATGCCTGTATTAGCTGTAGACAGTGATGACTCAGCAAATTCTCTTTTACATGTAAGAATCTAACAAGTAAATACATGGTTGCTATTACAAGCAACGTTAAATATTAATAAATGTTCTTTTCTTGTTGAAGAGAAATAAAGCTATCTTTGAGCAAGATGGTTTAGGTCTCTCCTTACATCTGTGTTTGGTATTTATGCAGGTTAGAGTTTGATTTGATTTGGTTTTTCTGATACAGAAAGTCTTCCTCATGCCAGATCACCTGAGATAACCACCACTAACACATGTATTTCTATACGCATGTAGACCCATTTTATGCCTGCTTTTAAGTGTTGGTGTTCCTCACGGTGTCATCAAAATTAAAGACATCATATGTCTTTCCAAAGAGCCCTGGTTGTGCAGTGGTTAAGTACTTGGCTGCTAACCAAAAGGTGGGCAGCTCAAGTCTACCTAATAGCTCCATGGGAAAAAGACCTGGCAATCTGCTTCCATAAAGAGTCCATCTAGAAAACCCTACAGAGCATTTCCTGCTCTGTCACATGAGGTTGCTGTGAGTTGAAAATCAATTCAATGCGACCTAACAATAACATATCCCTTCCTGTTGCCTTTTCCATGTTCATATAATTGATTAGCTAAAGCAAATGGAAGAAATGACAAGATAGAAGAGCTGAACAAAAGATTTCAAAGAGCAGCTTGAGAAGACAGAGTCATTCATTATAATGAAGTATGCAAAGGCCTGGAGTTAGAAAACCAAAAGAAAAGAACATGCTTTTCATTTCTCAAGCTGAAAGAACTTAAAGAAAAAATTCAAGCCTCAGGTTGCAGTATTGAAAGATTCTGTGGGCAAAATATTGAATGATGCAGGAAACATCAAAAGAAGATGGAAGGAATACACAGAGCTACTGTACCAAAAAGAATTGGTTGATGCTCATCAATTTCAGGAGGTGGCATATGATCAAGAACCAATGGTATTAAAGGAAGAAGACCAAGCTGTGCTGAAGGAATTGACGGAATACCCGCTGAGATGTTTCAACAAATGGATGCCGCACTGGAGGTACTCACTCAACTGTACCAAGAGATTTGGAAGACAGCTACCTAGCCAACTGACTGGAAGAGATCCATATTTGGACCCATTCCAAAGAAAAATGATCCTGCGGAATGTGGAAAATATCAAATAATATCATTAATAACGCATGCAAATAAAATCTTGCTGAAGATAATTCAAAACTGGTTTCAGCAGTATATTGACAGAGAACTTCCAGAAATGGAAGCTGGATTCAGAAGAGGATGTGGAACAAGGTATATCATTAATGGCTCATGTCAGATGGATCTTGGCTGAAAGCTAAGAATATCAGAAAGATGTTTCCTTGTGTTTTATTGACTATGCAAAAGCATTTGATTGAGTGAATCATAACAAATTATGGATAACATTGAGAAGAATGGGAATTCCAGAACACTTAATTGTGCTCATGAAGAATCTGTACATAGACTAGGAGACTGTCATTTAGACAGAACAAGGGGATACTGCATGGTTTAAAATCAGGAAGGGATGTGTCAGGGTTGTATCCTTTCACCATACTTACTCAATCTGTATGCTGAGTAAATAATCCAAGAGGCTGGACAATATGAAGAAGAATGTGGCATCAGGATGGGAGGAAGAACCATTTAACAACCTACTATATGCAGGTGACACAACTTGGCTAGCTGTAAGTGAGGATGACTTGAAGCACTTACTGATAAAGATTAAAAGACTACAGTCTGTAGTATGGATTACATCTCAACATAAAGAAAACAAAAGTCCTCACAACTGGACCAGTAAGCAGCATCACAATAAATGGAGAAAAGATTGAAGTTGTCAAAGATTTTGTATTACTTGGTTCCACAGTCAACAGCAATGAAAGCAGCAGTCAAGACATCAGGTAACATACTGCACTGGGCAAATCTGCTGCAAAAGACCTCTTTAAAATACAGAAGAGCAAAGTTGTCTCTTTGAAGACTAAGGTGTGGTAACCCAAGACATGGTATTTTCGATAGCCTCATATGCCTGTGAGAGCTAGACAATGAATAAGAAAGACCAAAGAAGAATTGATGCTTTTCAGTTGTGGTGTTGGGAAAGAATACTGAAAGTACCATGGGCTGCCAAAAGAACTAACAGATCTGCCCTAGAAGAAGTGCATCTGGAATGCTCCTTGAAAGCGAGAATGGCCAGACTTCATCTGACCTACTTTAGTCATGTTCTCAGAAGAGACCATTCCGTGGAGAAGGATATCATGCATTAAAAAGATGAAGGCCCTCAATGACATGGGTTGACACAGTGGCTACAATGATAGGCTCAGATACAGTAAGGACTATGAGGCTGGCTCAGGACCAGGCAGTGTTTTGTTCTATCTTACATAGGGTCACTTTGAGTTGGAGCCAACTAGACAGCACCAAACAATAGCAACAACATAACTGCATATGCCAAAGGGGCTGGGAGGCCACATCTTCTGACCTCCTCTAACCCAACAAGAGGAAGTCAGAATCACCATCAGTAACCCAAAGCCTATTCCTGCGAGTCCAGACACGCTGCTTCTCTCCAGCCCTTTCACCAACTGACCCTGCAGCACCCGCCACCTCTTTGGTGGGTTAGATAATTCGCTGCAGTGGCCACACAGAACTCAAAGATTATGGGGTCTATTAGGGAAGCACCAGAAAACAATTCAAGTTCAGAAGTGCAGTCAGTCTCTCACAGCTGGCCATCTCACTCAGCAGCCAGCAGTCTCAGTAGCACATCACTCTCTCAGCAGTGTGTGTCTCTTGCATCTCTCTCTCAGCAGCATCTGTCTCTCACATCTCTCCAGAGTGTGTCTTTCTCTGCTAGCAGTCAGACTCCTTTTGCCTTTAGGAGGGCTCCTTTTTAGCCTGTCATAGTGGCCAAACTAACCAATCCCAACATCAGAGTTCTACACACTTGAGAGAGGGAGAACTTCCTAGAAGATTGCTTCATGCCACTCCCAACAGAAATACCCCAGGTGGGGCAAGGTTGTGGTCACTGCTTGGTCACAGCCAGCTACCCAGAGGGACCGAGTAGTTGAACCTGCACGCTTGGGACCATAGTCGCAGGGGACATCAAGCGCAATTGGCATAACATACTATACAAAACATTGCTCCACCTCCTACTTTGGCGAGTAGCAACTGGGATCTTAAAAGCTAGCAAGCTGCCATCTAGATGCAA
>NW_006921590.1:23408786-23452706 GCF_000298275.1 Orycteropus afer afer
TATGAGTTGAACATTTACCTCGAGTAGATACACTCCTTGGAGAGAACAATCATGGGAGAAAGAAGGGCTGCTTATGCACAGGGAGACAGCTCAGGGGGCAAGAGTGTATGGAGGGATGGACACTGGGAAGAGATAACTATGGGGAGGAAGTGTTGCATTGTGGTAAACTGTGGTCAATGACATGAGACAAAATATATGTGAACTGCTGTATGAAAAGTGAAATTTGCTCTGTAAATCATCACCCAAATCACAATTTAAAAAAAAAAAAAATGAAATACCCCAGGTGGATAACTTTAACAATCAGGAGCAACTCAGTTGCTCAGGGCAAGTTCCAAGACTTATGGCTAGAAAAGCCACAGTATGTAATGTACTACACCGCAGCATATAAATATGTTTATGAATGTACAGATATTATCTCACCAAAATAGACTTTTATGATGATTGTTTGCATTTTTCATGCAAATAGGATCATAATTTTTTATATGGATGTCTTAAAATCCTTAGATTTATTCCAAAGCATTTGGTAGTTTTATTGCAGGTCTTTTCTGCATCCCAGTGAGCATTGTCCTCTGAATTGGACCTAGGAAGGTTGTATACAAACAGCTTGCACACTGCCTGAAACACATCCTGTTCTGGAAATACCCTCAGAGCTAGTTTATGGAACACCAAAACATACCAGACCTGTTAAACTGTACAGTCAGATTTGTTGTTTGATCACAAACAGTGATACCTAGTTTAAAGTCTTCCTTATTCACCAGTCTGAGTCGACTTCTGCGGCAACCAATTAACTATTTGAAAGTATAGCTTTTGTTGTTGTTGTTAGGTGCTGTCAAGTTGTTTCCGACTCATAGTGACCTTATGTACAACAGAGCGAAACACTGCCTGACCTGTGCCATCCTCACGATCCCTTTTATACCTGAGCCCAACATTGCAGCCACTGTATCAATTCATCTTGTTGAGGGCCTTCCCCTTTCTTTTTCAACTAATTCAAAGTATACTTTTAGCTGTACATAAATGTTCAAGTTCCACCTAAAAGGATGAACATAGGCTACCATGAAAAAAAAACTCATTGCCATCGAGTCTACCATTATGGATATTATAATAAATTGATTCTGGAAGTAATTCATAAAAGAGTTCTAAAAGGTTTTAAGTAATTCAGCATCAGGAAAGAATTAGCAGTGAAGG
Source organism: Orycteropus afer afer (assembly GCF_000298275.1). NCBI lineage: Eukaryota > Metazoa > Chordata > Mammalia > Tubulidentata > Orycteropodidae > Orycteropus > Orycteropus afer. Next base: position 23,409,972 of record NW_006921590.1, read on the forward strand.
GCATGGCATTTATATCTGTTTGTGTGTGTAATAAAGTAATTAACAGATAGTTACATTGCTTTAAAGTTCCTTTTTTTATGTAATTTCATTGTGCTTTTAGAAACTTAAATTTTTAACAATATTTGGTTGTAGAGTTTTTTCCCTTCATTGAATTAATATTTGATTAGATGTATAAGAGTATTAGATCACATCTCAATTAATAATTACAGAGTCAGACTTCCAACATGAATAGACTTTATTTAGTTGGCATCCCCACTTCTATCTATCAAATTAATAGACAAAGGCCATTTTCCATAAAGGTGAAATGATTTGCCCAGTGTCACTGATACCAAACTAGATCTAGAGGCAAATCTTTTAATTTCTAATCCAGTACTTGGGGAGCAGAGGCGGGGGGAGTGCTACAGTAACAAAATCCAATAACGTTGTAACAAATTGTGAACATTTTAAAATTATTTTTCTTGCATTTTAATAACATAAGAATAAAATTAAGTCTCCTATGAGAAGGTTTTTCTTAATACCTGTATGTCACTTGTACTTTGTTTACACACTTGTCAAATCATTGACTTTGTTTGATATTTTAATACCATTTCTTAAGCTTCCTGGTAAGAATTTATACTCACTATGTGTTCTGTAGGAGCTCTGGTAACATAGTGCCTAAGGCACTTGACTGCTAACCAGAAGGCTGGCGGTTCAAACCCAAGGAGGGGTCGCTATGAGTCGGGGCCGACTCGACGGCAAATAACAACAACAACATGGGTTCTGTATAAGTAAGCAGTAATATTGCCAACACTGAATGCTCACAACAGCTAAGAGTTTATTCTTACTGACATTGTTTGAGTGGAGTTGCCATAAACAGTGACTATGTAGAAAAAGAAGCCATCAGGTGTACTATGCCTGCTGACAGTCTTTGGAGGTATCCACTTTGAAAAAAGAAATTTTTCCTTACGAAAATTTTGTTTGTATTTTTGTGATGTTTATTTGGTTTTATAGTCATTATCAAGTAAAAGACCGATATATATAGTACAGATATATTTATGATTTTTATATCACTTGAAAGGAGCTCTGGTGGCATAGTGCCTAAGGTATTTGACTGCTAACCAGAGGGTTGGCAGTTCAAACCCACCAACCAGTCCATGGAAAGAAGACTGGGTAATCTACTTTCATGAAGATTTACTACCTCAGAAACCCAGAGGGGGTCACTATGAGTTGGAATCAACTCACAGTGAGTTTAGTTTGTTTGGCTGTTTTGTTTTTTTTTTTTGTCTTGTTTTGTTTTGTTTTAATATCACTTGAGTGTAAAAAAAAATTGTCAGTTGTTAATTTGTCTGTTTTATCATTGGTTAAAATGCAACATTTAGGACTTTGAAAATGTTACTGTATATAGGTGCCTGGAATACTTACTAAGAAATGATGCAAATCCAGGGATTCGGGACAAGCAAGGATACAACGCAGTTCATTATTCTGCTGCTTATGGTCACCGCCTATGTCTTCAGCTGGTAAGGAATCTCGAATTCTTATGTAGGGACTTACATGTATTTATATTATAGTAATGGAAAGAAATGAGAATAAATGGATTAAGAGCATTCTGTTTAGCTTTTTAGCATTTAAAAAAAAAATCCTTATACAGGTTTCCCCCGCTTGCACAAGTAAAGCATTCCTATGAAATTTTTCGTAAGCCAAAATGGCATAAAACAAAAAAGCAAGTGCATCATTTTATATGGGAAAACTTTATGAGCCTTCCTAGACCCAAAAAATAACCTACCAAATCATACCAAACAACGTGTGAGGCCTAATAGTACTAAAATATAGTGTTCATAGACACGGTTCAAAACTATGGCAGCAGGATGTCAAGATGCTGAGTATAGTTCCCGACAAAGGAACTTGACAATGCTACTCTTGTTGCTTGGAGGTGCGTGCTGCTTCTTTAATGACTCTCTGCAAAACAAACACTGATTGCTAGTTTTACTTTTTGCCTTTTTTCATTAAATTGAAAATCCTGTTCAGATTTCTTTCAGTTAGCAAAAATGGGTGCTAATGTAGGTCTTTTGTAAAAGCAAAGTATTGTAAAGGGAACTTTTGAATTCCTACTTGCCTCAGTAAGATCTCTCTTGTTCCTTTTCCCTTCAAAAAGAAAGGAGGAAATTAGATCCCTAGATTGGGCTACTTACATCCTTCCTTTGTATTACCCCATGTCTCTATCTAGCATTTACTTCCCCTGCCTCCTTAAATAAATATTTTTCCAGAGATGCTTTAAAGCTGTGACCATGTCTTATGTGAGAAATAAGTATCTCTGAAAGGAAGGATGCCTTCTTCTCTGCACACCCCCCACCTCTGTATTCAGGAATTCTGAAAGGCTCGTTTATTTCACAATCTGTCCTGATAAGGGAGACTCTACTTTTGCAAAAGAAATTTTTATTTCAACAGTAGTCTCATTCTTGAATATATACAGATTCACCCTGCTTTGCCAAACCAGAAGGAAAATAAGGAGCAGATTAAAAGATACGCAAGTATGTAACGGATGCTTCAGGTTAAAGTTTCCCTTACTTTGACTGACTTTATAAATTATATTAGACTCTTCTTCCCTTCAAGATATAATAAAATTTAAGAAGAATGAGTATAAAAGCTAGAAAGAGGAAATTGATATTTAATATAGCAATAGCACTTAGAGCCCCGATACAAAAATAACAGTTTTTTTCTTAGGTGTTACTATATCTTCAGACCGAAGTCTTAGTCCTATGTGTACAGATTTGTGGTCTGTTTAATTGCACAATTAATTCCTTGAAGGACTTGATTTTTTTTTTTTTTGCAGGCAAAGAAAGCACAGGTTCACAATAGAATTTCACAAAGTCCTGTATAAGTAAAGACCTGCAGTTAACATTGTCTCTTCCAAATATGCTTTCTAAACTAAACATTTTTGTTTTGAACTTTCAGATTGCAAGTGAAACTCCTTTAGACGTTGTAAGTATAAGTCTTTTTTTCCTCTCTCATTCAGAATATTTTATTTGGCATTTGAAGAATATACAAAGCAGTATTGTAAGATCTCTTCCATTTTTGTGGTAAATATTTCTTTCTAAGTCCTGTTTTTCTGACCAGGACAGCATTTTTGAGATTCACCATCTATAAAGTAACTCCTTTACCTAGAAATTTGAAAAGTAAACTTTATTTCTTTGCTTTCACTAGAGCTGAAGTTATTGTTATATACCCTTGGGAGCAAAGGCAGTGACAGAAATCATGGATAAAGGGCCAGGAGGGTTACTTACTTGGTGGCATTAAAGAGCTGCCTAGCTTTTAGTCTGTGTACACTATCAGGATGGTCCTGTTCTGAAAGCTTGCTCAGTTAGTTTTTATAATGTTCTAGCATTTTTTCATACATACTCATTTATCAATTTATACTCTAAAACATATTTGGACTTGGAGAAGGGTAGTAAGTGCTGTAGTGTATACCTAAAAAGTATCATGTCTCTTGAGGGCAGTGAATTTATGTTAATGGGGGAAGAGCAACTCAGAAAAGGAGGGTAAGAATGATTGGACAATTCAAAGAATGTAGCCATTGTCACTGAATTGTATGTGTAGAAACTGTTGAATTGGTTTATGTTTTGCTATGTATATTCTCAACAACAACAAAATTAATTTTAAAGTAATTTCTGACATTTAAACCACTCGGGTTTTTTGTTTTGTTTTGTTTCAGTTAATGGAAACCTCGGGGACAGATATGCTGAATGATTCAGACAACAGAGCAACAATAAGCCCTTTACACTTGGCTGTGAGTACTGCCTTCATAGCCAATTTGATACCTAGTTTACAGACAGTATCTCATATGTTGACTGAACCTAGTATCCTGAACTTTTGTACTATGTAATAATTACCATGGAATTAAAGTTTATAAAACTTTTTCCTATTAAACTGTGATTCCCAGGGACTACTGTGAGAAATTGCCTATGACAATGAATTTAAAAATGAACTGCCCTGCAAAACACAAAATCATAAAAGACTGGGCTTACTGGTCTGATGAAGACTGGTAGAACCCCTGAAACTGTGACCCTTAGACATCCTTCAAGCTAGGGACTGAACTTAACCCCTATAATGCAACTGTCAGCTGAACAGTAGGTCTGTAAAGTGAACGGCAATATCAGGAGGGCATGCATTCATTAGAACAATCAAGCATGTGAAATTAAGAGGACAGCATTTACACAGAGAGCTAGGAAGGCGGGAGAAGATTGGAAGGAAAGACAAGAAAAGGAGTGGACTCGGAGGAGGTGAGAAGAATACTGTTACAGTGTGGGGTTGTAGTAAATGTCACAAAAGAGAATGTGCATGGATTGTTGAATGGAAAACCAATGTGCTGTGTAAACTTTGACCCAAATTACAATTTAAAAAAAAATTTTTTTTAAATGAATTGTCTTAGTAGAATAGCTTCTAACTTGCTAAGCAGATGGTATAAGGAGTACAATTTCTGTGATATCTCTACAACTTTTTGCTTACTGTGATCTTAGGACACTAAGTATATGCTCATTGATCCTTAGCTTGTGCATATTATAGAATTTGACTACGTAATCTGTAACGTCCCTTTCATTTTAAGATTCCTCAGAATTCTCCATCAGAATGTCAGTCACTAAGAAGAGGAAAGTTAGAGAGAGTGACAGTTTCTTAAATCAAATATAGGAATAAATTGCCTACAGAAATTTCAAGCAGAACTGAAGGAAGGGTGTATTTTTGAAACAGTAAGTTATAGTTGGGGAAAAATTGAGAATCAAGAGATATGGGTACTCTCACTAGCTATTTGTGAGACCTCAGGTTTAAGTATATTAAAATATTTGTATGGGTGTATACTTAAGTTTAGGTACCTTGGTGGTACAGTGGTTAAAGTGCTCAGCCACGGACCAAAAGATTGGCACTTTGAATCCGCCAGCCACTCTCCAGGAAAAAGATGTGGTGTTCTGCTTCCACAAAGATTTACAACATTGGAACCCCTATGGGACAGTTCTACTCTGCTCTGTAGGGTAGCTAGCTGTGAGTAGGAATCAGCTCAACAGCAGTGGGTATGGTTTATACTTAAATTTAGGAGTTCCTGAGTGGTTTAAACAGTTAAGCACTCAACTAGTAGCTGAAACGGTGGTGATTTGAACTGACCCAGAGGCACCTGAGTAGAGAGGCTTGACAGTGTGCTTTCAAAAGGTCACAGCCTTGAAAACCCAGTGGAGCAGTTCTGTTCGGCACACATGGGGTTGCCATGTTGGAACTAACACAACAATAGTATACTTTAGTTATGTGGAGCACTTAAGGTCCATGATCTGTTTAGTTGTTTGATATCACCTGTCCTATTTTACTTTATGCTGTCCTTACAGACCTTCTGTCACTTTGGCACAACTACATTTAATTTTCTGCTGTCTTTTTACCATTTTCTCCTCCACACTGGTACTTTATATCATGTTTTCAGTAACTTAAGAAAGAAAGTATGCTGAAACTTCTTGCTTCCTTGCCCTTTGAGTCCTTGGAAATCTTATCTCTCCCAGCCAGAAGAAATGTCTTTTTACTATAGGTTCTAAAAAATAAAATCTGAGCAGATGACTAGGCAATTCTTGCATCAGCATCGTTGTTCCCATCATAATAGTAGCACTATCATTTCTTGAGCGTTTACTAGGTGCCAGACTAAGTATTTTGCCAAGTCTTTGAGTACATTAGCTCAAAAACTCTAGGAGAGTAAGTATTTTACAGATAAGGAATTGGAACTTCAGAGAAGTTGAATAACTTAGGCAAAATCTGACAGCCATTAAATGGCAGGGCTCAGTCTCTCCCATTCCAGAGCTCTGTTGTTTTCCCGAGCCTTTCCAACACTACTACGTCCTTAATTTGTTCTGTAAAATAGGATTCCATAATCGTTTGGAAATGCTTTCATTTACTCCTCTTGGAGATTCAATAAATATCAGCAAATTAAAGGTCCTGCAATCTGTGGGGCTCTCTCTTACTAAATTAATTTTTGGCATGGAAGAATGATAGTTTCTGTAGAAAATTTACATAGTGTCCTTCTCACTCCCTTGCCCTCAATTTAGCAAGCTTCATTTTTTGTACTTAACAACTTAACACCGTGCTCTACATTGGAAACAGTTTTGTGATTTAGCAGTTAGGTTTAGTAAACTGTCATAATGCCATCACTTTCGCATTTTGTGTCTATCCCTAAGAGTTTTTCAGAAATTACTTGAATTGATTTTCATTTCAAACTCTCCCATTCAGGACAGCTTGGTGCAGTGAAATCACATTGGTCTAGGGTCAAGAAACCTGGTCTTGATACCTGACTTCATACTACTTAGTGGTCATGCAGGTTCCTGCTTTCAATCCTTCGTAAGGATATCATGAGGGGAAAGAACCCTATGGCAAATCATTGCCATCCTTCTTTTTCTCCTCTGTCTTCTTTGTCATGGTCATTGTCTTACATCTTCTGTCTTCTGTGCACATCATGTTTCTTAAAATTCATTCTTTTGATAGCATAATTTCACTGATCTGATATTGAGGAACAAGATAAGATGTGATCCTAGGACAGTGCAGTTCATAGATCTACAGTCACTATAAACTTGGAGAGGAACAAGCATACATCCTACACAGAAGCTTCAAAGAGACCAGTAAGGCCCAGAGCAACTTCACCACTTGGTGGTACTTTCTGACATTTTCCACAAGAAATGGCTTAACAACTCTTTGATGGAATATGGAGCTCTCTTCTAGCTAAGTATCATTTTTTGGGGATTAGAAGCAAGAAAGAGCTCAAGTACAGTAGAATTTTATAGGTTTTTCAATTTACAATGAAAGTTCACATGTGATAATTTACCAGCCTAGTAAGCTATAAGTCAGGATGGTATCAGAAAATGACTGGTAAAAATCCCTTAGCTGCAAAGTAGTGGTATGAATGAACTAGATAGAATGTTCCATTTCACGCTAGGATGGTGTTTTGTGATTGCTTTATGCCCTGCAAGTAATAGATGTTCAGTTGACAGACTGCTTTTTAAGAAACAAATCATCTGGAAAACTCCTTATCAAACTAGAAAGCAGTAGCCTTCAGTCTGACAAATTTCCAAATGTTCTTGCTGTCTTGGATAGCTAGCAGTATGCCTGGTATGTGCCAGATACTTAAGCAAGACTGAGTCCGAGTATTTCTGTGCTAAAAGTTTTACTTTTTTGAGATATACCATCTTATGGAGTAAATATGGTTTCTTTAAGAAGTCAGAAGACTTGAACACTGTTACTGGCTTTGGACATAGACTAAAAGCTATAATTTAATCCCTGTAACAGGTCTGTTGAACATCTATGGTGAACCAGGCATTTGCATATTCATGAGAAGATCACTTATCATCAGAACTTTTATTATTTGTGAAGTAGAAAGTTCCCAACCCTATACTCTACTGTGTTGACAATTAGAAAAATCTATAGTTAACTTTCTCAATTCCCAATACAGAAATTTTGGATTAGCTCCATAATAACGTGAAGACAAATATACTTACTTCCTTTTTACTTTCTAAAATATTTGAGATGTCACTCTAGATATGCGTTTTTTTAAATTTACTTTTTTTTTTTTTTCCCCCTAGGCCTATCATGGTCATCATCAAGCACTGGAAGTGTTGGTTCAGTCTTTGTTAGATCTTGATGTGAGAAATAGTAGTGGAAGAACACCCTTGGATCTTGCAGCATTTAAGGGCCATGTTGAATGTGTGGATGTACTTATTAATCAGGGAGCCTCAATCTTAGTAAAAGATTACGTTTTAAAAAGAACACCTATACATGCTGCAGGTATGCCAAATGTTATCATTTGTTTATCACTTTTTACTTGGTTTTCTTATCTTTTTAAATTTCTAGAATGTATTACTCCTGGTAATTGTCCTAACAGTTTTATTAACTTGAAAGAGTAGAATGATTATATTCTTAGGGAAAAGCCAACTGAAAATTCCAATCACTTTTAAAAAAATCATAAATAAACTAGGTTTATATAATGCTCTCCTAAAATACTTTATCAACAAAAAATGCAATCTGTTTTATACTTTCTAATAGAAGTTACTTTGGATTGCTTTGTACTTTCATTTAGCAGTTGAAGTACATTATGACTTACTGTATTAATGTACTGCATAAAACATTTAAAGATTTAAGAGCACCCACATTATTCAAGATCTATTCCATGAGGTGATTTTTTGGGTGTACAAATACGTGAAAAATGGAAGGATCTACAACCAACTTACTATGACTTGATAACCAGCTGTGTATCACTAGCAGCTGCATACTCACTACAGGAATTACTACTAAGCAGTGAAATGAATGCTAAGCATTTTTCGTCTTAAATAACCAAGACGGCTAAAATCTAAGAAATCTGAACCAAGTATTTTTCTCATCCTGGTGAAGCTATCTTTGTATGGTTAGAGGCATGTACCTTAGTCTGTTTTTATAGAGTGATCCTTAAGAACATATTTGAATTCAGGTCTTGGACTGTGTTTGTAGTCCCACTGTTAAACCAGAGCAGCTTTTTAGAAACATCAGATAATCAAGAGCTCACAGACAAATCTTTTAATAATAGATTGCTAAATGTATACATGTAGACTGCTATATGCTATGAATAAGAGTCCAAAATACCATCCTTTTCTATTATCTTATCCTGAAATAAGTGAAGTTCCATATCATTCTAAAACTAAGAAAATGATACTATAACCACAAATCATCTGCAGATCTAATTTAAGACTTTCTTAGTGTATTTGCAGTCCTTATTGTTGTTGCCATGATTGTACACAGCACAACATACACCAACCATATTTACATGTACAATTCAGTGACATTGATTACATTGTTCAAGTTGTGCAACCATTCTCACCCTCCTTTTCCAAATTATTCTTCCCTCATTAACATAAATTCACTGCTCCCTAAGTTTCCCATCTGACCTTTCGAGTTGCTATTGTTAATTTGATCCAATATAGATAGTTCTTAAAAGAATGAAATGCTCAGACAGCATTTACTAATTGTTCTAAATTGTTATTTGGTTTAAAGAAGACTGCAGGGAATACTTGAGTATTTGCACTCTTAATAGATAAATATTAAACCAAGACACTAGCCAGTCCCTCAGAAATGGTTAACCAATACCGTACAGTCCCCATAAGTACTACCCACTAAAAGAAATACAAGTTACTATTAGCACATGTCTATTCAGTCAGTATAAGCCTTGTGCATTTCTAATTTGGAAGTCTGTGTGAAGTATCATCTTATTTCTCCTAATTCATGAAAAAATAACAGATTCTTTCTGACAGTTAACCAGTTTCTTCCCACAGTGATATTTTAAACTTAGACACAAAAACTTACCAGTAGTTACTGTGCAATGAGTGTAAGTGAATAGATAAAAGAAATAATGAGCCAAATACAAATTCCTTGAACTATCCCCAAGTAGTATGACATTGTTGTTACTAAGCTGTGAAAGTTGCTGGCAAAGGGCAGCATATAGATAGGGGGTGAGCCACAAGTATTAATAACTATTAGAATTTAATATAGCTATTAGAAAAGTATTGTAGAGTATAGGTACCTAGTGTGCTTTCACTAATATTTTCATCTTTTATTTAGCAAACAGTGATACACTTCTTTTTTTTTTTTTTTTTTTACACAGCATCATGTGGGTTATATATTTCTTTAAACTTCAAATTTTGTTATATTATGGGTAGGACCTAAATTTTGCAGAGGATTTAGCTTACCTTAAAGCTTACTGTTTTCTTTGGATCACTTCTGTCTGTACCATTGTTTTATGCATTTGGATATATAAATGCATTCTTTAGATATAGATAAACCTTTTTCTCTTTTATTGTATGTATGTCATTTGGTTTTTAGGGTTTGGTTTTTTTGTTTTTTTGTTTTTTTGTTTTTTTGTTTTTCCATCTAGAAGTAAATAGAGTACCTGACTAAAAGTGGCTTATGTGGCAAGGGTTTAGTCTCTCAAAGAAAACATCCAGAGGTGGATGCAGTTCCAGGGTTAGCTGATTGAGAAATGGTGTCAGAGCTTTGGATCAGATTCTCTGTTACTCTTGTCTTTGTATTCAGGTTGCAAGTTGGCTGCTGCTGCTTTGCAGGATCACATCCAGAAGCAGAAAAAAAGGGAACTTTCACTGTCAGGGCTAAAAATACTCCCCAGAAGCTCTCCTGGCATCTTACATTTCAGTGGTTAGACCTGGATCATGTGCTTACCTTGAAACCAGTTGCTGGCAAAGAGGAATGAGGTTTCTGTGATTGGCTTGGTCTAAATCATGATTTCATCCCTAGGGCTAGGACCAGACCATCCTTCTTGACTACATTGTCACCACCAGACAGCTAAATACAGTGAGCATTTATTAGCAAGGCAGAAGATGAGGAATGGCTGCTGATAGGCAGCCCACGTGGCTGCCATGTTGTACCTGAGAAATTTATATGTATCCAGCTTTGTCAACAAAAGCAGTAGAAATCTTCTTTGATGTACCTATAGATACTTTTCTTTCTTGCCATATTTAATTCAAGGAAACTCTCCCAAAATTATATTCTAAAAAATGTGCTTAAGGGTGGACATTTTCTAGCTTATCATTTCTAAAAATTTTATATTTCCCTTTACAGCAACAAATGGTCATTCAGAATGTTTGCGACTATTAATAGGAAATGCAGAACCACAGAATGCAGTAGATATTCAGGATGGAAATGGACAGTAAGTTTTAAGAATTTTTAAATTATTCTTAGGATGTTTGCTGATCTTTGTATTTTTGCCTCCATTGTGTTAGTAAGTTTGTCATAGAGTATAACTGAGTAAAATATATAGTTTATGTGTTTTTTTTGTTTGTTTGTTTTTTCTTAATTTAAATATACTTGCAAGTTTGCATCACAAAATGACATATTTAGAAAACAGGTCATGACACTTACTCACAGAATAGGTTCATAAGCAATAGCACTGAACCTATTCCTGTTTTTCTTCAGGACTCCTCTGATGCTGTCTGTTCTCAATGGGCACACGGACTGTGTTTACTCACTGTTGAACAAAGGAGCAAATGTAGATGCCAAAGACAAATGGGGAAGGACAGCATTACATAGAGGGGTAAGCAAAAGTGTCCCCATTTCCTTTAGAGAAGCTTTCATGATGTCATACTACCCTGAACTGAACTAGGATGTATTTCATTTTCTTCATTAAATTTTTACCACATAATCTTTACTGGGGTTTTTGTTGTTTTTTAGTAAATTTTAATTTTGAACCCAAATTTTGAATAATTACAATGCACAAATTAATCCAGGGAACAATAATGTTGGAACAAATAGTTAACTTTAAAATACTGAGTAGAATTAATGTCAATTTGACTTTTTCCCATTGCCTCATTCCTTTTCCCTTTTAATGCCGTCCCATTAAAAATTACGAAAATGATAAAATGAAGTTCGGCATAGCTTTAATTTGAGAGGACATAGGAAATAAGGATTTCAGTTATCTGCAGTTGACCTGTAGGCACCCACCATAATTGACTACATGCAGATTATTTTTCTTTCAGGCAGTTACAGGCCATGAAGAATGTGTAGATGCATTACTTCAACATGGTGCTAAGTGCTTACTTCGGGATAGCAGGGGCCGGACACCAATACACTTGTCAGCTGCCTGTGGACACATTGGTGTTCTTGGAGCCCTTTTGCAGTCAGCAGCATCTATGGATGCAAATCCAGCCATAGCAGACAATCATGGATATACGGCACTTCACTGGGCTTGCTACAATGGTTAAGTACACAGATACAAGCTTGCATTAAATGGCTATTATGATTAAATGGCTAGATAAAGAAAAACCATTTTCTCTTTTATTGTATGTATATCATTTGGTTTTTGGGGTTTGTTTGTTTTTTTCCATCTGTAAGTAAATAGAGTACCTTACTAAAGGTGGCTTACATGGCAGGGGTTCAGTCTCTCAAAGAAAACATCCAGAGGCAACTAACTGTAATCCATATTAATTGAGATATAATTTATAAGGGAAACAAAGTTTAAGGTTAGTAGGAAGCCTAGGAACAATCTACGGTGTAGTTACATCTCATTCCTGTCCCTTGTCTTAAGTGAAGTTACTGCTGTCAAAGACACTCAAGCCATGACTAAGTGACATTTTTCTTACACTTCAACAAGTTTTTTTTTTTTTTTCATTTATAACACGATTTTATGATATTTATTAATTCCAATGCCTTTTATTTAGTATCTTTGTATTGTGATTATCCTTTCTACTTTCTGAATACAGTTATACTGGGAAAAAAGACAAAGGAGAAATGATGAAATGCATCACGATCTAAACTGAAATCTGTGTATGTGTTTGGAGCATATCACAAGATAGAATCCATATATCAACAATGGTATTCAACCTCAGTGTTTTGAAGGAATGAAAGCAGATCATAGAAGTAGACACTTCCAAGGGTTAGCTTTATTACATGATTAGAGTAGACTTATTTTTAGCATCCTAGAGGTTCATAGTCAAATTTAGTCTTTTTACAGTTAGATTCTCAAAAGATCATTCAGAATACATAAAATTATTTTTAAGGTATAGATACTAAAAATGGAGTTGGGCTTAGGAGGTGATTGTTAATTGAAATAATTTAAGTAATGAAGTATATTGAGATGTTTTCCTTGTGTAGAGCCATAGATTTTGTCATCTTAGAAAACATTCTCCAGGTACATTATATGTACTGTAAGTATTGATCCTATGAAAGTTTGGGCCTAGGGCTTTAGCAAGTAAATGAAAACTCAGTGCCGTGAAGTCAGATCCAACTCATAGCAACCCTTCCTTGGGTTTCCAAGGCAGTATCACTGCAGAAGTAGATTGTCCAACCTTCGTTCTGAGGAGTGGCTGGTGGGTTTGAACCGCCAGCCTTCTGGTTAGCAGTCAGATGCCTTAGGCACTACGCCACCAGAGCTCCCAGCAAGTAAATGAGTATTTTTAAAATTGATGTTGAACTTCAGTGTTGCATTGAGATGATTTTAAGTGATAGCACATCTACAAAGCTATAGTTCACAGTTCTAACAACTTTCCTTCAAAATGTACAGAAAATATAAATTGCTGCTTTATAGAATTATGCACTTCATAAAGTAACATAGTATCTGTCCTAAAATTCAACTGAATGACTTGTCAGAGAGTTGAGGTTTGCTGTCTTTCTGTAATATGCTGCTTAATGGCTCTTTAACTGGGAGCCATTCTGACAGATAATAGTGGATTTTAGTGGAGGAGAAATGTGATCTTTGCAAGTTAAACTTTAATTAAATATTTCCATATGTATTTTCTAGATACAGTATTTTGATTTTTTATATTAATCCTTGAGCCAGAATTGGAGTTCCATTCTTTTGTTTGGCCGCTTAAGGATTTTTTTGTCATTTACTATTGATTATCCACCCTGAGCACACTGGTGGTACCATAAAAAGCTTGGGTAGTTAAACTTACTGCTAATTTAAAAGCTTAGCTTAGTTAATTTCCTTTTTATTACCTCGGATCCTTAACCAGAACAGTTTTGAAAACAATAAAACCTTTGGGTTCTGACTTCTCTTTTTCAACTCACTAGAGTTGGTATTTAGTGAGTATAGTGATATGGCTCAAGAGTGATCCTAAGTCAGAGAAGATACTGTTATTTTACCATTGGAATTTTATTTTTTATACTGTACTTGACATTTTATAAGGGGGAAAAAAATTAACTGAACCATCTAAATATAGTAGGAAAGCATCCACAAATGTGAACTTTGTTTAAGATATCAGTGAGATAAAACTGTTTAGATGCAAAGACTAGACGCAAAGACTTGGTTGGGTTTTTTTGTTAGTTTGTTTTGTTGTTTTTAGTGTATCAGTTAGAATTAACCATTCAAAAAATCATACAGTAATGGCATTTATCTTCAAACATGGTAGAGCATTTTGTTGTAAATACACTGTTACACCTGTCCTTGGAGAGTTGCTCTATTACGACGTTTCTTGTCAGCTCTGCATGGAGAGCACTGTGTTTCCCTGTAGTGAGTTCCTGCTCTATCATTGCTGAATTTAGACTCTCTAAGCACATTTTGTACAAGAGACAAAATTTTGCATGAACCACATGCCTAGTTGCCATTTAAAGATCAACAGATATGTCTGATTTCCAGAGTGTAGCAAAATTATGGTGATTCTGAATTGAGCTGGACAGGATTAAACATGTGTTGACTATATGCAGTAAGAGAACATAGAGGCAGTCTAAAATTAATACCATATTTATAGCTCAAAGCCTGTTTTATAATTTGGCATTCTGAGCATAGAATATGTAAAATGGTTTTACTTTGACTAGTAATTACTGTACAACTGAAAAGAAAATGGGAAGCAGTCCAACAGAACAGAAAATCATTCTGTCAAAATTAAAATGGAATTATGACCAGGTTTTAAAAAACAACTGGTTATACATATTACACTTTAAAGTTCAAAATTTCAGTTTATGTAGTCAGTACTTATCTCTCATGTTTCCTTTTTTAAATTTATCCATTTTTCTGAAGTGTTAAGTGTCCTGAGACTATCCCTCTGAAACATGAAGAGACCAGCTTTATCATTCTGTCTTTCATAACCTAGGAGACAGACCGTTGAGATTGTCACCTTGATATCACCTACTAGTGACTGCTGGAGGCAGCCAAGAGTCCCAAGACTCCTTTTCTCAGTCTGCACTCTGCTAAGGTAGTGCTTCTCAAGTCTTTAGGTCTCAGGACCCCTTTACACTCTTAATGTAATGTGAACTCGAAAGAGCTTTTGTTTATTATCAGCATACACCTATTGATATTAACCATATTAGAAATTAGAACTGAGGGCTTTTTTAAAAAATATATATATTTATCAGTGTATATGAAAATAGCAATATTGAACCCATTACATGTTAAATAAATAACATTTTTTATGAAGAGTAACGTTTGTCCCTACCTTGTTTTTATTAAATGAGAAGAATGACACATTTTTTTAATGAAAGACTTAGGAGAAGGCAGCTGGATTTTCCTGTCTACCTCTGCATTCATTCTTCTGTGATATCACCCTGGTGTTCAGATCACACCGTGAGAATTAGGAAAACAGAAGGCTGTTTAATCAGTATGGACAGCTTTGTAATGTTATTCTTTTGAATGAGTTAACATTTCAGCGAGATGGCATTAAAGCAGAGTTTTTCAACCTTAGCAGTACTGATATTATGAGCCAGATAATTTTTTGTTTTGAGGGACTATCCTGTGTATTGCAAGATGATTAGCAGTATCCCTGGACTCAACCAATAGCAAATCAGTAGTAATAAGCCATCATATCTCCAGACATTACCAGGTATCCCCTGATAGGCAAAATCACCTCCAGTTGAGACCCACTGGGTTAGAGAAAACAACTAACAAAAATAAGACATAATTATAGGTTTCCTAAAACAGGTTAAAAAATTCTGAGGTTTTTAAAGTTCCCTGTCTTCACAGTGGCTATTAAAATTGTGGCCCTTTTATCTATCAGTAGCCAATATATTTGTCCTTTGACTCAACAGTACCATTTCTAGGAGAGTCCCACAAATTGTCTCACAAATATGCTTGGCTGCTCACTGAAAGGTGGAGGAGATTTGAGTCCCCCAAAGGTGCCCCAGACGAAAGGCCTGGTGATCTGCTTCCAGAAAATCTGCCATTGAAAACCCAATGGGGCACAGTGCTGCTCTAACACATACGGGGCAGCCATGAATCAGAATCAACTTGTTTACAACTGTTCCCACAAATATGGTTGTGAACATACACCAGGATATGTACTAGAATGTTTTATTACAGCACTGTTGATAGTATCGCAAAGAGAAAAAAAAAACAAACTAGCAATCACCTGGAAATCCGTGAAGAAATTAAATCATTATGATACACTATGATGATACGGAGTTCTTTGGAACATTCAAGAATGAGGTGTATATCTCTTATGGAAGGATATATATATAATTGTGTTATCACACCAGTGTTTAGACCAGGCCTACTACTTTATCAGGAAAATAGAAGGGTCTTAATACTGACAACTTTGCAGTGTTATTTCTTTGTAATGAGTTAATATTCAGAGAGATGGAATTAAAGCAAGGTTTTAAGTGAAGAATAAATTGCAGAACGAAAAAAAAGCCCCATTTTTGTAAAAATCAAAAACTGAAGGATTTATGTGCATGCAGTTCTGAATGCCTAAAGAGTTTCTAAAACTGTTACAGTAACAGTGGTTATTTGTCTAGAGGTTGGAGCTGAGAGGAACTTGTACTTTTTCACTTAAAAGCCTTCTATAGCATTTGAGAGGAGCTCTGGTAGCGTAGTGCCTAAGGCACTTGACTGCTAACCAGAAGGCTGGCGGTTCAAACCCACCAGCCACTCCTCGGAAGGAAGGTTGGGTAATCTACTTCTGTAATGATACTGCCTTGGAAACCCAAGGAGGGGTCACTGTGAGTCGGGTCTGACTTGATGGCACATAACAGCAACATGGCATTTGAGATTTTACCATTAACTTGTTACTGTAATTAGAGAAATACAAGTTTTTAAAATCACATTATGCTGTGTGAAAAAATACTGTTTTAAAAGGTATACTATGCTACATATAAATATATTTTCAAGATTATATTTTAAATTAATTTTGTATATAGGCTTCTAAAACTTTTTTAAAAATTACAACCAAATAATCCTGGTCACCAGGATAAAGAGTAATGAGGCTGAATCATTGTCATAAAATATATATTTGTCATGTCACTAATAAACTGTTTTAAAATTACCAGAAAGAGCTACTGTACTTCAGGTTTTAAAGTAGAAAGCTCCTAAATATGTGAACTGGTTGTTTTTAAGCCATGTAAAGCATTTATTTATGTGCATATGGGCACTTCAGTATCTTTTGTTTGTTTGTTTGTTTTTAACTTATTTTAATAATCTGATTTTGTTTTACCTATTTAGGTCATGAGACTTGTGTAGAACTTCTTTTAGAGCAGGAAGTTTTCCAGAAAATGGAAGGAAATGCTTTCAGTCCATTACATTGTGCTGTGTAAGTAAAGCCAGAATTTTCAGATTTGATTTGGGTGTTTAAGAAATATTCCACTGCTACGAGAGTGATAACCTTGTTGCTTTGCACAGGATAAATGACAACGAAGGTGCTGCAGAGATGTTAATTGATACATTAGGTGCCAGCATCGTGAACACCACAGATTCAAAAGGAAGGTAGGAGTTCCACTATGTACAAAAAAGTTTTGTCTTTAATAGGGAAAATTTTTTTTTTTTTTTTACCAACCTATGAGAATTTACATTAAAAAGTTGATTTTTATATTTGCAGATACAATTGATTATAAAATCTTAACTATTTTTCTGTTATCAAACAGCTTTTCCTTATGTTTTTTATTCAGTTCTCCTCTACTTAAAATGTAAAATTTCCTTTTTTTTTTTTTTTAGAAGTATCTTTGTTATGCAAGGACTTATTAATAAAGTTAAAAATTTTCTAAATAGGAATAAAGGCTAGAAGAGAATCTAGCAGTTGTAAGTAGCAGTATTTGGATCAAGATTTGTTTCTTTAAAATTTCCTTTAATGATACAGTGTTGTTTTAGCAATGTTATGATTTGTCCTTATTTTATACTAGTTCTAGTTATTTAAAGCCTTTTATATTGTCAGAAGTTCTCATTTCTTTGGCAGAAGTGAGTAAGCTCCATTAAGCCTGTTTGTATCCAGGCAGTGCTTTTATAGGTTAATTAGTGCCTAAGGCACTTGACTGCTAACCAGAAGGCTGGCAGTTCAAACCCACCAGTCACTCCTTGGAAAGAAGGTTGGGCAATCCTACTTCCGTAGTGATACTGCCTCGGAAACCCAAGGAAAACCCAAGGAGGGGTCGCTATGAGTCGAGGCCGACTCGACGGCAAATAACAACAACACGTAAACTAAACACCTTCTCTCTCTTGCAGAACTCCTCTCCATGCGGCCGCCTTCACAGACCATGTAGAATGTTTACAGCTGCTGCTCAGCCATAATGCTCAAGTCAATTCTGTGGACTCCTCTGGAAAAACACCTCTTATGATGGCTGCAGAAAATGGACAAACAAATACAGTTGGTAAAGAAACTGTTTAAAGATTTTATTCTTCTGAGCATGTATGTCATTTATGTGTAACTTGGATCCTTAGCTTTTGACTTGTAATTCACTGCATTTTACAGTAGATATTTTACCACTCTTGGCATTTAAAACTGTTTACTTGCCCACAACCTACATTTCATTTAGAGTCCCAGTGTTTTCCTTTGTCCTTATTGATTGAATAATCTGCTTTAGCGAGGCTGTGTAGCGTAGTGGCTATGAATACTGGCTGTTGAGTTGGACTGCCTGAATGTTGAGTCCTAGATCTGCCAGCTAACTAACCTTGTGCCTTAGTTTCTTCATTTGTAAAGTGAAAAGAATAATAGTAACTACTTTGTAGGGTTGCTGTGAGGGTTAAATAAGTTAGTATAAACCCAGAGCACTTAAAACAGTATTGACATTTAGTAAGCACTCAGGAAATAAACAGTTGCTATCGTTAGTGGTCTGTGACTTACACAACAGTGTAACTGTTCTATACAATTACATGACAAATAATAAGTACTTTATATATTACTATATTTTTCTTACACTTAAGTTTTTGTTAGAAGAATATTTTTGCTTTGTTTTTTCGTAACAGAGATGCTGGTTAGCAGTGCTAGTGCAGATCTGACTTTACAAGATAACAGTAAAAACACTGCGCTCCATTTAGCTTGCAGCAAGGTATGTACATGTTACAAGGGCATATTTTTTATGATTAATACAATGTTTTTCCACTTAACTAAAATGAACAGAGCTAAGGAACAAATGTCTCATGATCTCTGGCATCCAATTTCTTGAGCAAAAATACTGACGTAGGCACCATGGTGTGTGAAATTCTCTAGTAAGCTAAATCAGGTTCAAAGCACATGACTCAATACAAAGCTTTTTAATGTCTTTGTTTAATCTTAATTTTTCTTGTCCTCTTCCCATACTCCCAACCTCACCAACACATATTCGGGCAAATACAAGAAGCATTAAATTAATCAAGATAATTCATAGCCTGTGTATGTAAGGTGGTGTACGTATTGTTTGGAATACAGTTGGGGTGTACTGGGTGTATAAAAATTATCTTGAATGGTATCCAAGTTTTTAAGAGTGAGTTACCATAATTTTAGGGTCATGAAACTAGTGCCTTGTTAATACTGGAGAAGATAACAGATAGAAACCTCATCAATGCAACCAATGCAGCCTTGCAAACGTGAGTACTTTCAGTGTCTTAATGTAAACTGTATAACCTGTAATTATAAAAATAAGTGATTTATTTTTTAACATGCGACTGTTGGAAATCACCTCATTAGTCATAGAAGCAGTTACAGAGCACAGTTTTACAACTGATCAAACTCATTTCTAAAATTGTCACAATTAAAAAGTATATTGCTAAAAAACATTTAAACAGAAACTTTTTTTAGAACTTTGAAAATCATGAGTTTTTTCTCAGTTAATTTACTCACGTAATTCTCTGAAGGAAAATAGTACTGTTCTGTGTATTTTGTGGAAACCAATTAAAATACAGGCAAACCATGGAAATATCGCAGGTTTGGTTCCAGACCACTGCAAGAACGTGAATATTGCAATAAAGTAAGTCACACAAACTTTTTGGTTTCCCAGTGCCTATAAAAATTATGTTTACACTTTACTGTAGTCTATTAAGTGTGTAATAACATTATGAAAAACTTTGAAATGTTGTGAGAATTACCAAAATGTGACACAAAGACAGGAAGTAAGCACATGCTGTTAGAAAAATAGCCTTGATAGATTTGTTTGACCAAGGGTTGCCACAAACCTTCCGTTTTTGTTAAAAAAAAAAAAAAAAAAAACAGTATCTGCAAAGTACAATACCAAAAAAACAAACTCGGTGCCATCAAGTCGATCTGACTCATAGTGACCCCTCCTTGGGTTTCCAAGGCAATATCTGTATGGAAGTAGATTTCCCAGTCTTCCTTCCAACCTTCAGTAAAGCACCATAATTAACAGTGAATGAAGTAAGAAGCTTCATATTTCTGTAAGCTAAAGAAAGAATCAAGTTCTTAATAATGGAAGCAGCCAGCCTCCAGATTGACTGACATAGATCCTTTAAATCGTTGTCTCCCATCATCCTTTCTAATTTTCATTTGCCATTCCACTTTGAAACTTGGTAAAGAGAATAATTTTGAACATTGGTTTCCAGCCAGTACATCAGATCCCTCAAAGGTCCAAAACTTAAGTCATGGGAACCCCCAAGACTATGACCCCAGGTTATCCTTCAGGCCTGGAAATGGACTCACTTCCCTGGATTGACTCTCAGCCCAACAGTAGAAAGACCTATAAGTGGAACACCTACTCCAGGGAGATGTACCCCCTACCCTAGGGAGATGCACCCCTTAGAACAATCAGCCATGAGACATCAGGGGGGCAGCATTCACACAGAGGGAAAGCTGGACAGACAGAAATGCACAGATAAGAAAGACATGGGGTGGGGGTGGTCACAGGGAGGAGAGTTTTTTATGGTTGTGGATGGTAATCGGAACCATGAAATCCAATGTGCATGAACGGTTGAGAGTAAAACAAATCTGCATTGTAAATTTGCACCCAAATCACAATTGCAAAAAAAAATTAAGTCATGGGACCTGTAAGCTGTTTTTCAAAGTCTATTAGAATTTGTGTTACTGCAGTTCACAGTTTTTGTATATTTTTTAAATGTTTATCAACCTTGTTTCTTTTTGTTTGTTTGTTTTTTAATTTTTATTATGATTTGGGTGAAAGTTTATAGAGCATATCAACCTTGTTTCTTAAGAATGAAATTTTGTTAGTTGGTAAAATATTTTTAAACACTGAGTCTTAGGAGGGAAAATAACAGGAGAGTTTGATGATAGAGAGAATTTGCCAGTGAGGTCAGAGACTAAGCTTACACACATTGAGGTAGGGCTGCAGTGTCCTGCACATAAGTTCTGCTCCCTTCTTCTCCCCTCCCCTCATCCTCATTGCTGTTAAGACTATAAGTGCCTCAGGTTTGTATCTCTGGGTCTCCACAACTTGGCAGAAATGCTCGTTGCCATCCAGGTGTATGTGTGTGTACATGTGTGCATACACAGTCATATATACATACAATTTTTTTTCCCCCAGACCTCTGCATGTTGCTGCCCGAAATGGGCTAACAATGGTGGTTCAGGAACTTCTGGGGAAAGGAGCAAGTGTGCTTGCGGTAGATGAAAATGGTGAGTAGGTTCCATATTCTTTTTCCTTAATAAAGACCTTAATAAAAGCTTTTATCTTTGAATGAGCAACATTTGAAGTAAGATAAACTTGGATATTTTTTATTGGTCAAAGAAGAAAGCTGACATTAATATTGAATCAGACTGACTTTGTGGCAAAGAAAAGGGAGGCAAGAGAAACAGGAAAAGTCCTTCTAAAAGATGAACAGTTGGACTTAAGAATTCTGGTATCATCTATTAAACCAAAGTTAGTATTTACTCTTTACTACCTCTGTTGATCTTAGTCAAGAAGTTTGTACTTTCCATAAATATTTATCAAGGCCCGACTTAAGTATCACATTCTTATCGAAAGCCTTATCCTTCCACTTATGTACTAGATCTTTTCCCTTTGGCCTACTTGAGAATATCAGTTTAGCAATTCTCTCTTCTTGTATCCTGCAAGAACAGATTTTTGCTCTCTTCCTAGATTACTCCCATCAGAATATAAATACCATTTCTTTCATCTTAAGAGATCCTTTAATTCTACTACCCCTGCCAACTACTGCCATATTTCCCTTGCTCTTTGCAGCAAGTTGGCTCTACTTGCTATCCCCAATTCTTCTCCTTTCTCTTAAAATCCCTCTAATCAGGATTTTTGCCCTCACCATTCTGTAAAACTGTTCTCATCATCATCACCAATGACCTTCAATTCACAATGCTGAGTTAATTCTTAGTACTAATTTTTATTTCTCATCTTCCTTGACCTATCAGCATTTGGCATAACTAATTACTCCTTTGATATATTTTCTTTGTTTGGCTTTCAGGACCCTATACTTTTTTGGTTTCCTGCCTATGTTACTAGGTACTCCTCGATTTATTTTTGCAAGTTTCTCCCTCTCCACAATGGATATGTGCACACCCATGCTCATCACAACACTGTTAACAATAGCAAAGAGATGGAAACAACCTAAGTGCCCATCAACAGAACAATGGATAACCAAACTACAGTGCATACACACAGTGGAATACTATACAACAGTAAAGAATAATGTAAAATCTGCAAAATCCCTCCTAATGTGGATGAACTTGGAGGACATTATGCTGAGTGAAATAAGTCAATCACAGAAGGACAAATACTGTATTAGTCCAGTATTGTAACAAGTCAAGAAAAGGTTTACATTTGGAAGGAAACTTTCTGTTAGTGACCAGTCAAGAGAAAATTGCTAGCTAGATAAGAGACAAGTACTGATTCAGGTGAACGAAAAGGCAATATACCAAAAATGAGTGACCAGCACAATAACACTAAGGAAAAGAAAGACACAGAGGTGCACAAGAGGTACAGACAACAAAGATACACACTTTTACATACACAGTACTGCATTTTCAATAATAACAAACATCAATCAATGGGTGGATACATAGGTGGACAGGCTGAATGATAAGATATGTCTAGGCAAAAGGGAATATACCCACACCATATGTAAATTTGCCAGATAGTATTTCTACATAAGTATTTGTGCTATAAAAATGACCATATATATAATAGAGCTAATGGGGCAAAATTACAATAACTTCTGAGCCACAGCCAACCGCCTTGAGGGGAAATGAGTTGTTTGGCCTGTGGGCTTAGGACCATGGTCACAGGGAACATCAAGCTCAATTGACATAACACACTACACAAAAACATTGTTCTGCATCCTACTTTGGTGAGTAGTGACTGGGGTATTAAAAGTTTGCTTTTGGCAATCTAGATGTAACAGTTGGTCATCTTGTCCAGAGCAAAGAAGAATGAAGAAAACCAAAGATGCATGGAAACAATTAGTCCAAGGGACTAGTGGACCATGTGAGCCTCAACCTTCATAACCATGAGAGACCAGAAGGGCAGTATTTACATAGGGTGATAGCACAGACGGCAGGAATGCATAGGAAATAAGGACATAGGCAAAAAGTAGCCACAGGAAGTGGAAAGAGAGCTATTACATTATGGGGACTACAGTCAATGTGATGAAACGAAATGTGTATGAACTATTGTATGGAAAACGAGTTTGCTCCATAAACTTTCACCAAAATCACAATAATAATAAAATTCTCTCTCTCCCCACCAACATCTTAATAATATTGGAGGGCCTTAGTACTCAGTTCTTGATTCCTTTTACTTTTCCTGTCTACAGTCACTCCCTAGGTCATCCTATCCGGTTCCTTGGTTCTCAGTACGGCCTATATGCTGGGAATTCCCAAATTTATATCTCTAGCCCAGACTGCTCACGATCTCCAAACTTATCTCTCCAGCTGCTTAATTGATACCACCACATGGACGTCTAATAAATAATTCAAACCTACCATGTCCAGACTGAACTGCTGATTCTTTCTCCCTTCCCTCAATCTCACCCTCAGACCTGCTGTTCTGCTGATTTCAGTTGGTGGCAATTCCCATCCTTGTATTTGCTCAGGCAAAAAACCTTAGAATCATCTTTGACACTTCTTTCTCACACCCAGTGTCCAATCCACCAACATAAACTATTAATTCTGCCTCCCAATTATATCCAAACCCTGCCTGCCCACTTTTTTTACTCTACTGCTAAGACCCTGGCCTGTATCCTTTTGAAATATATAGGAACTTGCCTCCTCTGGATCTCAGGTCACTCGTAGTTCTTATAATGACCTACAGGCAAGCTCCTGCATGATATGACTCACTCTGTTACCTCTCTAACCTCATTTTCTACACTTCCCCTCCTCCACTGCATTCTGCCATGCCATCCCCTACACACTAGGGATGTGTGTGCGTTTTGACCTTTACTATGGCTGTTTCCTATGCCTAGAACACTCTGCCCTCAAGTATTCTTTGACTGTATCCTTTACCTGTTTACACTCTTAGCTCAGATTTCATCTTCTTGATGAAGTCTATCCTGACTACCCTCCTACCCTATCTATACCACAACTTCTGGTATGCACCCTTACTACAGCATTCTTAGTCCTTACTAACCTGCTCTATTCTTTTTTTTTTTTTTCCACAGAGCTCATCTAACATATATAATTTACTTTTTTATTATGCTTGTGTATTTCTCTTACTGGAATAAGTACGAATGCCATGAGAGAAGAGATCTTTGTCAGTTGCATTAGAGTCCCTGATACACAGTGGAGGCTCAGTGAATATTTGTTGAATACATGATAATGCTAAGTACTTTGCTAAGTTCTGAGAAAACAATAGAGAATAAGACATAGTCTGTCCACTCCCTTGACTAGAGACAAGAGTATGAGTAGGTAGGTATGATGTACTTGAAGTACCTCTATTGGAATAAAACTAGAATGCTATGAGAGGGTCGTCAAATCCTGTCTTGCAGGAGAAGGGAAAGCATCCCCCAGAAAAGTGATTTCTAAAGCATAACCCAGTGGACAATTAGAAGATGGGGACAGAACTTCCTGAACAGGGAGAGTGACATATTAAGAGACATAATACTGGGATTAGGGAGGGGAGTGGTTGCAAATACTGAGATAGGCCTTAGTCCCTTTGATCAGGTGCCAAGGGATCTCTGCATTAGGAAGATGGCATTTAGTCTGAAGGGGAGCAAGACTAGAATAGGCAAATGATTAAGTTATAGCTGAGAAAGGTGGTAGCTAGAATTAAGGTAGAAATTTAGGGATGAAAAGATAAGATGATTTCTAGAGATGTTAAGATAGTAGACTTGGTAATGGAGTGCAGAGGTATAGTAGGTGAGGAAGGAAGTCACACACATTCTCTAACTTGAAGAGCTTCGTGAATAGAAGTCCCACTGATTAAGACAGGGAACATAGGAGGAAGAATTGGGTTCATTTCGGAGGCATGCAAAAAGTGCAGCAGAATAACCAAGTAGGCAATTAGATACATGGATCTGGAGCCCAAAAGCAAGTTCCAGGCTGAACATAGAGATTTAGGAATCATCAGCATATATCTACGGTCAGGGAGATCCATAGAGGAAATCCATAAGACAAGTTCAGACTCATCTAGGTTTAATATAAACTTCCTTTTTTTAATCAATAAGGTACATTTGTGGAAATATACGTAACCCAAATAAAGTATTTGGCCACATTGTGAGACTGTGAATCTATAATTTATACTTGCTAATAACTGTTTCTGTGTTGATTGTTTTTAACATTTTATGCATCTAATTTAGTTCTTGTAAAAAATGAAAGAGAAGATGGAGGAATAGGCAGACAAATGACACAGACCCTCTTCAACAAAGAAAAGAAAAACCAATTGATAAGAGATACAGAAGATAATCCTGGGGCCCTGAGCTTTGAAAGGAACTATATAGAAGTGGATTAGGTACCAACTAGTGGAAAAACCTGAACAAAAACAGTGAGTACAGAGACGGTCAGAGCTGCAGACTGTCAGCCACTCTGATGGGACCAACACCCTGAATATTTCCAAGCGG
Organism: Orycteropus afer afer; assembly: GCF_000298275.1. Taxonomy (NCBI): domain Eukaryota; kingdom Metazoa; phylum Chordata; class Mammalia; order Tubulidentata; family Orycteropodidae; genus Orycteropus; species Orycteropus afer. The sequence continues at coordinate 23,435,587 of NW_006921590.1, forward strand.
TGTTGGGACCTGAGAATTGACCTAAAGATCAGCCCTGGTCACCAAGGGCTGCAGGGAAGACTGCACTGGTGACCTATGACTAGGAAGGGAATCAGCAAGGAGGGAGACAACCTGAGCTATTGACTTTCCGCTGTCTGGAGGGTGCAGCCATTTTGGATATTTAAAGTGACTGAGGACGCAGCCATTTTGAATGTTTACAAGCAGTGGCCATTTTGGATTTTAAAGTGACAGCATTATCATTCAGATTCCAGGGACCTAAGAAGAGGCTCTATTCGCCAAGGACTGGGCAGGGATATTTGAGAGGCTGACAACAGGAAAGGAGACAGGTGGTGAGTATATAAGTGTCAAATAGTGAATAGAGGAGCACAGTACAGTACCCTGCTTACGTAGCTAACATACAAACAAAACAAAATGAAAACTCCAACATACAATCACCAATTAAATAATAAAACACAGAAATGTCACAATGCCTCAGACACAACAGAACATCACAGTCCACACAAAGTAGCAAGATAAAGCAGGAAAAACAAGGGACCATGATACAGACCAAAAACACATCCCTGAGGAATATGCAGCATTGGAACTCCCTGAGAAGGAATTCAAAAGAATTATAGTTAGATATCTTCAACGAATTGAGAGACAGATCAAGGAAAACATTGACAAATTTGAGGAAAGCAGAGAGAAAACCCTAGAACAATTTCAAAAGACAATACAAGAACAAAATGAAAAAATAAATGAAAGATTAGAAATGATACAGAATCTACACACAGAAATCCAGAAGATTAATACTATATTTTCAGAAATGGGTAAGACATTGAATGGGCAAAGGAGCAGAATTGAATCAGTGGAAGACAGAATTAGTGAGATTGAAGGCAAATACCTGAATACTTCTTTGGAAAGGGATCAATCAGAAAAAAGATCAAAACAAAATGAAAAAAGCCTAAGGTTCATGTGGGATACCATCAAAAGAATAACCTACATGTAATCAGAATTCCAGAGCAGGAAGAGGCAAGTTAAACCACAGAGAAAATTGTCAAAGATTTGTTGGAAGAGAATTTTCCTGGTATGATGAAAGATGAGAATATACCCATTCAGGAAGTCCAATGAACCCCAAACAGGATAGACCCCAAAAGAAAATCCCCAAGGCCTATCATCATCAAACTTACCAAAACCAAAGACAAAGAAAGAATCATGAGAGCAGCATGGGAAAAATGAAAAGTTACCCTCAAGGGGCAACCAATAAGAAGACTAAGCTCAGATTCCTCGACAGAAACCATGTAGGCAAGAAGACAATGGGATGGTATATATAAAACCCTGAAAGAGAAGAGTTTCCGACCAAGAATTAGGTACCCAGCATAACTGCCCCTCAAATATGATGGTGACATCAGGACATTTCCAGATAAGCAGAAATTAAGGAAATTTGTTAAAACCAGACCAGCCTTACAAGAGATGCTAAAAGGAGCCCTTTGGACAGAGAAGCACCAATAGCCAACAACTGACCATTAACACCCATGATGATATAACCCAGAAACCAACCCAGCTATGGAAGAATCCAAAGTAAAGAACCCTCCAAGGTTGTCAACAGGGAACCAGAGACATCAATTGACAAATGAGGACAACTACAAACCAAAAAGAGGGAAAAAACTGTCGTTATAGAACTTGTAGATGGTAGGGAAGTCAAGACAACTATAAGATAGAAGATCTAAACCTGGGAAGAAAACTACAAATCACAGGTAACCTCAAAGAAAAATGATCAACCTTCACATAAAAAAAAAAGACCAGCATAAATATTCAACAAATACTAAAACAGTAGCAGCAAAGGAAATGATAACATGATTCATAAACAAAACGAGCTCAGCATAGAAAATTATATGTAATAAAGAAATGGACACCACGAAAAAGCTCATAACAAAAATGACAGCAACAAATTCATATTTGCTGATAATTACATATCTGGCAAAGGACTTATCTCTAAGATTTATAGCAATCCAATTGAAAAATGGGCAGAAGACATGAATAGACACTTCACCAAGGAAGATATTCAGGCAGCCAGCAAATACATGAAAAGATGTTCATGATCACTGGCCATCAAAAAGATGCAAATCAAAACAATGAGATGGTGGGGATGTGGAGAGATTGGAACTCTCATACACTGCTTGTGGGACTGTGAAGTGACACAGCCACTGTGGAAAGCAATATGGCAATTCCTTAGAAAGCTGGAATTGGAGATACCATTTGATCGAGCAATCCCATTACTAGGTATATATCCTAGAGAAGTGAGAGCCAGGACGGATACAGATATATGCACACTCATGTTCATCGCAGCACTATTTACAATAGCAAAAAGATGGAAACAACCTACGTGCCCATCAGTGGAAGAGTGGATGACCAAACTGTGGTACATACACATGATAGAATGCTACGCAGCACTAAAGAATAATGTTATAGAGTCTGCAAAACACTGCATAATATGGATGGACTTGGAGGACATTATGCTAAGTGAAATGAGTCAAACACAGAAGGACAAATACAGTGTTAGTTCGTTGTTGTGGAGGGTCAAGGAAAGGTTTATATTTGGAGGGAAACTTTTTTTGTTGGTTGCCAGGAGTGGGAGAGAACACTGGGGGTGGGGAGAATATATATATATTGACCCATGTCACTTTAGTTTTGTGTATTTCACTGTACATAAATTATATTTCAATAAAATGCATTAAAATATGTATATATAAAGAAAGATAAAACAAGCCATAATGATGGCTAAAAGTTTTAAAAAATAATGTTGATGGGGATGTGGGGAAATTGGAACCCTTACCTCTTGCTAGTAGGATGCAAAATGGTACAACCATTGTGGAATCAGTGTGGCAGTTCCTCAAATGACTAAAAATAGAACTCCCATATAATCTAGCAATTCCACTCCTAGCTATATACCCAGAAGACTTGAAAAACAGAGACAGAGACCCAAAAGACTTGAAAGGCAGAAACAGAGACTTACACAGTAATGTTCATTACAGCACTATTTACAATAGCCAAAAAGTGACAGAAACCTAAATGTCCTAAAAGCCAACTAGATAAACAAAATGTGGTACATACATATAATGGAATACTACTCAGCCAGTAGGAGAAATGAAGTGTTGATACATGCTACAGTATGGATTGAGCTTGAAGATATTATTCTGAATGAAATAGATCAATCACAAAAAGACAAATATTGTATGACCTTACTTATATTGAAAAAGACAAGGAAAGGCTAATGTATAGAAAACATATTAGTGATTACCAGGGTATTGGTGGGGGCGGTAAGGGAGGGGTTAACAGTGAAGGAAATACCAAATTGATTGAGGGTAGGTTAAAAACCAAAAAACCAAACTCACTGCCGTCAAGTCAGATGTGACTTATAGTAACCCCTCCTTGGGTTTCTGAGGCTGTATCACTGCAGTAGTAGATTGCCCAACTTCCCTTCCAAGGAGTGGCTGGTGGGTTTGAACCGCCAGCCTTCTGGTTAGCAGTCAAATGCCTTAGGCACTACGCCACCAGAGGTGGTTATTGTAATTACTGTTAATAAGTTACACAGTTGTAAAAAGTTTAATTGACAGAAATTGTGTGATATATTTTCAACAATGACAAAATGTAGCTTCTGAGGCTGCTTAGGCAATCTAAAACCTTCTGGGATTTGGTTTCTTGGTTTGGAGGTTTAGGGTCATTATTTCATTGGCCTAATTAACATGCTTAGTGCTTCTGTTCTACCTCCTAGTTGTAATGGCTAGGGTCTTTGAAGTTTGCAAGTGGCCATCCAAGACCCAACAGTTGGTCTCTGTTTACCTGGAAAAACAGGAAGAAGGAGGATATGGAACCATGTGGCTAATTGCTTCCATGAACAACTAACTGCCTTCTTTGCCATGGGACCAGAACTGAATGGTGCCCCCTGTCATTATTGAATGTTTTGATCAAAGGTTCCATAGAAGAATCCTGATCAAAAGGGAGGAAGTGCAGAACAGCATTTCAATTTCTCGTAGAGTGCAGATTTCCTGGAGCTATGAAGGTTATATGAACCCCTAAAGCTGTTGCCCTGAGATAATCTTCAAACCTTAAACCAAAAATAATCTCCTGAAGTCTTCTTAAAACCAAACAATAGTTTAGCTTAATTAGGGGGGGAAAAATCTGCCTTGAGCATTATACTCTTAAGAACTGTCTACATGGAATCAAACTGACAACAGCAACTTGAAAAATTAGGCAGGAACCTTAGGGGGCAGTGAATTTATGTTGATGGGGAAAGAACAACTCAGAAAAGGAGGGTAAGAAAGGGTTACAACATGAAGAATGTAACCAGTGTCACTAAATGGTACATAAAAAAACTGTTGAGCTGGTGTATGTTTTGCTATATATATTCTCAACAACAAAATAAGTTAAATTATTTTTAACAAAAAATAAAAAACCATAATGAAGATCACTGGTGACCTGGTCATCTTCTAATACACTGTCAGGTGAAATTGTAATCATGGGCCAGGATTGACAAGTTACAGTAAATTCCTATCCCATTTTATTATTGATTCTGGTCTTTATATTAATGATACAGATATAAATTGCTCCAATCACAATTGGTGTTATTGATTAATTGTGCTCTGTAGTCTGTGTAAAGACAAAGGGGCCACCAGAACATCCTGTGTCTGTATTCACTTAAGAATGGGATTAAGTAGCATTTTGATGAGTTCTTTGAAGGAAATTTGTTGTTGTTGTTGTTGTTTGCCGTCGAGTCGGCCCCGACTCATAGCGACCCCTCCTTGGGTTTCCGAGGCAGTATCACTACGGAAGTAGGATTGCCCAACCTTCCTTCCGAGGAGTGGCTGGTGGGTTTGAACCGCCAGCCTTCTGGTGAGCAGTCAAGTGCCTTAGGCACTATGCTACCAGAGCTCCTTTGAAGGAAATAGAAACTACTATATTATACTTGTATAGAATGGATAAGACCTTATTCTCAAGAAGTTTGCTTCTCTTTAGCTGAGCTGACCAAACCAATCCTATGAGAGGCTGTGCTTGGTCATAACCTGACTAGAAAACACTCTTGAAGCACTATTCTCTCCCACCCCTTGTTCATCTGAGGCATCGTGACCTGTCTGATGGATTGCTCTGCCTGGCAGCAATAGCAGCAGACACTGTCAGATCTTCAGAAGTGCCCTAGAAAGAAATACGGGCAGTGAAGAGTTCTCCTACTCACTTTGAGCAAATAGGGTTTAATTTAAAATGTGCACACCCTTCAGCCACTGCTGCCAACTTTGCAGGGGCATCTGCTGTTCCTTTTGACCCTTGACAAAATGAGAAATATATGAAGGGGAAATTTTATTTTTTCTTTCTGTAGGCTAATAGCATGGATGAAAATATATAGGAAACTGGAAACAACCGAATGTCCTAAAGTGAGTAACTAAACTATGGTGTAATCATACAGTGGAAGACTACGTAACAATGAAAACAAACAGACTACAATTATAGGCAGCAAGACGGATCAGTCTCACAGGTTTAGTGTTAAATAAAAGAAACAAGAATACATACTGTTTGATTCCATTTATAAGTCAGGATAGTGATTACCTTTGTGGAGAAGAAGAAAGGGGTAGTGACAGGGTGTAGGCGGTATGTGGAGCTTCTGGCACACTGGTAATGTTTTCTTTCTTAACCTGGAAGGTAGTGATGCAAATGTTAGTTTTGTGATAAATTATTGAACTGTTTAAAAACTAGATGTAAGTTTTTTTTTTATAAATATACACATGTATATGTGTCAAGGCTAAATCACAAATAAGTGTAGTAATAAAGAAACTATCTAGATGTGTAAATGAAGTTGCCAGCTAAAGCATTTAGATTTTTGCTGCTAAAAACCTATTATTGGCTTCGTGTGACTTAAAATAAATGTGAACGATTTGGAATTACATACAATGTAATCTAAACTTGGTATCACACAGGATGTTCTGTTCTCACCTATTCTATCCTCATGATTGTATCTTACACCAACCAAAATAACAAATATTTCCTTGGTTTGCTGTATTGATATTTTGTGGGGCTTCATGGCCAAGGTCAGTCCTCTTCTATTTACAAAAGTAAAAGTTTTAAAAGTTCACATTTATCTACTATTTTTCTTTAATGGACTTGAAAAGTTAAATTGACTGTCTGGTGTCATTCATTCAGAACATACCTCTTGAGTACCTCTTCAGTGCCTCATTCATGAATCTGTACACATTTAGATTTCTCAGCATTTAAGCACTTGCATAACTGAATTAATGGTAAGTGTGCTCACCATTCTGAAGTGAGATTTGTTGATCTGTGGTTTGTTCTTACTGTCTTATTCAGATGATTATGGATAAGTTGCAGTGTTTTGGGAAAATCATCCATCTTTGGACCTGAGTTTCCTCTTCTGTAATGTCTCCTTCCACCCTAGGTTTCTATGACTTCTTTTTTTCTACTATGTTTATTACAAAGATCTGAGTCATTCCAGTTCAAATATTTTAAAATATGTTTAAAGGTGAAGGCCTTTGGGCTTGTTGTATCATTTTATAGCAGTTAAATGCATCTCAGAATATTTTATTTGTAAATTCTATCTTTTATTCTAGGCTACACCCCAGCATTGGCCTGTGCTCCTAATAAGGATGTGGCTGATTGCCTGGCTCTCATTTTGGCCACCATGATGCCTGTCTCATCAAGTAGCCCTTTATCATCCCTGACATTCAATTCCATTAACCGATATACCAACACCTCAAAAACTGTCAGCTTTGAAGCCTTGCCCATCATGAGGAATGAACCTAGCTCCTATTGCAGTTTCAACAACATTGGTGGGGAACAGGAGTACTTATACACTGATGTGGATGAGCTCAATGACTCCGATTCCGAGACCTACTAAGAGGCTGAGCCGGAGGTCTAGGAGGGCATTCTGATACTAAAGCTTCAGACTGTGCTTTTTCAGGAAAAAAGGCCCTTTCTTTTTCACATGCAGATTCAACCTAAGAGGAAAGAGCGCAAAGTGAACGAATGTAAGAGATGTGATGACATTAGGAAGAAGAGTTATAAAGGCAAGTTTTGCAAAAGGATCTTCTAGAATCTTGAAATAGACTTGACCAGAACAAAACACTTTGTCACATTGCTTTGTGGAATTGTTTAATTTGGTTTTGCAGTGCCAGGAATAATTTAGGACACTGTGCACCCTAATCTGCTTACACAAGAAACACTATTGTAAAAGAAGAGATATGGACACTAGATTTAAATTTTCTCAATTAAACTATGACTAAATTTAAAGGCAATAAAAGTTTGGTACAGTAGGCATTATGTGCACAGCAAATTGCCAAAGGACCAAATAATTTAAAGGTTTTTTAATAGAATACCATTTTGTGGGAACTGGAGTAGGTGAAATGAGACATTATCTAAACCAAACTTTAATATTTCTGAAAAATAAAGCTGAGATTTGATTTAAAAACATTTTTTTTTAAGAAAACATCTAAAGGCCTTCCATACTGTATTAAACCATGAAAGTGGATGTATTTTTACATTTTGTTTCTTTTACATAAATAAAATTACAAGGTTCACAACATTAGAACTGAAAACCAGCTGACTGTGTGCAGTCAGGGTGAAAATACTTAATGACACAGATGAGAGACAGATTGGAATTGGGCTATTATTGCCCAGTTTCAAATGGTTTGAGTTTATAATTGAACTATGTTTGTTGAAAAATGTAAAGAATTTTCTAGAAAGAACAAGTTTTCATGCAAATAAAAAAGATTATTTTCACCCTGTTGCAGCTAAGAAGTCCCAGAGAATGGAATTTCAGCCTCACTACTTTGGATGGTAGACCTTCATCACTGATAGTCCTTTTGTGCATCCACAATGGGTTGGGGATTTTTTATTATGGTGGTTGTTTACTTTGATTTCTGAGTTATGATAAAATGAATGAAAAGGAAAAAATATCCTTTGTTACTCATAAATTAAACACCATCAGAACTCTTGGAAGGCATTTTTATAATGGGCAAGATTTAAAATACTAAAGCCTTTATTTAGGTCCTGTTCAGATTTTAATTTTATAACTTACTACTATTTGAGGAAAGAGGCAGTTGCCTGCAGAATGGGAAGACTGCCTTTCAAATAAAAAAAGAGAGAGAAAAAAGGCTAATGTTTAGGCTTTATAATAACAATTTATGTGATTCTACTTTTACTGTAACTCACTTTTCCTGGAAAAGTGATTTCATACATGTAGGGGTCTTACAGGCTTGGGTAAAGTTCCATAAATTCCAATGAAATGATACCCAATTTCATTTTATCTTTTTTGTATTGTGAAACTGGAAACTTTATGACATTGTAAATTATCAGCTGGTTTTTCTGAATATAAAGTGTGAAAACAGACAGTATTTTGATCTATTTGATAATTTTGTGGGGTTTTTGAAGAATTAATGAGCATGTACATAGAAATAGTGACTGCTTGAATACTGTATTTACTTGCACTCTTTCAGTACATCAAGATTCCTGTATATTTTAGAGTATAATAAAACACAGATGTGAGTTGTATTTAATGAATAAGGTATTTGTATCTGTCCATATTATCTAAAAACTATAAAGTTTCTAGGGCATTGACTACTAGATTTTAAGCATTTTTTTCTAAAATATTTACGGAAATTATAATTCCATCTTTTCTTTATAATATAAAGGAATCATAAAGAACTCTTCCTGATTATTAGTGGTAGGAAGGTGAATATGCATTTTAAAGCCAGTGGACTACATTTTCTATTGTACCTTTTGAAAAGAAAAGAAAAAAACTCAAGAGGATTCTAAAAGTATACATATGTGTGCTTTCTCTTTCCTTTTAGGAATTCTCTTCTGAATTCCCTGAGGGAATTTTGTAGAATCTCAGAATTGAAAGAGACCTGAGGTTCATCCAGTCTAACCTCTTAAACAATGCAGGAGTCCTTTCTACAAGGGTGATCTTTCCACCTTGAACACTTCCAGTGACTACCTCACCAAGCAGTCCATTCAGTTGTTGAGCAGCTCTAACTATTAGAAAGGTCTTCCTTAGATGGAATTGAAGCCTCCTTCCTGGTAACTTCTGTCATTGGGCCCAGGTCTGGCCTCCGAAAGAACCCTAAGAATGTTGGAAGGATGAATCTTGCGCTCTGTGCCATGTCTTCTCTTTATAGGATGCTTGACTCATCTGCTGAAGTAATTTCCAGAAAGACTTATTAGACACACTGTTAGATTCATCACATCTAATGGAATCCAGGGTGTAGCTATAAAGTAACAAGCTGTTTTTAATTTATTTTCACACATACCAGGACTTACATCCTGTTATCACTTATATGTAAATGATGCTATTATTGAAAACATTTGTGAGGTGGTTCTTGCAATTGCTAACCCACTAAGAAAACTGTTTCATTGCTTTGTAATTGCATCTTGTGATAGTCTGTCCCCCGGCTTGATCAGCCACCTCCTTTGGTCTTCAGCTGATGAGAGGAAATTCTGAACTACTGTCTCAAATAGTATTTGAACACACTAGTATTGTCGGAGTAAGTACATGGACTACTTGAATGAACACAGCACAGTAAGTTCCTTTATAGTTACACCTTGTATGTCACAAGCATTCAGGCCCTTCTCTGTAGACCAGTGCTACCAGTGTTTTTTATCCTCACACAGAATAGAAAAGCCTGTTTGCTTTTTTAACTTCTGCATGAAAGGTGACATCTGAAATATCTGATCTGTTAATAATACCAGCTTCTGCTCTTAGAACTACTGCGGGGGAAATGGTGATAATAGCAAATAATCTCCTTTAACAAGACACTCAACTCAGTGCCATTTAATTAGATCCAGGAGTCATTTAGTTCAGGAGATCTCTAAGTGTAGCTGTAAATTTGGGGTTTAATTTGGCCTATATTGGATCTTTTAAATGAAATAAAGTTTTTTAATGCAGTAAATCAGGTGTCTTTCTTTATTCCAGGCAAACTTTTTTCCCATATCTTAAAATGTGTGATTAATATTCAGTTATGACTAATTTAAAATACTGTTTCAGTTTTTACCTCTGTTAATGATTTTTCATTAAAGCTATTTTCATATTTAGATGAAACTTCCTAGATGGACTTTTCAAATAATGATCACTGAGCTACTATTTATTGCTTGTCTTCTGTTTACTTGAGCATAGGAATGGAGAGGAAGTATGCCCTCCGAGAGCTTACTGTTCCATCGTGGAAAGTAGAAAGTGCAGTTGAGGTAAGATGCATTACTAAGGAAGGTGGGAGAATAGCGAGACTACTTAGGGAGGGGAGGATCAGAACCAGCTTCCTGGACAGGTGGCATGTAGGCGCAAATAAGATTAAGGCAAGTAGAGGGGATAAGTGATAGTCTAAGTGAAAAGAACAAACCCAGAAGTTCTTAAAATGATTGATAGATGCGAGGTTTGAGATGGAGTGGATATTAGCCCTTTGCATTCCTGAGCATAAGAGGTCATGGGAACATATGAAAGAGCTAATTATAAATATGCACAGAGATTAGATAACAGAAGTGAGAACAAATCGATATAAATAGGTGTGATGGGGGGGCAGGTGAAGTAGACTTTAATAACCTTGCTCAAAATAGACTCTGCAGGTAAGAATAATAATGGCAGATGCCTACACAGTGTTTCTCATGTACCAGGCGAGGTGGTTTAAGTGCTTGAAGTACATTACCTTGTAATCCACACAAATGTGCATGGTGTAGGTATTATTATTATCAGCGACATTTAACAGGTGAGGAAATAAATAGAGAAGAAAAGTAAGTTTTTCACAGGAAACACAGCTGGTCATCCTCAAACCTTAATTTAAACCGAGGCAGTCCTTTCCACAGTCAGTGCTCTTAACTACATAACTACCTCTAACATGCTTTCTGGGAGCTCTGGTAGCGTAGTGCCTAAGGCACTTGACTGCTAACCAGAAGGCTGGCGGTTCAAACCCACCAGCCACTCCTCAGAAGGAAGGTTGGGCAATCTACTTCTGTAGTGATACCGCCTCGGAAACCCAAGGAGGGGGGGTCGCTGTGAGTCGGGTCCGACTCGACGGCACATATCAACAACAACAACATGCTTTCTGTTCTTGAAACTAATGATTTTTGTTAAATTTTGTAGGTTCCTTTCAGTTTTATTCTGCAGGGTCACTGTTTTTAGAAGAAACATAAATCTGACCACAGTAGGTATTTATTGAACACTTGCTATATCCCAGATACTTTGAAGATCTGGGCATATAACAGTAAAGGAGGAGGTGACACAATTTGCCCTCATGACCCTAAGAGAAAGATGTCTACTTACATTTCAGTTGCTATTCCTGCCTGCCAAAAACCAAACCCTGTTGGTGTCTCTCATCTGACTCACAGTGATTCTATAGCAGTAAGTAGTACTTCTCCATAAGGTTTCCAAGACTGTAAATCTTTATGAAAACAGACTGCCACATCTTTCTCTCACGAGTGCTTGATGTATTCAAACCACCTACCTTTCTATTAGCAGCCAAATGCTTTAACCACTGTGCCACCAGAGCTCTGTTTATTGCTGCCTAACCACCCCAAATCTCAGTATTTTAATCATCCTTATGCCTCTACAGATTAGCTGACCTAGGCTTGGCTGTGTGGCTCTGCTTTAAGCTGGGACTCTGACTGCATTGGCTACTCATTACAAGTTGAGCATGGGTCAGCTCCATCTGGATTCATCCAGGGGCCTGAAGTGGAATACAAAAAGTTGTTGAAGAGAAGTTCTCATGGTGGTGAAGGAAGCACCAAAAAGCAAGCTTAACCACACAGGCGTGGTTTGTCCCTCTGCATGTATCACATCTGCTAACAGTCCATTGGCCAAAGTTTCATGGTCAAGGCCAGTGTCAATGGGATGGAACACTAAACTCAGTCCTTTGAAGGCGGGTACCTTTGAGTTCAATTTCCACAGTTCATTTACCCTTGAAATGGTGAGCCAGTCCATTTGTCTTTTGTTTCCACTTACCTATGGGCCTGCTTGGTAGTCTTTGCTTTGTCACTGCTCCTTCCCTTCTTGCAGTACCTCTTCTGGTGTGGATGCTCTAGAAGTAAACATAAGGGTAGCAAGAAAGTGCTTCCTTGCCAGCCCACGAGCTCTTGCCTACCTCAGTCTTCAAAAGGACGTAGCAGAAATCCCCTGATCTAAAGGAAAATAGAAAATAAAGCCTGATGATGAGAAGTTAGCCAGTGACGGAGGTAAGGGAAAATCGGCTGTGTTAAAGCTTTCCACTCTATCAGGATAAGTTTCCCATCTCACTCTCTCTGGAAATTTTATAAGTCTCACTCTGCTTCATTCTTCTTTCTGCCTTATTTCTCCTTGTGTTTCAGTGCTCTTGCCCTTCTCACTCCCCTTTCTGATTGCTGTCTGTCTGCTACTCTTAATTAGAGCACAGGAAGATAAGCCATCCAGTTCCCTGCAATTCAGTGAGGAATAGGACTTAAGACATTGTAAGTGGTCAAAAGCATTTTCCAGTGAAGATGGCAGAAAAAGTCTGCAAATTTGCTCCTCCATAAAAGCAATGAAACAATTGGCAGAATTTGTCAGAATCAACATTCACAGAACTTTGGAAACTAACCAAAGGCTGGCAGCAGCAACCTGGGGGACATTTATTCAAGAAAAACTTCACCATCTTAATAAGAACAGCAGTCTGTGGTGTTTCAATTTGTACTGGCACCATTGCATGTTCTCCAGCTCTGAAAACTAAAAGCCCACATTCCTGGTGCAGCCTGGCAGCTAGAAGAAACAAAACAGCCAGAGTGCTTTCAAAGTCTCATTCTCAAAGAATTGTCATGATTTGACCTATCTGGTGGTCCCCTGGAAGATACCATTTACAAGGCTGTATTTGAGCTGTCAGAGATAGCATAATGTCCTCCCTAAGGGGAGGTGTTTGAGAGAGAGTGTTGTAGAGAGGGAATGCTTGTTGAAAACAATTACAAGATATTTAATGCTGCAACTGCCTGAGGTGATGGATAAGAGTTGGGGCAAACAATAAACATCGATTCCGACTCCTAGCAACCCTGTAGGACAGAGTATAACTGCCCATAGAGTTTCTGAGTCTGTAAATCTTAACAGAAGCCCACTGCCACATTTCTCTCCTGTGAAGTGGCTAGGGGGTTTGAACTGCTGACCTTTGGGTTAGCAGCCTCAACGGCACATAACAACAACAAGAAGTTTAACCATTGTGCCACCACAGCTCCTTTTGGGGCAAATCGTACACTAACCAAAATGAAGAAGGTGAGGAATGAGATGTTCATAGGAACTTTGAAAAGTTCTGATGTATCTATAAAAATCCAGAAGGCCGTATGTTTGCTATGTTTATACTCAGGGAAGATGTGAGAAGACCCAAAGCTTTCACCTCATGTTGACCTTGAGGCTCACACAAGTAGAAAGTTAAAGCTAAAGTAGGGTTTTCAACTGCCAAGCTGACACTGAGCACCTTGGCAAAGATTGGGAGATTGTTTTGGTTCCAGGCATTTAAGGAAATTTCTGCCCTGTATTTAGCTGACTATTCTCTACTAAGCTGAATAGAGACTTCAGTAGTCACATATGACAAAGAATATAGACTTTTCAAAATACGTTCAGAAAAGTTGCTAAAACAACAAACCCTGAAGAGAGAGGAAAATCTGATTATCAGAGCTGTCGTCGTATTATTTAAAATGTCTAATTTTCAACACAAAAAAAGTGAGATACTCAAATTAAAAAAAAACAACTGCAATCGAGTCATATCTCGCAGTGACCCCTCCTTGGGTTTCCAAGGTGGTATCACTACAGAAGTAGATTGCCCAACCTTCCTTCTGAGGAGTGGCTGGTGGGTTTGATCCTCCAGCCTTCTGGTTAGCAGTCAAGTGCCTTAGCCACTATGCTTTCCTAATGCAAAGAAAGTATGACCCATATACAGGAAAAGCAATCAGTAGAAAAAGACTTTAAATCTGCCATTTTAATTAAGTTTAATGAACTAAAGGAAATCATGCCTAAAGAATAAAAACAGGAAAATTATGCCTCATCAAAAATAGCAATAAAGAGAAATCACATTTCTAAAAAAAACAAGCAGAAACTCTGGAGTTGAAAAGTACAATAACAAAAATAAACTCAAGAGGCAGAGAGTGGCAGAATAGATTAAAGACATCCAACTATATGCTTTTTACAAGATTCAAAGCCACAAATAAGTTGAAAGGTAGGAAAAGATAATACCATGTAAACATTAACCAAAAGAGAGCTGGAGTAGCTATAGAGCTATACTATATTAGAAACAGATTTCAAGACAAAAATTGTTACTAGAGAAAAGCTTAAAGGCTCAGTCCTGATGATGGAGCAATTGTAAACAAATAAGTGTCTAACAATAGAACTCACAAAATACATGGAAGGAAAAAAGGAGAAATAGACAATTCAACAATAACAGAGACTTCATGACTCCATTTTGTTAATGGAAAAAACAACTAGACAGAAGATCAACAAGTAAGTAGAAGATTTTTAACATAATAAACAAGAACTAACATCTGTATTATATTCCACCCAACAACAGCATACACATTTTCTCAAGTGTACATAGAACCTTCTCTAGACCGCACGTTAGGTCACAAAACAAGCAACAATAAATTGAGAAAGATTGAAATCATGCAGTATGTTTTCCAACCACAGTGGAATGAAATTAGAAATCAATAACAAAGTTTGCGAAATCCACAATAGAGGAAATTAAATAATACATGACTAAATAATGAGTCAAAAGGAAATTACAGAATATTTTGAGATGAATGAAAACAAAAACAAAAAACATGCCAGTGCTTAGGATGCAGTGAAAGCCGTGCTTAGAGGAAAATACACAGCTGTTGACATCTACATTAAAAAAGATCTCATATCAATAGCTTAAACTTCCACCTTAAGAACTAGAAAAGAACTATACCCAAAGCAAGCATAAAGGAAATAATAGACTAGAGCAGAAATAGATAGAGAATAGATAAACCATAGAAAAAAAATCAACATTTAAAATTTTTTTTAGTAAAGATCAACAAAATCGACAGTTTAAGCTAGAATGATCAAGGAAAAAAGTTGTGGATTATCAAAAACAGGAATAAAGAGGGGTCGTTTCTACTGACCTGTTAGAACTAAAAAGGGCTGTAAGAGAATACTGTGAATAATTATATACCAACAAATAAATGGAAAAATTCCTAAGAAGATAAACTGTTGAAACCATCTCAAGAAGAAGTAGAATTTATATAACAAGAGATTAATAATCAAAAAATTTCCCACAAAGAAACATTCAGGACCAGACAGCTTCCGGTGAATCCTGTCAAACATTTAAAGAACAAACACCAATCACTCACAAACTCTAAAAAAAAATAGAAGTATCACAACAAAAGTAAACTACAGACCAATATCCCTTATGAATATAGACATAAGACTGTCAACAAAATGCTAGCAAACTGAATGTACCAACATAAAAAGGATTATACATCATGGTCGAGTTTATCCCAGGAATGCAAGGTTGTTTCAACATACAAGAATGAAATTAAGTAATACACTATGTTAGTACAACAAGGGGAAAAACACATGATCTCTTAAGTGATGCAGAAGGTGCGTTTGACAAAATTCCAACAGTATTCATGATTAAAAACACTCAAAACTAGGAATACAAAAAAACCTTCTTGGCAAAATAAAGACCATTTATGAAATACCCACAGCTACCCTCATACTCAATGCTGAAAGAATAAATATATTTCCCCTAACATCAGGAACAAGAAAAGGATGTTCACTTTCACAAGCAAAATACTCAAAAGTTCTGGCCAGAGAAATTAGGCAAGAAAAATAAAAGACATCCAAGTTGAGAAGGAAGAAGTAAAACTATATTCACAAGTGACATGATTTTACATGTAGATAACCTTAAAGAATACACAACCAAAACTGTTGTTGTTGTTAGGTGCCATCGAGTAGGCTCCAACTCATACAACAGAACAAAACACTGCTCAGGCCTGTGCAAGCCTCACAATCCTTGCAAAGTTTTCCAGTAATATGTCAGACAGTGTTTCACTGCTGTTTGTGAGGTTTTCACTGGCCAATTTTTTGAGAAATGGACGGCCTCTTCCTTCTTCTAAGTCTGTCTTAGTCTGGAAGGTCTGCTGAAACCTGTCCCCCATGAGTGACCCTGCTAGTATTTGAAATATTGATGGCATAGCTTCTAGCCTCACAGCAACACAGAAGCTACCACCGTACAACAAACTGACAGATGACTGGTGGACCAGAACTATTGGAGCTAATAAATGAATTCAGCAAAATCTCAGGGTACAAAAATCAGTTGTATTTCTATTCACTTGTTATTAGGTGCTGTTGAGTCAGTTCCAACTCACAACAACCCTGTCTACAACTCAGTAAAACATGCCTGGTCCTGTGCCATCTTCACAGTTGTTGCTATGTTTGAGCCCATTGTTGCAGCTGCTGTGTCAAACCATCTCATTGAAGGCCCTCCTCTTTCTGCTGGTCCTCTTTGCCAAGCATGATGTCCTCTTCCAGGGGCTGGTCTCTCCTGGTAACATGTCCAAAGTGCATGAGATGAAGTCTCACCATCCTTGCTTCTAAGGAGTATTCTGGCTACTTCTTCCAAGTCAGATTTGTTCATTCTTCTGGCAGTCCATTTTGTATTCAATATTCTTCAACACCATAATTCAAAGGCATCAGTTCTTCTGTTGTCCTTATTGTCCAGCTTTTGTATGTTTATGATGCGATTCAAAATAACATGGCTTGGGTCAGATGCACCTTAGTCTTCAAAGTGACCTCTCTATTCTATGACACTTTAAAGAGGTCTCTAAAAACTAACCTAAACTCACTGCCATCAAGTTGATTCCAACTCATAGCAAACCCCACTGGGTTTCTAAGGCTACAAGTCCTTACAAAAGCAAACTGCCTCATCTTTCTTCCACAGAGCAGTGGGTAGGTTCGAACCACCAACTTTTTGGTTTGCAGCCACACCAGAGCTCCTTAAAAGAGGTCTAGTGCAGCAGATTTGCGAGTGCCACTACATCATTTGCTTTCTTGCCTTCTACTTTCATGAGCTCTGGTGGCATAGTGCCCAAGGCATTTGACTGCTAACCAGAAGGCTGGTGGTTCAAACCCACCAGCCACTCCTCAG
>NW_006921590.1:23452871-23454931 GCF_000298275.1 Orycteropus afer afer
TTCCATGAGCATTGATTGTGGATCCAAATAAAATGAAATCTTTGACATCAATCTTTTCTCCATTTATCTTGATGATACAATAAACCAGAGGAAATTCAGAGAACAATTCCATTCAAATAGAATCAAAAAGAATAAACTACTCAGGAACAAATTTGACAAGAAGTACAAGACTTGTACCCTAAAAACTACAGAACATCATTGAAAAACATTAAAGATCTAGATAAATGGAAAGATATATCTTATGTTCATGAATTGGAATAGAATATCATTAAAATGGTAATACTTTCCAAACTGTTTTATAGATTCAATGCAATCCCTATCAAAATTCGGCTGCCTTGTTGGCAGAAATTTATAAGTTGATCCTAAAATGCACATGGAAGTACAAAGGATTCAGAGTAGCAAAAGCAATCCTGAAAAAGAAGAGGACAGTTGGAGTACTCACACCTCCCAATTTCAAAACTTACTACAAAGCTATAGTAATCAAGACTGTACTTTCATAAGGATTGATTTAGAGATCAGTGAAATAGAATTGAGATGCTAAAATAAACCCATCATACATCTATGGTCAATAGGTTATTGACAAGGGTGCCAAGTCCATCCATTGGGAAAATAATAGTCCCTTCAACAAATGATGCTGGGACAACTGGAGAGCCACATGGAAAAAAATGAATTTGCATAGATACATAGGTAGGCAGGTTGAATGATCAAATATGTCTAGGGAAAAGAGAATATACCTGTGACCACACCAAGGTTGGCAGATATTTCTACTTACATATTTGTATATGTGCTGTAAGAATGTGCATAGAACTAACAGGGTAAAGTTATGATAGCATTTTGGCCACAGCCAACCACCCTGAAGGAGTGAGTTGTTGGAGGGGCTCAGGACCATGGTTGCGGGGGACATCAAGCTCAATTGGGGTAACATACTACACAAAAACATTGTTCTACATTCTACTTTGGTGAGTAGCAATTAGACTCTTAAAAGCTTGCAAGCAGCCCTCTAGATGTAACAGTTGGTCTCTCCTCATCCAGAGCAAAAAGAAGAAAACCAAAAACATACAGAAATAATTGGGACTAGTGAACCATGCATTCCTCAGCCTACATGGCCATGAAACCAGAAGAACTAGATGATGCCTGGCTACCACTGTCAACTACTTGGAGGGGCATCAGTGGAGGAAATCCTGGATAGAATGGGAGAAAAATGTGGAACAAAACTCAAAATCATTGAAAAAAAAAAAAAAAAAGTCCAGGCTTATGGTTTGATACAGACTTTTGAAACCCTTGAGACTACAACCTCTAGTCACCCTTCAGGCCTGGAATTGAATCACTCCCATGGCTTCCAGCCAAACAATAGGCATATAAGGTGAACATTTACACCAGGCAGGTGCATTCCTTAGAACGAACAATCATGGGTGATCATAAGGTCAGTATTTGCACGAGGAGATAGCTCAGATGGCAGGAATGCTTGGGAAAGGACACAAGGAAAAGTAACCACCAGGGGAAAGTGGGAAGAGAGCTGTTACATTATGGGAATTGCAATCAATGCCATGAAATAAAACGTATCTGAATTTCTATGTGGAAAATGAATTTGCTCTGTAAACTGTCACCCAAATCACAATAAAAATTTGAAAAAAAAATGAATTTGCATCCCTTCTTCACATCATATTAAATAACTTAACTCAAAATGGATCATAGGAACTAATGGAAGAGGTGAAACTATAAACTCTTAGAAGAAAACATACCTCTTATTCTTTATATCTAGGATTATTAGCTAATGGTATCTTAGATATGTCTTCTAAAGCACAAGCAACCAAAGGAAAAACAGGTATATTGAAATTAAAAACTTCTCTGTACCAAAGAACACTCTCAAAAAAGTGAAAAAGACAACCCTCAGGATTGGAGGAAATATGTGCAGATCACATATCTGATAGGAGTCTAATATTCAGAATATACAAAAACTACAACACAGCAGTAAACACACAAATAATTGAGTTTCAAAACTGGGTGAAGGATTTTAATAGGCATTTCCATGAGCATTGATTGTGGATCCAAATAAAATG
>NW_006921590.1:23455286-23456485 GCF_000298275.1 Orycteropus afer afer
CTCATACTGACCCCTCCTTGGGATTCCAAGGTGGTATCACTATGGAAGTAGATTGCCCAACCTTCCTTCCGAGGAGTGGTTGGTGGGTTTGAACCACCAGCCTTCTGGTTAGCAGTCAAATGCCTTAGGCATTACGCTACCAGGGCTCCTAAATGGTAATAAGCACATGTAAAAAGCTCACTGTCATTAGTCTTTAAGAAAATGCAAATTGAAACCACAATGAGATACCACTTCAAACCTATTAAGATGGCTATTTAAAAAAAAAAAAAAAAAAGACAATAACAAGTGTTGACAAGCATGTGGAGAAATTTGAACCCTCACACATTGCGAATAGGAATGTAAAATGGTGCAGCTGCTTTGGAACAGTCTGGGAGTTCCTCAAATAGTTAACATAGAGTTACTTGACGATGCAGCAGATAAACTCCTAGGTATATACCCAAGAGAATTGAAAATATATATTGACACAAAAACTTGGACATGAATGTTCTTAGCAGCATTATTCTTAGTAGCCAAAAAAAAAAAAAAAAATGGAAATAACCCAAATGTCCAGCACCTCATGAATAGATAAGCCTGTATTCCATCCAATGAAATATTATTCACCCATTAAAAGGAATAAAGTACTGATACATATTCCAGTTTTAGATAAATTTGAAAACAAACTAATTGAAGGAAGCCAGACACAAAGAGCCACATACTGTATCATTCCATTTATATGAAATGTCCAGAACAGGCCACCACTCATCTGTCAGTTTGTCATCCTGTGGTGGGTTACATGCTGCTGTGAGGCTGGAGCCATTGCCACTGGTATTTCAAACACCAGCAGGGTCACCCATGGTGGACAGGTTGCAGCAGAGTTTCCAGACAACAACCGACTGGAAAGAAGTATGGGGCAATTTACTTTTCAAAGAATTGGTCAATGAAAACCTTATAAATAGCAGTCCAGAATAGGTAAATCTATAAAGATAAAAAGTAGATTAGTTGTTCCAGGGGATATAAGGAAATAATAATAGGGAGTGAGTGCTAAAGGTCACAGGGTTTCTTTATGGGGCGATTAAAATGTTCTAAAATCAATACTGGTAATGGATGCACAACTTTGTGAATATACCAAAAAATCACTGAATTATTGGCAAAGAGGAAATAAATCTCTCTCTATTTGTGGATGACTAGATCCTGTACATAGACAACCCAGGAGACTAAGC
>NW_006921590.1:23474451-23480638 GCF_000298275.1 Orycteropus afer afer
GATTGCCCAACCTTCCTTCCGAGGAGTGGCTGGTGGGTTTGAACTGCCAGCCGTCTCGTTAGCAGGCAAGTGTCTTAGCCACTATGCTCCCAGAGCTCCCGATACAGCTACTACTCATCTAAAAAAACTGGTTTTGAGAAAGCTAGGGGATAGCGCTAAAGCACTTCTGGCAAAATGCAGGTATTTTTGTTCATTCCCTAAATACTGAGTGCTTATGCTGTGCTGGAAAGAGTTCTAGTGGTGTTGTGGTTAAAGCATTTGGCTGTTAAGCAAAAGGTTTGGTGGTTCAAACCCACCAGTGGCTCCACAGGAGAAAGATGAGTCAATCTGCTTCTGTAAAGATTTACAGCCTTGGAAACCCTATGGGACAACTCTACTCTGTTCTATAGGATCACTATGAGTCAGAATCAACTCAATGGCAATGGGTTTGGTTTCGGGTTTACACTGTGCTGGCTGGATGCTGGTCCTCTTGATGGGAGAGGGTGATTTGTAATTGTAACTCTTAAAAGGGTGAAATACATGCACAAAACGATGGCTAAAACAGTTTTCTAAATTCACAGGAGTTATTATATAGAAAGATTTTTATATGCATACATTGTTTGAATTGGAGAAAAGAATGTGTTTCGAAATGGTAAATGTTTCTTGGCTCTGAAGATTTGCAGTGTTTTTTTCCCACTTCTGCCTATTCAACAGCCTTCCCTCTCTGTAATTCTTTAGTAATCTTCCTCATAAATGTTAGACAACAATTAGTTTAGATTTGCATCCAAGCTCTGCTGCAAAGAATGGGAAATGCGCTGTACATAGAGACATACCATTTACCAGGCTAGATGCTCCATTTCAGGAAAACCAGTAGAAAAACTCAGCTTTGTTTAAATGGCAATATTTTGATTATAAAATTGTATTTGGTGAGATTTAATATCTAGTGAAGGAATGTGTCATTTCCATATCAAACAATTGCATTAGCTTTTTTTCTTATTACAAAGTAATATACTACTATAGAAAATTAGAACTGTAAGCAAAAGAGAGGAAATTAAACTCACCCATAATCTTAACATTGAGAGATCGTGCAAATTATTAAAAATGGCTTTATGTTCTTTCAAATCTATAAGTATAAAGATGAGCCATATGTTTTATTTGGGGTAGTACTATATATCATACTTGTAATTTGATTTTTTACTTGTTCTATTACATATTTCTTTTTGTGTCAGTAAATACATACTGTGTATAAATACAAGATAATAAAATAAAAACAATGGTGCTTAAATGGCTTCATAGTGTTCCATTTTAAGACATTGACGCCTAGGCTATTATGTTTTATGTGGATTCATTTTGTGGAAAAGAAGAGGGAGCAATGTTCAGAAGCAAAACTAGAACCACGTCTGTCTGGACTAGGAAGCAAAAGAGGGAAAGTTTGATTTCTAAGTTACAGGGATCTTCGTGAGTAGCAGTGGTGGAAACAGAATACGTGGACAGCAGCTACTGTGAGACACCATTCCACTGGCGGAGACAGTATTGCCCTGAGGGGGAGGCAGGATGAAGATGAGAGTGTGGGCTCTGGAGGTCAGAAAGCCCAGCAGGCATTCAGAGTTGGCTGCCTCATACTGGGGCACCCTGGGAAGACTGCTCGATTTCTCCTTCCCAGTTTTCTCATCTGTAAACCGAAGACAATGAGAACAATAATTAGCCTTTCCTTTATGGGACAGTAGTGAGAAGTCAGTAGTGATAAGGAAAGGAATCAAAGATGAAAGTATCAATTCTGTAAGCCTGGGTCCTCCAAAAAAGCAAATGGCAAGACAGAGTTAAGCAAGAATTTTACTAGGGAAAATGCCTGTATGAAAGGACGTAGGGAAGGAATCGAGAGAGGCTGAGAAGCTGTCAGAGCACAAGGCCAGTCTGATCCCAGGGAAGGCGCAAGGGATCAGAGGTTGGGCGGGAGCATCCTAGTCAGCCACGTGGATTAATGAAGGTTTGACAAAGCAGTTGGGGAGTTTTTGAGCCGAAGGTGGCCAGCCTAAGAGAGCTGTCTTCCTCAGGAACGGGTCAGCCTTAGTGTGCCCCCCACACTCAGTCACTGATTGAAGCACAGCCTCGTTGCAAACACAGTGGTGGATTTCAAAGTGCGTTATCTGGGACGCTCAGTCACCTATGCTTTCAAGAGCAGATCTGAAGACCTCCTCAGGGATGCCACAGCAGCTTCACTCTTGAGTTAGAGTGGGCCCAGGCAGCCTAGAGATGCTTTCAGCCTTTACCCATGTGATTCAAGCATTCACCGAGAACGTACCAGGTGTTGGGAAACTTGCTCGGCACCAGGGTTACACCCCTGGATCAAGCTGAGTCCTGGCCCTGGCGGAGTCACTGCCTGATGGGGAACTGGATATGTAGTATATAGCCTGCATGACCAGTGGCAGGCTGTCTGGGGGCAAGTTACCTAAGCTCTCTGCACTCTTACCTCCTTTGTCAAATGAGGGTGGGAGCACTCCATGGTCCCAGTGAGGGTTAGAGGAGTTGATGCCCACAAAGTATTTAGCGCAAGACAAGTGACGCACTAAGTGCTTAACAAGCTGTCATGGAGGAATACAGTGAATGCCGATTGGAGAACACTTCATTTTCCCAGAAGGGACAAGGAAAGTTTTAAAGGTATTAAGTGGTATTTAAGGTGTGTCTTTACTAGGAGCCCTGAGTTCAGTCCCTGGAAATGTCAGGCAGCCAGCCTACCTCCATGTTTCACCTGGGTACCATGGACTAAAGGGTCTATAAGTTCTGTAACACCCCATCTGATTATCTGGTCAGAAGGTGATGTTTGCTAGAGCCTGGGTGAGATAAAACTGAGCTACCTGTACAAAGGCTGGGCCTGAGTGCTGGCGTTGGTGCAGATTGCCATGGCACCCAAACACCCATTGTTTCTCCCCAAGGAGTCTCCTAGCATCACTATATATATTATCAGGTGCTGGAAGGAGATGCTGCTTTCACTACCCAGGTAACAGCCTCTCAAGAGGCTGAAAGCCTTGTTCCAGCAAGACCAGAGCTCTGTTAGTGTTGCTGTGGGTCACATGTCCATCTGAATCATTTGCACCCATATTATTTGTATTCTCTCTGAATTTTTCCTTTCAACTATTTTGTTTGGGTTCCTAGTACTCATATTTTGAAGGTGCTATGAGCTTAGGGACCATTAGATTGTTTGCAAGATTCATGGCTAGAGAAACAGAGTTTCCTACTGGAGGAACTAGAAAGGGTGGGTGGCCCTTGAGCAGTGCCTCACTCACCCACAGGCCCAATCTTCTGGAGCTGGAGACCCACAGCAAAAAGGTAGCCATGTGTACACCAATGTTCATTACAACAGCACCAGTCACTATGGCAATGATTGTGAGGATGGCGCAGGACTGGGCAATGTTTCATTCTATTAATTATACACAGGGTTGTTATGAGTCAAAAGTGGCTTGACGGCACCTAACAACAACATTCACTGCAGCCAAAAGGCAGAGACAATCCAAGTGTCTATCAGTAGATAAGTAGATAAACAAAATGTGGTTTACCCATACAATGGAATATTATTCAGCCATAAAGAATGTTGATGTTCTGATACATGCTACAACATGGATAAACCTCAAAACAGTATGCTGAGGACTTCCAGAAAGATGGAGCAATAGGCAGACAAGTGACATAGATCCTCTTCAACAAAGAAGGAAAACCAATTGACAGAGATACAGAAGATAATCCTGGAGCCCTGAACTTTATAAGGAACTATACAGAAGTGGATAATGGCACCAACTACTGGAAAAACCTGAATGAAAACAGTGAGTACAGAGACAGAGCTGCTGACTGTCAGTTTGTCTGACAGGTCCAACGGGCTACATATTTCCAAGTCGTGTTGGGACCTGAGAATTGACCTAAAGATCAGCCCTGGTCACCAAGGGAGGCAAGGACGACTGAGCTGATGGCCTATGACTAGGAAGGGAGACAACCTGACGTGTAGACTTTCTGCTGTCTGGAGGGCGAAGCCATTTTGATTGTTTACATGTGGCAGCCATTTTGGATATTTAAAGTGACTAAGGGTGCAGACATTTTGAATCCTTACAAGTGACAACCATTTCAGATTTTAGAGATAGCATTCTCATTCAGATTCCAAGGACCTAAGAACAGGCTCTGTTTGCCAGGGTTGGCAGGGACATACGAGAGGCTGACAACAGGAAAGGAGACAGGTGGTGAGTGTATAAGTGCTGCCAACTAGTGAATAGAGGAACACAGCACAGTACCCTGCTTGCCTAGATAACATGCAAACAAAACAAAATCTAAACAGTGGGCAAGTCACTCCAACATACAATCACCAATTAAATATAAAACATAAAAATGTCACAATGCCTTGGAGACAGGAGAGCATCACAGTCCACACAAGGAAGCAAGATAAAGCAGGAGAAATGAGGGACCAGGATACAGACCTGTGGTAGTTATGCTTTTGTGTCAACTTGACTGGGCCTGGTTGAGTGTCTGGGCAGGTGGTGGTAGTTATTCCTCATGATGAGACTGGCAATCATCTCCATGGTGGGATCTACCACAAGCAGCTGAATAGCTCCCTTTGGGAGTGTGGTCTGCTTCCTGTATTTAAGGAAACGCCTTGGGAATGGTCTCTAGCCTTTGGCACGCTTTGACCCTGCATGTAGCTGTGTCGTTGCTCAGCAGCCTGCTATGCTCTGTCGACCTTGGGACTTACAATGGACTTAAGTCAATAGCCTGCCATGTGGTAACATCAGGACTGTGCCTTTTACTTATCAACCTTGGGGCTTCTCAGCCTCAGAAGCCAGCAGCTGTCTGAATGAAGAAAAGCCTCTAGCTCCAGTGGGCCAGGAGCAGGAGGCAGAGCTGGTCCCCCAGATTGAGGGGCTTTCACCCATCCTCTAGAGCCTGGCACTTTGAACTTAGACTTAAAGTCTCCAAATTGGAAGAATAAACTCCTGTTTGTTAAGGCCATCCCATTTGTGGTATATTTCTTGTCAGAGTGGCACTAGGTAACCAGAACAGAATTTGGTACCAAGACAGTGGGGTGCTGCTCTGACAGATACCTAAAATGTGGAAACAGGAGCCTTGACCAGAGACCTTGGCAGAGAGACCCCAGCATATGGCATGACAGATGGCAGGACAGATGGCAAGAGACGGCAGGAGCAGAGCCCAGAGACCAGCAAGAGAGGCTGCAGGAGCAGAGCCGAGAGAACCGGCATGGGACAGTGACAGTCTTACCAGCCCATGGAGGAGAAAGCCGGGTGCCATTGGGTAGACAGTTCCTGGCAGAGTGGGTTGCCTTTGGGCATTAATTGGTAGAGAAGACCAGCATAAAATGAAGTAGCAGGTTGGCCGGCCCATGGAGCAAGAAAGCCCAGTGCCTTTTGGGCAGAAAGATTTCTGACTGAGTGGGTTGCCCTCAGGCATTAATTGGCAGAAGCGGAGAGACCAAGGAAATGGAAGCAGAGCTGCCTCAGCCTTAAGGGTAGGACCATGGCCTTTGGGGGTGGAATGACCACAGCCCCGTAGGTTTCAAAGAGCCAGGCCTTCACCAACTTGCTTCTGGGTGTGGGCTGCTCGTTCATGTGAGCCAGTGGGATGGAGCCATAGCCGCTGCCCAAGAGTGAGGGGGTGGGGCTGCCATGCCCAAGAGGGAGAGGAATGGGGCCCACTAGGCCAAGGGGGTGAGGTCGCCCCTTAGAGGAACTAGGGGACTGGAGCCACCCAGTGGAGGAGACCTGTACGGATAACACCCATTGAAGATCTATACAGGTGCCAAGTTGACAAGAGGTGGAATTGTGGTAGTTATGTATTTGTGTCAACTTGGCTGGGCCTGGTTGAGTGGCTAGATAGCTGGTGGTAGTTATTCACCATGATGAGACTGACAATCAACTCCCTGGTGGGATCTACCACAAGCAGCTGAGTAGCTGCCTTTGGGATATGGTCTGCTTCCTGTATATAAAGAGAAGCCTTGGGAATGGTCTCTATCCTTTGGCACGCTTGGACGCTGCATGTAGCTGTGTTGTTGCTCAACAGCCTGCTATGCTCTGCCAACCTGGGGACTTACAGTGGACTTAAGTTAATGGCCTACCATGTGGATTGGTAACATTGGGACTGTGCCTTTTTACTTGTCAACCTTGGGGCTTCTCAGCCTCAGCAGCCAGCAGCTGTTTGAGTGAAGAAATACCTCTAG
>NW_006921590.1:23488218-23533983 GCF_000298275.1 Orycteropus afer afer
GAACAGGAAGAGACAAATAAAATCACAGAGAAAATTGTCAAAGATTTGTTGGAAGAGAATTTTCCTGGTATGATGAAAGATGAGAATATATCCATTCAGGATACCCAACGAATCCCAAACAGGATAGACCCCAAAAGAAAATCACCCAGACATATCATGAGAGTAGCGTGGGAAAAACAAAAAGTTACCTACAAGGGGAAACCAATAAGACTAAGCTCAGATTTCTCAACAGAACCCATGCAGGCGAGAAGACAATGGGATGGTATATATAAAACCCTGAAAGAGAAAAATTTCCAACCAATAATTATGTACCCAGCAAAACTGTCCCTGAAATATGATGGTGACATCAGGACACTTTCAGATAAGCAGAAATTAAGGGAATTTGTTAAAACCAGACCAACCTTACAATAGATGCTACAGGGAGCCCCTTGGACAGAGAACCAACAACAGCCAACAACTACTGACCATTAACACACATGATGATATAACTCAGACACCAACCCAGCAATGGAAGTATCCAAAGTAAAGAAGCCTACAAGATTGTAAACAAGGAACCAGAGACATCAATTGACAAATGAGGACAACTACAGACCAAAAAGAGGGAAAAAACTGTGTTGTTACAGAACTTGTAGATGGTACAAGACAACTACAAGATAGAACTGTTCTAAACTTGGGAAGAAAACTGTAACCTCAAAGAAAATGATAAACCTTCACATCAAAAAAGAGGACCAGCATAAATTTTCGGCAAATATTAAACAATAGCAATGAAGGAAGTAATAACACGATTCATAAACAAAATGAGCTCAGCACAGAAAATAATATGAAACAAAGAAATGGACACCACGAAAAAGCACATGACAAAAATGACAGCAACAAATTCATATCTGGCAAGGGACTTATCTCTAAGCTTTATAGTGGAAGAGTAGATGACCAAACTATGGTACATACACATAATGAAATGCTGTGCAGTGCTAAAGAATAATGTAGAGTCTGCAAAACACTGCATAACATGGATGAACTTGGAAGACATTGTGGTGAGTGAAATAAGTCAAGCACAGAAGGACAAATATATTATTTTTTCATTGTTGTGGAGGGTCAAGAAAAGGTTTATATATGGAGGGAAACTTTGTTTGTTGCCAGGGGTGGGAGGGGAGTGGAGGGAACACTGTAAAAAAAAAAAAAAAAAAATGCATTGACCCATGTCATTTTAGTTTTGTGTATTTCACTGTACAGAAATTACATTTCAATAAAATGCATTAAAAAGAAAAAACAGTATGCTGAGTGAAATAAGTCAAACACAAAAGGATAAATAGTGTATGATTCCACTTATATGAAATATCTATGAGAGGCAAATGCATAAAGACCACAATTTATTAGTGTTCACCAGGGGCTGGGGGCAGGGAAGAAGGGAGGCTATTGCTTAATGAATGCTGAGTTTCTGTCTCAAGTAATGGAAAACTTTTAGAAATAGTAGTGATGGTGGCACTCAATTGTATAGTTAAAAATATTTAAAATGGCACACTTTTTGTTATATGTATTTTACCACACACATCTACAAAAGATAACTGAGACCATCTGTACCCAAGAAGGGTGTTTACCGGAAATATGGAAAGGCTACACTCTTGCAAAGTGCTCACAATATGCTTTATCACTGCTGTTAATACATTTATGAAGTTATGATAATATATTGCCTACTTAACTTGCTAATGTCCTGTATACAGACTGCCTAAGTTTAAAACTTGGCTCACATACAGCTGGGAAGTCTAGGGCAAATTGTTTAGCCTCTGTATCTCAGTTTCCTCATATGTAAAATGGAAATAATAAAGATAGCTACCTCATAGAGTTATGTGAAAGGCACATATAAGTACTCAATAAATCAAAACTGATGTCAATATAGCAATCTGCTTTGGGGCACTATGTTTCCCCTTCTTGCACCCTGGCCGGCTTTTTGGCAGTTTGACCAATAGAATATGGCAGAAATTCACTGTGCCCATTTCTGGTTCCTACCCAGCCTTAAGAAACTGGCAGCTTCACCTTTCCAAATCTTCTAACACTTCCTCTGGGAGCCGTGAGATGGCAAGTCAGAAGCCTATTCTGAGGCTGCCATGTTGGAGGACCACATGGAGAGGCCCAGAGACCATAGAGTGGAGGAGGAGCCCAGAGGAGACTTCCAGGTACCCCGTCAAGGTGCCTGGCTTGTCAGTGAAGTCTTTGAAAGTGAATGTTCCAGCCCCAGCTACTCCATCTGGAAGCAGAGAAAAGCTGTACAACCAAGCCCTCCCCAAATTCCTGACCCACAAACTCATGAACAAAATAAAATGGTTGTTGCAAGCCATTAAATTTTAGGTGGTTCGTTATTTCACAATAATAACCACAACACTGATTTTAAAAATCTAAACAAACAGATGGATGAGGGGGTGGGTAGCTTCCAGCTCAGGGCAAGAGATGATTCATATGACAAATCAAGTGTTTTTGTTTGTTTCACAAAGTGTTCTATAATAAGAGCTCCCCTGTCAAATGTTTAGGATACTGTTTGCTTCTTTATTTACTACTACAACAGAGGGGAAGAAATGGAAGTCTCTGAGGGTTTGGGCAGAAATCATCTAGTTCAACCTTTTAGAGATGGGACCTTAGACCTTCAAGGTCAAGGCACTTGCCCACGGTTGCACTAGGAGGAAGCCCACCCTTGAACCCTAGTCTCTGGACTCCCAAGCTAGCACCCTTAACGTCTAAGTGTATTATTTAACTTCTTGTTGTGGTTGTTATGCCACTTTGCAAGGACAAACCTGTTTTGTGCTATGTGTCCATTTCGTATATGCAATAGACATTGCCTGCTCCTAGGAAAGATCTGAAACAGAATTTTGCAGCCGCCAAGTAGAGTACAGAGGCCAAATTGTGGTGTATTAATTACAAAACAATGAAATTCTTCATCCTTTTCAGATGTATTTATAATGCCAAAATAGTGACTCTTATTACAAGCATCTTTGTCTTTATATTCCACCAACCCGATAATTTGCCTCACATACGTCAAAACCCCTGTGTGTTTTACCCCCCTCCCCTCCCACAGCATGGCAGCCATTCAGATGAAACACATATCCCCATTCTGAGGACATGTCCTTTGTTCTTTGGACGGTTGCTGAAAAATTTGGATTGCAACCATTCTTTGAATATGTGTATTTTTACTAAAAACAAATGCCTTTTTATTTTCTATGAATGCAGGGGCTTCTTTCCCTGGGTTTGGACGTTTCTTACAGTCTTTTAATGAGGCATTGGGGGGTCAGTGGTAGAGGTCTCACCTTCTGTGAAGAAGGCTCAGGTTCAGTGCACCTCACACGCAGCCACCATCTGTCTGTCAATGGAGGCTTGCATGTCACTATGCTGCTGAAGAGGTTTCAGTGGAGCTGGAGCTTCCAGACTGGGACAGACAAGGAAGAAAAGCCTGACAATTGAGCTCTGAAAATCAGCCATTGAAAACCCTACGCATCACAGTGGTCCAATTCTTACCCAATCATGGGGATTGTGTGAGACTGGATTGCATTTTCTTCCATTGTGCATGGAACTGCCATGAGCTGGGGGCTGACTGGATGAGAGCTAACAAGAAGTCGTTTCAGCACTGATGCAAGACTATACTAGAAAATGTTGACTTTAAAAATGGGTGATCCCAGAGAATTACTGCATTTTTCTTCCCTCAAGTTGCTACTTATCACACACCCTGTGGTAAGCCCTCATAGCAGGTCATGAGGTGGGAATGCCTTGGGAGGAGTGGAGTTCCTGGATAGAGAATCATTTTAAGTGCTTAATACCCTCAAGAGCTTCCCATATGTGATATTTGGAACTGTGTGTCAACTTGGCTGGACCACAATTCTGTGTGGTTTAAGGAATTGTGATGTGGGTTGTTCTAATGATGGGATCGGATATATATGTTTTGAGCAGCCAATCTGTTGAAAGGGAGTTTCCCTAGGGGTATGGCCTGCTTCCAGTGTATCTATGGACATCCTGGGAAAAGAGACACTCTTCTGTGGATCAGGATTCTGTTGTGCTGCCTACAACTGTCCATGAGCAAACAATCCACCATTCGGCCTGGAGATCTTGGGTTCGTCATTTGCTGGAGTCAACAGCCAGTACATGCCTGCCAACCTTGAGCTCCTCAGCCCCTGCAGCTGCGAGAGTCAGGAAAAGCCTCCAGCTTGATGTTTGATCCAAGAACTTGGGACTTGCGAGCTTCTATAAGAGTGTGAGCCATTTTTCTAAGATAAATTTCTCTTTCTCTCTATATATAAGCTTTACTGGTTTTGTTCTCTAGAGAACCCAGTCTGACATACCATATAAAAGCCAAACTCCCACCATGGCCTGCAGGGCCCTGACTCCCTCTGCTAACTTCATCACTCCTTGCCTCCCTCACTTACTATGAAGTAGTCACCTGGCTTTTTTTTTTCTTAGTTCTTCAAACATGTGAAACTTCTTTCTATGGCTGATTTATGTCCATTCTGGCTATTGATTGCTGCATAACAAAATAAATAAATAAAAGCCAAGCAGTTGCCACTGAGTTGATTTTGACTCATGGCAAACTCATGTGTGACTGTGCTCCATAGGTCTTTAAATGGCTCTGACTTTAAGAAGCAGAACATCAGGCCTTTCTTCCAAGGTGCCTCCGGGTGGGTTAATAGCGAGTACTTTCCCGATTGTGCCACCCTAGTACTCCCAAATGTAGAGGCTTAAACAACAGCAGTCACTTTCCTTGCTCATGAATCTGCAGTTTGGGCAGTGCTGGCAGGGAAGGCCTGTTTGTGCCCCTGACAGCATCAGCTGGGGGCAGTTCACCTGAAGGCTGCAGGGTCTGCTTCCAAGATGGCTCGCTCACAGGGCTCACTCATGTTGCCGTCAGCTGGGAGCTCAATGGGGGCTGAGGGTTGGGGGGCCTTGGTTTCTATCCTCATGTCTCTCCACATGGCATGCATTTCTTCAGAATATGATGTTTGAATTCCAAGGGCAAAAGTCCCAAGAGAGAGCCAGACAGAAGCCATACCCTCTTTCATGACTGAGCTTTGGAGATCCTTCAGCACCTCTTTCACGTGCCACATTCCATTCATGGTGGCAGTCGCACAGTCCTGCCAAGACTCAAAGGAAGGAGCACAGATGTCACTTCTTGATGAGGAGTGGCAAAGTCCTGGAAAAGCAAGTGGGACTAGAAATAACATTTCAGCCACTTTTGAGAAATATAATCTGCCATAATCCATCACTGATTTGTTCTGGGGTATGTGTATCTAAGTCCTATCTTTATATGAACACTAGAAGCTCTCTCTAAAGACGGTAGTCTTTTCTCATGTGACTTCATACACACCATGATTTCTAGCACAATACTTTACACAGAGGTCCCTGGACAGCACAAGGCTGGCAGTTCAAATACACCCAGTGGTGCTGCCAACAAAAAGGTCTGGCAATCTGCTTCCATAAAGGTTACAGCTGAGAAAACCCTACTGAGCTCAGTTCTGCTCTATAACACAGGGGGTTACCATGAGTCAGAATCAACCTAATGGGAATGGATTATCTTATTTGTTTCTCTTTTTGTGTGTTTAGTTTACACAGAGCTAGCGCTTAATTATCAAGCTTGATTTCATGGGCACTACAAGACAGCTATAGTTGGATTCACAATTTTTAAAGATATAAAACTCCCAGATATACTTTATCTTAAAATTATGCCAAATGTTATTTAATCTTTCTCTTGATTGTTGAGAAATCACTTCAGCATCTTACAGTTCTTCTAGATAAGAATTTCAGCCATCACATCCCAGTTCCTGGGGAAAATATAAAATTCTGATCACTTATACTTCCTATATGCTGAAGATCATTCAAAGATGGTTGCAGCATTACAAGTACAGGGACATGCCGAAATTCAAGCCAGATTCAGAAGAGGACCTTGAATGAGGGATATTGCTGCTGATGTCAGTTAGATCTTGGCTAAAAACAAAAAGATGTTTACCTGTGTTTTGTTGACAATGCAAAGGCATTGACTGTGTGGATCATACCAAATTATGGATAACATTGTGAAAAAGGGGAATTCTAGAACACTTAATTGTACTCATGAGGACCTGTACATAGACCAAGAGGCTGCTGTTTGAACAGAACAAGGGCACACTGTGTGGTTTAAAATCAGAAAAGGTGTGCATCAGGGTTGTATCCTTTCACCATACTTATTCAATCTGTGTGCTGAGTGAATAATCCAAGAAGCTGGACTCTATGAAGAAGAACATGACATCAGGATTAGAGGCAGACTCACTAACAACCTGTGATATGCAGACAACACAACTTTGCTTGCTGAAAGTGAAGAGGATTTGAAGCACTTACTAATGAAGATCAAAGACTACAGTCTTCAGTATGGATTACACCACAACATGAACAAAATCCTCACAACTGGACCAATAGGCAACATCATGATATACAGAGAACAGATTGAAACTGTCAAGGATTTCATTTTACTTGGATCCACAATCAACCCTTATGGAAGCAGCAATCAAGAAATCAAATGAATATTGTGTTGGCCATATCTGCTGCAAAAGACCTCTTTAAAGTGTTAAAGAGCAAAGATGTCACTGTGAATCCTGAGGTGTGCCTGACCCAAGCCATGGTCTTTTCAGTTGCCTCATATGCAAGTGAAAGCTGGACAACGAATACAGAAGACAGAGGAAGAGTTAATCCCTTTGAATTGTGGTCTTGGTGAAGAATATTGGATAACCATGGAGTGTCAGAAGAACAAACCAATCTTTCTTGGAAGAAGTACAGCTGGAGTACTCCTTGGAAGTGAGGACGAGGAGACTTCATCTCACCTACTTTGGTCATGTTATCAGGAGGAACCAGTCCCTGGACAAGGACATCATGCTTGGTAAAACAGAGGGTCAGTGAAAAAGAAGAAGATCCTCAATGAGCTGGGGTGACACAGTGGCTGCAATGATGGGCTCCAACATGGCAACGATTGTGAGGATGGTGCAGGACGAGGTAGCGTTTCATTCTGTTGTACACAGGGTCGCTATGAGTCAGAACCAACTCAGCAGCACCTAACAACAACAGCAACCGCACAACTCCTATGAGCATATTTAGAAAGTGAAAATGAAAACACTGGTGTCTTTGCTTTTAGTGTTGTGGGTGTCTTTAGCTAATGCTAAAGCCCCTGCAGCAAGAGACTTGGGATTCATGTGATAAACTACAAATGAAGACTTAAAGGGCACATGCAACTACAATTTCAGTCTGTCCAAATCAGCTGACAATATTGCAGATACTGCAAACACTCAAAGTATTGATAAAACTAATCATCTGACTGGCACAGGACCCAGTGGAAGGTTCAGTACAACCATACCCAGTTCACATGAAAACAAGCAGCCATCCTACAGAGGTTATTCAAAATGCTGAAGCACCAGAGTAGAGGATTTCAGAGCAGCCCATGCCAGCTTTCTCCCACTGGAATGGGATAAAGGAGTTATTCTCAAAATAATTTAAAATAAGTTGATTGGTTCAACAAGATTCCTGCTGCCCCATGAAGCCTCCTATGAACTTTCAAAATTACACAGACCCTGAGGAAAGGCTATTACTTAACTCTAAATTGTAATTTTCCCAGTAATCTGTCTTTGGTCAAACAAACAAACAAAATAGTGTTAATATATTTGGATGACAAAAAGTCATCCAAAAAGACGTAAAAAATCAGGTGCCATTGAGTCAATTCCAACTCATGGGGACCCTGTGTATAGCAGAGTAGAACTGTGCTCCATAGGGTTTTCAATGTATGGTGGTTAAGTCTGTGTGTCAACTTGGCTGGGCCTGGTTGAGTGGCTGGGCAGCTGGTGGCAGTTATTCCCCATGATGAGACTGGCAATCAACTCCATGGGGAGATCTACCACAAGCAGCTTAGTAGCTGCTTTAGGAATGTGGTCTGCTTCCTGTATATAAGAAGCAGCTTTGGGAATGGTCTCTAGCTTATGGCACATTTGAACTCTGCATGTAGCCGTGTCATTGTTCAGCAGCTTGCTAAGTTCTGCTGACCTCAGGATTTTCAATGGACTTGCATTAATAGCCTGCCATGTGCTTTGGTAACATAGGGACTGTGCCTTTACTTGTCAACCTTGGGCTTGTCAGCCTCAGCAGCCAGCAGCTGTCTGAGTGAAGAAAAGCCTCTAGCTCCAGTGGGCCGGGAGCAGGAGGCAGAGCTGGACTCCAAGGCTGAGGGGCTTTCACCCAGCCCCTAGAGGCTGGCACATTGAACTTGGACTTAAAGCCTCCAAACTATGAGCGAATAAACTCCTGTTCATTAAAGCCATCCCTTTGGTGATATATTCCTGTCAGAGTGGCACTAGGTAACCAGAACACAGTGGTTGATTTTTCGGAAGTAGATTGCCAGGTCTTTCTTCCAAGGTGCTGCTGGGCAGACTCAAACCTCCACTCTTTCAGTCAGCAGCTGAGTGGGTTAACCCTTTGTACCACCCAGGGACTCCAAAAAGATAATAATAGGTTGAAAATTAGTAGAAGGAGAAGAGAAGAGAGTCCTGGACTGGCAATCTAGAAATGCTGCCTGTGTGTTAGTTCTGTGGTGGGAAGCCCAGGCTCTGGCTCTGTGGCTGTTGCTGTTTAACCGTAGGCAAGGCATTTCCTTTCCAAACCTCAGTTCCTTCTTCTGTAAATGGGCACACTTGCCTGTTTCAGGGAACTGGTGTGAGGAGCAGAGGTTTGAGGTCTGCACACCTGTTTTGGGAAATGCCCAGCATTAGAGCCCACCATTAGGTCTCACACTTTATCAAGATCAGAATCACCTGGAGGGCTGTTGGAACACAGATCACTGGGCACTGCTCCGAGAGTTCCTGATTCCACAGGGCTGGGATGAAAAACCAAAAACCAAACTCACTGCCATCGAGTGGATTCCAACTCATAGTGGCCTCCACTGGGCTTCCGAGGCAGTAAATCCTTAGGGAAGTAGATTGCCCCATCTTCCTTCTGCAGAGCAGCTGGTGGATTTGAACCACCAACCTTCTGGTTAGTAGTCAAATGCCTTAGGACTTCACCACCAGAGCTCCTTAAGGCTGGGATAGGCCTGAGAATTTGCCTCAAGTTTCCAGATGACACTGATGCAGGTTTGGAGACTACACTTTGAGAACCACAACTCTTCACTTGGGGTGGGTTATATAGAATTCTGGGGAAAGGAGATGTCACCAGCCACTTTCAGAACATCTCTTCCAGAACTTCTCATTTCCTGTCAACCAAGGTCTGTTCAGTGGACCCCTCTTATGTTCTTCTCCCTCCATCTAAGAACATCTTCCTAGTGCATTTTAATGTTCAAAATCATAAGAAAAGAAAGTAGGTGATTACTATGTGTGTTCCAAAAAATAATAATACAAAAAAAAAAAAAAAAAAAAAAAACCACCCAAACTCACTGTCATGGAGTGGGACCTGACTCATAGTGATGCCTCCTTGGGTTTCTGAGGCAGTATCACTACAGAAGTAGTTTGCCCAACCTTCCTTCCAAGGAGTGGCTGGTGGGTTTGAACCACTAGCCTTCTGGTTAGCAGTCAAGTGCCTTAGGCACTATGCCACCAGAGCTCCTAATAATACTTAGATCTTGGGTGGCTCAAAGAGTTTGCACTGGAAGGTTGGGAATTCGAACCCACCAAGTGGTGTTATGAAAAAAAGCCAGGTGACCTGCTTCCGTAAAGATTGTTGTTGTTAAATGCCATTGAGTCATTTCGACTCATAGCAACCCTATGCACAACAGAACAAAACACTGCCCCATCCTGCACCATCCTCACAATCATTGCTATGGTTGAACCCATCATTGCAGTCACTATCTCATTGAGGGACTCCTCTTTTTCACTGATCTTCTACTTTACCAAGCATGATGTCCTTCTCCAGGGACTGATCCCTCCTGAGAACATGGCCAAAGTACTAGAGGCAAAGTATTGTCTCCCTTGCTTCTAAGGAGCAATCGTGTTGTACTTCATGCAAGACAGATTTGTTCATTCTTTTGGCAGTCCATGGCATTTTCAGTATTCTTCACTAACACCAAAGGCATCTATTCTTTTTTTGGTCTTCCTTATTCATTTTCCAGCTTTCACATGCACATGAGGTGATTGAAAATACCATGGCTTGGTTTAGGTGCACCTTAGTCTTCAAAGTGACATCTTTGCTCTTTAACACTTAAAAGAGGTCTTTTGCAGCAGATTTTCCCAATGTAATAATACATCATCTGATTTCTTGACTGCTGCTTCCATGGGTGTTGATTGCGGATCCAAATGAAATGAAATCCTTGACAACTTTGATCTTTTCATCCTAGATCATGATGTTGCTTAGTGGTCTAATTGTGAGGATTTTTGGTTTCTTTATTTTGAGGTATAATCCATACTGAAGGTTATAGTCTCTGATCTTTATCACTAAGTGCTTCAAGTTCTCTTCGCTTTCAGCAAGCAAGGTTGTGTCATCTGCATATCACAGGCTGTTAATGAGTCTTCCTCCAATCCTGATGCTGTGTTCCTCTTCACATAGTCCACTTCTTGGATTATTTGCTCAGCATACAGATTGAGTATGTTTGGTGAAAGGATCTAACTCTCCTGCACACCTTTCCTAATTTTAAACCATGCAGTCTACTCTTGTTGTGTTTGAATGACTGCCTCTTGGTTTTTGTATAGGGTCCTCATGTGCACAGCTAAGTGTTCTGCAATTCCCATTCTTAAAAATATTATCTACAATTTACTAGGAACCACATAGTCAAATGGCTGTGCATAGTCAATAAAACACAGGTAAGCATCTTTCTGGTATTCTCTACTTTTAGCCAAGATCCACCTGACATCAGCAATAATACCCCTTGTTCCATATCCTCTTCTGAATCTGGCTTGAATTTCTGGCAGTTCCATATTGATGTACTGCTGCAACTATTTTAAAATTATATTCAGCAAAATTTTACTTGTGTGTGATATTAATGATATTGTTTTGACAATAACTGCATTCTGTTGGAACACCTTTCTTTGGAATAGGCACAAATAAGGATCTCTTTCAGTTGGTTGACCAGATAGCTATCTTCCAAATTTCCTGGCATAGGCAAGTGAGTATTTCCAGTATTGCATCCATTTGTTGGGACACCTCAATAGATATGCCATCAATTCCCAGAGCATTATTTTTCGCTAACACCTTCAGTGCAGCTTGGACTCCTTCCTTCAATAACATCAGTTCTTTGTCATATGCTACTTCAGAAATGGCTGGACATCGGCCAATTCTTTTTGGTAAAGTGACTCTGTGTATTCATTCCATCTTCTTTTGAAACTTCCTGCATCACTCAATATTTTGCCTATAGAATTTTTCAATATTGCAACTTGAGGCTTAATTTTTTTTTTCTTCAGTTCTTTTGGCTTGAGAAATTCTGAGTGTGTTCTTATGTTTTTGTTTTCTAACTCCAGGTCTTTGTGTATTTCATTATAATAGTTTACTTTGTCTCTTTGGGCCACCCTTTGAAATCTTCTGTTTACCTCTTTTATTTCAGCATTTCTTCCATTTCCTTTAGCTACTCTTCACTCAAGAGCAAATGTCAGTCTCTTCTGATGTCCATTTTGATCTTTTCAGTCTTTCCTCTCTTTTTAATGAGCTTTTGCTTTCTTTATGTATGATGTCCTTGATGTCATCCCATAACTCATCTAATCATTGGTTTTCAGTGCATTAAATCTGTTCTTCAAATGGTCTCTAAATTTAGGTGGGATGTACTCAAGGTTGTATTTTGGCTCTTGTGGACATGATTTAATTTCTTCAGCTTTAACCTGAACTAGGGGAGCTCTGGTAGCGTAGTGCCTAAAGCACTTGACTGCTAACCAGAAGGCTGGAGGTTCAAACCCACCAGCCACTCCTTGGAAGGAAGATGGGGCAATCTACTTCCATAGTGATACTGCCTCGGACACCCAAGGAGGGGTCGCTATGAGTCGGGTCCAACTCGACGGCACATAACAACAACAACAACAACAACAGACCTGAACTAGCATATGAACAGTTGATGGTCTGTTCCACAGTTGGCCCCTGGCCTTGTTGTGACTGATGATATTGAGCTTCTTTCTTCATTGACTCTTTCTACAATGTGGTCGATCTGATTCCTGTGTATTCTATCTTGTGAGGTCCACTTGTTTATTGCTGTTTATGTTGTTGGAAAAAGGTATTTGCCACGAATAATTCATTGGTCTTGCAAAATTCTATCATGTAATCTCTGGCATTGTGTCTACCACCAAGGTCTTATTTTCCAACTATTGATGCTGCTTCTGGGAGCTCTGGGAGCATAGTGCCTAAGGCACTTGATTGCTAACCAGAAGGCTGGCGGTTCAAAGTAGGTTGGGCAATCTACTTCCGTAGTGATACTGCCTCAGAAACCCAAGGAGGGGTATCTATGAGTTGGGTCTGACTTGACAGCACATAACAACAACAACAATGCTTCTTCTAAGTTTCCAAAATTTGCATTCCAATCACCAGTAATCATCAATGCATCTTGATGGCATGTTTGGTCAATTTCAGACTGCAGAAGTTGGCAAAAAATCTTTAATTTCTTCATCTTAGGCTTTAGTGGGTGATGCATAAATTTGAATAATAGTCATATTAACTGTTCTTCCTTATAGATGTATGGATATTATCCTACCACTGGCAGCATTGTACTTCAGGATAGACCTTGAAATGTTTGAAAATGAATGCATCATTTCACTTTAATTTGTCATTCCCTGAGCAGTAGACTGTATGATTATCTGATTCAAAATGGCAGTACCAGTCGATTTTGGCTCACCAAAAATGCCTAGGATATTGATCTTTATGTGTTAAAGATTTATAGCCAAGAAATCCTATGAGGCAGTTCTACTCTGTAATGCACATGGAGTTACGATGAGACAGAACTGACTCAACAGCCAAGGGTAATAGTACTTAACTCACAGTGGAAGCAAGACCAGTAAAAAGGCAGTCAGGACAGTGGGGAAATTGAGCATTGTGTAGATTTGAACTTTGGCAGGGGTTTAAGGCATTGACAGGAAGGTTATAGTATTATCTATTAAGGAAGACTGGGCAATCTACTTCTGTAGAGACACCACCTTGGAAACCCAAGGAGGGGTTGCTATGAGTCGAATAGCCTCAATGGCAGTGAGTTTTTATTTTTTGCCTAATAAATACCCCAAAATTTGCTTAACAAACATTGTCTCACAGTTTGCAGGGTTAGGAATGTGGGAAAGCCTTAGCTGGTTATTCTGGCTTGTGGTCTCTCATGTAGTTGCAGTCAGGATGCCGGCCATGGCCACAGTCATCTGAAGATTTGACTGGGGCTGGAGGATCCACCTCCATGATGGCTCTCTTGCATGGGTGTGGGCAGGAGGCTTCGGTTTCCTGCCAAGTGAGCCTCCCCACGGGGCTGTTTGGGACGTGACTGCTGCCTTCCACCTGAGCAAGTGATCTAAGACAGTGAGTGAGCTATAGGATCATTTATAACCTAATCTCAGAAGTGACATGCTGTTACATCTGCCATACTCTACTGATCACGCAAATCAACCTGGAGTAATGTGGGCAGGTGCTACACCAGGGTGTGAACACCAAGAGGCAGGGGTCACGGTGTGGGGGCACCTTGGAAGTGGCTACTCTAGTTATGCTCACTAAGAAGCCCATCTGTTCACTGAACTCACTCTCTCCTAACTCCCAATTCTCAAATGAATTGGTTTGTGAGCTCCCAGAATGTGCTGGAAGAATTGTGTCTGTGTTGCCTTTCTCGGCTCTGCACGCTCCCCTCTTCTCCATCTTGTTCTGTGACCACTGTGTAGATAGCACTAACTAAATTGTTTTGCCCCCTGCCTTTCTGTTGGATCTAACCAATGGGAAGCAACAGCAGGAAATGGGAGGGTAGAAGAGAGAAGTCAAGTATTTATTGCCTGGCTCCCTCCTTGCCAGATCACCATGGTCCGGCTGTGTCTCTCTCCTGAAGGCCACAGCTACTATCAGGTTGCTCTATTGTAGAAACAGCATGGTAGAAGTGTCTAATCTCCCCTAAAGCTGGGGAGAAGATGAAGATCAGCATCACCAGCCTACTCCTGATTCCAGTGAGATGGAGGTTCAGGCATGTCACCACCCTCCAACCTTTTTACCAATTCTGACAACAGCTGTCCCTCCCACGGCACTGCTTCTTTGCTGGGTTCCATAATTTGTTGCAGTGGTCACAGAACTCGCGGACAGTGCTCACAGTTATGGGGTTTATTAGGGAAGTAACAGGTTACAATTCAGGTTCAGGAACTCTCAGGATATAGTTCTTCGACCAGGACAGCCTCTTTCTTCCCAGCAGTGCCCACATGCACACCTCGTTCTGGCCCTCAGCCTCTTGGCCCTCACTCTGCAGTCTTTCCCTCGTTCAGGCGGTATTACAATATTCTTTTAGCTCTGCCATGAGTGCTCAGAGGCCCCCCATTCTGCCAGCAAGCCTTCTGCCTGAAGGTGCTCAGCTTTCTTGCTCAGGGCTGGAAGCCCACTGTGCTTCTCTCGCCAGGTCTGCTGCCACCATTTCTCTGCCGCTGCTTTTCGGAATCTCTCACCATCTTAGCAAAGTGTTAGCTCTCTCTGTCTCTTGGATTGAAGAGGTTCAGTGCAGAGATCTCAGGTCCACAGAGCATGCTCCATTCCTGGCTCTTCTTTCTTGATGATAGTGAGATCCCCTTTTACTGCCTCTCTGAAAACAAAAACCCCCATTGGGTTTCCAAGGCTGTAAGTCTTATACAGAGCAGACCGTCTCATTTTTACTCTGTGGAGCAGCTGGTGGGTTCTAACCATTGACCTTTTTTGGTTATCAGTCAAATGTCTTAACTATCACCAGAGCTCCTTTTTCTGTCTCTAGGATGGCTCATTTGAAGCCTAGCGGCATGGCAAAACTGACCAATCCCCATGTTAATGTTCCATATACCTTTTTTGCATGATGCCATGCATCTTATTTACATTATTAGCAAGCTATCCAATCCCCTTGTGGGCCACAAACACCTTACATTTGCATAGTCTTACCCAGTCATCTGATGGGTGTCACAAAGACTCTGGCTAGAAGGGCCATACCAAGCAATGCACTGCATTGCACCTGTCCAAACAACTTTCTGCTCTTGGTTCTAGTAACTTCATCCCCTCATACTTTCAGGTTGAAGGTGGTAATGGTTTCTGTTGTTGCAAGCTGGAGTATATTGCACTATTCTTTGTCAGCTTCCCTACACACTGCCCACACTTGTGTAAATCATTGTTATTAAACTCTCCTCAATCTCTGCCTGCTATGAACCTGCCTGCAACAGTACCTAACTGGCATTCAAGAGAAATTTCTGCTCAGAGGAAACAGGCATGGTAGACATTTATTGTTTTTGTACCACCCTATCCCATCTCATAGGAGCTCTGGTAGCATAGTGGCTAAAACACTTGCCTGCTAACCAGATGGCTGGCAGTTCAAACCCACCAGCCACTCCTCGGAAGGAAGGTTGGGCAATCCTACTTCCATAGTGATACTGCCTCGGAAACCCAAGGAGTGGTCGCTATGAGTCGGATTTGACTCGATGGCACATAACAACAACAACAGCATCCCATCTCATCCTCTCCAAGTAATAGTGCCCATTGTTCCTTTGAGATCCACCCCTTCCCCTCTCCATCCATGAGTTAGTTTTAGATCAGAGTTAAGCCTATCGTCCTTCACCCTAATGGGGACATGTGACTCAGTGCTTGTCAATCAAAATATGACAGCCCTCTCTGGTCAGGGATCGGTCCAGAGGTGGGCACGTGGCCCAATCAAGAGCCAAGGAGGCTCATTTCATGGATTTTTTGGGTTGTGTGAAAGTAGCTTTTTCTCTGGGGTTTCTGAGAGGATCAAATGAAGTCTAGAGCTGGAGTGGCTATTTGTACCATAACAGGGGGAGCCTGTCTGGGAAAGAAGCTGACAAAGAACAGTGCAGAGCTGAGGAGCAAGGGAGAAAGGGTAAGAAGGGGAGGGGGGAGGGAGAGGGAAAAGAAGGTATGGGAAAGGAAGGAAACTGAGAGACTGTGTCCAGAGGCAGCATTTGAGCATTTGAGCCCCTGGATCCAGCCATACCTGAAGAATTTATTGACTCATATAACTAAAGGTTCTGACCCACAGAAACTGAGGGAGTTAATAATGTTCATGCTTGTTTTAAGTCTCTAGGCTTTAGGGTAATTTGTTATGTGGGAATAGACAACTAATACAAGGAGGAAGCTTGGCAATGAGAGAAGACTAAAGCTAGAGAGGACCTTCCTCTGGCCTGATAAGCAACAAAGTAGCTACCACACGCCTACTCACAGAGCTTCCCAGTCACATCAGCATTTGTTATACATTCTGCCATATTCTCACAGAACAACATACGATTAAAACTTTATTTCAATTTTGTCATCTATAAACCTACTCTGTTCAGAAATCATTTGTTCATTTAGTGGGTAATGTATTTGAGCAGGTCTTTCATTGAGAATCTGATTGGCTGAGTCACCATTGCCCCACTCTGGGTGGAGCTTCTGTGTGGCTGGACTTGGGTCAAGTGCCTACTCCTGGCCCAATGCTCTATGGCCGAGGTTGGGGCCACGAGGTACTGAGCAGAATCAGCTGTGCTAAGGGGTAGCCTAGATGGGCTTCCTTCAGCGGGAGCTGTGGGCAGGCCCTTCCCCCAGGAATGAGCATGGCAGGTGCATAGACTGTGAGGTGCATAGTCTGTGAGGGCGGCATGGCTTTGCTTTCTCTGGGAACAGGCTTGTTCAAGTCCAGTGTGAGCACAGCTCATTGTGTCTCTCACTTCCTTTATGTGGAAAACCACAGAAAGGCACAGCTGTGCCTACGATATAAACCACAAGGACCAAGCGGCTTCCCCCAAGTCTGATTCAACCAAAGCACATTTGATTTCCTGTCTCTGTGTTATGGTTAAGCTTGCCATTGGCTTCCTGAATTTTAGGATACAGTTGACAAAAACTTATCAAGACGTTTAGTCATAGGCATATATTTTTTCCTGAAAATGATTTGTTACTCACTTTCCCCTGTACTCCACTTTATCCTGCCACCTGGTAGTTGTGTTTTTTATTATAAAAATCACTTTGTTCCACCATCATTATTTATTTTCCCTTTCCCCTCATTTCTACTTTATAAACAATTATTCCTAAATTGTACGTAGACAGCAGCTCAGAGAACGTTCTGGGTGCTCTGCTCAGAAAGGCAGAATGTGCATCCAGTAGGTACTAAATAAGTATTTATTGAGTGAAATAGTTCCAGCAAGTCTGTAACTACTCTGTCTCTCTCTTTCTCAGGCTGATTTTAATCATCCTGGCAGGAAGCAACGATATGCATTTTTAAAATAATTTCTGTTTCCCTGGGGTTTGGGTCAGGGAAGCAAAGTGGGTGGACGACACCACATCCGGAACCACGTCCAGCCCTGCCAGCTCACTCCTCCCGACCGCTCTGCGTCAGTGAGGGCGGTGAGCACTGTCATCTGGGTGGGGAAAGGCCCGCTCCCACTCCAGGAGGACTTCCCAGGGTGTGGGGTTTCTTGGGGCCTCCGCAGGGATTCTGAGCTGTTCCTGCTAATTCCTGAAGCCTTGATTCCTTCCAGGCCTTTTCGACGGAGCAGTTAGTCAGCAGGAGGTAGGGCCGCCTTTGCTGCTTTCCCCCGTGAATTCTTCAGAACCGTTCCCCAAATGAGAAATCTGGGCGCAACAAAGTTTGAATACATTGTCCAAGGTCTACCCAGTGAAGAGTAAACAGTCAGGCCAAAAATGTAAACCCAGTCCATCTGCTCTAGAACCTATGTTTTCATTATCCTGCCTATAAGCCAGAAAAAGGAACTGGAAGACAACACTGAGGGAGGAAAAATGTCATGTTTTACTTTATACAAT
Source organism: Orycteropus afer afer (assembly GCF_000298275.1). NCBI lineage: Eukaryota > Metazoa > Chordata > Mammalia > Tubulidentata > Orycteropodidae > Orycteropus > Orycteropus afer. The sequence goes on from NW_006921590.1 coordinate 23,506,096, forward strand.
TCTGTATGTAAATGTAGCAGCTTAAAAAAAAAATCAATTCAAAAACAAGATAAAACTAAAAAGCCACAACAATTAAGAGGCAAATCACAGAAGAACAAGTATCTATTGTCCATTTAAAGTTATCTGAAACATTTACTAGGCATGGAGTCAAAATCCCTTTTCAAATGACTGAAAATGTGGATACAAATAACACAAAAACCAGTGGTCTGAAAACGTCTTCAGAACCACACTGAACATGAAGTTTCTGCAACTTTTCTTCCACTGATGATTCTGCATCTGGAACTAATACTGTAGAAGGCCCCTGCTCTGCACCTGGTGGGTGCCCATGAACACCTGCTGAGCAATTTATAAATGGACGAATGAAGCATGCCAGCCACCACAGGAATTCTTGCAATTTATATGGGGCACTACACCTCTCTACAGGAGCTCTGGTAGCTTAGTGCCTAAGGCACCTGACTGCTAACTAGATGGCTGGCAGTTCAAACCCACCAGCCACTACTCTGAAGGAAGATGGGGCAATCTACTTCCGTAGTGATACTGCCTCAGAAACCCAAGGAGGGGTCGCTATGAGTCAGGTCCAACTCGATGGCATGTAACAACAACAACAACAACAACAACAATAACAAACACCTTTCTGCAAAAGAGAGACCTGCACGGTTTGGCAATGATAATGCTCTTGCTCATAAACCCCAAACCAAACCCACTACTGTGGATTCTGACTCATGGTGACCCTACAAGACAGAGTAGAAGTGCCCCACAAGGTTACCAAGGCTGTAATATTTACAGAAGTGGACTGCCTCATCTCTCTCCCATGGAGTGGCTCTTGGGTCAAAGCTAGCTAATGTCCTGGATCTCTGGGTGAGACCTGCTGTGCAGAAAGAATTCTACTAGTCATTCCTTCCTATCGTTCCCCTCTCTCCAACACCTTTCCAGTCCTTGCCCTCTCTGCAGCACTGCACTCCCCTGAGTCCTGCCTGACAAATGCCATTTACTGATAGGAAGGCAGTTGTGTGAAACACTTCTCTTCCATTTTTAAAAGCTGTTTCTTTTTCTTTGTTTTTTTTTAACTTTTATTGTGGTGAAAACATATACACCAAGACATTCGCCAACATATCAACTTCCCCATTTACAGCTCAGGGACATTGATGACATTTTTCATGTTCTGCCACTGTTATTGCCATCCTTTTCCAAAATATTCCACACCCATTACCATAAACTCAATGCCCCACAAACAAAAGCTTCCCCTTGCCCCTCTCCCTCTTACCCCTGGTAACTGCTAATCATCTTGGTTTCTATTTTTTTTTTTTTTCCTTCACAGTCCACATTTCTGCTGCTGTTGATGGCTCTGGTGCTACCACTTCATCTGAACAGAGTTTTAATCGATAATGGGAAAGTCCCCACGTCAGGCATTTCTAATACAGTTTTGGCTTTGAAAGTTTGGTTATTACCTTAGAAAATGTTTGAGGCATGTGATGTGAAATACTTGTCTTTCCTGTGTGTCACCTGATCAACAAAAACAAGAAAACAAACAAAAAAAAACAAACAAAACACTGCTTTGTAGATGTGTAAAATAGAAACGGACATTTATTTTTGTCTAAGCTCTTAAAAACCAAGTGCGTACTGAGATTTGTGGAGGAAGGTGTGGCTTGAAAAAGACAAATGTGAGTAGAAAGTAACAGAACATGTCTCAGTAATTCACACTTAAGAGCAGATGCCGAGGGAATCTGCATCTCCTACTTCTTCCCAGAGTTCCCGGGTGGGATCTGGTGCCACAGACGTGGTTCCTGCCCTTAGGGCAGAGAGGTGGTCACCATACTTGGGACCTGTGGTCTGCCCACGTGGCAGCCAGCACTCACCCCACACACTTCCTCTAGTCCCTCTCATACAATCGCCCGTAGAGAGCTGCTGTCATCAAGCCCGAGGACAGCCCATTTTTCCTCATGAAATAGTGGTCATTCTCCCAACCCATCTGGTCAGGGATTTCCAGGGTCATCCCTGAGGTCAGAAACAGAGGGAAGATATAGGAAGTAGTGAAATTTCCCCAGAGGTGAAACTCAAATATCCCCGTGGCCTCTGTGACCTCCTGCCCACAGGTGTCAAGGCCAAGCCCCCCACACTTGACCAGGGCACAAACTTGAAGGTAGTAAGTGCCATGCACTGTGTGAAGGCCATTGAAGATGCCCAGGGCATACAGCTCTGGGGACAGGTCGGACCGCTGGTATAGTAAGTAACAGCAGAGGCCATCTGCACAGACGCGGAGATGGCCTTCCTTTCCCCATACAGGGACCAGGGTGAAATTGTCATACATCATTTCAGAGTGAAACGTGGGAGGAGCATTCATATTCCACTTGGCGGATCCCTCACAATGGACTTCTTGAGCATCCTTCTCACAGTATGGGTCGCCTGCTAGTATTTTTAAAAACTTAGTATGGGATGGGGTCATTTTACCTGTTGCATTCTCTGTACCAGTGTGACCCAGTGGATTTTTGGGCACCTGGGCAACTAGAAGGTAACCTCCAGGGTTTTCTGTGTCGTGGTACCAAAAAGATTGCAGAGGAGTGTGTATGCCACTCCCTGTCATCCCCAGAGATGGATGGTGAATGTTAGCTGCCAGAACATTGACGCCAAGGGCGATGGCAAAGCCATGCTGAATCTGAATAGCTGCCAAGAGTGGGAGCTGGTTCATCCAGGCAGTTGGGTACACAACGTGCTTCACCTCAGAGTCTCTGAGGAGGCTGATGGCAGGGTTAAAGAACAATATGTCAAAGCAAGTGAAGATGCCAAACTTGCCAGCAAAAGGGGTATCAAAGGTGATGTAATCCACATTGGCAGGGGTATCAAAAGCTGCCTCAAAATACAGGTTGTGTTTGCGGTAGCGGTCAACGAGGGTTCCATTATTGCTGAACACAACATTCGTGTTAAACTGGTATCTCCCATCGTTGGGGCACCCTGGGTCACTGCTATGACAAGGCTGCTTTGTCCCGAGATTGGCTACCAGGAACATCTGTCCCCTGATGGCCATACAACTCAGGCGCTGGAGGACCTACAGAAAAAGAGGTACAGATAAACAGATCTTTAAAATCCTGCCTTTTCTCTTATGTTTCCTTATGGAAGAGTACCTGTATTATGCCTGTAATAGATCTAAAAACCAAAAACCAAACTCACTTCCATTGAGTCGATTCTGACTTATAGTGACCCTCATTGAGTTTCTGATGCTGTAAATCTTTACTGAAGTAAACTGCCCCATCATCTTCCTTCTGCAGAGAAGTTGGTGGGTTTGAACTGCTGACCTTCTGGTTAGCAGCCAAATGCCTTACCCACTACACCACCAGAGCTCTTTCCATAATATATAGTCACCTATTATAAACCAATAAGAGAAAGGCAGCCGCTACTGAAAATACACAAAGGATATGATTCAAAGAAGAATAAAAACAAATGGCCAACAAACATCTGAAAAGATGCTCAATCTCAATGTTGTTGTTATGTGCCATCGAGTCAGACCTGACTCATAGCGACTCCTCCTTGGGTTTCCAAGGCAGTATCTCTACGGAAGTAGATTGCCCAACCTTCCTTCCAAGAAGTGGCTGGTGGGTTTGAACCACCAGCCTTCTGGTTAGCGGTCAAGTGCCTTAGGCACTATGCTGCCAGAGCTCCCCAATCTCATTAGTGATAGGGAAATGAAAATTAGAATAATGAAATATCATTTTTTACCTCCATCAGATTGGCAAAAGTTCAGAAGATTGATTCCATGTTGTACTGGCAGCATAGGCAATGGTTAAGCCCTCAGCTACTAATCAAAACCAAAAGGTCAGTGGTTCAAACCCACCAGCCACTCCATGGGAGAAAAGACCTAGTGATCTGCTCCTGTAAAGACTACATTCTAAAAAATCCTATGGGGCAGTGTACCCTGTCCTATAGGGTCACTGAGTCAGAAGCAGCACAATAGCATACAACAACAACATAAAATGAATACCAAAATCCTTTGAAGGGGAAACCTGGCACACTTCAAAATAACTTAAAATCTATGTATCATTTGACTGAGAAACTCCATTTCTTGGAATTTTATCTCACAGAAAACTTGGACATGTTTATAACAAATATGTGTATAATTAGGACATTCATTGAAACATTAAACCAAAAAAACCAGACTCATTGAAGGTGGATCTGACTCATAGCGACTCCTCCTTGGGTTTCCCAGGCAGTATCACTATGGAAGTAGATTGCCCAGCCTCCCTTCTGAGGAGTGGCTGGTGAGTTTGAACCTCCAGCCTTCTGGTTAGCAGTCAACTGCCTTAGGCACTATGCCACCAGAACATTGTTCATCATAAAAAAAACAAACCAAAATCACTGCTATCGAGTCGATTCCAACTCATAGTGACCCCTCCTTGGGTTTCTGAGGTGCTATCTCTATGGAAGTAGATTGCCCAGTCTTCCTTCTGAGGAGTGGCTGGTGAGTTTGAACCGCCAGCCTTGCTCATCATTTGCTGTTGTTGTTATGTGCCATCGAGTGGGACCTGACTCATAGCGGCCCCTCCTTGGGTTTCTGAGGTGGTATCACTACAGAAATAGATTGCCCAACTTTCCTTTTGAGGAGTGGCTGGTGGGTTTGAACCACCCGCCTTCTGGTTAGCAGTCAAGTGCTTTAAGCACTACACTACCAGAGCAACATTTAAAACGTAATTTAAAATGTTAATATAAAGCATGCTTAAGAAAAAGGATGCCAATAACTATGAAATGCAGAGCAAAGCGTATCATTGGATATACACGAAATTGTTGATGGGATTTTCCTCTATGAAGGGAAGGCAGGTGAGGGAGGTGGGCTCTCACCTTTTTACTTCTGTATGGTTTTTTTATAAACATGTATTCATGTATTTTTTATGTGTAATTAGTAAATAGATTCATAGATGAGTAAATGCCTTGTAATACCATTCTTTAACCGAAGGAACACATGGCACATAGAGTTTAGGTTTGATTTCTATGATGCTAGGGTCTCCCGTCAGTCTCAGATAACACTGTCTTGGCTTTTGGTCCCTGGCAGAATTAATCTGCATGTGCCCTCTGTTTACTGAGAAGGCAGGCTGGAATCCTCACATACCTCTGTGTCATTGAACCGGTGAGGCTCCAGGCATGGGTTCCATCTCACCATATGGGGAGAGGGCATGAAGTCCAAAAATGGGTAAATGGATGTTCTTGTAAAGTTGAATCCATGAATGCCATCTTCTGGAAAAACTATAATCTGTACACCCTGTAAGTCAAAACATCAAAGAATAGTTTGTTAGACGATGGGAAGCGCCACTTCATTCCTTTGTTCCTTCTTTCTTTCATTCATTAGACAACCATTGGGCAGTTGTTACTCTGAGTCAGTGATCAGAGGTACAAAGATGGTGGCTGGACTCTCATCATGGGTCTTAATCCCATGGAAGATGTCCCTCGTGGACTAATTCTGAGGGAATAGGACAAAATCCTCTAGCAACACCCACTGTGTCTGGGGGCATGTCGAGGAAGGAGGAATATGTGAGCTTGTTTGGAAGAAGTTTGCCAAGCACACAGTTAAGAAGGGTTTGGAGTTCTTAGCGTCAATGGGAGATGAAGTCAATTATAAACGGCCTGAATATTAAGCCCATTAATAGACTGGTATTTCCTGTCACTGTATATCAGAATTAGATGGGGAACTTCTAAAAAAATGGTGATGTTTTGTTCCCACCCCTAAAAAGTCTGATTCAATTGATTATGGGAGGGATCCTGGCAACAGTATTTGTTTAAAGGTCCCTAGATGATTCTAATGTGCAGCCAAGGTTGGGACCCACTGCCTTGTCGTTAATAGTCAAGTGTGTTGACTTCAGCATGGAAACAAGGACTCACTCTAAATCAAAATTCCCCAACTGGGAATTCAGAGATTCCCTTCAGAATCCTGACCACCCTAAAGGCCTTTTCCCATCCCTCAGGGACACTCTGGGCTCCCTGACTGGGATGTCCTGGGGCTCTGCATGACGTCTGCAGCAAGCTAAGGAAATCCAAACAAACAGGGCAGCCCTCAGCCTCAGTGCCAGGGCCTCGTTCTGCTGGTGCTCTCCACTTACAGGGCATCAAATGCCACGCCCGGAACACTGGCCCCACTGGAAACTAAGGAAGAAGGCAGAGAGGCATGGACAATCTAAAATAGCAGGCAGTTTGAGTCATTTCATTCTGGAATGTATTGCAAACTCTGTAATTTTTTTTTCCCCTCTGGTTATAAAGGTTTCAAAAGTTTAATTGTGGAAAATATGGAAAACAGAAAATATAAAGGAAAAATTCATAATCCTATAACATGAAGGTATTTATTATTATTTTGGTTATTTTTATTATTTTCCCTCTCTAAATACATATTTATATATCTATACACATTTATATAAAACCAAACTCGCTGCTATTGAGTTGACTCTGACTCACAGAGACACCTATTGGATTTCCAAGGCTGTAAATCTTTACGGAAGCAGACGGCCTCATCTTTCTTCTTCAGAGTGGCTGGTGGCTTGGAACAACCACTCTTTTGGTTAGCAGTCAAATGCCTTAACCACTACATCACCAGAACTCCTTACACATTTATACACACACACACACACAGACATTTGTGTTGTCCAATAAAAAATTAATTTACACTTTGATAGGAAGCCAGCTTTATTCAGAAAGAAAACGGGGGACAGGGACTATTACAATCAGGGGAGGGGCCTATTGTAATAGCGAAAACATACTGACCACAAGATCAGCAAGCATTTCAGAGTTAAAAAGTCTTTTTCTTTTACGAAGATTGAGAGTAAACAAGGCTGGAAAAAACCTCAGTGTGGGAAAGTGGAATGGGTAGGTGACCTTACCAGATACTAAATCAGAATTTTTATGAGGAGGCCAGCCTGTTCTGGAGGGGACCTTAGAGAGGGGTATATTGGCCCAGGCTGAGGATGGGCCAAAGTTCAGGAATTTGAGAGAAAGAGAGAAACTTAACCAACGAAGCATTTCATCTCTGACTGATTCATGGTGACAAAACAGTTAATTTGGAGGGTCTGTGTCTGGCCCTGTCACAGATAAACAAAGGGGTATCCGTGAGTCTTCTATAAGTCATGGGACGAGTGGTTATTCGCAGTAAGTTGTTTCCCTGAACACAAACGGTGGGGGATTTTTTTAACCACTGCTGTTTTCTGGTATCACCAGGGTTCGGGTAAAATGTAGCCTTATCATATAATGTAAGAGAATAATAAATACATGGTTTTGTATCTTAAATTTTTCACTACAGAGGACATCAAGAACCTTCACAAATATGACTTGTAATGGCTACATTATGTTTAAGAAGAGGATGCACCAGAGTTTATCTCTTATCATTAGACATTTGAGTTGTTCCCAATTTTTTTTGTAATAAAAACAACACTGACCATCTGCACACAGAAAGCTCAGAACATTTATTGACTGTGTTGTGCACAAATCTTTCACTGAATTTCTAATTATTTCTTTAGAATCAAGTCTTAAAAGTAGAAATACTGGGCCAAGGTATGAGATTTTTTAAAATTCTTAACACACATTAAGGGGGTCTGGTGGCGTAGTGCGTAAGGCATTTATTTGACTGCTACCCAGAAGGTTGTGGTTCAATCCCACCAGCCACTCTGTGGAAAGAACACTTGGCAATCTACTTCCATAAAGATTTACCACCTCAGAAACCCAATGGGGGTCACTATGAGTTGGAATTGACTCAATGGCAGTGGGTTTTGTTTCAACACACATTGCCAAGTAGCATTCCAGAAGATTACACAAGTGTCCACTCCTTCCAGCACAGTGTGAGACTGGTCAGCGCACTGCACACTTAGCAATGAATGCGTACAGAAAAATTATTGAAAGCCTGGGAAAAAACCAAGAAGGTAAATACATGCCCTTTCAAAATCATACTGTAGTCTTATTTAATGGGCTCATGTGAGAATTACTGAATTATCTAGAGAATGAAATGACTTTGTTGTTCAATAAAACATCATCCCAAAGATTACAATATATTGCCCTGCAGGACATTAACTAGTTTTACATCTACTGGTAAATTCATTTCCACATTCATTTGATTAACATACACATTTCCATTCCTCAAATTCTTTTTTTGATCCAACTCGATTGTCTTACTGGCTCCCTCATAAGTAGTGAGTTGAGTAAAAGCTTCACTATGCATTCATTCTATATTTATAGGAGTAATTGTTTTAACTTTTCAAAAATAACACTTGGGAGACCAGAAGAACTAGATGGTGCCCGGCTACCACTGTCATCCATTTGGAAGGGGATCTATGTAGGAGATCCTGGATAGAGAGGGAGAACAATGTGGAACAAAACTCAAAATCATTTGGAGGAAAAAAAAAAAGGGGGGGGGGAACCAGGTCTGCTGGTCTGATAGAGCCTGGTAGAACCACTGAGACTATGGACCCTAGCTGCCCTTCAGATCTGGAATTGAACCCACACCTGTGGTTTCCAGCCAAACAGAAGACAGGCATATGAGTTGAACATTTACCTCAAGTAGATACACTCCCTGGAGAGAACAATCATGGGAGAAAGAAGGGCTGCTTATGCACAGGGAGACAGCTCAGGGGGCAGGAGTGCATGGAGGGATGGACACTGGGAAGAGGTAACTATGGTGGGTGGGAGGGGAGCTGTTGCATTGTGGTAAACTGTGGTCAAAGTTATGAGACAAAGTATATGTGAACCGCTATATGGAAAGTGAATTTGCTCTGTAAACCTTCACTCAAATCACAATTAAAAATAAAATAAATAACACTTGGATACATATTATCCTTTATTAAAAATAGAACTTTGAGAGAACTAAACATGTATTATGGAGAATAACATTTAGTTATATATACATATTGAAGTAATATTAAAATTAAATTGCATTCCCTGAGCACCTATAAGCCAAGAGTAAGCAAATGTGAGCTGAGGCAGAACTTTAGGGCTAAAGCAGTTAGCAATCCTGTCCAGGAAGTAATTAACATTCTGATAAAAGACCTGAGAAATTTCCTGATAGACCTTAATGAGATCAAGAACTTCTTCTGAAGAATTGAAGTTACCAACCCAGGTGACCTACGGGCCTAGTCTTTTTTTTTTTTTAATTTTCATTGTGATTTGGGTAAAAGTCTACAGAACAAGTTCATTTTCCATACAGCAGTTCGAACACATTTTGTTTCATGGCATTGACTGCGGTTCCCCACGGTGTAACAGCTCTCTTCCACTCCCTCCCTGTGGCCACTTCTTCCCTGTGTCCTTTCCTGTGCATTCCTGCCTCCCTCTCAAGCCATCTCCCTGTGCAAACACTGCCCTTCTGTTTTCCCCTGATTGATCTTCTAAGGAGTGTTATCTACCTGGTGTATATGTTCCCCCTATATGCCTGTCTTTTGTTTTAGCCTCATCATTTTTAAGCTGGACTTCTTTCTACCCTCTATAAATGCCTCTACCAAGAGAGAAATATTTCAGTTGGTTTGCTTAAGAACTCTACCCTTATAGCAAACTTGATACAAAATGCTGACACATGCTTGCTGCCAATTAGCCTTAGAACTTGTTACATAAAACCACATAGGGGAGGCCAAGATATCTGTGGGCACCTAAGACAATCACATCCACATCTTCATCCCTGCTCCTGGGCCATAGATAAAGTAGGAATGATTCCCTACAGTGTGCATGGGGTCAACAAAAACAATGATATACAAGACAAGCCTCATCTCCTTGCTGGGCATGTTTCTAAAATGCCAAGGAGCCTAGGTGGGTCAAGCAGTTTGTGACAGTCTGCTAACCTAAAGGCTGGCAGTTCAAACCCACCCAGTGGATCTGCGGAAGAAAGGCCCGGCAAGCTGCTTCTGTAAAGATGACAGCCAAAAAAACCCTATGGGGCAGTTGTATTCTATAACACATGGGGTTGCCATGAGTTGGAATCATTTCAATAGCAACAGCCCCCTAAAGCAGGGCACTGTTACAGTCACAGCCCTGGGTTTCAGTACGGCATTTGACAGATGTCTCAGGATGTCCTGTGGACAGGATGGTGAAGCGAGAAGTGGGTGGTATTTCAGGGGTGGGCTCAGCGCCATGCAAGCCTCCACCCTACCCAGAAAATGCCTTCAAGGGGATCGGTGTCGTTATGAGGTCAGAGGGCACAACTTGGGAATTTTTTTACACTGACTTCAGCATAGACATAAATGAGGTGTGTATCAAGTGTGTGAATGACGTGAAAGTAACTGATATTCTGGATGTCAGCAGACATCCCCAAATAGCCCAACAAGCTGAAATGATGAAATTTAACAACACAAAAGTGAAGTCTTGCTCTCAGGTTAAATATATCAACTTTGTAAGTACAGGACGGCAACAGCAGCAGGTGTGTCTGTGTGTGGGAAAAAAGGTTCAAGAGCATTAGCTGACAGCAGGTGCCTTATGAACCACTGGGAGGTATAGCTGCCAAATGGTTCCTGGGCACAATGCCTAGAACGAGAAAGGTGAGAGTTCTCCTCCACCCTGTCCTCAGCCAACAGAGCTGGGAGAACTATGTTGCAGTTCCAGACACAGAGATAAAACGACAGCTCTTACGGGGAGGGGCTGGATGCCACATAACCTAAGGAACTGTGCACAGCCTGGAGACATATAGCCAGAAGGAGAGACACTGTGGGGAGTCATGACATCTGTCTGCAAGTGTGGAAAGGATGGCAGGCCCTGGCAAAGAGGCTCAGGCTGTTCTTTTTTAGCTCTGAGGACAGAACAATGGGTGGATGTTAAAGGGTGACCCACTGCTGCTCAATGATAGGAAGAACTTTCCAGAAGTTCTCATTTTCCTCAATTGGAATGCATGAACCTGTGAGTTGAGGGCCACTGAAGGGGTTCAAAGGGAAACTAGACATCAGGTTAGGGTCAAAAGAGGATTTTTATTCATCAGAGGAAGCAAAGCTGGACCAGATCTTATAGTCCCCTTCCAACATCAGATAAACATATACATCTCACGGAGTCTCTGGGAGGTACAAACGATTACTGTGCCCAGCTGCTAACCAAAAGGTTGGAGGTTTGAGTGCCCAGAGGTACTTCAGAAGACTAGCCTGGCAATCTACTTCTCAAAAATCATTGACTGAAAACCCTATGTAGCATTTTTCTACTCTGACACACATTGAGTTGACATGGGTTGGAACTGACTGGTTATACATCTTATAGGCTGAATTTTTAAAATGTAGCAATAGATGATGGCTATGCAGGCAATCCTTATCTCCCTGATCAGAGAAAGGCTCTGTTTGGGGCAGGATCTGCTAGCATGATTGGTTTTGACCTTTAAATTCAGACACCATAGGAGTTTTATTCACAGTTTTGACCCTACTTCCTGTTGAGGCAGAGCAGCAGGCTTGGCCACCTCACTGCCATGGTTAAAGCCCGAACTTTCCTTTGGTTATAGTTTCCCAACAGGGCATTTCTTAAAGTAACATCTGGTCTAGCATTTCCAGCTCTGCCCCAGGGGTCATGTCTCCTCCCGCCCATCCGGCAGGAGGCGGAAATGCGTACCAAGCAGGAAGCCTACACAAAGGCTGGCACCCACCTTCTCTTTCTGTTTGCGCTCGGTTCTGTCTGGATGGAGGTCTCAGACTGTTTATAGTCTGGCACAGAGACCAGAAACCAAAAAAAAAAACCCAAACTCACTGCCATCGAGTCAGATCCAACTCATAGCGACCCTCCTTGAATTTCCGAGGCAGTATCACTACGAAAGTAGATTGCCCAACCTTCCTTCCAAGGAGTGGCTGGTGGGTTTGAACTGCCAGCCTTCTGGTTAGCAGTCAGATGCCTTAGGCATTATGCCACCAGAACTCCCGCAGAGACCAGAAATGAACCCCAAGTATCGGAAAGCAGCAAACTGCAGTTTTGTGGATGCTTCTTGTTGTTGTGTGCTATGGAGTCAATTTCCAACTCATAGTGACCCTACAGAACAGAGCAGAAATGCCTCACTTGGGTTTCCTAGGCTGAAATCTTTCTGGGAGCAGATCACCGGGCCTTTCTCCCTTAGAGCAGATGGGTGAATATGAACCATTAACCTTTCAGTTAGTAGCCTTGTGCTTAACCATTATGCCACCATGGCTCTTCTGTGGATCCTTTTGTAAAGCTCTCAGTACCTCAGAGAGGGTGAGAGGCCATCACGCCTGGTGGTTCTCAAACATTTTCTGCATATTAGAATCCCCTGTAGAGCTTTTAAAATTTCTAATGCCTAAGCCACACCCCAGACCAATTACAACAGATTTTCAGGCAGGTGGGCCTCCATATTTGTTACAAATAGGTGATTCCCCTGCGCAGCCACATTTGAGAACCAGGGATCTAGCCAGAGGCTTCTAAGTTTGAAAGTGCAAACACACCACCTGGGGATCTTGCTAAAATGCATACTCTGATTCAGTGGGTTTAGGGTAGGGCCTGGGGTTCTGCATTTCTAACAAACTCCCAGGTGATGCTGATGCTGCTGTCCATGAGCCGATCTCTGATAAGCAAGGCTAGCAAACTGACTAATAAATTCAGGCTTACTAACCAGGAAAACCAAACCCGTTGCCATTAAGTCGATTCTGACTCCTGGTGACCCCAAGCATGACAGTGTAGAACTGCTCCATAGGCTTTTCTTGGTTGTGAAGCAGACCACCAGGTCTTTCTTCCATGACACTGCTTGGTGGGTTGGAACTGCCACCTTTTAGGTTAATAAAAAAAACTCACTGCCATCGAGCCTACTGCGACTCATCACGACCCCCATTGGGTTTCCGAGGCTGTAGATCTTTACATAAGTAGACTGCCCCTCTTCCTTCCACAGAGAAGCTGTTGGGTTTGAACCTCTGACCTTCTGGTTAGCTGAATGCAAACTGCTTGTGGCACCTGGGGACCTTGACCAACTAGCTGGGCTGATTTTCTAGAGGGGTTGTAGACACCTAGGGTTACCAATCAATGACCGAGAGTTAAAGAACAGTTTGCTGTGTTCTAGGGGACCAGCTCAAGTTACACCAAGGAGCATTTCTTGCCTTTTGGGCTGCAGCCATCACTTGCTGTTCATAGATGTTGAGGTTCTGGTTCATTAGCTCCAAGGCCTGCTTTCGGGTGGTGAGAGATAGAGGGTCTGGGCTCAAGATGGACTGGTGCTCGTACACAGCAGCTACGTAATATTCAGCCACGTGACGTTCAGCCACGCGATACTTCCCGGCGTGGACTCCCAGGGCAACCACGTAACAGCCATAGAGGAAAAGAGCAAGCTTACTGCTGGCTCCAGACATGATGCAGACCATAAACCTAGAATGTAATGGGACAAGGGAAAAACAGCTGAATAAAGAATCCTGCCAAGGATTTAACTTCTGCAGCTGTGATTTATTAATCCTAGCAATTAAACTCACCCGCAGTGATACTGCAGCTCAAAGAGTTTGTTTCATGTTCCTAATAAAAGGGTATGTGTTTCTCTCCAAACACGTAGTAAGCTACGTTTAAAATGGCTCAGCGTGTTAATAATCTGGTTTTAGAACATTTCCCAAACAGATCCAAAATTTTCTGTGATTTTCCTACCCAGTGTTCAGCAAGACTGCAGTGTGTCACTACTCGCTTTTCTAGGGGTTGTTGTTGTTGTTGTTGTTGTTATGTGCCGTCAAGTCGGCCCCGACTCCTAGCGACCCCTCCTTGGGTTTCCGAGGCAGTTATCACTACGGAAGTAGGATTGCCCAACCTTCCTTTCTAGGGGTACATCTGTTTAAAGCAGTAAGAATTACTCCAGTTATGTTATACAGTTCTGTGACATCGTCCAGACTCTGCCCCCTGCCGCTATACACACAATATACTACAGGTCAGCCATCTACCAGCTACAATGGTTGTGATCCCAAGAATACAGCCATAAACACCTGATGGATTCAAATTCTCCCCGCATTTCTGTAGTTAGTAATGAATATAAAGCCTAAGTCTCCTTTCACTCAGCACGGCATTCTTTATTCAGGGCAGAGGAACTGCTGACTTCTGCTGATATGCCAAATAGCTACTCTCTGCTGTGGACAGGCACAAAGAAGTGCCCTCATCAAAGCACAGCTTTTGTTTTAGTTCCTTGAACTCGAGAACCATCATTTCGCACGGTCATTTTCACAACCTTGGTCATTCCAAAGCTCTTGCTCAAAAGCATAATCCTTTGGCAGGGATAAAAATGCAGTTTTCTAGAATGTAAGTTAGAAGGTTCTTCTAGAATGTAGACTAGAAATTTCTAGAAGGTAAACTCATCTTCATAGCTCCAATCCTGAGACATTAGAAGTAAATTATAAATGTCATTACGCTGGCACTTCTGTGTGTCTCCCTCCCAAAATAGGAATCTTTGTTTCTAATAGATGTTACTCAGTGTTTGAGAATGAACAGCAATTCCGCCTTGAAGATCAGCCTGGCTCCCAGCTGAAATGCCCCTCCCCAGCACACAGATGTGCCAAGTTTGGTGCATTCAGGCCAGGCTACTTGCTCTGTGAATGTGTGCCGGGGCTGACCAGCCGCCTGGGGAATCAGATTAAACATCAAGATAACAAAGACAAATTGAGGAATCATACTGCTGTCCTTTGAAAAGAAAGTTTACACACTGTCCAAGTCCCAATTCATCACTCCTGTGTTCTCATTTCAAAAGTAAACTCCCCCAGCCTGCAAATTTCTTATTTTTCTGTCGAAAGTTCTAGAAAGTCTTTTTATACTTATTTTCAGCCACAGAATAAGGGCTAGGGATACCATTCCGAATCTGTGCAAAAGTAAAAACTTCTCAGGAGAAGCACTCTCTCACACCAAGCTGGGCCCCATCTCAAACTGTTACTTCTCTCCTCAGGGAATAAAGGTACCGCCCAATACCAAACCGGGATTTGTTGCCATTCATCTGGGACACTGTAAACAATGTTTTAGATAAGAACAAGGGGCCTTTCAGTGAGCAGTCATGAGTTTTTGAGTAGAAACAAAAGTATAATTGATAAGTCTTCTTATCTGAATTTTGCCTCTGAAGACAAGCAAGGAATAATTTAAAATGTCTTGAAAATTTATTTTCCACTAAGTTTCTGCTTTCATAATGATAATGGGGAGCTGCTTGAGGGGAGAGCTTTCATCGCCAACGTCATATGCACACTATTTCTAAAGTATAAGGCAATGGCCTCACTAATGGGTGGGGAAACTGAGGCTGGAGCCAATCAACAAGTCTCCAGGGGTGGCAGGTGAAGAGTTCCTGGGGTGGAGGGTGGCTGGCACTTACACTACTTCCCCTTTTCAACAGAGAGCTGTCTGTATACCACAGATTTGGGGACACAGAACACTTGTTTAACTCTAAGGGGCTTGCAATCCAGCAAAACATGGAAACTGCAGAACCAGCAAGATACCACATTTTTTCCTTTTTTGAAAAAATAAAATTTATATTATTTACAGAAGGAGCCTGGTGGGAGAGCTGTAAGTGATCATTTGTGTATGAATAAAGGTAGGCTGATAATTAGAGGTTATGCAGATTCAACCAGGTAGTCATGCTTGAAAGCACACAAGCTTAATTAAGTAGCGGGGAATGAGTAATTACAATAAAAATAGGTACATTTGCCTTCCCCAAATAGTGACGATAATAGGAGAAGTTTTAAACAAATTCGCAAATGCTAGTTTTCCTTCTTTTACTGACATCACACACACTACCTCGGGAAAGACCAGACAGGGCCCTCGGAGGGGACTTGGAAAGGCCAGCACCCAACAGAAGGGCACACTCAGCCTTAACCAAGGCATGGCCCCAGTGATTACTGGGAGCTGACTTGTCATCTTAAGTGCAGGTGGATGGGGAAAGGGGAACTAGGAGTAAGGGGGCTCTGGACGCCATGACATTCTTGGAAATATAGCAACTGATGATCTTTAGAGCTGGCCAGGTCCTGGGCCCATAGAGGAAATGGTGACTAGAGGTGTGTGTGCCCCACCTGAAAGGACAGCAGTACATTCTCTTCCACTGGAGGGTGCCTGACACAGGAGGCCAAACTGCATGAGTGTGTGCTTCTAGCCACTGTGCACATGCTCGGCCTTGTCTACTCCTCACCACGACCCTCTGAGAGGGAGCACCAGACCCTTTAACAGAGAATGAACCTGAGGTCCATAGACCTCAGACAGAGCCAGGACAACGCTCACCTCCGACATCCGTGCAATACATGACTGTGAGCCAGACACAAATGCAGGTGTCAGGGTCACCAGTGCACAAGACAGCTTCCCTCGTGGGGCTCACACTCTGGATGTATGGAGAGCATCTGACACAGTTGATCACACCCTCATCCTTAAAACACGTTCTTCACTTGATTTCCCAGGTGCTTTGGTTTTCTTCCTACGTCAACAACCATTCCTCAGTCTCCTTTGCTGCCTCCTCCTTGTCTCCCTGATTTCTATAAACACTGGAGCCCCCAGGTTCAGTCCTTGGACCTCTCCTTCTCCCTCTCCCCTCCTCACCGCACACTCCCTTTCTGGGTGATTCAGCCAGTTTTCTGGCACTAAATGCCTTCCCTGTGCCAATGGCTCCCATGTTTGTATCTCTAGCTTGGACTTAACCTCCTCAACTCCAGACTCTGATACCCAGCTGCCTCCCCAGCATGTCCACCTAGTCGTCCACTTAACATATCCCCGAATTTCCTCCTGCTGCCTTGTGCATCTCAGAAAATGGCAGCTCCATCTCCCAGTTGCTCCAGCCACAAAGCTTGGGACCATCTTTGACTCACCTCTTCTCTTATACCACACATCCACTCCATTAGCAAATGCTGGTGGCTCTACCTTTACAGTATAACCAGAATCTATCGCCCACCACCTCACCACTTCCACCCGGCCCCAAGCCACCAACATCTCTCCTCTGAATGACAGCACTGGCCTCCAACATCTCCCTGAGTTGGCCCTTGTCCTCTTACTTTCTAGTCTCATTAGAGCAGTCAGAGATCCAGTTAAAGTGGGAGTTAGATCATGGCACTCCAGCACTCAAAATTTCCCAGTGACACCCCCACACACACACTTCACACAGAGTAAAAGCCAAACTTCTTAAAATATGCCAGGGGGAATAATCAGTAGACTGAACATAATTGATGGGGTTAGGAAAGAATTGTGGGAGTGACATCTCTGAGCAAGCATCCTTGATCTTTTAACTGCCCTACAGAAGCCTCTGCGTCACATCTCATAATGAAAAATGTTCCCCCGACACTCATCATGAAGGGCTTTTTCTGATCTATGAGAAAAAGAAACCTAAGTCTAAATTACATAGAAACCGATTTGGAGGAAATTTGGTAACATGTCAACCACTGGATATTTTTACATACAAGGAACTTTTTTTCTTGGCTTGCTGAAAGATTCATCTTGCTAATTAGCTGTGTTTTCTTCCTAGCTATGTGACTACAATAGGATCTTTTGCTAAACAATCAAACAAAACCCCACACAAGGATTATTCTTAATAAGATAATTTCAGAGGCAGGAATATATGTACATTTTTAAATTTATACATAGACCTACTGTCCTTTTTAAATAAAAGATCTTGTCATTCTTGTCAGGGAAAGGAGGCAGGAAAAGTCAGCAGAGGCAATGTCTCATCCTGTGGAGTGAAGCCCGAGGGACTTGCTAAGTCATTAGGAATCTGCACTATGTATGTTTCTATATACAGAATGCCAGGAAAACACTGGAAAGTTCCAAATAGTTTAAAACTACTCTCATGAATTTTGTGATTTCCAAGTCTAAATGCTTTTACACGGGGAGGAGAAATAAGGTACCATGTCCACCTAATTTACATAACCAGAATTTAAAGAAGGCCCCAAAGGGACTTTTTATTTCCCAGAAAGTCTTATAATTGCCTCTTGTTTTCTGGTTCTCCCATCTGATTATGCCAGTCATGAGCTATTCCCTGCCTGGCCCCTGAGATAAGAAGCTTCACTGTGGTTTTAGCTTGGTCAGCTTTGTTCAAACCCATCTACTGACAAGATATTTGATGTCTCAGTTGAAAATGTCAAGTGTAAACACTTTTGAGTGGCAACTGATTATGACGTCAAAATTCAAGGAATACTGAATATATTACCAAGTTAATAAGTTCTTTTGAGTTGAACTGGTAAGCTGTGATTTCATTTTTCAAAAATTCCAGCTATTATCTTCAAAAAAGAATAACACAGACGTATAACTTTGCACCATGCCTTTGATTAAGGCTGATCTCTGCTCCACTGATTAGAATAACTTATTGTAGGAAATTAAATAAGCAATCAAAAGATCTTGACACTTTAACCTGAATGCTGTTGTTGTTAGCTACATCAGAATTGGCCCTTGACTCACCAGGACCCTGAGCACAACCAGATCTGACAGTTGTGACCCACGGGGTTTTCACTGGCTGATTTTCAGAAGTAGATCACCAGGCCTTTTCCCCTAGCCTCTCAGTCTAGAAGCTCTGCTGAACTGTGTTTGTTGTTGTGTGCTGTGGAGTCGCACCGACTCACATAGACCCCTCCTTAGGTTTCCGAGGCAGTATCACTACGGAAGTAGATTGCCCTACCTTCCTTCCAAGGAGTGGCTGGTGGGTTTAAACTGCCAGCCTTCTGGTTAGCAGTCAAGTGCTTTAGGCACTATGCTACCCGAGCTTTGAACTGTGTTTAGCATCATACCAATACCAAGCTTCCACTGAAAGACAAGTGGTGGTTGTGCTAAGGGCTTTGGCCAGGAATCAGACCTGAGGCTTCCGCGTGGAAGGTGAGAATTCTACCACTTGAACCATCAAGTCATTATCTTCAAAATTTAAACAAAACTGCTCCCTAAATGTCTACACATTTAATGAAAGAAGTCTTTTCCCCTACCCCCACCCCGCATGTGGTATTTGGATAAGAGACAGTCTATTTCACGTTCTATGGGCAACTTTGACAGGTTTTACACTGCCACCTTGTGGAGAATTTGAATATCTTTAACCCAAGTTGTTAATGTGCCCTCGAGTTGGACCCGACTCATAGCGAACCCTCCTTGGGTTTCCGAGGTGGTATTACTACAAAAGTAGATTGCCCAACCTTCCTTCTGAGGCGTGGCTGGTGGGTTTGAACCGCCAGCCTTCTGGTTAGCAGTCAAGTGCCTTGTTGTTGTTGTTGTTATGTGCCGTCTAGTCAGCCCTGACTCATAGCGACCCCTCCTTGGGTTTCCAAGGCAGTATCCCTACGGAAGTAGGATTGCCCAACCTTCCTTCCGAGGAGTGGCTGGTGGGTTTGAACCGCCAGCCTTCTGGTTAGCAGTCAAGTGCCTTAGGCACTATGCTACCAAAGCTCCCATTAACCCAAGTAGGTATTTGCAATAAAGTGCAACAGAAGAGCAATTCTTAGTACAATCACTTCCCTCTCCTTTTCATTTCTAAGGAACTCTGGTGGTGTAGTGGCTAAGGCATTTGAGTGATAACCAAATGGTCAATGGTTCAAATCCAATAGCTGTTCTGCAGAAGAAGGATGGGGCAGTCTGCTTCTGTAAAGATTTACAGCCTTGAAAACCCAACGAAGGCCACTATGAATTAGAATCAACTTGATGGCAGTTGAGTTTGATTTTTTTTTTTTCATTTCTAACATTTTAACTATCTCCTTCACAGTGAAAAAAAAAATCAGAAAACATTGGATTTTACAAGTTTTGCATTTCATGAAAGCTGTATTTTATTTGTCACGCTTCCACAACCTACTGCATCTCTTATATTCACAAGTTCTAAATTGGTTGCTATTTCCTACCTTACAGTTGTATACTCCATAGGATGTGACTGGCTGTACAAAGTGAGACAGCAATCCATACTGCCGCATTCAGAACTTTGCATGGGGAAATCTGGCTGGCAAAGGCTCCAAGGACAAATTTTATACCTATGCCACATTGTATTTTGCATATAACATATAAACATTTCAAACCATTTCTATTGTTTCATTTTATCTTCCTAACAGCCACATGGGAGCTCTGGCAGCACTTGACTGCTAATCAGAAGGCTGGCCACTCCTCGGAGTGGCAAACCCACCAGCCACTCCTCTGAAGGCAGATGGGGCAATCTACTTCGGTAGTGATACTGCCTTGGAAACCCAAGGAGGGGTCACTATGAGTCGGGTCCGACTCGAAGGCACATAACAACAACAACAACAGCCACATAACCAGTGGCAGCAGACAGTAAAATTCTACTTACGATGAGGAAAAAGTCCTGGAGTAGTTAGTGGTGAGAATGAAACTAGAAACCATGGCTCCTGGCTCCTGGTCTACTTTTCCTAGCACTATGATAGAATGAGGTTGTTATTAATTTTCCCTTGTTTAAAGAAAGTTTGTGATTTTCAAAGAATAAAACAAGGGTGACATGTCAGACTATATAATCTGAAAAATCTTCTAAATATTCTGCAAAAATGTAACAATGTCTACTCAGATGCACAGCTATACTTGCAGATACATCTATGGGGGCCAAAAATGAATCTCTGAAGAGCTAAGTCTTAAATTATTGTCCAAAGACCTTGAGTAGGCAGTAAGGCCAAGACAGAGGAAAGGCTTCTCCCACTTTTGGTCAGTCCTCCAGAGAGAAATGGTGGGGCCACTTCCAGCTACTCTGCTCTTCCGGAATACTTACGGTTTCCAGCTGGGTTTTACCCTCCTGATTCTCTAAGGGCCTTCATAAAATTTTCAGAAATGAGGCTCAATAGGCCAGCAAAAGATAGTTTTTAAGGCTTTTTAGGCCAACAAAAGATAGTTTTTAAGGCTTTTTTTTCCCCTTCATTTATTTGTTAGACTACCTCAAATTGAAGTCATCAGAACAACTGCCTTCTAGGTAATGAGTACCTGAAGGCTGGAAACACAGATGAAATGTAACCAGTGTGTGGAAAATATGATGTACTAGAACCACATGTCAGATTTTTCAGGCTCTTTATGATTATTAAGTGTATGGTGGATGCAATATCACTAAGAGTATGGTAGACGCAACATCACTGGTGTCTGGTGGATGCAATATTACTAAGTGTATGGTAGATGTGGTATCACTAAGTATATGGTAGACACACTATTACCCCAAGTCCTGAGCACCTTTGTGTTCTTATCTGCTGGTGCTCAGGAGTTAAAAACCAGGTAACAGAACCAATGTGATGGTGAGGATGTAGAGAGCGAAGAACAATAGAATTGGCAATAGAGTCAAGGAGCAAATCAAAACAATAATCCTTAACAGGGCAGTCTGTTAAAATTGAGTCTAAATGAAGTAGAAGCGTGAAAGAATAAGACAAGCTAAAGTAAAACACAACACTAAAGAAAACACTTCAAAGGCCACCCTGTTCTGTGGAAAGAATAGAAAGCATATACTTGGGAGTAACAAAGTCAAGGTCACTAGAGGGAGACAGCAAAATGCAAGCAAATGAGCCCAAGGACTGTCATTTTCCAAGTACCTGTGGAAGATGCTAGTGACACAAGCATGGTGAAACAAACGGGTCAGTCCAGGTATACTGCAGGTATTCAGTTAGAGGACGGCACTTGAGTAGGAATGGTAGCAACCTTTCCAGTCCTATTCAGAAATGTGGCCTATTCATAAACTTCTCACCCTGGCATGGTAGATGTGTGAAGAAATGGTCAGTAACCACAGCTCTGTCTCCTCTTGGACATACTGTCTATTTTTGTTTTTCTTCTGCTTTGGTTAGATCAGCAATTACCTGTGTGCCTTTCTCCTCTGGCAGAGGTTTGAGCTCAGCCAAGTCCTCCATAGCTGTATCCAGGTTACTACAAGTCCTACTGTCCCATGCCATCCAGATCCTGTGGAAGAAGCAATCTGCCTGGCTCTTACATCCTGTGGTTTTGCCTGGTACGAGACCCAAGTTCTCCAGATCCGAGGTTCTAGGGGTGGCAGGAGTGTGGGGTTGGGTATGAGAGGTTTCAGTTTCTTTCATGATAGATGTTGGTACTACATTGCTTAGCACTGAAAGCAAAGCAGAAGGGGACATTCTAGCTCCTTTTTGGGGACAAGTTGCTCCTAAATTAGAAGGGGCTTGATATGCAGAGCAGGAATTTAACCCAAATCTGTTGTGTCAAAAGCCCACACTCTTTTTCTCCCACCACACTCAAACCGATGAGATGAAAAGACTGCTTAAGTACATCGAGGTGACTGAATAACAATTATATAATAAAATACCTTAGGCCATATACAAGAATAAACTCAAAATCAGGAGTCAGGAAACTAGCATATATTAAAATTGGGTATATTTGATTAAGCTCTGGTAGCATAGTGCCTAAGGCACTTGACTGCTAACCAGAAGGCTGGCAGTTCAACCCCACCAGCCACTCCTCAGAAGGATGGTTGGGCAATCTACTTCCGTAGTGATACCGCCTAGGAAACCCAAGGAGGGGTCACTATGAGTCAGGTCCGACTTGATGGCACGTAACAACAACAACAACATTTGATTAAAAAACTTTCTAAAATTTGAAGCCATTGAAATAATAGAAGAAACAGATTGACAAATTAAAATTAACACCTAAAATATAAACATCAAGACAACATTTGTAAACAGGCAATGAACAAGAACAGATTTTAACAAGAGAACAAATCATAAACAAACACATTGAAACACTTGAACTTATAAGCAATGCTCAAAATAAAGATTAAAACTGGTACCATTAAAAAATGTTAAATATGAAAACAAAAAATTTAAGGTATTGCCAAAGTTGTAAAATGGTAGTGGATAGCAATGTCTTCCTGGAAAAACTAGTTTGACAGCCAATATTATGACTCACAGTCTACTTCTGGGACTTTGTCTTAGGAAGCCAGTCAAAAGATGAGAAAAATGTATTAGTTGAAATGACAGCATATTGTGGGGGTTAAGATTCTGAGCTTTCAAGTTAGACATACCTGAGTTGAAATTCTGGCTGTGTTATTTACTAGTTCTATAACCTTGGGTAAGTTATTTCACGTAACTAATTTTCATTTTTTTTAATTGGAAATAAAAATATCTGATGTAAAGTGTTTAAATTGAAGCATCAGTCCCAATATGAAAGCAGAAAATAAGCAATATGCAATAAGAAGACAGTTATGAAAATTAAGATATATCAACCAGGTAGAATATTAGGCCCGGTAAAGAAATATGCTTAGGAAGTGCTAACTAAACATGTAATGAAAAATTTTCTATATTCTACTTTCACATTTTTACTATGATTACAGCTAAGTAAAATATTATGCATGTAAATAAATACTGGGAAAGAATGTAAGTGAAAATGTCATTTTATAGCAATTTAAAATGTTTCCTTAAATGTTAGGACATTTTTCTAATAAATGAAAACCATAAGGAAAAACATAAACAACTGAAAAAAAAATGATAAGGAGCCCTGCTGGTACAATGGTTAAGTGCTTGGCTGTTAACTGAAAGGTCAGCAGTTCTAACCCACCCAGCAGCAAATTAGGAAAAAGACCTAGTGATCTGCTCCCATAAAGATTGCAGCCTAGAACACCCTATGGGGCAGGAATTCTCTGTCACATGGGGATGCTATGAGTTGAAATCAACCTGATGGCACCTAAGCACAAGTTAGGAGCTTTGGTGGTGTAGTGCCTAAGGCATTTGACTGTTAACCAGGCTGGTGGTTCAAACCCACCAGCCACTCCTTGGAAGGAAGAGTGGGTGATCTACTTCCGTAGAGATACTGCCTCGGAAAACCAAGGAGCGGTCACTATGAGTCGAAATCAACTCGATGGCAGTGAGTTTGGTTTTTTTGGTCTAAACACAAGTTAGTACTAGGGCACTTGGTATTTAAGGGGCTTAGATTTTAGTGGTCAGATAGAAGATAAGATCGTGGGCTCACACAAGGCAGAAAGTTGGAGTGAGGTCTGTGCATATAGCTAGGACCCTCAAAGGGCTATGCCCTCATTTAAAGGATGGACAAAAACAAACAAGCAAAAAACCTGCCTGCTTACACAAGAAACTATCTGACATAAAAACTTGTATTTCTCATCATGGGATCTGAATAAGAAAAAATATGTATCTGCTGAGAAGTCAAAACCTTTCCTTATTTGGGTTTAATATTCAAATTCACACAAAATACATGACCCAGGAAACCCTAGGCCAAGTAGTACCACAAAATGGTCCTGAGATGTTAACAGCCCTGAGATACCTAGAAAAGCCAATCAATATCCTTCTGAAGGAACTTATCTTCAACCTAGGCCACTCAGAATCCCCACAATTAGAGGCCCAGTAAACATGAGATCATCATTCAAAATTATAAAAACCATAAGGAAATAAGCTATCATGCAAGGAAGTCAAAAGAACACAGGAACACTAGACCTATAATAACTGGGATGACAGTATTACTAGCACAGATTAACAAACAAGTACATTTATGATGATTAAAGTAGTGCCCAGTAGAACCTAAGACAAGTAAAAGGAACAAGATGTTGTTGTTGTTGTTATTTGCCATCAAGTTGGACCCGACTCATAGCGACCCCTCCTTGGGTTTCCGAGGCAGTATCACTATGGAAGTAGATTGCCCAACCTTCCTTCCGAAATAAAAACAGATGATATGAAAAAGTACCCAAAAGAACTTCTCTAAGTGAGGATCATAGTCATAAAATGAAAATCTCAATGGATAAAATTTAAAAAGCAGATTTGAGATGGCAAAAAACAATATGTGACATGGGGGTTAGAGCTGAAAATAATTGCTTAGAATGTACCACAGAAATAAATTTTAAAAATTGGATAAAAGACATGGAGAATTACCACAATAAAAAATTTTAAAAATGGAGGCATGGAGGACAAATAAAATGGTCTATCATATGTGTAATTGGAGGTTCAGAAGGAGGAAATAGAATATCACATATTTGAAGAACTAATGGTTGAGAATTTCCCATATAAATAAAATACTGAAATACACAGATTCTGGATAAATGAACAGAAATTTACACCTGGACACATCATAGAGAAACTTCAGAACACTGAACACTAGAAAGATTTCAAAGCAAACAGAGACGAAATTATGTACTTTCAAAGAAATGATGATTGGAAAGGCAAATTCTCAGCAGGTGGTGGAACCAGAATGAACCAGTTTGAAGCCCTGCTTCAAAGTGCTGAGAGAAAAGAATTGTCAAACCAGAATGGCACTGTCCCCCTTCACACAAACCTCCTGCAAATAAATGGTCCAGGAAAACATTCATTCATCAAAGTTGAGTAAATTTGTTAAAGATACTACAAGAAAAGAAAAGAAAATATAAATGAAGATCACTCACCACAAAAGTGCCATAAAGCTGATAAGTATTGTGACCAAACATTTTGCCATAAATGAAGCAATCTGTGAAGCAAAAATGGAGCAACTGTTTCTATAAAATAAAAACACAAAATAGGGATAAAAACATAAGAGAAAAATGAAATGTTATCTGACAGAACTCAGGAAAAAAGGAGAAAAAATAAGAAATTAAGGCAAATAGCTCACAAAGGAATCAGATGATGCTGTCAATACTCTGACACCAAGATCAGGAATGAGAAAAGTGAGCAATATGAATGGAAACAGAATGGTGACAAGAATTCAAAAGAAAATGACTGACATGGAAGACAGATGCATGAGTTCCAAAATACGCATAATTGGTAGACTGATGTAAGAAAAAAGAAAGACACACCCTACGGAGACCTCCTGTACCTTTTCTTGAGTGCAGGTGGAAACTGTGATTGGCTCTTAGTTGACAAAGAATGGTCAAGGTGAAGGGATCTCACCTTTAAGGTCCTAAATCAGTTGATTCTGAGCTAATTCATCTAAAGGAAGATTATCCTGGATGGGGCTAGCTTAATTAGGTTAAACGCTTTCAAGAAAGAAGTAGGGCCCTCCTTAGGAGCTCTGGTAGCATAGTGCCTAAAGCACTTGACTGCTAACCAGGAGACTAGCGGTTCAAACCCACCAGCCACTCCTCAGAAGGAAGTTTGGGCAATCTACTTCCATAGTGATACCACCTGGAAACCCAAGGAGGGGTTGCTATGAGTTGGGTCCGACTCCATGGCACACAACAACAACAACAGGGCCCTCCTTGAGCTCTGAGACTGCCCTGCTTGAAGAAGCAGGCCCCATCTATAGCTATAAGGAAATGAATTCTGTCAACCCACTGGACTTGGAAGTGGGCTCTGAGCCTTACTTGATACCACAGGCCTGGCCAACACATTGATTTTTAGCCTTGTAAAACGCTGAGTAGGGAGATCTGGTAGCATAGTGGCTAAGGCACTTGACTGCTAACCAGAAGGCTGGCAGTTCAAACCCACCAGCCACCCCTTGGAAGGAAGATGGGGCAATCTACTTCCATAGTGATAGTGCCTTGGAAACCCAAGGAGGGGTCATTATGATTCGGGTCAGACTCAACGGCACATAACAACAACAACAATAAAACCCTGAGTAAAGGACCCAGTTAAACTGTGCCTGGATTCCTAATCCACAGAAACTGTTAAATAATAAATGTGTGTTGTTTTAAGTGCCTAAATGTTTGATAATTTGTTACACAATAATAAATACATAATGGAACAGAAAAAATATTTGTTATTGACTTAATTGTGTCACCCCAAAATCTTAACCTCTACACCTATGGGTATAATTTCTTGGGAACAGGGCTTTCTTTATGACGTTAATGAGGCCATATCAGTGTAGGGTATGTTTGAAATCTACTCACTTTCTGAGATACAAAAAGAGCACATTAGGCAGAGACATACAAGCACATATGGGAGAAAGAACCCATTGCCCTCGAGTCGTATCCAACTCATAGCAACCCCTCCTTGGGTTTCCGAGGCGGTATCACTACGGAAGTAGATCACTCAACCTTTCTGATGAGGAGTGGCTGGTGGGTTTGAACTGCCAGCCTTCTGGTTAGCAGTGGTAGTGTAGTGCCTAAGGCATCTGACTGCTAACCAGAAGGCTGGTGGTTCAAACCCATCAATCACTCCTCGGAAAGAAGATGGGGCAATCTACTTCCATAGTGATACTGCCTCGGAAACCCAAGGTGGGGTTGCTATGAGTCGGATACGACTCAACAGCAGTGGGTTTGGTTTTTGGATGGGAGAAAGAGAGATGCCACATGATGACCTTAAAAGAATATTGAGAAGAACGCTAGAGAAGCTGAGGGAAGGATTTCCCCCCAGAGTGGACAGATAAAATTGAATTCAGATTTCTAGCCTTCTAACCTGTGAGAAAATATCTTTTTCTTTGTCAAAGCCACCCACTTGTGGTATTTCTGTATAGCAGCACTAGATAATTAAGACCATATTTTAAGATATAATTGAAGAAAATGCTCAAGAAAAAAAAAAAAAGGGA
This sequence comes from Orycteropus afer afer, assembly GCF_000298275.1. NCBI lineage: Eukaryota > Metazoa > Chordata > Mammalia > Tubulidentata > Orycteropodidae > Orycteropus > Orycteropus afer. The sequence continues at coordinate 23,533,333 of NW_006921590.1, forward strand.
TATTAGAATTTATAGACTGAACAGATACACCAAAATTCAGGAAATAAGGAACAGAAAATTTTCACTAAAAGATAGCCTAGTAAAAATCTTTTTCAAAAAATTAATGATTTTACTTATTTTTTAGTATTTTACTGTAGTTTGGATGAAAGTCTATGGAGCAAATTAGTTTTCCATTCAACAGCTTACACACTTTTTGTTTTGTGATATTACTTGCAATCCCCTCAATGTAACAATACTCTTTCTACTTCTTCCCTGGGTTCCCCACTTCCATTCATCCTTCTTTCCTGCCTCTTCCTCCCTTTTGAACTTTGTTTCTAGGCAAATGCTGCCCTTTTGATTGCATATGGTTGATTGTTCTGAGGAGTATGTTCCTTACAGGTAATACTGCTCACTCTATAGGCTTGTCTTTTGTTTGAATGGTGATTTTCAGAAGTGGATTCAGTTCTAGGTCTGAAGGGTGTCACTAAAGGCCACAGTTTCAGGGGTTCTAACGGTCTCTATCCCGGTAAGCCCCAGGGATACAGGTGAGGAGAGACAACTCAGGGACGCCCAAAGCAGCAGGCCAGAAGAGCAGGAGAAAGGGGATTAAAAGCCAGGAAGCCACAGAGAAGAACAATCAGCCAAAGGGATTAGGTGAGGAGAGGAAACTCA
>NW_006921590.1:23537238-23550089 GCF_000298275.1 Orycteropus afer afer
TGGAGGGTCGATGAAAGAGGGGGAGGCCTTCAACAAGATGTATTGACATGGTGGCTGCGATGATGGGCTCAAGTATAGCAGGGATTGTGGGGCTGGTGTGGGATCGGGCAGTGTTTCGTTCTGCTGTGCATGGGGTCGCTATGAGTCGGAAACGACTCGCCGGCACTCAACAACAACAACAACAACGGTCTCTATCAGACTACTAAGTCTAGCCTTTCTTATGATTTTTAATTTTGTTGTAACCTAGTAAAATTTTTGATCTTCAAAGATTAAGTCATTTAGGAAGACAAATAAAAAGATCAAGTTATTTAAAAGGGCAATAAAAAAAAAAACCAAAAAACAACCAGGCGGTACTTAGACTTTACCACAGAAACATCCATGCCTATATATATATAAAAGCCTATAGAATCCTTTGGAAAATAAGACATGAACTAATAATGTCATTTTAATCCAAACAGTGGTTGAAGTATACAAATAACAGATTATACTTTTGAAAATGCAAAAAACGCAAGGAATATTATTCTCATCAGCCTTTGTTGAAAAAAAAAAAAAAAGCATAGGATAAATTTCTGTCAACCAAGAGGTAAATGGAAAAACTCTGACAAAAGAACTAATAGTGAGCCTTAAGCATAGTATAACTATGAGAACTGTGTTTACAGAAAACAATGTAAATGTAATAAACTGTGACAACACAGAAATTTTAAAACTAATAAAAGGTAGGCAAGGATGGAAGAGAGTAGTGTAGTGTCTAGGAAAGCAGAAGGAAGGAAATAATAAAAGTAGATGTGAACACATCAGAAAACATAAAAATGATAACATCAATAAATAAAACCAAGAGGTTATTCTTTGAAAAAAATCCAGTGATATGGACAAACCACTAGCTAATCTAATTAAGGGAAAAAGAGAGACAATACAATGAAGCAATAATAAGAAAGGAATGTCTATAAATGCAGAAAAAATTTAAAAAAGGAATGAACAATTTTCTCATTCAGTTCGATGCTAATAAATTTGAAATTTTAGATAAAATGGTTAATTTCCTAGGAAGATGTATTTTACCAGAACTTAATTCAGATAAAAGAAGAAATTCAAACAAGCCAATAATCATAGAAGAAACAAAGTCAATAAACAGCTATCCCCTCCCATTCTCCACCCTCAACTAGGCCAAGACAGTTTCTAGAGGAATCCTATTTAATTACAAAGAAATAGATAACACTACTACAGTAGGTGTTCTGGAACACTGTAAAACAAGAAAATATTTTCTTATGAACTGTTCAAAAATTCTGGTAACAAAAACTGACAAAAGTGAAAGTTCCATGATGCCATGTAGGACCCAGGATCCTTCTCTTTGTACCTCAGCCTGGGTGGTGCAAATGGTTAAGCATTGGGCTATTAACTGAAAGACTGCTTATTTGAATCCACCCAAAGGTGTCTCAGAAGAAAGGGCTGGTGATCTATTTCCAGAAGACCACACCATTGAAAACCCTATGGAGTGCAGTTCTATTCTGAAACACATGGGGCTGTCATGAGTCAGAATCACTCAATAGTGAGGACAACTGGTTTGGTTTTTGGTATCCTGAGCATGTAGCTTCCATCTTCAGGGTCACTGTACAACCTCAACTGTCCTGCTCCAAAGTAGACAAGTGAAAGGGCGTGGACTGGCTGTGATCAGACTTTTCAAAAGCCCTGTCACCTGACTTGCATTTAAATAGCTTTGCCCATGCTGAGATACATGACCACTCACAGCTACTAGGGAGGCTGGGAAATGTACGCTATATTATCATCTCGAATAAAATCAACATTTTGCCAGATAAAATATAATAGGCACAGTTAAATTTGAATTACAGATTAACAATCATGTTGGAATATATACAAAAAACATTATGCCTTGTTTGTCCAAAACTCAAATTTAACTGGGTGTTCTAGGTTTGTTTTGTCTGTTGTGGTGGTGGTAGCTGTTTATAGCTAAATCTGACAACCATAACCATAAAAAAAAAACTCTGACCTTTATAGTCATCACTTCTTTGTTTTTTAAAAGTCGTTTGCTCACCCAATGTGAATCCCTAAACATTACAGTTTAGTCTTGTCCCTTAAAACTTTTTGATGTATCTTTTTTAAAAAAAATTCTAAAATTTTTATTGTGATTTGGGTGAAAGTTTACAGAGCAAATTCAGCAGTTTAGACACATTTTGTTTCATGACATTGACTACAATTCCCCACAACATAACAGCTCTCTTCCCACTTCCTCCTTGTAGTTACCTCTTCCCTATGTCCTTCTTTCCTATGCATTCCTGACTCCTGGACTATCTCCCTGTACAATAGTGCCTTTCTATTCTCCCATGATTGATCACTCTAAGGAATGTATCTATCTGATGTAAATGTTCACCCTATGAGCATGTCTACGGTTTGTGGCTGGAAGCCACAGGAGTTAATTCCAGACGTGAAGGGTAATTAGGGGCCATAGTCTTGAGGATATCACCAGGCTCTCCCAGACCAGTAAACCTGGTCTTTTCCTTTATGGTTTTGAGTTTTGTCCACATTGTCCTCCCACTCTCTCCAGGAACTTCTGCACTGATCCCTTTCCCAGTGGTCGACAGTGGTAGCCAGGCATCATCTAGTTCTTTTGATCTCATGGTCATATAAGCTGAGGATTGCATGGTCTACTACTCCCTTGAACTAACTGTTTCCATGCATCTTTGGTTTTCAACATTGTTCTTTGCTCTGGATGAGGAGAAACCCATTGTTGCATCTAGATGGCCCCTTGCAAGCTTTTAAGACCCTAGTCACTACTCACCAAAGCAGGATGTAGAACAATGTTTATGTGTAGTATGTTATACCAATTGAGCTTGATGTCATCTGTGACCATGACCTGAGCCCACAAGTCCGGTACTACAGGCTTTTTTTTTGCTCTTTTTCTAATTGTTGGAGATGTTGGGTTAAGGTGTTGATTTCGGCTCTTATTTTTTGATGCATGGCATTTATTGCTATAAATTCCCCTCTGATCACTGCTTTTGCTGTGTCCCACAGATTTTAGTATGTTATGTTTTCGTTCTTGTTTGATTCAAGGAATTTTTTAATTTCATTTTTTATTTCTTCTATTATCTAGTCATTTTAAAGGAGGTTGTTATTCAGTTTCCACGTTTGCTCTTTTACCATTGATCTTCCTATTGTTGATTTCTAATTTTACAGCACTGTGATCTGAGAAGATGCTAAGTAGTATTTCAAAGTTATTTAATTTATTGAAGCTTGCTTTGTGGCCTAACATATGGTGTATCCTGGAGAACGTTTCATGTGCATTGGAAAAGAATGTGTATTGTGCTGTTGTTGGATGAAGTGCTCTGTAGATGTCTATAAGATCAAATTGGTGGAATGTATTGTTTAGTTCTTCTGCATCTTTGTTGAGTTTCTTTCTGTTGTTCTTTCATTGAAAGTGATTGTGGTTATATTTGTGTGTCAACTTGGCTGGGCCTGGTTGAGTGGCTGGGCAGCTGGTGGTAGTTATCCCCCATGATGAGAGTGGCAATCAACTCCACGGTGGGATCTACCACAAGCAGCTGAGTAGCTGCCTTTGAGATGTGGTCTGCTTCCTGTATATAAGGAGAAGCCTTGGGCACAGTCTCTAGCTTATGGCATGCTTGGACCCTGCATGTAGCCGTGTCATTGTTCAGCAGCCTGCCATGCTCTGCTGACCTTGGGACTTAGAGTAGACTTGAATTAATGGCCTGCTGTGTGGTTTGGTAACATCAGGACTGTGCCATTTTATTTGTCGACTTTGGGCTTGTCAGCCTCAGCAGCCAGTAGCTGCCTAAGCGAAGAGATGCCTCTAGTTTCAGTGGGCTGGGAGCAAGAGGCAGAGCTGAAGCCCAAGGTGACGGGGCTTTCACCCAGCCCCTAGAGCCTGGCACTTTGAACTCAGACTTAAAGCCTCCAAATTGTAAGAATAAACTCATTTGTTAAAGCCATCCCATTTGTGGTATGTCTGTCACAGTGGCACTAGGTAACCAAAACAGAATATGGAACCAAAAGAGTGGGTGCTGCTCTGAGCTAAAATTTGGAAACAGGAGTGGAGTGCATCCTTGACCCGAGACCCTGGCAGAGAAACCCCAGTATACGGCATGAGAGACAGCAGGAGCAGAGCCAAGAGACAGGCATTAAACAGCAACATGCATGGAGGAGAAAGCCGGGTGCCATTGAGTAGGTGGTTTCCTGGTGGAGTGGGTTGCCTTCGGGCATTAATTGGTAAAGAGACCGGCATAAAGTGGAGTAGCAAGAAAGCTAAGTGTCCTTTAGGCAGAAAGATTTCCAGCGGAGTGGGTTGCCTTCGGGCATTAATCGGCAGAAGCAGAGAGACCAAAGAAACAGAAACAGAGCTGCCTCAGCCTCAAAGGGTAGGACCATGGCCTTTGGGGGTGGAACCATCACAGCTCCCTAGGTTTCAAAGAGTTAGACCTTCACCTACTCGGTTCTGGAATGTGGGGCTGCTTGTTCATGTGAGCTAGTGGGATGGAGTCATAGCTGCTTCCCAAGAATGAGAGGGCAGGGCTGCCATGCCCAAAAGTGAGAGGAACGGGGTCTGCCAGGCCAAGTGGGTGAGGTCACCATTCAGGTACTAGGGGACTGGAGTCACCCAGTGAAGAGATCTGTATAAATACAGCCACTGAAGATCTGTACAGGTGCCAAGCTGACAAGGGGTGGAATTGTGGTGGTTAGGCTTGTGTGTCAACTTGGCTGGGCCTGGCTGAGTGGCTGGGCAGCTGGTAGTAGTTATTCCTCATGATGAGACTGGGAGTCAACTCCATGGTGGGACCACAAGCAGCTGAGTCACTGCCTTTGGGATTGGTCTGCTTCCTGTATATAAGGAGAAGCCTTGGGGATAGTCTCTAGCTTATGGCATGCTTGGACCCTGCATGTAGCCGTGTCATTGTTCAGCAGCCTGCCATGCTCTGCCGACCTTGGGACTTACAATGGACTTAAATTAATGGCCTGCTGTGTGGTTTGGTAACATTGGGACTGTGCTGTTTTATTTGTCGACCTTGGGCTTATCAGCCTCAGCAGCCAGTAGCCGTTTGAGTGAAGAGATGCCTCTAGCTTCAGTGGACCAGGAACAAGAGGCAGAGTTGAAGCCCAAGGTCAAGGGGCTTTCACCTAGCCCATAGAGCCTGGCAATTTGGACTTAAAGCCTCCAAATTGTAAAAATAAACTCCTGTTTGTTCAAGCCATCCCATTTGGGGTATTTCTGTCAGAGTGGCACTAGGTAACCAGAACAGTGATGTATTAAAGTCTCCTACTATGACTGTGGAGTCATCTATTTGTCTTTTCAATTTTGCTAAAGTTTGACTTAAGTATTTTGGTGTTCTTTCATTGGGTGTGTAAATATTTATTATGGTTATGACCTCTTATTCAATCAATCCTTTAACCATTATATAACGTCCTTCCATGTCCCTTATGGTGGTTTTTGTCTTAAAGTCAATTTTACCAGAAATTACTATTGCCACTGCTGCTCTTTTTTATTTCGTTTGATTGGTGATCTTTTTCCAACCTTTTATTTTTAGTCTATTTTTATCTCTAAGGGGTGTCTCTTGTAGACAGCATATTGATGGGTTATATTTTCTTATCCAGTCTGCCACTCTCTGTGTCTTGAGTGGTGCATTTAATCCATTTATGTTCAGTGTAATTATCGGCAAGTATGAATTTGTTGCTGTCATTTTGTTATGTGTTTGTTTGTGGTGTTGCTGATTTCTTTGTTCCATATAATTTTTTTTGTGCTGAGCTCATTTTGTTTATGAATTGTGTTATCATCTCCTTCATTTCTATTCATTTAGATTTTGCTAAATATTTTTCCTCATCCTCTATTTTGATGCAAAGGTTTATTATTTTTCTTTGAGGTTACCCTGTGGTTTATAATTTTCTTCCCAAGTTTAGAATTCTATCTTGCAATTGTCTTGACTTCTTTACCATTTAGAAGTTCTGTAACCACTCCATTTTTTCTCTTTTTTTGATTTGGAGTTGTCCTCTTTTACCAACTGATGTCTCTGGTTCCCTGTTCACAGTCTTGTAAGCTTATTTTACTTTGTATACTTCCATAACTGGGTTTGTGTCTGGATTATGTCATCAAGTGTGTTAACAGCTGGTTGCTGTTTGTTGTTGTTCTCTCTCTGAAGGACTCCTTTTAGCATCTCTTGTAAGGTGGGTCTGGTTTTAACAAATTCCTGGAATTTCTGCTTATCTGGAAATGTACTAATTTCACCATCATATTTGAGGGACAATTTTGCCAGGTATATAATTCTTGGAAATTTTTTTCTTCCAAGATTTTATACATTCCATCCCACTGACTTCTTGCTTGCATGGTTTCTGCCAAGACATCAAAGCTTAATCTTATTGGTTGCCCTTTGTAGGTAACTTTTCATTTTTCTCATGCTGCTTTCAGGATTCTTTCTTCATCTTTGGTTTTGGTGCGTTTGATGATGATATGGTATCGTGATTTTCTTTTGGGGTTTATCCTATTTGGGGTTCATTGAACTTCTTGAATGGATATATTCTTGTCTTTCATCCTATCAGGGAAATTCTCTTCCAACAAGTCTTTAACAATTTTCTCTGTGGTTTTATTTGTCTCTTCCTATTCTGAAATTCCGAATACATGTAAGTTATTCCTCTTGATGGTATCCCACATGAATGTTCAGCTTTCTTCATTTTGTTTTGATCTTTTTTTCTGATTGATCCCTTAACAAAGTAGTATTGAGGATATTTATCTTCAATCTCACTAATTCTTTTTTCCATTGATTCGACTCTACTCCTTTGCCTGTTCAATTTGTTATCCATTTCTGAAATTTTAGTATTCATTTTCTGGATTTCTATTTGTGCATTTTATATCATTCTGATTTTTCATTTATTTTGTCATTTTGTTCTTGTATTATTTTCCCTAAATTGTTCTAGAGTTTTGTCTGTGTATTCCTTAATTTTATCAGTATTTTCCTTGATCTGTCTCTCAATCTGTTGAAGGTACCTAAATATATTATTTTGAATTCCTTATCAGGGAGTTCCAATGCTGTTTCTTCCTTAGAGATATTTTCTATATCTGTATCATGGTCCTTTGTTTCTACTACTTTATCTTGTTTCTTTGTGTGGAGTGATGGTCTGCTGTCTGCAAGACATTGTGACATTGTTGTATTTACATTTAATTGGTGATTGTATTTTGGTGTGATTTGCCCAAGATTTTTTTTTTCTTTGCTTTGATATATCCAACTAAGCTGGGTACTATGCTCCTCTATTCAGTAGTTGGCAGCACTTAGGCACTCACTACCTGTCTCTTGGTGGGTGTGATAGAGAATGAGAGTGTGTGCATAGACTTCTGTTGGCTGTTCATTAAGAGCAGTTAAAGGATGAGTCAGGCTAGTATTGGCTGTCGACCATCATTGGCCAGTTGGTGCAGAAGCAAGTGGTGGCCCTCCCTCAGTAGGTGGGGCTGCATGATATTCGGGTATGGCTGGGTCGTATGGGCATGGTTCCTGTCTTCCATTCACTTAGACAAAAACAACAGTCCAAAAAATAAAATTAAATTAAATGAAAATAAAAACGAGAGAAAAAACACAAATGAACAGGCACAATCACAAAAAAAAAAGTTTAAAAATGGGAAAGGCAGTAAATGAGAGGAAATATTTAAAGAAATACTTTAAAGAGACAAAAGAAATATAAATAGAAGAAAAACAAAATGTAGTATTTGGGGAAAAGGGAAAAGAGAAAGCAGAACTTTCATTTCTTATGCTATTATTTTTTACAAAGAAAACATACAAAAGCCTATAAAGAAATTATTAGAATAAGAGAAATTAGCAAAGAAGTTAGATTTAAGGCCAACATGTGAAAGGTAATTGCAGTCTAACACTTGGCCCCAAACAGATAGAAAACACAAATAAATAAAAGCAAAGTACTTAGGAATAAATATAATAAAATATCTTTATTGAAAGGCATTAGGAAGAATAAAATAAATGGAGAGATATATCATGTTCATGGCAAGAAAGAGTCAATATTATGAATACATTATTCTACCCAAATTACCCTACAAATTCAGTGCAATTCCAATTCAAATCCTAGCAGAATTTTTCAGGGAACTGGATAAACTGATTCTACGATTTACATGGAAAAGCAAAAGGTTAAGAATAGATGTGGTAGGCAGAATAATGGCCCGCTCCATAGATGCTCATATCCTAATTCCCAGAATCTGTGAATATGTTAAGTTACATGACAAAGGGAAATTAAAGTAGCTAATCAGCTGATTTTAAAATGAGATTATCCTGCATTGTCTGGGTGTGCTCAATATAATCACAAGTGTCCTTTTAAGTGGAAGAGGGAGGCAGAAAAGGGAGAACAAGAGAGCTGGCAGTATGAATGGATTTGACCTGATTTTGCTAATTTGCTGGCTGTGAAAATGGAAGATTAAGGCCATAACCCAAGGAATATTGGTGGCTTCTGAAAGCTGGAAAGGGCAAGGAATATATTTTCTTCTGAAGCCTCTAGAAAGTAATGACACCCTGCTGACATCTTTATTTTGGCCTAGTGAAACCAATTTTGGATTTCTGAACTAGAAAATTGTAAATAATGAAGTTGTACTGTTTAAGTCACCAAGTCTGTAATAATTTGTTATAGTAGCAATAGGAAACTAATACAAGAGACAAGATAGTTGCAAAAGAACAAAGTCAAGGGACCTGTCCTACTTACATCAAGACTTATTTTAAAAACACAGGGTTGGCAGAAAATGGGCCTCTCGAAGAGTATGAAGGGATGGACACTGGGAGGAGGTAACTATGGGGAGGAAGTGGGAGGGGAGCTGCTGCATTGTAAATTTTGGTCAATGACATGAGACAAAGTATATGTGAACTGCTGTATGAAAAGTGAATTTACTCTGTAAATCTTCACCCAAATCCTAATAAAAAAAAAAAAAATACAGAAATGAAGATAGTGTGGGACTGGTGTTGGGATAGGAAAAGAACACAGAGTCCAGAAAGAGACCACATGTATATAGAAACTTGGACAGAGGTAGCATTATGCATCACCAGAAGAATAAACTATACCACAAATGGTACTGGGACAATTGGATGTTATGGTCAACTGATTATAAAAATGGTCAGCAATTATTCCCCTCTCTGTATTCAGGTTCCCTTATCATGTTCGTATCATGTAATTTTAATGCCATCTAACTCAGAGTCTGAGCTCAGCTGTATAACTTGCTTTGGCTAATGGAATGTTAGTAAACAACGCACAGAGATTTGTACAATTGGCCTTATCCTATTTTGTTGTCTTTGGAATCTGTTGCCATCATTTGAAGAACCCTGGGCTAAGTTAATGAATGATGAATGGTTCAGTGGTGATATCCCCATCATTCCAGCAGACAACCAGTCAACTTCAGTGGCAGAGCCTCCTAACTGACTGGCAGCTGATGACAGCCACATGGCTGAGACCAACCCAAACTACCAATTTATAGAGTTGTAAGTTAAAAAAATGTTTGTCATTTCAAGGAACTAAGTTTTGGGTTGGTTACACCGCAAATCTAATTGAGATAGATACCATATATATATATATATATATATATAAACTGGATTCCTATCTCCCACCATCTGCAAAAATCAATTCTAGTAAACTAGAAACTTAAAACAATAAAACTTTAAATTTTTTGATGAAAATATACAAAAAATCTTCATGACTTCAAGGTAGGGAAAGTTTTCTTAAGTAAAATACAAAAAATATCAAACATAAAAACCTGTCAAATGTGAATACAAAAAAATAATTAAAAAAAACCTTTGTACCTCAAAAATAACTATAAACAAAGTTGGAAAACAAAGATTTTGCATCCAGAATATATAAAGAACACCTATAAATTGTAAGAAAAACATAAACAACCCAATAAAGAAACAGGCAATTCACAGAAGAATTCAGGATGATATATATGTATGTATGACGGACTGGTGTTGCAACAGTTAAGTGCTTGGCTACTAACAAAAAGGTTGGAGGTACAAACCCATCCAGTGGCTCTGTGAAAGAAAGAACTGGTGATCTACTCCTGTAAACATTACAGGCTAGGAAACCCTATGGGGCAGCCATACTGTCACATGGGATCACTATTAGTCGAAAATGAATTTGACTAACAACAATTATTTATTTATACACATACAAACACATACATACAACTTGTGAAAGCCAGAAACTGTGTAAAGGCAAAAAGCTATCAGAGAAGGAAAACTTAAATATTTCCCACTAAAACGAGTGATATGAAAGTGGTAAGACTGCTCCCTGTCAAAGGTGGACAACTTGTGAGACCTGGTTGTTGCTGTTGTTGTTGTGGGTCGAGTTGTCACTAACTCATAGCGACCTTACATACAACAGAAGGAAACACTGCCCAGTCCTGAGCCAGACTCACGATCCCTGCTATACCTGAGCCCATTACTGCAGCAACCTTCTCAATCCATCTTGTTGAAGGCCTTCCCCTCTTTCATTGACCCTCCACTTTACCAAGCATGACATCCTTCTCCAAAGAATGGTCCCTTCTGACAACAGGACCAAAGTAGGTGAGATGAAGTCTGGCCATTCTCACTTCCAAGGAGCACCCCGGCTGCACTTCTCCAGGACAGATTTGTTAGTTCTTTGGGCAGTCTGTGGTACTTTCAGCATTCTTTGCCAACACAGCTCAAAAGCATCACCTCTTCTTTGATCTTCCTTATCCACTGTCCAGCTCTCACATGCACACGAGGTGATTGAAAATACCATGGCTTGGGTTAGGTGCATCTTAGTCTTCAAGGAAATATCTTTGCTCTTCAGCACTTGAAAGAGGTCTTTTGCAACAAATTTGCCCAATGCAATATGTCTTTGATGTTTTGACTGCTGCTTCCATTGGTGTTGATTGTAGATATGAAATCTTTTGACAACTTCAATCTTTTCTCCATCTATTGTGATGCTGCTTTTTGGTCCAGTTGTGAGGATTTTTGTTTTCTTTGCATTGAGGTATAATCCATACTGCAGACTGAAGTCTTTAATCTTCATCAGTAAGTGCTCCAAAGTCATCCTCACTTTCACCAGAAATTATTAGAATAAGACAAATTAGTAAAGAAGTTAGATTTAAGGTCAACATATAAAAGGTAAGTTGTGTCGTCTGCGTATCTCAGGTTGTTAATGAGCCTTCCTCCAATCCTGATGCCCCATTCTTCTTCATATAGTCCAGCTTCTTGGATTATTTGCTCAGCATACAGATTGAGTAAGTATGGTCAAAGGATACAACCCTGATGCACTCCCTTCCTGATTTTAAACCATGCAGTATCCCCTTCTTCTGTTCAAATGACAGCCTCCTGGTCTATGTACAGGTTCCTCATGAGTATAATTAAGTGTTCTGGAATTCCCATTCTTCTCAATGTTATCCACAATTTGTTATGAACCACACAACTGAATGCATTTGCATAGTCAATAAAACACAAGTAAACATCTTTTTGGTATTCTTTGCTTTGAGCCAAGATCCATCTGACATTAGCTATGATATCCTTCGCTCCACGTTCCCTGGTAAAACAAGGCAATTCTGTTGAGCTCAGGCTCTCACAGATTTCCAAGTGTGTGTATACACACACACACATATATACATGCATATGTATGTACATATATATATGTAAATATAAAAATACACACAGACACACACAAGTATTAACTTAGCCTAATTAGCAGTTAGGGAAATGGAAATGAGAAGCCATTTCACATAGTCCTATTGGTAAGAATTTTAAAAGCTCCGTAATGCCAAATGAGGATGTAGAGAAAGGGGAGTTCTCGTATATGATGGTGGGATTATAAACTGGTAAAATAACTTTGGAGTCCAATTTGGCAATATCTAATAAAAGTGATGATAACTCAGCTCTAGATACGTATACATGAAACTCTTGCACATATATACAAGAAGACATGCAAGAATGTTCATGGCACTGCTTATATCACTGAAAAGCTAAGACAACATAAGTGTTCATCACTTGATGAATGGATGATATGGCGATCATAAACAACAAATTTAGGATAGTGGTTACCTCTGTGGTATAGGAAAAGAGATGCAATGAGGACAAGGGGCTTCTTTGTGTTTGTTATGTTGTATTTCTTAAGCTAGAGTCTGGGTATATACGACATATATTTAACTTTATTCCTATTCATGTGCCTGAAGGATATCATAAATGTTAAATGTATAAAAAAACGTTATTAAAACTATAAACCACAGCTAAGATCCAAAGAAGATCTCAAAAGTTATGATGCAGAAAGAAACTTAAGGGCTTAACTTCTTCATCATGAAGATTCCCTTTACCTAGGGATATCCCCCAATTAGGCCTCCATCCCTGGGAATCACTCAGAGATTCTGCCATAAAGATACCTTTTTGTTTTGCTGACACACAAATTAATAGCAAAACCAAGTGATAATGTATAATTTAGAAAGCTAAAGCAAGGAGCTGTAATGAATGCTGATGGTAAAACAGAAGAAACAAATGAAAACTAAACACTAGCACTGTGTTTCTTAGGTGATAGTTTCTACCCTGTGGACCACCCCCAAGTGCAGAGTTCTTTACAGTGCAGAAATATTGTATCATGATCTTTACAGTGCAGAAATACTATATCATGATTTCTAAATCATTTGTGGTAATTTTTTTTTTTTTCATGTTCTCATAGTATAACATACAGCTGTTATCATTTTCTGGTGCATTTTACACAAAGTAAACATCCTTGCCAGTGATTTAACATATCCTGATGTTAAACTAGGAGCTCTGGTAGCATAGTGCCTAAGGCACTTGACTGCTAACCAGAAGGCTGGTGGTTCAAACCCACCAGCCACTCCTCGGAAGGAAGGT
>NW_006921590.1:23550984-23551464 GCF_000298275.1 Orycteropus afer afer
CAGTGTCTGTTAGTTTACTAAAATCAAAACATATCACAATTTCAAGAAGCTCTGGTGGAGCAGTGGTTAAGTGCTCAGCTGCTAACCAAAAGGTTGGCAGTTCAAACCCACCAGGAACTCCTTGGGAGAATGATGAGGCACTCTAAATTGGGATCCACAGCAATGAGTTATCACAATTTCTGTGCCTAAGGAGTTAATCGCTGTAGAAGCTATTCTAAGCCTTTAAAAACCAAAACCAAACTCACTGCCATTGAGTCGATTCTGACTCATAGCAACCCTCTTTGGGTTCCTGAGGCTGTAGATCTCTACAGAAGTAGATCAACCTATCTTCCCTCTGCAGACAGCTGGTGGCTTTGAACCGCTGACCTACTGGTTAGCAGCCAAATGCCTTCCCACTACACCATCAGAGCTCCTTTAAGCCTTAAGAAAGAAATCTGCTACTCTCCCAATATGAAACATGTGTTATGAATAGCACTATTA
>NW_006921590.1:23560618-23571636 GCF_000298275.1 Orycteropus afer afer
GTATCCAAGATCATATACAGGGTTGGCAGACAATGGGCCTCTCGAAGAGTATGAAGGGATGGACACTGGGAGGAGGTAACTAAGGGGAGGAAGTGGGAGGGGAGCTGCTGCATTGTAAAATTTGGTCAATGACATGAGACAAAGTAAATGTGCACTGCTGTATGAAAAGTGAATTTACTCTGTAAATCTTCACCCAAATCCTAATAAAAAAAAAAAAGATGTAAAAGTTAAAAAAAAAAAAAAATTACATTTGGTCTTCTTTTGGTCTTCTCCTCTTCCTCCAAATGAATAAATATCCATGCCTACTGCCAAACAAAGGAATTGTGGTGGCATAGTGGTTAAAGCATTTGGCTGCTAATCAAAAGGACATTGGTTCGAACTCACCAGTCACTTTACACATGAAAGATGAGGCAGTCTGTTTCTGTAAAGATTTATAGCCTGGGAAACCCTATGGGGCAGTTCTACTCTGTCCTGTAGGGTCGCTAAGAGTCAGAATCATGAGTTTTGGGTTACTGCCAAACTAAGTAATAAAGAACATTGTTAATGTCTACAAAGTCTGCACCAAGAGCCTTGGGTGAGTTAGGAAAGAATCCTTGGGATCCTATAATTACAATTGGGTTGGGAAAATAATTGTTCCTTGATCCTGCTAATCCTGGAGGTGAAGATTTGCATTGCTTCTGCTGAATCATCAGACCCAAGTGAACAGTGGCTCACTGCACCCAGAACGGAAAGGTATAAAGGTGGAGACGAGTTTAAATAAGCTCAATGACATTTCTTTTTGGCCATAATCCAGCCAGCTGAGAATTTATCCCTTTGAAAAACCAGTTAATCCCCTGGATTCAGGGCATTTGGCCTAATTTAGACATTTCAGTGCACTTTGTACCGAGTAGTTCTGTCAATGATTCTAGAAACACCAAAGGGGGCACAAGACCCCTTGAACTGACTACCTGCTGTATAGATATGTGCTATGTCTAACCAGCCTTGAGCTATTAGGTCCAAGTTAATCAATAGTATTACTTTGGTAACAGTTAAGCAATCATGGATTTAATTATTACCTAATGTTTTCCAGCATGAGTACAGAGCTGCTGTCATTGTTGTTAGGTGCCATTCAATTGATTGTGACTGATAGCAACCTCATGTCATACAGTAGAACTGCCCCATGCTTTTCTAGGCTGCAATCTTTATGGAAGCAGGTCTTTCTCCTGTGGAGCCACTGCATGGGTTTGAACCTCTGAACTTTCAGTTAGCAGCTGAGCAGTCTAACCACTGTGCCACCAGGGCTCCTTCAAATAAAGAGCTAGAGCTAGTGGTTCTCAATTCAGACAGCAAATAAAAATTAGCCAGGTAGCTTTGAAAAAAAATATAGGTGTCTAACTTATCTAAGGGAGCTCTGGTAGCATAGTGGCTAAGACACTTGCCTGCTCACCAGAAGGCTGGAGGTTCAAACCCACCAGCCACTCCTCGGAAGGAAGGTTGGGCAATTCTACTTCCGTAGTGATACTGCCTCGGAAACCCAAGGAGGGGTCGCTATGAGTCAGGGCTGACTCAACGGCACATAACAACAACAACAACGACTTATCTAAGACACTGACTCAGTGGGGTAGGGCCTAAGCAACTGTACATGTAAAACAAGTGATTCTGATGTAATGAGGTAGAGACTATCACATAGGTACTGATATAAACAATACTACATGATGTAGGGGACGGGTTCTGAAGGTTGGGCAATCCTACTTCCGTAGTGATACTGCCTCGGAAACCCAAGGAGGGGTCGCTATGAGTCGGGGCCGACTCGACGGCAAATAACAACAACAACAACATGATGGAGGGGACGGGTTCTGTGCTTCTCAAACAGGGACAGGATCCACTGTATCAGAAACTCTCTGAAGTCAAGCAAAGATGTCTTACATGTTTCTGGGATGTCAACTGTATCTGATAGCTAAGTACTTAAAAATGTCTTTTTTTTAAATTTTGTGTAGTGATAACACAGGTTTATACAATTATCAAAACTCATTTAATTGGCACTTAAGATCTGTGCATTTTATTGTATGTTTATTATCTCTCAATAAAAATGTCATTTTGTCACAAAACATAGGTACATTCTGGAATAGAATGCAAGATCAGCATTTTTTTTTCTTTAAATGTTTCAAAGAAATCTCTTCCTTAGATGAGTTGCCTCAGGCTAGACCATGAGAATAGGGGAGGCAACCGTTTCACTCTCCTCTGCTTGGGGTGGGGGCTGGAGGACTGAAATGGAGAGGGAAGACCTTTCAGAGTTCCTCCATAGTTCAGGAGCCCTGGTGGCACTGTGGTTAAAGCACTTGGATGTTCATTGAAAGGTCAGTGGTTCAAATCCACCAGGCACTCTGTGGTAGAAAGACATAGGAGGCAACTTCTATAAAGATTTATGGCCTGGGAAACCCTCTGGAGCAGTTCTATTCTGTGCTATAGGATTGCTATGAGTCGGAATCAACTTGACAGCAGTGGGTTTGGTTTTGGTTTGAGATGGTGTAAACGGTTAACTCACTCACCTACTAACCAAAAGTCTTGGTTCAAATACCACAAAGTCTTATTGGGCTTTAGCATATTTTCTTGAACATAGGCAGTCCCTGGATTACGAACAAGTTCTGTTCCTGAATCTGTCTTTAAGTTGGATCTGTACATAAATTGGAACAGTTAGGTACAGTTTGTATGTAACGTCAGTTAGTCAAATGTTTTCTTAGTATATAGCGTACCTTTCTATGCATAAGAAAAACATTAAAGAAATATTTCCAGATACAATAAAACATCTTTAACATGACGTAAAAATGGTGTGGGGGCATTGTCATCTGACCTTCTCTAACTTCACCAGGGAGAAGACCAACAGCTATGGCCCAAAGCTAATTTCTATGAGATGGAGGTCAGATATGCCACCATCCTCCAACCTTCTTACCAATTCTGACACCAACTGTTCCTCCCACAGCCCTCTGCTGAGTTCGACAATTCATTGCAGTGGCCACACCGAACTCAGACAATACTCAAGATTACGGAGTTTATTAGAGAAGTAACAGGTTACAATTCAGGATCAGGAATGCTCTGCATACAGTTCTTGGATCAGGACAGCCTCCCCTTAACCGTGCCCAAAGGCAGGTCTCTGGCCCTCGGCCTCTTGACCTGGCCTTTGCCCTGCTTGCGTAAGTATTATAAAGCTCTTTTAGCTCTGCCAATAGAGGTATCCTACTCCACCAGTAAGCTTTGGCCTGGAGGCACTCAGCTTTCTTACTCCATGGACCAGGAAGCCCACTGCTCTCCTTGTGCTAGTGTCTTGATTTTTGCTGCCTCTGCTGCCACTGTTTCTCTGCTGCTGCTTATAACCATCTCTCATGGTCTCAGCAAAGTGTTATAATGCTCTGTCTCCTGGGCTGAGGAGGTTCAGCACAGGATCTCTGGTCTAAAGGATACATTCCACTCCTAGCTCTTGTTTCTTGATGGTAGTGAAATCCCCCTTTCCCACCTCTGGGATAGCTTATTTTAAGCCGAGCTAGATAGTAAAACTGACCAATCCCCAAGTTAGGGTTCCATACACCTTATTTGCATGGTCCCTCCCCAATCAAGGGTGCTATGCACCTTATTTACATTATTAACAAGCTATCCAATCCCCTTGGTGTGCCACAAGCACCTCACATTTGCATAGTACTACCTAATCATCTTTAGTAATCTACTTCCATAAAGATACCGCCTCGGAAACCCAAGAAGGGGTTGCTATGAGTCTGGCTCGACTCGACAGCAGTAAGTTTTTGTTTTTTACCCAATCATCTAGTGAGAGTCACAAAGACCATGGCTAGAAGGGACATACCAAGCAATTCACTGCATCACACATAAAAATACAGTTATAACGTTTTGATGTGTGATGCAAAGTTATTATGAACTATCATATGTACCTCAAATTTTTAATACAGTAGGCTTTATGAGGGTCGGTTGTACATAAATTGGATGTTTATAACCTGGGGACTGCCTGTAGTTCAAAAATCTCTGTCTTAGAAAGCCTTTCACTCCTGAGGCTTCTCAATCATTTCACTGCCTATGACCTGTTCCTCTCTCTTCTTGTTTTTCATGGCCAACATATAACTGGTCTTTTTGCTTAAAAACAGCCCAAATCATCAAAAAATGCAAAGTTCCACTCTGTTACTACTGGAGATTTTATGTTTATTGTTACTGAACAGACGGTTTAACAACTTCTAGGTGGCAGCACTGGAAACCACATAATTGCAAGCAATTTTTCCACCCAAAAATGTGTTTTCAAAAGTTAGGGACTTCTGGTTTCTGATCTGGTGGGTAAGTCATCCTTCCTGTCCTCACAACAAGAAAAATGTTGAAAATCATTTTAGATCCATCAGAGAACTGAAGTTATAAAGCAAAAAAAGTTGGAAAGACAGCCTCCTAGAGAATCACCACTTAGCTTACTGGGAGCAGAGACCTCCACTACTGCTGCTGATCTCCACCACCACCGCAGCCACCAGACCCACTGTCCAGTAAAAAAGAAAAAAAAAAAAACAAACTCATTGCCATCAAGTCGACTCTGAATCACAGCGGCCCCCTGCATTTCCAAGGCAGTAAATCTTTACAGAAGTAGATTGCCAAGTCTTCCTTCCATAGAGTGGCTGGTGGATTTGAACCACCAACCTTCTGGTTAGCAGTCAAATGCCTTAGGCACTATGCCACCAGAGCTCCTTGTAGCAGTACTTAAATGGTGACTGGTTAATTGTTGGAGACTCAAAGTGGACTGGTGTGAAAGGGAAAGAATTCCAGGAGGCCTAACTTCACTGAGCCCCACCATATTTTAACTGTGAAGAAGCCTGGATGAAAAATCTGCTGTGCCTATGCCTTTACCACAACCTAAACCTCTACCAGGGGAGGGGAAAAATAAACATTTTTAAATAGTGCTCTGTTCTCCTTGACAAAGATCTGTCCTGAAGGGAAATTGCTTTACCAGAGCCTAGCCAACTTGGGTTTTATCACTAACCATAGGGAAGGTCCCTGAGAGCTGCAAATGATTTTTACCTAAGGATTGGTGGTTTTAACCCACTCAATGGTACCACAGAAGAAAGGCCTGGTGATTGGCTTCTGTAAAGATTACAGTCAAGAACCCTATGGAATAGTTCTGCTCTGTAACATATGGGGTTGTCATGAGTCAAATCAACTTGACAGCAATAGGTTTGTTGTTGTTCTTACATGTCTTCGAGTCAGACCTGACTCACAGCAACCCTTCCTTGGGTTTCTGAGGTGGTATCACTATGGAAGTAGATTGCCCAACCTTCCTTCCGAGGAGTGGCTGGTGGATTTGAACCGCTAGCTTTCTGGTTAGCAGTCAAGTACTCCAGGTTTTTTTTCTTTTGGTTAATTTACTGGGTGCTGCAACTGGTTAAGTGTTCAACTACTCATTGAAAAGTTAGCAATTTGAATGCACCCAGAGTTGTCTTGGATGTAAAGCTTGGCAATCTGCTTCTGAAAGATCACAACCTTGAAAAGCCTATAGAGTGCAGTTCAACTGTGCACACTTCTTCTTTTTTTTTTTAACTGATTTGGAGGTACACTGGTGGTTCAGTGGCTCAATTCTCACCTCCCATGTAGGAGGCCTGGGTTTGAATCCTTGCCAATACTCCTCATGCTATGATACTGTAGGGATGTCAACAGACTTTCCAGATTAAGATGGACTAGGAAGAAAGGCCTGGTGATCTACTTCTGAAAATCAGCCAGTGAAAATGTTATGGGTTACAACAGTCTGATGCCCAACTGATCACAGGGATGGTGCAGGAACTGGGCAGCATTTTGCTCTGCTATGCATGGGGTCACCTTGAGTTCGGGGTCAACTTGACTACCGCTAACAACAAACTTTGAAGTGGGGAAATATCGAGCTCCAGCCACATCTAGCCTTCCACATGGAGGAGAACTGCCAAATTTCAGCTTCCTTCTAACTTTCAACATGGAGAGAAAAGAAATACCCAACTCCAGGTCCTTCTAGCCTTCTTGTTTCACATAAAGGATGGGGGAAAGGGGCAAAAGTTAAGAAGCATCTGTGAAGGTCACAACTCAGGGGCACAGGCTCACTAAAATACTGAAACCTAGTCACAGGATAGAACGTTTCCCCTTCTCCCACACTTAACACTACATCAACAGCAACATAACTTTACAACTGAAAGCACTTTAGTTCCTCTTACCTTATATACCATGCTCAATTTCCAACAAAAAATTACAAGACATACTAAAAGGCAAAAACCACAGTCTGAAGCGTCTGTGCAAATGTAAGAACCAGACTCAGATATGGCAGAGATGAACAGATCAGGAATTTAAAGGAACTGATTAATATGGTAAAGGCTCTAATGGAAAACACAACATGCAAGACCATAATAATAACCTAAGCAGAGAGAATGGAACACTGAGAAATACTCAAAGGGGAATGTCAAAAACACTGCAACAGAAATTAAGAATGCCTTGATTAGCTCAAAATAGACGGGACACAGCCAAGGAAAGAATCAGTGAGTTTGAAGATATGTCAGCAGAAACTTCTCAAACTGAAAAGCAAAGAGAAACTAGACTTTGGGGGTGGGGGGTAGGGAGTGGGATAGAATATTCAAAAATCGTGCGCCAAATTATAAAAGGTATGACGGGAACACTAGGAGAAGCGAGAAAGGAATAGAATATTTGAAATAATAATGGCTGAGAATTTTCCTAAATTATCGACACTACACCACAGATCCAGGAATCTCAGAGAACACCAAGAAGGATATATTACCAAAAATCGACACCTAGGCTTATCATTTTCAAACTGCAGAAATCAAAGAGAAAGAAAAAAATCTTGAAAGAAACCAGAGGACAAGTTACAGTGCAGGGGCTGGTTGCAGATAGGGGGTGAATCTAAGAATTATGAAAACCTTTGTTTCCTGACTTTGTAAAGACAGAATAATGTGGATTAGTAGCAAATGTTAGGGGAAAATATGTCTAAAAACTAACAAGGTTCAACGGATCTTTCTCAGTTTTTGTGACCTAAGAAATGAACAGTGGATAGAGTGCATGATTTGGAGTCAGAAGCAAGTTCTGGGTCCAATGGTTTTGGGCGAGTTACTTAATGCGTCCTTTAAAGCTTGAATTCCTAATCTATAAACATGGTTACAGAGATCTCCCGCACAATACGGATTTAAGCAACACACAATACTATAATTTACAAATTGCAAAGCCAAGAAGTCATGAAAGCATTAAGTAAAAGCCTAGAAAACAGGATACTTAGTGAGGCCAAGCGTGACCACAAAACCTTAAGGTAATCACTTCCACCAACCGCAGGACGCGGTACAGCCGACCTCAAATCCCAACAGCCTCTGCGGAGCTGTGAAGCTTGTCCTCAGATCCGAGGCGCCCCCGCCACGACTCTACGCATGCGCCTCTCGCCTCTTGTGGTCCCGAAAAGCTTCGAGATGTTAAGAGATTCAGAAATGGAGGCTAGAGTCACGCCCCGAGCCTTCCGAAGTTTGACTTCTTACCTGCTTGGCATAGGCCGCCGCCTCCTGCTACTCCCGCCTCCTCTGACACTCTAACTCCAAGACTGGAGGAGCTGAAAAGAGTGCACGGTCCTGATTGGACAAAAGATATGTTTACATTCTGCCTCACCTTGAGCGCGGGCTGATTTTGCCTCGCCTGTTCCTTCCCGCTATTTAAAGCGGTTGGTTGCCCTCCTGTCAGTCAGAGGAGAGGTCCAACAATTGGCTCGCGAGGGTCTGTCTCCGAGGTTTCCTTCTCTAGGTGACCTGTGTCAACTTGGCTGTCGGCTGCGAAAGTGCCTGGAACTTTTAGGTAGAAGATGTCAGGAAGTGATTTCGCAGAGCGCGGCGACAGGAGTGAGGAGCAAGTGTCGGGTGCTAAAGTCGTAGCCCAGGCCCTGAAAACACAAGTACGATCTATCTAACTGGGGCTGACGGAAGGTTCTTACGGAAGCCGGCGAGGGCTAGGGGTTGTCTTGGAAACGAGGCGAGCGGGAGGTGGTTTGCGGCCGGGTTGTTTTTTTAGTACCCCGGGAAGAGCGAAGGATGTGGCAGGCTCCGGGCGTTTATTCCTGTCTTCTTCGACCTCCAGGATGTGGAATACATATTTGGTATCGTAGGTATCCCAGTGACCGAAATCGCCATCGCCGCGCAGAGTCTGGGCATCAAGTACATAGGAATGAGAAATGAGCAAGCGGTGAGTATTGGACGCAGAGAGTTAAATCCGTTATTGGGAATAATCAGTAATGATGGCAAATATTAATTGTAGCCATTTAGATAGCCCTTACCACTGTTCTTGTCCTTTACACATATTAATCACAAGAATCCTATTAGGCTAGAATTGTTGTTAATCTTAGTTGAGAGATGAGAAGTGAGATAGATTAAGTTACTTGCACAAGGTGACAACACTGGTAGCGGCAGAGCCAGCATTTGAACCCAGGAGTTGTAGATCAAGAGTCCATGCTCTTAACCATTGTGCTGCGTCGTGTTCTTCAAAGTCCAGAGTGTCAGAGTTGGAAGGGACAATTTCCCAGTCCGAATCCAAACCTCTTATAATTTCCTTATCACTTTGCACAACTACTTGTCATTATATGTCTATTTCAGTGTGTTATTTGTGTATGGTCCTCGTTAGGCTGTGAGCTCCAAGAAGAGCAGGGAGGTTATTTCTTCTCTGCTAGCTAGTAGTATTCCCAGTGCTTAGAAGGATGCCTGCAGAATGAATGAGTGACTTTCTTGTTATATAGTAGGTGGCTTGGCTAGTTGAAGGATGTCACAAATGGTAAAGGCACAGTTGGAACTCAAATGTCCCAAATCCCTGTCCAGTGCTCTTTCTACTACATCACACTGCCACCTTTATCAGTGGCTTATTTGGAAGTTTGGGAAAGGAAGATAAGACTTTTTGTCAGCTCAGTCTCAGTGTTTCCCTGTCAACCCAGACTCACCCTTCTTTCAGCAAGCCTGGCTTAAAAGATCACATTTTCATATTTGTGCAGCCTGTCTGCGGTTAAGTAGTCCTGCTTTTCACTCACACTGTTGCACTCTAATTCAGGCTCTTGCTATGCCTTGACCTCCGTCAGATGTGTGCCTCTGGAGAGTTGGGATCATGGTTCATTTGTTGTTCTATCCCTTACAGTACCTGGCTTAATTGGGGCTTCTGCTGATATAAATACTTAATACATTTTAAAATAATTGAATGACATTCTTTATTTACAAGGTGAGAGAATTTTTTTTTTTTTTTTTTTTAACCTTCAAACTAACAGGTCTTAAGTTTCTGTTGCTTCTATCTTTTATTAGTTGGGACAACATTCTTTCATCTGAATGGAAAGATGAAGCTATTGATGTATTAATGGGGCCTATATTTTACTATTATTCTAGAGGTAGGAGATATGCCACTGGTTAGTTCTTCATACAGCAGACATTTAATGTTGTTGTTATTTGCCATCGAGTTGGACCCGACTCATAGCGACCCCTCCTTGGGTTTTTGGGGTGGTATCACTAAGGAAATAGATTGCCCAACCTTCCTCCTGACGAGTGGCTAGTGGGTTTGAACCGCCAGTCTTCTGGTTAGCAGTGCTTTAGGCACTACGCTACCTGAGCAAATATTATTTAGTAGGTATTGTGCTACTTAACTGTGGAAGAGAGGGTATATGAAGAAGGAATGAGATAATCTTGACTTTGAAGTTGATCAAAGTTTAAGAGGGTGAGAAGGCATACAGAAAAAATTTATCTAGCATAATAACTCTCACAATGTACGTATAAGGAAGAGTAGTAGCACTGAGGGAGTGATCAATACTCTAAGAGTGAGATGAAGAAGATTGCCTGTAGAGGTAATGTTTGTTCATGCTGGTCCATCACAGTATCTCGAAACCATGGTGGTCTATGAGATTGGATAGGTAGGCTGAGGGGGGGAGTACAGAGAATCTTCTCTACCTGGAAGAGGAATTTGGACTTTATTCAATAGACAAAGGAGAGACTTTGTTTTTTCTCCTAAAAAAAAACCTGTTTTTCTAAACAGGTGGGAGATTTGTACCTAAGCAAGATGATCTTGTAAGGAGGTCTGGTGGCACAGTGCCTAAGGCATTTGCCTACTAACCAGAAGCGTGGTAGTTCAAACACCCCAGCTGCTTCACAGAAGGAAGACGGGGCAATCTACTTCCATAAAGATTTACTGCCTCAGAAACCCAGTGGAGGTTGCTGTGAGTTGGAATTGACTCAATGGAAGTGAGTATAGGGTGTTTTTTTTTTCAGGGTGGCACAAGTGGTTTGTGTTTGTCAACTAATCTAAAAGTTGGTGCTTCAATCCTTTGAGCAATATCATGGAAGAAAGGTCTGGCAGTCTACCTCCATAAAGATTATAGCCAAGAAAACCCTGAAGAGCAGTTCTACTCTAACACATGGTGTTGCCATGAGTGAGAATAAACTCAGTGACAATGAGTTTGTTTTTTGTTTTTAATAGATTATGGATTAGAGGTGAGGAGCTAGAAGAAAGAATTCAGCTTAAAGTTTTATTTCAATCCCTGTAAACTTAGTTGGAGGATCCCTGGATGGTGCAAATGATTAAGCGTTCACCTCCTAGTTGAAAAATTGGGATTTTGAAATTACCCAGAGATGCCTTGAAAGACAAGCCTGGAGATCTTCTTCTGAAAGGTCATAGCCTTGAAAACCATACAGAGCAGTTCTACTCTGCACATATGGGGTCCCATGAGTTGAAATTGACTTAATGGTAACTGATGACAATAATAAAGTTAGTTGAGGGATCCCCATGTCCCATGTGTTATGTTGGATACTGGATATAGAGATGAATGAAATATAGTTCTTGTCCTTAACAGGCTAATAACCTACCTGTAAAGACAGACACAGAAAGTTTCACTCTCATGTGTAAAGTGTTGTGAAAGAAGTATGTCCAGGGTGCTGTGGGGAGCGCAGACAAGGGGCACTCGGCTCAGCCTAAGATTTCAGGGAAAGCTTTCCAGAGGAGATGATGCCTGAGCTATCTTTTTTTTTTTTTTT
>NW_006921590.1:23572706-23574941 GCF_000298275.1 Orycteropus afer afer
AGGTTATCCTGTGATTTATAGTTTTCTTCCCAAGTTTAGAACAGTCTGTTCTATCTTGTAGTTGTCTTGATTTCCCTATTGTCTAGAAGTTCTGTAATGACACAGTTTTTTCCCTCTTTTTGGTTTGTAGTTGTCCTCATTTGTCAGTTGGTGTCTCTGGTTCCCTGTTTACAATCTTGTAGGCTTCTTTATTTTGGATCCTTCCATAGCTGGGTTGGTTTCTGGGTTATATCATCACGTGTGTTAATGGTCAGTTGTTGTTGGCTGTTTGCTTCTCTGTCCAAGGGGCTCCCTTCAGCATCTCTTGTAAGGTTGGTCTGCTTTTAACAAATTCCCTTAATTTCTGCTTATCTGGAAGTGTCCTAGTTTCACCGTCATATTTGAGGGACAGTTTTGCTGGGGACATAATTCTTGGTTGGAAATTTTTTTCTTTCAGGGTTTTATATATACCATTCCATTGTCTTCTTGCCTGCATGCTTTCTACTGAGAAATCCGAGCTTAGTCTTACTGGTTGCCCCTTGTAGATAACTTTTCGTTTTTCCCGTGCTGCTCTCATGATTCTTTCTTTGTCTTTGGTTTTGGTGAGTTTGATGATGATATGCCTTGGTGATTTTCTTTTGGAGTCTATCCTGTTTGGGGTTTGTTGGACTTCCTGAATGGACATATTCTCAGCTTTCTTCATACCAGGAAAATTCTCTTCCAACAAATCTTCGACAATTTTCTCTGTGGTTTTATTTGTCTCTTCCTGTTCTGGAATTCCGATTACACATAGATTATTCCTTTTGATGGTATCCCACATGAACTTTAGGCTTTCTTCATTTTGTTTTGATCTTTTTTCTGATTGATCCCTTTCCAAAGAAGTATTCAGGTATTTGTCTTCAATCTCTCTAATTCTGTCTTCCATCGATTCAGTTCTATTCCTTTCCCTTTCAGTGTGTCATCTATTTCTGAAAATTTAGTATTAATTTTCTGGATTTCTGTCTGTAGATTTTGTATCCTATTTTTCATTTATTTTGTCATTTTGTTCTTGTATTGTCTTTCAAAATTATTATAGGGTTTTCTCTGTGTTTTCCTCAATTTTGTCATTGTTTTCTTTGATCTGCCTCTCAATTCATTGAAGATACTGAAATATAATTCTTTTGAATTCCTTATCAGGGAGTTCCAATGCTGTGTCTTCTTCAGGGATGTGTTTTGGGTCTGTATCCTGGTCCCTTGTTTCTCCTGCTTTATCTTGCTTCTTTGTGTGGACTGTGATGCTCTGTTGTCTTCGAGGCATTATGATGTTTTTGTGTTTATATTTAATTGGTGATTGTATGTTGGAGTGACTTGCCCATGATTTTCATTTTCTTTGTTTTGTTTGTATGTTACCTACTCAAGCAGTGTACTGTGCTGTGCTCTTCTATTCACTAGTTGACAGAACTTATACACTCACCACCTGTCTCCTTTCCTGTTGTCAGCCTCTCATATATCCTTGCCGTCCTTGGCTAATAGAGCCTATTCTTAGTTCCCTGGAATCCCAATGAGAGTGCTGTCACTTTAAAATCCAAAATGGCTGTGCCCTCAGTCACTTTAAATATCCAAAATGGCTGCTGCGTGTAAATAGTCAAAATGGTTGCACCCTCCAGACAGTGAAAAGTCCACAGCTCAGTTTGTCTTCCTCCTTACTGTTTCCCTTCCTGGTCATAGGCCACCAGCACAGTCATCCCTGCAGCCCTTGGTGACCAGGGCTGAAATTTAGGTCAATTCTCAGGTCCCAACACCACTTGGAAATATTCAGGCTGTTGGTCCGGTCAGAGTACCTGACAGTCCGCAGCTCCAACCATCTCTGTACTCAATGTTTTCCTTCAGGTTTTTCCACTAGTTGGTGCCTAATCCACTTCTGTTTAGTTCCTTTCAAAGATCAAGGCTCCAGGATTATCTTCTATATCTCTGTCAATTGGTTTTTCTTTTCTTTGTTGAAGAAGGTCTGTGTCGCTTGTCTGACTATTCCTCCATCTTACCAGAAGTCTCCTGATGCCTGAGCTGTCTTGAAGGATGACTAGGCGTGAGCCAGTTACGAAGGAGCGGACAGGCTCTTCTGGAGATGATCTCTAGGTTTGGAGCTTGTATGACTGACTTGGTGGATCATAGCACCTTATGAATAGCAAAGAAACACTGTTTGGTACATTACCGCGCAACTTTAGGAATAGTCTGTTTAGGCTAAAAGGCTCTCAAAATAGGACTGGGAAAGAGCTG
>NW_006921590.1:23577673-23581207 GCF_000298275.1 Orycteropus afer afer
TGTTTCATTCTGCTGTGCATGGGGTCACTATGAGTTGGAAATGACTCGACGGCACTTAACAACCACAAGAACAACAGTGCCACTGATTGAACTGGAAAGACAGAGGGAAGAGTTGACTTTAGAGGGAAAAGGCAGTGAGTTCAGTTTTAAATATAGTGAATTTGAGGTGTCTGTGGGACATCCCAGTACCTGTGTCCCTCAGGCAACTGTACTCTGCAGGACTCAACAGAAGTCTTAACGAATGTCTGAACTAGGTAGTGACAGTGATGGTTAAGAGAGAATGTGAGAAGGGATCCAGAAGCCATTCAGGAGACAGAGTAGGGCATGGTGACTAATGCATATTTATGCCGAAGAAAAAGAGTTGGATGTGACTTGACTGTTTTTCATCAGATATTTAGAATAATCAATATGTATATTGACCAGTGGGCCAGGAAGTAGGCAGACTGTGAGGAAGGTAAGGGTCTTTGACAGCTTACTGTGTGCCGAGCACTGTTCTGAGTGCTTTACATGTATTAATAAATTTCATCTTCATAGTAATGCTATGAATTATGTTCATCTTACAGATAAGATAATTAAGTTACAGAAAGTAACTTGCCAAAATCAGAGTAGAAAGTGGGGAAACTGAGATTTGAATCAAAGCTGATAGGCTTCCAGAGTCTTCACTCTTAAGTGGTATACATATTAAATCTATCTCTGAGTGGAGATAATTGGGTAGAGAAACAGATTATGATGATGAAACCAATTCTTTTTCAATATTTTGACATCTAATATCAGAGTTCCTTACCTTTTGTTATTTGTTTTATATTTTGAGTTGTATAGCAACATTTCTTACCCTGTTTTAACAAATGGATATGATTCTTGGTGTCTCAGTAAGTGTTCATATTGCATCAGGTATTTTGTTTCCATATCTCAGGAGTTGTTTTTTATTCTCCTGTGTGAATTGGACCTTCTGTGCGAAAGGGAAAAGAGAGAGAGAGAGAGCCAGGAACTGGCCAATAGAGAATAGCACCACAGAGCAAGATCAGAGCCTTTTGGTAGCTTCTTAGTTGGGCAGATGGTAGTGGTGTCAGTTAAGATTTGTGATTCATAAAAATTTATTTTAATTTTTTTATATTGGTGTCCTTAAGGTAGATTTAAGTTTAGTATGCTGTGTTTAAAGTTGAATGAAGGTTAGAAAGTACTGAATTTATTATCATTTCTATAAAAATGAGAAGCAGTAATCCTGGGGACTAAATGATGTCCCAGACTGAGAGGAAGGATGTGTTTGAGAGGGCATTCAGCATTTTTGCAGGTTATCTTTTATTTATATAATTTAGTGCCTCCTTGCACTTCCTGATTATGAGAATTTATACAGCATAAAATTAAAAACTATTTGTTGGCCATTAAGGAAGTTTCAACAAATTTCTAAGGATTGAAAACAACATATAAACTGACCATGTGGAAATCAATTAGAAACAAGTAACAGAAATAACCAGAAAATCTCCAAATGTTTGAGAATTAAGCAACCTACTTTTTGGTGTTTAGTAAATATTTGCAAAGATTAATAAAATCAATAAATCTCAAGCAAAACTGGTCAAGAATAAAAGAAAAACACAAATTACCAATATCAGGAATGAAAATGGGGATATTGCTACAGATCCTAATTAACCAATGGATTGAGGAAAAAATTATAATAGAAAATGTTTTGAATTGAATAATAATGATATGGGATATAGCTAAAGCAATTTTTAGAGGAAATAGCACTGAATTAATCTATTAGTAAAGAAGATGAAAAACCAAGGCTGTAAACTTACATTCCAAGAAAAAGAAAAGCAAACTAAACCAAAAATAGAGAGAGTTAAATAGTAAATATACCTACTCTTCATTTATCAACTATCTCATTATCCAACATTTTGCATTTATGACAATAGTAAAAATTCTACTGAATATTTTACTCATTAATGACATACATCCTTTGGCAGTAATGAACACTAAAGTGAGAGGCAAGAGTAATGCTGGCTGTGATGGTAAGGTTATATGTCCATTTGGCTGGGCCATGATTCTCAGTGGTTTGGCAGTTACGTAATGATGTAATTTGACAATTATGTAACGATGTAGTCATCCTCTATTTTTATGTAATGCTCATTTTCACATAATGACCTGATATTTGGAAAGTGACCATGTTGATAAGTAGTGTGTGTACAAGAGCAAAAGTTAGTGAAATAGAAAACAAATGAACAGCAAAAATCAATAGAGTCAATTAGTTCTTTGAAAAGATTAATAAAATTGAAAAATCCCTATTAATACTGATGACAAATAAAGAAAACACAAATCACCAATACTAGGGGAAAAAAAAAGGCATTGCTATAGATCCTTCAAATACTTTAAAAAATTCTAAGAGGGTATTATGAACAACATAGATGAAATGGAGAAATTTCTTGAAAAACTAAAAATTACATTAGGTTCCTAAACCATTATTTAAAATTTATGGGAAGGTGAGTACTGAGTAAAATGGAAAACATTTCAATTCCTCATTTCCATTAGATTTATTCTCAGTGGTACATTATTCTCATACACAGACTATAAGGATCCCAATATGTTTAAGTCCTGGTGTTCTTTCTTTGTAGGCTTGTTATGCTGCTTCTGCAGTTGGCTATCTGACAGGCAGGTAAGCAAAAATCTGTGTGTTTTCATTTCTAGGCGTACCTCAGAGATATTATGGGTTCCAGACCACCTCAGTAAAGCAAATGTCAGTAAAGTGAGTCACATAAGTGTTTTTGTTTTCCTAGTGCAAGTTATGTTTACGTTATTACTGTAGTTTATTAAGTATGCAATAGCCTCATGAAAAAGTTTGAAATACTCTGAAAATTACCAAAATGTAACACAGAGACATGAAATGAGCACGCTGTTGGAAAAATGGCACTGATAGACTTGCTCAAAGCAGGGTTGCCATAAACCTTCAATTTGTAAAAACACATTATCAGCAATAGCGTGTACAATAGAGCAAAGTGCAATAAAATGAAGTATGCCTGGACTTTAATATTTTTGGGTAGAAGTCTTATATTACTCAGTTGAAGAATTAGTTGATTTGAAAAGGTTATAGAAGATGTTATTAATGAAGAAAAAGGACATTTTGAGCTCTCTGGTGGTTGGTTCAAAAGATGATAATACCAGAAAAGGGTGTTTTAGGGCACATTGCCATTTGCAGCATGAACCATTGATGCTCAGATGCGTCTTGCCTTGACTTGGGTCTCACAACTACCCCAGCACACTTCACACAAAAATGTTGAGCTCAGAAATATGATTGATAGGGCTTGTTGCACAGATTTTATAGTGTATATCCATGTTACCTAATCAGTCATTGCAAAAACGGCAAGGAGGCCACATCTTCTGACCTCCTCTAATCCCACAAGAGGAAGACAGGATTACCAGCAGTAACCCAAGGCCTATTACTTCAAGGCCAGACATGCTGCCTCCCTCCAGCCCTTTCACCAACCGTTCTTCCCAAAGCACCCACCACCTCTCTCCTGGGTTCGATGATTCACTGAAGTGGCC
>NW_006921590.1:23582272-23588094 GCF_000298275.1 Orycteropus afer afer
ATTGTTCTCCCTCTCTATCCAGGATCTCCTACATCCCTTCCAAGTGGATGACAGTGGTAGCCGGGCACCATCTAGTTCTTCTGGTCTCATATTTATATAGGTTGCAGATCGGATGGTGTACCAGTCGTGGGGACTGATTGTTTCCATTAATTTTGGTTTTCTGCTTTCTTCTTTGCTCATGACAAGGAGAGACCCATCGTTACATCTAGATGGCACACACATGTCTTTTTAAAGCAGAATCTGGACTCATATTTTAATTTGTATCATACTTTTTTTGCTGTGTTAGCTTTAGTAAAATTTTCTTTCCAAAAATGAAATTAATAATTAAATACTAAAAAATATAAAGTAACAAATTCCCAAAGCCTCTTTGGACCTACTTAAACAGATTAGTTCTTGTCTGAGAAGAACCTTCTGAATTTAAGCCCAAGGAAAATAAGCCATCCAAATAACAGTATCTTGACGATTTTCTGTCATTTTATTTACGAGTGAACAGTTTGGTCTGGAAAACCTTTTAACGTAGAGTCATTGATACTTTAATGTACAGAATGACTAGAATGATGATTAGGTAACAGTGTAAGTTTATACTTTTAAAAACTTTTTTACTCGAATGAACTTCTCGGGCTGTAATGTCCTGTATAGTAGTTGCTAGCCACATGTGGCTATTTACATTTATATTTAATTAAAATTAAGTAATATTTAAACTCTAGTTCTCAGTTGTACTGTTGTTGTTATGTGCCATCCAGTCAGACCCGACTCATAGCGAGCCCTCCTTGGGTTTCCAAGGCAGTATCACTGTGGTAGTAGATTGCCCCATCTTCCTTCCGAGGAATGGCTGGTGGGTTTGAACTGCCATCTTTCTGGTTAGCAGTCAAGTGCCTTAGGCACTACACTACCAGAGCTCCTGGTTGTACTAGTCAGTATCATGTGTGGCTACCAAATGAGAGACACTATGTAGCTATACAACATTTACATTGTTGTAGAAAATTCTATTAGGTAGCATTGTTCTAGAAGTTTAATTTACTTGGTGATGATTAAGATTCTTTTAAAGGCTTTCTTAACCAGAGCTTCTAAAGAAAGTGCATTATAAATGTCAAATAGCAAACTGATTCATATGGATCTGTCTTTTCCTTGAAAAGTTGCATCTGGGGTAAAGTATTCAAGTTCAATCAAAAGAGATTTGGGCAAAGACTGCATTTCAGAATTACTTTTATATCAAAGATTGACTGACATTATATTTATTTGGTAAGAAATGAAAAAAGCCTTTTTTTGCCTATACAAAAATTTACGCAGCAGTAAAAAAAGTTGCTCTGTATGTGGTCAACTTGATTTAGCCCTACTGTAACAGGTGCAAAATATGAGGAGGCTAGTGAAACACAATGTGAGGATGTCATCTTACTTATTGAAGGAAGACTGATAGAATCTTTCTCCCTTTTTTTTTAATTGAAATCATATTCTAATTATTCTTTTACCAGTTTTAGTAAAGACCTCGATGTCTTTCTGAATCAGTTGTTATAGTTGACCTGCTTTTAATGCATTCTGTTTTGCTTTTAGGCCAGGAGTATGCCTTGTGGTTTCTGGCCCAGGTCTCATCCACGCCTTGGGTGGCATGGCAAATGCAAACATGAACTGTTGGTAATAAATTCATTAATATTGAAAGGCTTCTTTTAAAAGTGTCACTTATTTACTCAGTGAAGCAAGCACTGATCTGTGGTTGGAATAGCTGGAGGAAATGGCTTAGTTAAGGGTTTGATTTCCTCATCCTTGTGAGCAGGTTTGCTTTATATTAGCTGATATAGATTTCATGGAGACTATTAAAAACAGTATTTTCTATGGCCAAATGCAGGGACATAAAGTTCTTAGAAAGAAAAATACTATATAAATGTTGATCCCAGTATTTTCTGCCTCATATACTTTTTAAAGTTTTTGGAACCATAGACTTTAGAATTCTAAGGACTATTGGAGATTTCCTAACCCTGTATATCACAGAGGAAGAATTGAGGCCCAGAGAGATTAAATGGCATCTGGGTATTATAGCAGATTTTTTTTTTCTTTATAAAGTAACTGTACAGATCAGATAAAAATAAAATTCTATTAGGTGTGTATAATGAGTGTGTGTGTGTGGCAAACTTTCACTGCTGTTGAGTTGTAGAATAGCGACCCCTCCTTGGGTTTCCGAGGTAATATCTCTACAGAAGTAGATTGCCCAGTCTTCCTTTTGAGGAGTGCCTAGTGGGTTTGAACCCCCAGCCTTCTGGTTAGCAGTCAAATACCTTAGGCACTATGCCACCAGAGCTCCTGTGGGTGTATATATATGTGTGTGTATCTAGTGCCTAAGGCACTTGACTGCTAACCAGAAGGCTGGTGGTTCAAACCCACCAGCCACTCCTCGGAAGGAAGATGGGGAAATCTACTTCCGTAGTGATACTGCCTCGGAAACCCAAGGAGGGGTCGCTATAAGTCAGGGCCGACTCGATGCCACATAACAACATCTATATGTCTATGTAATTTTTGAACTTCTTATTTGGAAATAATCTCCAATTTAACAAAAAGTACCAAGAATAAGAATAAATAATACAAAGAGCACATGTGTATTTATTGTTTAATTTTTGTTAACATTTTATTGTTTAATTTGTTGTTTAACATTGTTAACATTTTATCTCATTTGCTTTTTTGTTGTTTCTTGCTGGATGGATGGATAGGTAGGTACAAAGATAGATACTTAGGTGTTGTTGTTGGTGTTATGTGCCATCAAGTCAGACCCAACTCATAGAGACCCCTCCTTGGGTTTCCGAGACAGTATCACTACGGAAGTAGATTGCCCAACCTTCCTTCCGAGAAAGATACTTAGGTAGAGAAACTAAAACCAAAGCAAACTCATTCCCGTCAAGTCAATTCTGACTTGTAGTGACCCTATAGGACAAGGAAAAAAGCCCCATAGGGTTTCCAAAGCGGCAATTTTTACGGAAGCAGACTGCCACATCTTTTGGTATGGAACAGCTGGTGGGTTTGAACTGCCAAGATTTCAGTTAGCAGCTGAGCACTTAACCATGTGCCACCAGGACTCCTAAGCAGATGAAGCCCATACCTCATATTTTTTTCTGAATCATTTGAAGATAGGTGCTCTCTACTCCTAAATACTTCAGTATGTCTCTTCTAAGAATTGAGCTATTCTCCACAGCACAATTATAAACATTAGTTAAATCTAACATTGATACAATACTTTTGATCTAATCTGCCATTTGTTTTGTAATTTTGTCAATTGACTTGATAATGTCCTTTTTTATTTTATTTTTTCTCCAGCACCGGGGCTAGTCTTGAGTCATGCATTGCATGTAATTGTCATGTCTCGTTAGCCTCCTTAAATTTGGAACATTTGTTGGATTTATATTTGTTTAGACCATTTTATATCATTATTGACTATTGTATTTTTTCTGTTATTCTCATTTGTCTTAAAATAAATGATGTGTGTAATGCTTCAGAATAAACAAATACTTTTTATTGCATCATTTTATTATGTTAATTATACTCCTTTAAGAGACTACTTTAAAAAGCTTTTGGGAGGCAGGGCATAAAAAAATGAGGTTATAATTGAATTTACTGAGTTGGAAAAAATTCATTTTAGATTTTTAATACAAATAAATTTGTCTAAACCATGTTTTTAAAAATTTTCATTTATTTCTTAAGCAGTTTACGTTTGAAGTATCCTTTTTTCCTTCCTTGAAGGGTAAGAATTTTATTGCTGAGGAATGTCACCTTTTCTGTCATTTTCAAATAGACTCACTTAGGAATAACAGGATATGCATAAAAATCCATTTAAAGTCACTATACTTAGAAGTAGGAGCTCTGGTAGCATAGTGGCTAAGTCACTTGACTGCTAACCCGACTTGACGGCACATAACAACAACAACAACAACATACTTAGAAGTTAGGACCAGCATCCATAAAGAAGAAAGAGGAAAAACAGTTACTATAAATTTCAGATTTTTTGAGGAGGGGTTTTCTTATATCAAGTTGCTTCCTAAATCTTTACCCTCATTTTTAAAGGAAAATTTAATTGTTTTTTAAAATTAATATTTCAGGCCCTTGATTGTGATTGGTGGTTCCTCTGAAACAAGTCAAGAAATGATGGGAGCCTTCCAGGAGTTTCCCCAGGTATCTGATTCTAAGACTTCTCCTCTAGGGCTTGGTAGCAGTTACACACATTAAGAATTATGGGAAAGAAGGAAAAAGCCATGTCTACAAAACAAAAATTAAAACAAATATAAGTTCCTGAGATAATTTAATTTTCTTGAACTAAAAGGCAATCTCAGGATGAATATTGAGAAAGAGCTAAGGCCCTACTTAGGATCAGTTTTCCAAAAAGTATACCTTTTTGACAAGCCTTTTAAACTCTGAAATAAGTTCATCTAAGCATTAAAAAGGTGCAGGAATGAAAATGATTTTAAATTATGCCTCTCAAATGTTAGAGAAGTAAAAAGTTCAGAGAAAAAAGAATCCTGCTCAAAATGAGTACTGGTAGACCATGGACCCACTACCCATTTATTAGTTTGTTGTTCATGATGGCTTGCCTGTTACTGTGATGATGGAAACTGTACCACTGGTATTTCAAATGCCGGCAGGGCCATTCATAATGTGTATCCATGGTGGAGCTTCTAGACTAAGACAGACTAGGAAGAAAGGTGATCTGTTTCTGAGAATTAGCCAATGAAAACACTATGGATCATAACAGAATATTGTCTGATATAGTGCTAGAAGGTGAGCCGTGTAGGTTGGAAGATACTCTAAATATACAGTAACTGCAGCAGTGAACTTGAGCACACCAGTGATTGTGAAAGTGGCACAGAACTGGGCAATGGTTCATTCTGTTATATATATGAGGTCACCATGAGTCAAAGTCAGTTTAGCAGCAACTAACAACAGAAGCAGATCCTGGACAAGTTCATTTTTATTTTAAAAGACTGAGGGAAAGTATTTCAGGATTTAAAAAAACCTGAAAGAACTTGTCAACAAAATGCTGCAGTTTTAATAGTTGTAGAAAGCAAATACATGAGGGTTAAAGATTGGCACTTAAGATATAAATATATTTGAGCATTTACAGGACAAAGTTAAGAGCAAAGGCATTCATAGTAGATAAGTTTGTATATGAGGAATCATCTTGAGAACTTCAAAATATAAACAGAATTTTATATATGATAAACTAATAAAAAATACTGGGTTTTGGTTTAAACCCCAAATCAAACTCATTGTCATCAAATTGATACCAACTCATAATGACCCTACAGGATAGGGTAGAACTTCTCCATAGGGTTTCCATGGCTGTGATCTTCATGAAAGCAGACTATCACACTTATGTGGAGCAGCTAGTGGGTTGAAATCACCAGTCTTTTGGTTAGCAGCCAAGCGCTTGACCACCATATTGCCAAGATTCCTTCCTGCTCTGGTATAAGTTAGTGCAAAAATGAAATTTTATACTTTTGGAAGGGAATGGAAATTATATTTAGTTAATAATGGAAAATACAGTTATTTAGAAGGTGATGTTGTATTTGTGAAACTGGGACAGCAAATAAGGGAAATTTAGGTTACCACCAAAACTATATAGATGAAAAAAGAAAGCAGTGGATAAACCCATTATAAATGTTTTTTTACTGAAAAGGAAGATAATAGAAGTTTATTAGATTAAATGAAAAGACCACAGAGAATGATTATTCATTAATTTTAAATCCAGACATCAGTTTTCTGGTTGTTGTTGTTGTTAAGTGCCGTCGAGTCGTTTCCGACTCATAGCGACCCCATGCACAGCAGAATGAAACACTGCCCGATCC
>NW_006921590.1:23591609-23593494 GCF_000298275.1 Orycteropus afer afer
ACCTGTAACCCTGGGGCTGACTGCTCTTCTGTCCGGGTTCCTGGCTTTTTATCCCCTTTCTTCTGCTCTTCCAGCCTGCTACTCTGGGCGGGCCTGAGTTGCCTCTCCTCACCTAATCCCTTCGGCTGACTGCTCTTCTCTCTGGCTTCCTGGCTTTTAATCCCCTTTCTCCTGCTCTTCCCGCATTGCTACTTTGGGTGTTCCTGAGTTGTCT
Source organism: Orycteropus afer afer (assembly GCF_000298275.1). Classification (NCBI taxonomy): domain Eukaryota; kingdom Metazoa; phylum Chordata; class Mammalia; order Tubulidentata; family Orycteropodidae; genus Orycteropus; species Orycteropus afer. The sequence goes on from NW_006921590.1 coordinate 23,591,824, forward strand.
CTCCTCACCTGTAACCCTGGGGCTGACTGCTCTTCTGTCCGGGTTCCTGGCTTTTTATCCCCAGTTTTCTGGTGGAATTACTTAAAACTAAAGGACATGAACTTGAAAGACGGAGAATCAGCAGGTAATCTAAATTCTATCATGGTTGTGGAACTAAGACTAGCAACTGTTTCAAAAAGTATCAAGAGAAGTAGTCACTATGTAATGCTTAAAGGTACATTGTTGTTGTTACCTCCTAGTTGACTATGACTCAAGGTGAACTTATGTACAACAGAACAAAATGTTTCATAGTGTTGTGTCTTCCTCATAGTCACCAGCATGTTCAAGTACATTGTTGTGGCTATTGTGCCAGCCTGTCTCACTGATGGTCTCCTGTGCCCTTGTTGGCCTTCTAGTTCACCAAACATGATGTCCCCCTCGAGTAGCTTATCCCTCCTGATGGTGTGTCTAAAGCAAGTGAGTTATAAAATGTTCTTAATCTGTGATCTATAGGGTTTTCATTGGATAATTTTTGGAAGTAAATTGCCAAGCCTTTCTTGCTAGTCTGTCTTAATCTGGGAGCTCTGCTGAAAACTGTCCACTACGGATGACCCTGCTGGTATTTAAAGTACCAGTGGCATAGGTGCTAGCATCACAACAACATGTAAGTCAGCACAGCACAGTGCAGCAAACTGACAGATGAGTGGTGGAATGGTACATTGAACAGTGAAAACTCAACACTACTGAATTTATATGTCCCAGACAGCATAGTGACAAAATGTACGAAAGGAAAGCTGGCAGAAATATGAGAATACATTATTATTGTAAAGAGAAATTTTAGCATCCTGTTCTTAGGCTTTTTCATAATTTATATAACCCCACTGCCATGGAGTTGATTTTGACTCACAGCAACCCTATTGGACAGAGTGGAACTGCCCCATAGGGTTTCCATGGCTATAGTCTTTACGGGAGCAGGCTGTCACATCTTTCTTGCGTGGAATGGCTGGTGAGTTTGCTTACCTTTCTGTTAGCAGCTAAGTGCTTTAACCACTGTGCTACCAGGGCTCCTTATATATAGTTGAAAATCAGACCCACTACCATAGAGTCAATTCTGACTCATATAGCAACCCCCATAGGGTTTCCAAGGCAATAAATCTTTACTGAAGCAGATTGCCTCATCATTCTCCTGTGGAGTGGTGTTGGGTTTGAACCACTGACCTTTTGGTTAGTAGCCCAGTGTCTTAACCACAGCGCCACCACAGAAAAATGGAAAAAAATAAGTAGAATTAACAGACATGTTATGTATGAAAGTAGTATAATAAGGAATATATTTTGTTTCCCTAAATGCAAACAATTTATAAAAATGATAGTGTTTAGGCAAGAGATAAACTTATAAAAGGCAAATATGGTTTTGTCATAGATATTAGGCTTTTTATATTTCTAAAATCTATGACATCTATACTATAATATTGTCAGAATCAAAGTGCACTGTTGTTGTTGTTGTTGTTAAGTGCCGTAGAGTCGTTTCCGACTCATAGCGACCCCATGCACAGCAGAATGAAACACTGCCCGATCCCACGCCAGCCCCACAATCCATGCTATACTCGAGCCCATCATCGCAGCCACTGTATCAATCCATCTCCCTGAAGGCCTCCCCCTCTTTTGTCGACCCTCCACCCTACCAAGCATGAC
>NW_006921590.1:23597144-23603199 GCF_000298275.1 Orycteropus afer afer
TGACATGAGACAAAGTATATGTGAACTGCTGTATGGAAAGTGAATTTGCTCTGTAAATCTTCACTCAAATCACAATAAAAAAAAAAAGAAAAAAGATTTAAGAAGGAATGTGATGTAGTTTCTTTTCCTTTTGACTTATAATTAAACCTGATTTAATTTTTAGAAAATTGAAAATCCATTGGTTTGTTAAAGTAAATAGAAAGATAAACTTTCTCTTTGCTGATAACATGGCTTTACTTTCCCAAACTAGGATGAGTGCTGAAGAGATGAACTGCTGATTCTCACTGTCCAAAGAAAAATAACTTAAACATGGCTACAACCAAAATGAGTCTGTCAGGAAATATTGATTGTGCAAGTGACTGTGGCCACAGAATACACACAATACCTCCTTTTCCTGCCCTTACAGAGTTTTATAGTCTAGGAGGGAATGGAAATAATGAAGAGTTGTATTGGGCTGAAATAAGTACCTTTAGGTATGCACTGTATTAAGCACTGTAATAAGTTCCTCAAAGATCCTAGTGGTCTGTCAGAGCTGTCTTCCCAAAGTCAGACTCTTTGCAGGAGCAGTGTTTTCTATGGTTAGGGTAACTACGTGGCACTAATTGCTGTTCATATTTGGGGTCCTGAATCATCTTTTCTGCAATTCTGGTGCAGTGAGTTGGGGTTTTACCAAAATGCATATTCAGGCTTTAGAGCAAACACCAAACCTCTTTTCCTTCTTCTAAAAAAATAATTTAGGTTCATGGTTAAAAAATAATCCAGTGATGCAGAGGGCATACACTTAAAAATAAATGTCTTCTAACTCTTCTCTCTAGTGCTAATCACTTTCTCATACAGCTTTTCAGAATTTTTTTTTGCACATAGTGTCCTGTTTGTGTGATTTGAATAGATGGTATCCTATCTGTTCTAGAGGACCATAGATGGAATCACATATTACATATTATGCTGTACCATCCTTTCATCACTTAATGTTGGCTACCTCTCTATCTTAGTACATCTGGAAGACTACATTTTAAAAAATTGTTATATAGCATTCTCCTGTGTTAATTCATCACTGTTTAGTAAACTAATGCCTTAGTGATTTTTTTTTGTTGATGCTGAGAACAGTGCTTCAGTTAACACCCTAGTTTATATTTTTGTACACCAGTGCAAGTGTAATTCCTAGCTTTGGAATTGCTGGAGCCAAGGATATGCTTATTATAATTTTTAGTAGATATTGACAACTTCCCTTCCTATTTTATACTCTTACCAGCAGTTTCTGAAGACACTTGTTTTCCTACATTGTAGGGGAAACTAGGTATTATCTGGCTTTTTTATTTTTGTATATATTTGTGTTAAAATAATGTCTGGTTTTGATTTGCTTACTAAAGTATATTGAGACAGAAATTTGTGCTTTGAAAAGGCTTTAATTAAAAAGAAAAGTCTAGTTAGTGTGTTTTCTCCATCTTGCCTCTAAAAATAATAGAAAGTAATTTAACATTTTGTCTTCCTTTAGAAGAGTAATATGATCTATGGGTGGAATTTAAGTGGTTTTCTTTTTGCACATAGGTTGAAGCTTGTAGATTATATAGCAAATTCTCTGCCCGGCCAAGCAGCATAGAAGCTATTCCCTTTATTATTGAAAAGGTACAGTATTTAATTACAAGCTCTCCTAGTGACTGTTTTTTTTTTTTTTTTTTGGTTGCTGATACCCATGTTATTTTCATTCTCAGTAGAAGGAGTAACAATTAGAAATATGCACAGGCAGTTAAAATGACATCACTAAACAGCTATTCACATTTTGATGATCACTGCCTTTATGTTTAATTATAGAAACAGAGAGGTAAAATAAGTTAGTTTTAAAAAGTTTTTCCTGTGCTTTAATTTTCTAGACTTTTTTTTTTAATTATGTAAAAGCAAAGAGAAGAGTATAAAGAAACCCTATATGCCTCCTTTTTTCTTTGAAAAATTAGGACAAATTCCTGTAAGACTATCTCTTAATTGGCTAAACAGCATATTATATATTGATTTTAGTTAACCAACATTTATTTATATGTGAAATTATGTTTGAGCTGTTTGAAACCATGAGTTACAGAAATGATTTAACACAGCATCATAGTTTCTACAAACTCTGCCAAATTGTTAGGATGAGAAAGCAGATGAAAGGACATGTTACAGAGTAAAGATTTGGCAGGCAGAGCCTAGTGAATAATTTCTAAGATTAAAGTGTAACAGAACATGAATTTTAATGCCCTACATAAGTATTTTCTTTTTTTATCACTTTCCTTGTAAGCAAATATATCTTTTAAAATATAGAATCAATAGATGGCATTAAATTTTAAAAAATTCTTCAGACTTTATTTTTTTTAGAGCAGTGTTAGTTTTACAGAAAAATTGTGCAGAAAGCACAGAGAGTTTCCGTACACTCCCCTCCTGCCTGCACATTGCTTCTCCTGTTAACACCCTACAGTCCTGTGGTACATGTGTTGCAATTGAACCAATATTGATGCATTATGATTAACTAAAATCTGTCGTTTGCATTAAGGTTCACTATTTGTATTGTACAGCCCTTTGGGTTTTGACAAATGCTTACTGTCCTGTGCCCACCATTACAGTATCCTACAGAGTTCTTTCATTGCCCTAGAAGTACCCTGTGCTCTTCTTATTCATTCCCCCAACCCCCTTGACCATCTGGCAACCACTGTTCTTTGCACTGTGTCTATTGCTTAGCCTTTTCTAGAATGTCATATATTTGTAATCATACAGTATATAGTCCTGGCTTCTTTTATTTAGCAGTATTTATTTGAGGTTCCTCCATATCTTTTTATTGCTTGATGACTCATTTCTTATGGGCATTTCAGTTTTAATTAAAATTGTTTTTTATTCCAATTAAAGATGTCCCCCAAAATTAAAAGAGTGTTTATTTCACAGTTTTACATTATTTTCAGGTGCAATATGTAACAAGGATTGAGAGTTTTAAAATCTGTTCTTCTATTTATAATAAATATAGGCTGTGAGAAGCAGTATTTATGGTCGTCCAGGTGCTTGCTATGTTGACATTCCTGCAGATTTTGTGAATCTCCAGGTGGATACAAATTCTGTAAAGTGAGTAATAGTTACACTGGGATTCTTTCTTAATTGTGTTATCATAATGTTTACCTTTTTAAAATAATTCACCTAGCAGTTTGTAAGTTAATCTTCATTTGTCTTAACTTGTAATGATATAGTAATTAAACTAAATCCCATCCAAAGGGCTTAATTTTCTTAATTAAAATGGCATTATTTTTGTATTTTTTTTTAACTTTTTATGGTGGTTTGGGTGGAAGTTAATAAGTACTTTGGATTTAATTGAGTTTCCTAAACTCTTCATTGAAGTAATTCCTCCAGTTACTATAAACTAAAACCAAACTCACTGCCATCGAGTCAGTCCGAACTCATAGCAACCCTTCCTTGGGTTTCTGAGGCAGTACCTCTACTGAAGGAAGTAGATTGCTGAGTCTTCCTTCTGAGTAGTGACTGGTGGGTTTGAACCACCAGTCTTCTGGGTAGCAGTAAGTGCCTTAGGCATTACGCCACCAGAGGTCCTAAAGCAAACTCAACTGCTGTCGCGTCTATTATAAATGATATAAATGATACATATTAATGTAGTATACATTATTGAAAGTCTTCATAGTGTAAACTAGGAGATGAGGTGACTGTTGAAACATTATTGGGACTCAGTAAAAATATTTTAGTTTTCCTGTCTGTCTCTCTCTCTCTGATTTAAAAATATTCCTATACAGATGCTACTATGATTTGTTATGTCCCGTTATTCCTTAAATAAACTCTGAGTGAGTATGAGAAGCATCTTTTTCATTGGTATCTCAGTCACCCCTGCTAAGGATGGTACTGGGGTTAGTGTCTCAATCTGTGCCCATGTAGTGCATTCCTGCTGCTGTGGGCTAGACGGTTCTATAGTGACTGCAGGGAGACAGTGGTCCTTCCTGTGCACTCAGCATACCAGGGAGGGATTTCTATTTGGGCATGTCTGACAAAAAGAATATCTGTGGTGCACAGTACCTGAGATGGCAATAAAAATAATGCTATTGTGTTACCCAGTGAGTGGAGATACAGTGAAGTAGTTAAAACATGGACTTTGAAAACAGAATGACCTGGTTCACCCGAGTGTCTGCTACATGCTATCTGGGAACCTTGGGCAAGTTAATTACCTTTTCAGAGCCTTTTTTTCCCTCAATGATAAAATAGCAATAATGGTAAAACCTAATTTCATTGTTTTGAAAATAAATAACCAGTAAGTATTAAACATTAGAATTTAATATAGTTTTTACTATTATTATAACTATTATACTATAGTGCAATGCCATTAACCCAAATTTCACATCAATGAATTATCATTATTAGATGATACTAGGGAATAACTGTTACTTTAGTAGATGTGATGAGGATATCATAGTTAAAGCTGCATGAGGAAGTTTTTAAGGGTGAAATGTCTTGATACCTGTAATTTACTTCAAAATGGTTCAGAAACACACACACATATGTTGTATGAAGTAGATGTGATGAAATGATGTTGAGTCTAGATGGTGGATATATGGGGTTTATGATACTATTTTTCTACTTTTTATGTATTTGATATTACTCACAATAAATAATTTGAAAGTTGGCCTCTTTCAATTAACAAGACTCTTTATTTCCAGGTATGTGGAGTGCTGCATGCCCCCTCCTATTAGCATGGCAGAAACTTCTGCTGTACATGTGGCAGCATCTATTATCAGGAATGCCAAGCAGCCCCTCCTTATCATTGGCAAAGGTAGCATCACATGGGACTCTAAGTCTTGATAGACTTTAAAAAGAATGGAGAGTCTGTTTAGAAATTGTCTTTATAATTTATTAATAGCTCCACTAATGTTTGAAATTGGAATAAAAATTCATTCATTTAGTATTTTAAATCCATTCATATATGTAGTATAATTTAATCTTTTTAAGGCTTGGTACACATTGTCAAATTGCTTTCTCCCAAGGTATTGTGCATTTACACTCCTATCAGCAATTTGTTATAGTATCCATTAGGAATTTTTAGAACTGAGGCTATGAAATCACACATGGTTTAAATTATTACCTTCCCTCATAGTTTCCATGCTAGTCAATTATCAGCTATGTGGGAACTAACTACATAGACATTAAAATTGGTTTTAATTAAAATGGTGGACAGCAGAAAAAAAATTGAGACCAGAGCTGTTTTGAATGCATGTATAGGCTCTGTGACTTTGTCAGACAACTACTTTGAGTCTCAGTTACCTCACTTGTAAAATAGAATACTAATTACCTCAATGGGGCAGTCTACTTCCGTAGTGATACTGCCTCAGAAACCCAAGGAGGGGTCGCTATGAGTCGGGTCTGACTCCACCACACATAACAACAACAATTACCTCAACAGGATTGTTACAATTAAATAACAAAATATACAGAAAGCACTTAATGGATGCTAGTTTTCATTCTTCCCTTAACACACATTTGCTGAGAGCTTATTCTAAGGCCAGGTTATAGAAAACATTCATGAGGGTTACAGAGGAATAATAGTCCTTAGCCACAGGGAAGTAGACCTGGTAACAAATAATTGCAGCATATTCTTACGCAGCCTTTACAATGAGGCTGAGGTGGATTCACAAGGGAAGGCAGCAACAATTTGCTTGTGGTGAGTGGTGTGGAAAGACTTTCCAAAAGAGATGACACTGCAGCTGCCCTGTCAACAAAATGGATAATAGTTTATCAAATGGACAAGGAAAGCAGAGGCAGTCCAGGAAGAGGGAACCAAGTGTACAAAGATATTGAAGCAGGAAGGAGAATATAAGAAAATTTTGTATGAAAAAGAACTGTTTTTCATGTGTGAGAAAGGATTTTAACTAAAGTGGTTTTGTAAGGGGATCATTATGTTCAAATGTAAATATACTATTTACAAGGATTTAGTAGATAATTTAATTATAAGTTCTGGAAAAAGTATTATTCTACTAGCCATGAAAAGGAGTATTAAATAGCTTTAAAAAATGTATGTATGTATATATATGTATATGTATAT
>NW_006921590.1:23603299-23636320 GCF_000298275.1 Orycteropus afer afer
ATAATAAATAGCTTTAAATAATGGCCTCGGTGATAAAAGAAATAGAGTCGTCCCTATTTTTAAACAATAAATTGCCTTTGCTATCATCGAGGGCTTAACTATGGTTATTTCACAGACACACACCTGTAAAAACCAATGATACCATCCCACTTGGGTTAGCCTTGTTAGAATCACAGAATTGTTGAACCAGTTTTGGGGGTAGAGTGGTCTGTAGAGATTTAGAAACTTGTACGCTATGTTAGAATTTCCATGTCTCGGCTAAGAGATTCTGTGCAGTTTAAGTGTGCTGGTGGAGGGGAGCGATGTGTGTGCATAGAGAATTCTTCTCCCTGTCAGGGCAAAGTCCTTCTATGCGTGCCCAGAAAAGTAAAGATAGTGTGTTCTGGAAATTTTAAGTATAGTTCAGTGGGGCCGTGGAATGGGTAAGTGAGAACAGCAAGAGATGCGAGATGAGATTTTTGTTTTGTGGTAGACACCCTTCAGAATAATTGGGAATACTATTGAGGGGGGTTGGAATTAGAACTATTGCTTTTTTAAACAGTTTACAAATACTAAGAATCAAAACCATAATCACAGTTTGTTCTGGGTTTAAGCCTTGTATAAGCAGAAGGAGAATCTTTGATAAGATCTAAAATCAATTTCACATGAACTACTTAGAAGCTCACAGTGCCTGGAGCTTAACTGAATTGTCTCATACATTTGCATTTCTCCTAGGTGCTGCTTATGCTCATGCAGAAGAGAGTATCAGGAAATTGGTTGAGCAATGTAAATTGCCATTTTTGCCAACCCCCATGGGAAAGGGTGTTGTCCCTGACAACCATCCAAACTGCGTCAGTGCAGCCAGATCCAGGTGTGTGGGATTTCTGATTTTAAATACTATAGCTTGGCAGATTTTTGGCTAATGTATTTTCTGACCTTAATGACTCTAGAGAGAAGTTTGAAAGAATTGTGTAAAAAGGATCAGGAGACAAATTTAAGCATGCCTGTTTTGTTTTTTTTTTAAGACTTTTTGGCACTTTAAAGATGTAGTTCCATTATTTTCTGGCCATCATGGTTTCAGATAGAAATCCATAGTCATTCATGTAATTCTTCCTTTACATGTACTGTGTCACTTTTTTTCTGACTTCTTTATCTTTGATTTTCAGCATTTTGTTTATGATCTGTCTAGACATGTTTTTCATTGAGTTTATCCTATTGAGTTTATCCTATTTGGAGTTCTTTAATCTTCTAGGATCTGTTAATTTATGTTCTTCACTAAATTTGGAAAATTTCTTCAAAATTTTTTTTTCTATACCACTCTCTTCTCTCTTTCTGGGAGTCCTATGTCACAAATATTAAACAAAAAAAAAACCCAAACTCACTGCCGTCAAGTCGGATCTAATTCATAGTGACTTCTCTTTGGGTTTCCGAGGCGGTATCACTACAGAAGTAGATTGCTCAACCTTCCTTCGAAGGAGTGGCTAGTGGGTTTGAACCACCAGTCTTCTGGTTAGCATCAAGTGCCTTGGGCACTGCATCACCAGAACTCCTGTCACAAATATTAGACCTTTTGGTATTATCCCATGTTGTTTTGGGTGCCGTCAAGTTGATTTTGACTTATAGTGACCCCACGTGACAAGGTAGAACTGCCCTATAGGGTTTGCTAGGCTGTGATCTTTTTGAGAGCAGATCACCAGGTCTTTCTCCCACAGAGCCACTGTGGTTAAATTTGAACCACCAGCCTTTCAGTTAAGAGCTACATGTTTAACCATTGTACCACCAGGGCTCCTTTAAAACAAAAACAAAAAAACCAAACCTATTGCTGTTAAGTCAGATCTGACTCATAGCAACCCTGTAGGACAGAGTAGAACTGCCTTATAGGGTTTCCAAGGCTGTAATCTTTACAGAAGGAGCTCTAGTAGCATAGTGCCTAAGGCACTTGACTGTTAACCAGAAGGCTGGTGGTTCAAACCCACTAGGCACTCCTTAGAAGAAAGGTTGGGCCATCTACTTCCTTGGTGATACTGCCTTGGATACCTATGGAGGGGTTGCTATGAGTCAGGTCTGACTCTATGGCACATAACAACCACAATCTTTACGGAAGCAAACTACCACATCTGCAGACTTCTCCCAGGGAGCTGCTAAAGAGTTTAAACCACTAACCTTTCACTTCACAGCCAAATGCTTAATGATTGTGCCAGCGGGCTCCTTTTAAATCTTTGAAAAATCTGTTCATTTTTTCCCCCATTCTTTATCTCTTTTACGGTTTCTATATGAATAGATAGTTTCTATTGTATCTATTTAAATAGTTTCTGTTTCTCTGCTGAGATCTCCTATTTTTCCGTGTATCTCAAAAGTATTTTTCTTTACCTCATGGCTTTTTAAAATAGCTATTAAATATTAAAAATAAAGAGTATTTTCTTTACCTTATGGAACTATAAGCTATGTAAAATAGCTATTAAAGCTTTCGTTAACTAATTCCAACATCTGGGTCATCTCTGGGTTGGTGTGTAGTGATTATCTTTTCTTTGGAGAGTTGGTTGCTTTTTTCTGGTTTAGAATATTTTGGATATTGAAATATTTCTGGATATTTTGAATCCTAAGTTGTGAGATTCTGGGTCCTGTTAAAATCATCTGTAAAATATTTTTGTGTATTTGTGTGCCTTTCTTGCAGGGGGTGTGGGTGTGTTTTAGCAATCAACCAAGCAGTCAGCCTGGTTAGGTTCAGATTGCAGCTTCTGTCTTAGCTGCTGTGGATGGTAGTTCCGGTGTCCATTTAGTTTTCAGAGGCTTTGCTGTGCTGCTCTGGGTCTGTCCCACACATGCCAAGCTCACAGGTGAGCCTCAGACTTATGCTGACTCACACCATGAATTAGAGATTCTTTTTCTCCCCTCTGTAGGGTTCCATACCCACTCTGAGTCCCAAGAGTTCATTTTCCTGGTCCTCTGACTGGAAAGATAGGGTTTCTCTTGAAGTGTTTGCTGCCTGCAATGTAACCCACAAATCCATGGGGTTCTGGCCGTAGAGCAACATAGTCAATAGCCCACATCAGAGTTCAAGGAGACAGAGAACTTAATTAGGAGGTTCACCACTGAGAGATGGAGGGGGTCTTAATGACTCCAAAGTCATCCACTCTATTGAGTGTTTCCAAAGAAGGGTTCTTACACTAAATGAGGAGTAGAATATAGCATGTACACAAAGTAATGAACATTTCTTCAAAATCACATAAAACAATAGATGATCAGAGAATGCCCTCCTTTATTTCTGGCACATCGTGCAAGGCTGGCCTTCTTCCTTATTGGAGATGGCATCATTGATTACTGTCATCACAGTCCACGTGGCTTGTCACAAGTCTCATCAGTGTCTGCTTACATAAGTGATCACATCTTATAGGATGCAGCTGAAACTGATGGTTATTTTCAGAGGAAAACAAGTTAATAAATAACATAGAGATGAAACTGAAATCAAGATGGAGTCTTACTCTAGAAATATGGAGTCAGGCCTAACAAAGCAAAAATCTTTATCCTCACAGTGGTTCTGCAACTAGAGCTGCCCTAAGTCAAAGCTAAGGAGATAAAAGGGGGGAAAGAATTTAGAAACTCAACTTCCTATATGGGTTACTTCTTTTAAGTTTTAACACCCCCACCCACCCTAGTCCCTCACCCCCCATTCTGCCTGTAGTTCATTTTGCAGAATCCTCAGCTAGTTTCTTTTGTTTTGTTCAGAGTTCTGGGTTGCAGTCCATGGGAGAGCTAGGCTGTGGTGGTCTTACTCCATCTTGACCAGCACAGGATCTCTCTTCAGACTTTAAAGACACACTTTTGACACAGTATTTATTTTTTTCTTTTAATTCTTTGAAATCTCTTTACTATAATAATTTGAACATACGTAGAAGAAGAGAAAATGACCCATCACTCAACTTTATCATTTACATTATGTTGTAATTGACATTTATATTATGTAAGTTTACATTATGTCTTAATTGCCTTAGGGTTTATTCTTTTTAAAGAAACAAAAGCATACAGATTTGTGGTCTCCTTTGTATAATTCTTGATCCCATTCCCTTCTTTGATTTTTACAGTTAACCACTACCATGTGTTTTGTGTTTTTCATTATCTCATACATGCGCTGAAACTAATTTTGAGGGTCTTAAGAATGTAACATTTGCTGATTGGTCTTTATTGCTTATTTAATAACATCTTTAATGCCATCTTAATAGATTATACCTTCACTGTTTATTCATATTATTATACTTAGTACAGTGACCAAATTAATTCTTGCACCTTTAATTAAGATTTTTTGATGTGTGGATATTTTAGCCTGACTTGAGCTGAAGTTTATATTCATTCCAGCCAATTTTTAGTGACATTAATAGTGTGAAGAAGATAATTAACACTTTCAAGTATTTTAGAATGTTACCATATGCAAATCTATCCTGCCAATTGCAGTTTGTTATCTGTTTGCAGTTTTTTATCTGTTAAATTGGGTACCACAGAATCAATAGAGTAAGTGAAGATGCTTTTTTGATGATATATTTGAAATAATAACAATTTCTATAAGAAATAACATAAATCACTAAAGAAATGAAATCAATAAAAATGGATCTGAATGGTCAAAGATAAGAAAACAGGGTAGCAGCCAAGAAGCAGAACAAGGGAAAAAAAATCAATGGCAATTAGAATAAACTCTCTCCTGGAAAAAAGCAGAGATATTCAGATTGAATTAATAATCATAACAACTATATGCATTATAGATGCCACATCTGAAACAAAATGATACTGCTTAAAAATAAGAATGGGCAAAATATATGAAATGAACAGAGAGAGAGCAGTGTTGTTTGTGTTAATATTAGACACTAAATTTCAATGTAAAAATCATTAAAAGAGATTAGAAGTTATTTATATTGAGGAAAGACAGAATACATAATTAAGATCCAATATAACAAACTATTAGACATAAACTTGATATAATATTTCTGGAAGACAATAAAAAAATGTGAATCAATATTCTTAAAAATACCTCCTGGGAATCATTGTGCAGTGTGCATTAAATTCAAGCACAGAGATACACAACTCAGAACTCATAACAGAAAATAGCCAACAATAGAGAAAAGGTTATATAAATTATGGTATATATGTTCCACATAAGATGTAGACTTTAAAATTCTATGTAAGAACTTAATGACAAACACATTAAAAATATACATATGTAGAAAAAAAGGTTAGATGGCAATGTGCCAAGATATTAGTAACAGTTAATACAGTGACAGTATTGGGTGATTTGATCTCTTTCTTTATACTTTTTCTGATTTTTCTAGATTATCCACAGTGGACTTGCATTAATTTTTATGATAAGTTAGCTTAGAAATTTTAGAAGGGTCACATTAACCCTAAAGCTGATTCCAAAGTCTAATGCAAACTCCAAATTGTTTGTTTAAACTTTTCTAAATAGATATTAATTTTAGAATCATTCAGATAAGAAATACAGATACACTTTTTTGTGTTATAGCAGATTTTTTTTTAATAGGGCTTTGCAATTTGCTGATGTAATTGTGTTATTTGGTGCAAGATTAAATTGGATTTTGCATTTTGGACTGCCTCCGCGATATCGACCAGATGTGAAGTTTATCCAGGTACTCGGAGAGATTTAAATCACAACTATTTGTAATTCACTGTTCTCTCTTTCAGCCATTACCAGCTCCTCTTTCTTCTTGGCTTTTGTAAATAACTTTCTCTCTTTTTATAAAAGTAGAATTTTATAAATTGTCTCAAATAATTATAGGTGCCAAGTAAGCTGGGAGCTCTGGTAGCATAGTGCCTAAGGCACTTGACTGCTAACCAGAAGGCTGGCGGTTCAAACCCACCAGCCACTCCTCGGAAGGAAGGTTGGGCAATCCTACTTCCGTAGTGATACTGCCTCGGAAACCCAAGGAGGGGTCCCTATGAGTCGGGGCCGACCCGACGGCACATAACAACAACAACAACAACAGCAACCAAGTAAGCTGCCTTTTCAAGCCTAAGAAACATACCTACTAGTTCACTTCTACCCAGAAAATAAATAAATAGCTTGCAAAATAAGCATAATTTGCCTTTTCTTCATTTAAAAACCAAAGACACATAAAACCTAGTTGTGTCAGGTCAGTTCCCACTCAGGGCAACCTCATGTGCATCAGAAGAGATCTGTGCTCCATAGGATTTTCAGTGGCTGAGTTTTTCAGAAGTAGATCTCCAAGACTTTCATCCAAGGTATATCTGGGTGGACTTGAACTTCCAATCTTTTGCTTAGCAGCCAAGCATGTTAACCATTTATATCACCCAAAGGATCCCCTCTTTTCCATAATTCAAAGTTGTTGTTGTTATTTGCCGTTGAGTCAGACCTGACTCATAGTGATCCCTCCTTGGGTTTCTGAGGCGGTATCACTACGGAAGTAGATTGCCAACCTTCCTTTCGAGGAGTGGCTGGTGGGTCGAACCACCAGCCTTCTGGTTAGCAGTCAAGTGCCTTAGGCACTACGCTACCAGAGTAGAAAAGAGGTTTAAGTAGAATGGTTGTTGTTGTTGTTGTTATGTGCCATTGAGTCGGACCCGACTCATAGCGACCTCTCCTTGGGTTTCCGAGGCAGTATCACTAGGAAGTAGATTGCCCCATCTTCCTTCTGGGGAGTGGCTGGTGGGTTTGAACTGCCAGCCTTCTGGCCAGCAGTCAAGTGCCTTAGGCACTATGCTACCAGAGTAGAATGGTAGACAGAGCTTTAAACCAGTTCCTCCTTGTTTGCATTTCCACTCCAGGTATATTGAATCAGATTTTCCATTTTAATGAGATCCCCAGGTGATTCTTAGGTATGCATCATTTAACATCTGTGATATATTCTGTAAAGTAGGGTGTTATGTGATCTGGATGTTGTGCGAACACCATATTAAAACCTTATGTGAGCCTGCTTCTGGGAGTCGTCTTTGCTGCTGCCGCCACTGCTGCTAATAGAAGTTGGAGGAATGGGCACTGGCAGCAGCAGTGCCTGAGAGGGCAATGGTGCGAGTAGAGCAAGAGGAAGCAAGACTGGAGGGAGTGGAGTACACCCAGACCCACCCACTATTACACTCTCTGGAGCAACAGGAGCAGCCCAGGCCTGAAGTCCCCCACCACTTGCACTCCAGACACAGCCCAAGAGCCCACACCTAGAGCTCTGCCTTACCTGCCTGTATCCCTTGTGGTCCAGTGCTGCAAGAGTCTTAAGTTTGAACTCTTTAAGACCATGAAAGGAAAATAATAAAAAGAGCTGCTTTCCCTTACAAAACAGAACTTATGGAACCGTGGACATATATGTTAAGAGATGCATACCTGTACATAAGAATCAACTGGGGATCTTGATAAAAGGTAGATTCTGATTTAGTATATCTGGGGTGGAAATGCAAATTCTCAGCAGAGAGTCAAACCAGAAGGAACTGGTTTAAAGCCCTCATAATGGGTTAGAATGGAACATTCAATATTGTTAGAGATTGAGTTCTTTTAGTTGCAAAGACTTACTTTTACCCTCTACATCTCTAAACTATGTTGCATTTACCTACGTGATTCAGATAAATACACTACTTGGAGCAATTGGTCATGGGAGAACAGAAGGGCAGTGTTTGCAGAGACAACTCAGGGGGTGGAAGTGCATGGGAGGAAGGATTTAAGAGGTAACTACGGGGAGAAAGTGAGAAGAGAGCTGTTAGACTGTGGGGAATTGCAGTCACTGTCCTAAGACAAAATGTCTGAACTGCTGTATAGAAAATGGATTTGCTTTGTAAACTTTCACCTAAATCACAATAAAAATTAAAAAAAAGAAATGTGGTACCTGGACCCACAGCATCAGCACCACCTGGCAACCTATTAGAAATGCATTTCTCAGACCCTACCCCAGATACATTGAATCAGAAACTCTGAGGCTCTACTCTTGGTTTTAACAAACCCTCCAGGAGTTTCTGACATGCTCAAGTTTGAGAACCCCTTTTGTAGATGTTGTTATATGCGGTCGAGTCGGACCCAACTCATAGCGACCCCTCCTTGGGTTTCTGAGGCAGTATCACTATGGAAGTAGATTGCCCCATCTTCCTTCCAAAAGTGGCTGGTGGATTTGAACCGCTAGCCTTCTGGTTAGCAGTCAAGTGCCTTAGGCACTGAGCTACAAGAGCTCCCCCTTTTGTAGATAGGAATTTCCAAATGTAATTAAGTAGAACCTTATTATTTCTTAGATTTAAAACTAAATTGATCAGGTCAAACATGCTAAAATTCCACAAGTAGATTTTAAAATGAGGGAAATGATGAGGTTCTCTGTACTAGCTATGATATTCATATAGTTGTTGGGGTTTCTACTTTTACTAAAGGGCTTCTTGAATATCACATTTTCTTTTATCATATGTTATATATACATAGTTAGTTTATTCCACCTTAATTGACTTCTTAAAGATTTTTCAGAATAAACATGGCTTTTTCTTCAGGCTTGTCTCTCTTTTAGATTGATATCTGTGCAGAGGAACTGGGGAATAATGTAAGGCCTGCTGTCACTTTACTAGGAGACATAAATGCTGTAACTAAACAGGTGAGCACCTTCTCCTGACTTAATCTATGGGGATTGGTCTTTAAAGAACAATTCTTGAAAACATTTCTATTTTGATTCACTTGGTGACAGGATTATTAATACCTATTTCAAACAAAATTTATGAAAGAAAAGTATTTCTTATACATAATTTTGGAACTTGGTGACTGTAACTCCTTGCTTATAGATCACTTTTATAGGGGTAAATTAAGCATTTCTGGAAGGTGATTGAAAATTTAAAGGCATTCAGTAGGTAAAACAGTGATTTACTAAATATCTTTATAATACAGCTTTCAAAGGAACTGAATTTATAGCCATGAAATTGCTTAGGCACTGGGAAAGTCTCAATATTTCTACAGATGATAAAGAGCTTTTTACTCTTCAAACTGTAGTCAGTGGCTTGTCCAGGTTCTGATTATTTGTACATAATTTATATATTTCATTGTAATAGGAAATAAAATATTGTCACATTCATTACTTGATTTTGGCTGATACAAATTGGTATTGTTAACATGACTACACAAAAGAAGCATGGAATTCCAAATTAACATATTAAAACACACTGGAGCATTTGTTCTGTGTCATAGGAATCTGGGGTCGTCAGCCTTCTGCAAAGATTCTCTGGAATGTGGCGGATTTCCTTCTAGAATTCAAGACTGAGGAGGATTTAGGAATCTCCTGTCTGTGAGGTGTAGCTCTGCCCTGTGGGAATCCCAGCATCTAGCAGATATACACACTGAGTCAGGCAAAAGCTTTCCATGTTCCCGATGTATCATCTATCAGCTATTTGCTGCCTCGAGAAAAACCAGCATACAGTATAAATCCTATGAGGGGTAGGAGAGAAGAACATTATTGTCTTCTTTAAGAGGAGATTTTTTTTATGTTAATATGATAAAGTTTGTTTTCAAATAGGTAAGGAAAAGTTTGTGGTTTTTTAGCTTTTAGAACAATTTGATGAAACACCGTGGCAGTATCCTCCAGAGAGCACATGGTGGAAAACTCTGAGAGAAAAAATGAAGAGCAATGAAGCTGCATCCAAGGTAATATGGGACCCTTTGAAACTCAAGAAAAGTTTAGATTCATGTTTCAGTTAGTTCCATCGCAGTGCAGCATACACATTCCTAAAAATCACTGGCCTGTGCTCAGTCATGGGATGAAAACCACAGGACTTACAAGAATGAGGTTAGGTGCACAGTACTCAAAAAGTTTGCAGCACATGAAAATAAAATGATGTGTGTCATTGAGTAGCACAAATATACACACATTAAGTAGTTAAGAAATGCATATATACTGCAATAAATATGGCACTCTACTTGAAAATGACCTGAAGTTTGTGGAAGTGGATATCTGAAGGGTTGTAGCTTGTACATTAGTGTGAAGTGGTAGGAGGGTTTTCTGAAAATTGGATGGAAATATTTAATACCAGATATGGATGGATGTGGCTCATTGTCCTCAGTTTGATGTCAAAACCAAACACCACAGTTAATCTTTCCTAGCCTTAAGTCCTGGGGCATGTTTTTCTGCTTTAAGTGTAGGTTCTTTGAGACATAACATTTAATTAAATTTAATGTTACATTAAAATAATGCATAGTCTTATTTTTCAATTTCCTTTTGTGTCACTGCTGGAAATTGTTTTACAGCTTTCTCATTTGCACTCGTGGCTTCTCCTGATAGCTTTGGAAGTTGTGGTGATATTTGAAACTGTCAAACCATGCAGCGCTAGCACTGAAAGGAGCCACTTCTGCAGAATTTGATGATTTTGTTTAAAGTCTTTGCATGTGCGTAGTGGCTTCTCTTTGATTGTGAGAAAGGTGGTTTCTGATTTTGTTCATTATGCTAGGTATTCCTGCATGTTGGTTCAACTAGGTGCATATTTTTGCTTTTACCTAGTATTTCTCACTGACAGAATCATGCATAAGCAATACAAATTGTGTTGGAACAAATTCCCATTTTCAAAACAAGCGTTAGGGCACAACTAACTGTGCATGTCTTATTTTGGAATTTTAATCAGCGGCTGCTTCTATCAGGAATCACCTTCAATTCTCTTTGCTGAAGTATCATTATTAATGTTCTCTCTTCACTAAGAATCATCTTAATTTAAGATTAAAGGAACTTGCTTCTGGCCTCTGGTACAGGGATGTAAAGGGGCCATTTGTCTATCTTGGGTATAATCTCAGACAAAGTAACACCGGGGGAGAGGCATCATTGGGGCTGATAGGGCCAGAGAGACGTTGCTGCTAACACCCCATGTCACCTTCTCTCAGCTCTGGTAGGCATATAGCAAAGGGCATTTACCTGACTATTTTCCTCCATTTAGGGACTCCCTAGCTTAGTGGATGTAGTACAGTTCCTTTACCCTCCAGTGTGTGGGTGTGAGGGGGAAAGAACCAGACTTTCAGATTGTTCTCTAAAATCCTGACGTTTAAACTTTAAGTTTAGAGACATACCTTAACAACTTTAGAATAAAAATTTCACTGTTTCTAGGGCAGTGTTTTCCTAAAAGTGCTCAAATAACATTGATTGGTTTTGTTTGGACAGTGTTTCCCAGCTGTCTTTACTAACTGGATTCTCATTTTTCATAACATATCAGGACTAATCATAGGTCAAGTAGCTTCTCAGAATAGCCATTGGACAGTCATTGGCAACTTGTAGCTTGTAATTATTGATTGCCTGCTGGTTTGCCAACTAGGTTTGATAATAGCTTATTAACATTGTTTATTTTCATTGTATTCCAATCTACTATTTTAGGAACTAGCTTCCAAAATAGCCCCACCTATGAATTATTACACAGTGTTCTACCATGTTCAAGAACAACTACCTAGAGACTGTTTTGTGGTAAGCGAAGGAGCAAACACTATGGACATCGGACGCACTGTGCTTCAGAACTACCTTCCTCGTCACAGGCAAGCCTTCCAAAAAAGCAAACGATGTAGCTCTGTTGTTTCATTTTAACATATTAACACAATAATGTAAGTTAGTAAGATGATTGAGAACTACATATCTTCAGTGTATAGGAGCATAGTTCATCACAGTATAAGGTTTTGCAGTTTTTATGCTTGATAAATCCTAGCGATCATGTGATAATCTATAGCTCCCAGTGTTCTGAGATATATTCAGTGCTCCAAGCAGTCATAATTGGCATTTTCTCTCATTCTGCCTACCATGCCATATTAGTTTTTCACATCCTAATAATTTTATTTGAAGAAAGACCATGGTTTATTTTTTATTTTCCCATGAGCCATGTGAATGCATCCAGAAGGTTTGTGTTAACCCCACCCTTTGTAACATGCCTCAGAAAGTTTCATTTGAGCTTTGTTTTCCCAACAGGCTTGATGCTGGTACATTTGGAACAATGGGTGTTGGTTTGGGATTTGCCATTGCAGCTGCTATAGTAGCTAAAGATAAAAACCCAGGGCAGCGGATCATCTGTGTGGAAGGAGACAGTGCATTTGGGTTTTCTGGCATGGAGGTGGAAACCATCTGCAGGTAAAAAAGCATCTTGAATCTGAGTGTTTTCATTTTCCAAAATATGAAGAATTACACTTAAAACTCACTCCCCTAACAAATGTTTATCAAGTATTCCCCATGTGCCAGGCACTGTGCTGTGTCCTGAGGATACAAATAAAAATAACCCAGATTCTGTCTTCAAGGACAGCATGTTCAGGGCCTCTTCTGGGGTCACATGGCCTAGATTTAAATACTGGCTCTACCACATCAGAGCCAAGTGACTTTGGTTAAGTACTTAACCAAGCATCAGTTTCCTTTCCTTTAAAATAGGAACAATAATCTTTCTACCTTAAAGGACAGTTGTGAGAAACAAATGAGATCATCCAGGTGAAGGTGAGTGCTCAGTGAATATGAGCTCTTCCATTATGTTGTGGGATTCATGGGGAGGCTTCTAAATTGTAGATCCTGCTCTGTTATGGGGATTTTATTCCTGTCTTTAACATCCTGTATTTTATATCCTATATTTAATTGTAGTAAAACCATTCTATTCGCAGTAAAACTTTTGTGAATCATGATTTGGGGCTTTTAAACTTTAGTATGTAATACTCAAGATCAGGGGAAAGTATATCCCTGTTAGAGTGTCTGTATTAACAGCCGAGTGAACTGATTGACTGAGAGATGATTTGTAGGGAAGCCAGCCTTCTACAGAGTAATAATCCCCTTTTAGAATGGAGAGCAAATAGTTACCAAAATTCAAGGCTTCAAACTGTTTAGAAACATTTCAGTCATGGCTGACGGAAACAAGGGCAATGTACGCATTGCATAGCAACCAAATCTCTTGTGCATGGGATTTTGACCTGAGCAGGAAACAGGCAGCAGTGCCTTGCTTTGTGGTCAGCCACCAGCTCCCAGCAGGGTCTCAGTGCATTTCCTACTTTGCTCAAATTCTGATGTGCAAGAGCTTTGGTTGCTTTGCAATGTGTAGGGGGCCTTTGTTTCTGTAGACCCTGACTGAACTGGTTTGAAACAGTTTAGTTTTGTTTTTACCACTTGGCCTCAGAAATATGTCTGTAGAAAATAAAACCATATTCTTTTGTTAATCATTAATAAGGCTTAATCAGACCTTTTTTTGTTTTTACCATACTGTTTAAACTCACTGCTGTAGAGTCAGTTCTAACTCTTGGTGATCCCCATTGGGTTTCTGGGCTGTAAATCTTTATGGAAGTAGATTGTCCCATCATCCTTCTGTGGAGCAACTGGTAGGTTTGAACCATTGACCTTCTGGTTAGCAGCCCATTGCTTCATCCACTGTGCCACCAGAGCTCCTTAGAATGTGATTAAATATGATCTTTTCTCCTAGTTAAATCATATAATGTTTTTCTAATTATGAGTGAAAGTACTTTCAGGGCAGAGAATGTTTGCTTGTCTCTTGTGTACCTCCCACTGTATCAAGCATATGCTGGTTGTCTAAGAAAAGCTCAAGAGCTCAGTAATCAAAAAGTTGCTTTTCAAACAGGCTCTGAGGTAATGCTTCAGAGGATAATAAATAGGGAAGGTTATTACCACTGGATCCATGAACACAAAAATTCAGAGAAGCTCAAGATTTGCTCTAGGTACATAACTAAATAGTGGCAGAACCAGGCAGATATTTAGATCTACCGACCCCAATCTTACATTCTTTCTACTGCTTCATGATGTTTCTATATAAGTGGTTTGATATTCTTTATTACGATAGTAAATGCCTTATTTTCAGTCTAATGCTACTAACAAGCATACAGAAAATGATAACCATTTATAAGTTAAAATTTCAACTCAAAGAAAAGAAATTGCTTTAGAATTAAGAGTGATTTTCTTTGTACTTTGCTCTCAATTTTAGGCACAACCTGCCAATCATAATCTTGGTGGTGAATAATAATGGAATTTACCAAGGTTTCGATTCAGGTACTTGGAAGGAGATTTTAAATTCTGGAGAAGCTGCTGCTGTGTAAGTAACCTAGAACAACATAGATGCACTCTTTCTCATTTATTTTCATCTTGTTTAAAAAATTTTGCTATATCTAAATGTGCTGGTGTGGTGGTGTTCTGCTTATGTGATGTCACTCTGACAAGAACATACCACCAATGGGATGGCTTGAACAAACAGGAGTTTATTCTCTTATAGTTTGGAGGCTTTAAGTTCGAGTTCAAAGTGCCAGGCTCTAGGGGCTGGGTGAAAGCCCCTCAACCTTGGGCTTCAGCTCTGCCTCCTGCTCCCGGCCCACTGGAGCTAGATGTATTTTTTCACTCAGACAGCTGCTGACTGCTGAGGCTGCCAAGTCCAAGGTTGATGAGTAAAAAGGCACAGTCTCGATGTTACCAAACCACATGGCAGGCCATTCATTCGAGTCCATTGAAAGTCCCAAAGTCAGCAGAGCATGGCAGGCTGCTGAACAATGACATAGCTACATGCAGGGTTCAAGCGTGCCATAAGCTAGAGACCATCCCCAAAGCTGTTTCTTATATACGGGAAGCAGACCACATCCGTAAGGCAGCTACTCAACTGCTCCAATGGATTCCACCATGGAGTTAATTACCAGTCTCACCATGAGGAATACCTACACTCAGCTGCCCAGCCACTCAAGTAGGCCCAGCCAAGTTGACACACAAACTTAACCACCACAGGTGTGAATATTGTTGAATTCAGTTGTCAGCTCCTCTAAACAGCAGGCACCATGTGCCTGATTCCCCTTTGTAAACATATCCATCTCTACTTTGAGGAGGCAGTTTTTCCCCAGACATATTTTGAGGACCTTTCAACCTGAGAAAGGAGCTCTGGTGGTGTTATGGTTAAAGCACTGGGCTGCTAGCTAAAAGATAGATGGTTTGAACCCACCAGCTGCTCCACAGGAGAATGATGGTCTATTTCTGTAAAGATTGACAATCTTGGAAGCTCTGGGGGACAGTTCTACTCTGTCCTATAGGGTTGCTTAGAGTCAGAATTAACTTGATGGCAGTGGATTTGGTTTGGGTTCTCAACCTGAGAGGCTCATCTTTCAGCAATGTATCAGACAGTGTTTGACCCCATGCATAAGGTTTTTAGGAGTAGACTGCCATGTTCTTCTTCCTAGTCTGTCTTAGTCTGGAAGCTTTGCTGAAACCTGTCCACCATTGATGACTCTGCTGGTAACTTGAAGTACAGTGGCATAGCTTCCAGCATCATGACAACATGCAAGCCACAACAATGTGACTAACTGAAAGACAAGATAATAGTATGCCTGTAATTTCTACTTATCTTACTTCATAGATTATTTCAGGTAATTATTTTTTTCTAAAAGCCTTTAGGTTAAACTTTCTTAATCTTGAACATCTTTTTCAGGGCCCCTCCAATGTGTCTTCTGCCAAACTCCCATTATGAGCAGGTCATGATTGCATTTGGGGGCAAAGGGTATTTTGTACAAACACCAGAGGAACTTCAAAAGTCCCTGAGACAGAGTCTGGCAGACACAACTAAGCCCTCTCTTATCAACATCATGATTGAGCCACAAGCTGCAAGGAAGGCCCAGGTAAGTGTGATTGCTAAATAGAAAGCAAATAAAACATCTGTCAAAATAAATAAATAAGTAAAAACCACAGAGAAAAAGGGTATCTGTTTACCAAACAGAATATCCTTTGGTATTCACAGAATTCTTTCTAAATTAGTTCTTAAAAAAAAAAAAACCAAACTCACGGCTTTCGAGTCAGTTCGACTCCTAGCGACCCTTCTCTGGGTTTCTGAGGTGGTATCACCTCAGAAGTAGATTGCCCAATCTTCCTTCTGAGGAGTGGCTGATGGGTTTGAACCGCCAGCCTTCTGGTTAGCAGTCAAATGCCTTAGGCACTATGCCACCAGAGCTCCCAAACTAGTTCTAAGTTAGGCAAAATCATTTTTCAGTGAATATTTGCTGAGGTATGCCTTAGGTGCTGTGTTAGGTGCTAAGAACAGCATGGTGAGCAAAACCAGGCCCAACACTCACCTTCATTGAGTTTTCAGTCCAGGGGCGGGAGATGAGCAGTCCAGTAACCTCACGACTGAATTCATCATGATAGAGTGCTGAGATTTCTCTGAAGGAAAGGAACCCAGTTCTAAGTAAACAAACAACGAAAGAATTAGATTATATCAGGGTCATAGGGAGGGCTTCTCAGACGAAGTGATGCTTCAACTGAGATCTGAAGGATAAGTAGGGATGAACCTGGCAAGGAGAGGGAAGAGATATGCACAGGCTCTGTGGCAGGAGAGAGCATGACACCTTTGAGGAACTGAAAGGAAGCCAGAATGGCTAGAAGGCAGAGTGGATGGAACTCAGTAGGAGGTGAGACTGGAGAGATGGGCTAAGTGTGCTTTTCGGAGCAGTGGGGAGTCACTGCAGAGGCTTAAGGCAGTAGAAGTAGGATGGAGCAGTGTGGAGAGGGGAGGTGATAGTAGATTTTCAGTTTGAAAAGCTCCTTCTGACTCATTTTGAACATATTGGAAGGCCATCAGAGATGTTGCTTAAACATCAATTACTAGGCTTATTGCATAAGTCCAGACAAGAGATGGCAGAAGCTTGGTTTAGGGTGACAGTGGTAGAATCAGGAGTAGAATGGTGAGATATTTAGGAGATGAGGTTATCAGAATATGATGTTGGCCAGTATGTTGGAGGTCCTCAAGATCACATCAGATTTGATAATTCACTAGGAGAACTCACAGGACTCAGCACGTAGTCATACTCACAGCTGTGATTTATTATAGCCAAAGGATGGAAAGCAAAATCAGAGGGAAAAGACACATGGGGCAACATCTAGGGGAAACCAAGCACAAGCTTCTAGAGTCCTTTCCCAGTGGAGCCACATAAGCCATGCTTAATTCCCCCAGCAATGAATTGTGACAACATGTGTGAAGTGCTGACAACCAGGGAAGCTCGTTAGAAACTCTGCCCAGGGTTTGAAAGCAGGGGCTCAACATAAACCATATTGTTTGTACAAATAGTTTAGGCACAGTGAGCCACTGGTATCAATTCTGGGAACAGTGAGAACCTTCCCTAAATCCAGATTCCCATATGCCAGCCAAAGGCCAACCTTGTAAACAGGTCTTTCCAAGGACAGCAGTCAGGCCTGCTATGTTAACCCTTTTCTGCACAAATGGGAAATGAGAAGTGAGGGTGAGAGAGATAACAAGGTATAACTCTTAGAAAACTGATTCATACAAATAGCTATAAGGTGGCACCATTCACTGGAAGAGGACTGAGTTCAGGAGAGAATTTCAAGAGTTTGATATTAGACATTTTGGGTTGGAGTGTCCTTTGAGGAATTCAGGTAGAGATGCTTGCTGAAGTGAGCTACTATATGCGAGGTCTGGTGCTTAGAAGCAAGATCTGCTGAGCAGTCGGTATAAATGAGACAGTCCTCCCTATGTAGATGATCTGTGAGACTGTGGATGTGGGTGTAATTGTCTATGGTGAGAGTAAAGAGTAGGAAGAAAAGGCGGCCTAGGCCCGAGCCCAGAGGAGCCCTGGTATCTTATGGTCTGGGGGGGGATTGCTGCAGCAGGCCTGAGGAGGCGGAGAGGCAGGAGGATGTCCACACACACTCTGGAAGCTGCTGCTGTTGTGGGTGCTTCTCACACTGCACTGCAATCACTGACTGAAACCCTTTCCAGGAGGCAACAGAAGGTTTTTAAAAAATTATTGTTTAAATCTCGTCTGCATTGTCTTATTACTTACTGTTAAACCCATGGTTGTTCTTATCTTTTTTTTTTAACGTTATTGTTGTTGTTAGGTGCTGTTGAGTTGGCTCCAACTCATAGCGACACTGTGTACAATAGAACGAAACACTGCCCTGTCCTTAACCAGCCTCACAGTTCTTGCTATACCTGAGCCCCTCGTTGCAGCCACTGTGTCAGTCCATCTTGTTGAGGGCCTTCCCCTGTTTTGCTGACCCTCCACTTTACCAGGCACGATATCCTTCTCTGGGGAATGGTCCCTTCTGACCACATGACCAAAGTAGGTGAGACGAAGTCTGGCCATTCTTGCTTCCAAGGAGCACTCTGGCTGCACTTCTTCCAAGACAGATTTGTTAGTTCTTCTGGCGGTCCATGGTACTTTCAGTATTCTTTGCCAACACTACAACTTAAAAGCTTCAACTCTTATTTGGTCTTCCTTGGTCATTGTTTGGCTTTCACATGCATATGAAGCAATTGAAAATACCATGGCTTGGCTTAGGTGTGCATCAGTCTTCAAAGGGACTTTTACAGCAGATTTGCCCAGTGCAATATGTCATCTGATTTCTTGACTGCTGCTTGCATTGGTGTTGATCGTGGAATCAAGTAATATGAAGTCTTTGACAATTTCAATCTTTTCTCCATTTATCGTGATGCTGCTTATAGGTCCAGTTGTGAGAATTTTTGTTTTCTTTATATTGAGGTATACTCCATACAGCAGACTATAGTCTTTTTTTTATTGTGATTTGGGTGATAATTTGCAGAGCAAATACACTTTTCATACAGCCAGACTATAGTCTTTAATCTTCATCAATAAGTGCTTCAAGTCATCCTCACTTTCAGCAAGCAAAGTTCTATTATCTGCTTATCGCAGGTTGTTAATGAGCCTTCCTCCGGTGCTTTTCTTCATATAGTCCAGCTTCTCAGATTATTATTATTTTTTTAATAGAGACACTTTTATTTGGACAGAACAAAGACAATCATTTTGGATGAGGGAAACCATCAGCCTGAGAATGCTGAATGGAGTCCCCCAAGTCACGGCCGTGTGGCTAATTATATATCTGTCCTTTATCTTTTTGAAAAAATTGATTCTGCTGCTACTGATAGTTTCCTGATATCCTGACCTTCCCTCATATTCATCCCACACTCTGCACTGTCCTTTCCTACCAGTCTGTGCTTTGCCAAAGCTTACCTGTCCTTTAATACACCCTTGGCAAATCCTGTTCTCTCTTCTGAATCATCCCAGTCTCAGCTCTGTGTCCTCTGAAAGGTCTTCCACATAGCACCATCTGTGCCTCACATTTGGTGCTTATCCATTGCCTCATGATATAGTCATTCATTTACACGTGCTTCATCTCCCTTACCAGATTATAAACTTGTTGAGGACTCCCCATCTTTACATATTTTGTAGCCCAATGAATGAATTGTAGACTTATTTGTAATATAAGACAACTTAAGGCATTACGTTCAGAATTAGTTACTTTGGCCTCCAAAACAAAGCCACAGTGAACATTATGGCAGTAAAATAAATAACAAATTGTGTAGCGTGTTCCACTCTCATACTGGTTGAAGTTGATTTTCGTATTTCATTTTGTCCTCAGGTCCTGGCCTGCTGCTTCCCCTCCACTTACATGCTTGTTGTCTTGCTTGTATACCTTGATATCAGCCATTGTTTCCAGGACAGATGTTTTTTTCAAATGCTTTCTGTATTGTTTTTTATACATATATACATTATAGAATCTCTTTCTTTTTTAAGCAGTGCAAAGATGGGCAGATAGATAGATGGACAGTCAATGATATAGAAATTAACTGATTTGTGAACTATAATAATATATTAGAGAATTACACTAAAATTCTACTGTTTCTAATGAAAACATGTGTCAGAGGCTTTGGTATTTACCTCCAAGCAGAGAGAAGAGATAGGCAGGAAGCATGGTGGTGAGGAATGTGAATATACAAAATCTAGGCCAGTCGGGTGACGGGTGACAAGGCAGGTGGCCTCAGTGGAGGGAGCAGGCAGGTAGGGTTAACAACTTTCAGAATCTACTCTGTACCTCTGTGGGCTTATTGATTGTCTTTTTTTTCTTTTTTTTTTTAAAAAAAAAGCTCTGTCTGTTGAATTAATTTCTGCTAAAGAGATACCAATAGATAGGTTTTAAAATCGGATGCCATTTTATTGATAACTTGCCAATGACTAGAATGTTAGCTCTGCAAGCCAAGACACTTTCCTCCTGGCATCAGGGCATCAGAGTACTGTGGAAACCAGAGCCACTCTAAGAACCCTGACGAACACATACTCAACACAACCAAAAGTGGGCAGACGTGAGACTTGTGTTAGTCATCCATCTGCCCACTGCCATTGAGTCGATGCTGACCTTTAGTGACCCTATAAGACAGGGTAGAACTGCCGCATAGGGTTTCCAATGCTATAATCTTACAGAAGCAGACCGCCTCTTCTACCTCTCGTGGAGCAGCTGATGGGTTTGAACCTCTAGCCTTTTTGTTAGCAGCCCAATTCTTTAACTACAGCACCACCAGAGCTACTTGTGTTAGTCACATACCAGTCTAATATTCCCCTTTGCTTGTGAGTTTACCTTTCTAATGATCTGTACTCCAAGTTGTGTATGAATTTTGCTTAGATATTACTGGAGAAATATAATTTATTACCCTTCCTTTTTTTTTCATAATTTTATTGCTTGCATTTGTTATTTCAACATCATTTATCTTCACTTCAGTAGAATTCCAAACATCTCATAGTCTTCATTTTCATTGACTGCCTGTCTGTCTGTCCAGGTGCCATTCGTCACTGATTCACAGTGTAGGTTGGCTGCTTCCTGCTATACCACTGGCATTATGTGCATCTCTGTGGTAGCCTGTGCCCCACCTTGTGTGTAGGATAGTATTAGCCTAGGGCAAGTCATCTGTGTATAGCTCTTCCTTCCTAGGCTCTTCTCTGACCTAGTGGTTTTGGCCACTTTAGTGTCTTCATTGCTTTTTTTTCTGGGAGTACCTGTGGTTCTTTCAGACTAATTTTTTTGTGTCCTGGTTACTATTACTGAAGGAGGTCCCTGAAAGTCATTTTAGGTGGTTGTATAGCACAAGGTAGTAAGGTTTGCTAATGGACTTTTAGCTGGGTGGCAAAAATGGTTAAGCTCTCAACTGCTAACCAAAAGGTTGATGGTTAGAACCTACCCAGGGGCACCTTGGAAGAAAGGCCTGGCAAACTCCTGAAACAGCACAGCCTTGAAAACCCTGTGGAGCACAGTTCTGACAAGTCACACATGGGTCAGAAGTGACTCAACAGCAACTAGTTTTTCTTCTTTTTTTTTTTTTGTAAAAGTACTAGAGTAAAGGCAAACTTCATTTTACCTCTACTGTGGCTACAGCTGAACTTGGAGATTTCAGAGCAAGCAGGACAGTGAGGGCATAGTTTGAGACAGTTGTTTCTCTTTGGGTTCACTGGACTTCTAACTCAATGCTTGTCTTTTTCAGGATTTTCACTGGCTGACCAGCTCTAATCTGTGAATGAAGATGCCAGCGGTGGTCTTGAGGAATCTCTTCTTTCCTGCAAGATGGAATGTATCTTCCACAGCACACTTGCTACAGTGTTAAAATTGTGCAAAGAAAAACATAATGTATCTTGAATGACATTTTGTAGTAAAGGAATTAATTGAAAGAAAAAGTTACCAGTATTCTTTCACCAAGACAACCATTTGAAGATGACAAAAGAAAAGGGATTTTATTAAACAATACCATGTTAACTGCCTAACCGTGATTTACACATTGCTGTTCTTTTACAAGGAGCTCTGGTAGCATAGTGCCTAAGGCACTTGACTACTAACTAGAAGGCTGGCGGTTCAAACCCACCAGCCACTCCTTGGAAGGAAGATTGGGCAATCTACTTCCGTAGTGACACCGCCTCAGAAACCCAAGGAGGGATTGCTATGAGTCGGGTCCGACTCAATGGCACATATCAAGAACAACAACATTCTTTTACATGAATCTATTCTTAAAATTACATATCTTTTTAAAACATCTTCCAAAGAAAAACACTAAGAATTGTCTAATGTAGAGAAATGTTCAATGAGCTGGGGTCCATGGATTCTTTCTACTTTATATTTTATGTGTTGGGTACTTGGTGCTACAATCTTCCCCAGTATTTAATGGGACTTATTCTACATTTTATGAGGTTTTTTCTTCTTTATCTGGAAAGAACTCACTGCAACAAAGGAGAAATCACACCATACCCAAACTATTAATGGTAGGGTATATTAGCAACCTTATTTTATGCGTACGTTGTATTCAGACAAACAGTTAATAGCCTTAATGTATTAAAGAACTCATAAATAATCAATAAAAATTTTAATTTGCCATTAGAAAAATAGTCAAAGGGCATAAATGTATATAATGCACAAAAAATACAAATGATCAATAAAAATATGAATAGATTAGAATATCCAAGTTATATACTGAGAAATATTTCATTGCTATTCACTTAGCAAAGAGCTTTTCAAATTTTAATCCTCAGTTCAGGTGAGGGTGAAGTGAGATAGGGACTAATGCTGTTGGTGGAAGTTAAGATTGGCACAGCATTTTTGTAGAGCAATTCTAGTATTGCTTGTATTTGGGATCTTTGTTCCTTCATGCAAAAAATGGTGTGTACATTGTCAGGCCTCCTATAACTTCACAAGGGTAAGGAAAGAGAGTCAAGATCGGCATCTGCACAAGGCTGATTCCTATGAGGTGGAGGTCAAACATACCTCCACTCTCCTACCTTTTTACCAATTCTGACACCAGTTGACACTCTCCTCTGCTGAGTTTGATGATTTGTTGTAATGACTACACAGAGCTCATAGATCATACTCACAGGGTTTATTAGGGAAATAACAAGTTACAATTCAGAATCAGGAACAACTTAAGATACAGTTCTTTGGTCAGGACAGCTTCTTGGTTGTACCCACAGGCAGGCCTTTCTCTTGGTACCTCAGCCTGGCTTCCACGCTGCTCAGGCAATTCTTACAGCTCTTTCTTTAGGTACGCAGAGAGGTGCCTGGATGCCAGCAAGCCTCCTGCCCAAGCTGCTCAGCTCTCTTGCTCTGTGGGTCAGCACACCCATTGTAGTTGCCTTGCTCTGTGGGCCAGGAAGCCCACTGTTCGACTCTTCTGTTTCTACTGCCACCATTTCTCTGCACTGAACTCTGCAATGCTTGCTGCTTTTCACTGTTACCATGCCATCTCTTGCTATATATATTCAGTGTTATGGCTCTGTCTCTTGGATCTAAGAGGTTCTCAGCTCAGGGACCCCAGGTTCAAAGGATGCACTCCACTTGGCTCTCTTCTTGATGATAATGAGGTCCCCTTCTCCACTTCTAGTATTGTCTCCCTATAAACCTAGCAGGATGGCAAAATGTGACCAATCCCTTGTTAGGGTTCTGTGCACCTTATTTGCGTGGTCCCACTCCCACAAGGATTCTATGCATATTAATTGTATTATTAACAAGTTGTTCACAAGCATTTTATCTGCGAGGTCCCACCCAATCATTTGTGGCAATCATAAGATCATGAATGGCTAGAAGGTCTATATTAAGAAATTCCACCACAATCAACATCATAAAATAAAAATGTTAAAGAATATTTATTAATCTAGGAAAATAATCACAATATAACATTATATGAGAAAAGCAAACTACAAAATGGAATGGATCCAGTTTTGTCAGGAATTACATGTGCAGTCACACATAACATGGGGAAAAAAGACTGGCACAAAAGAAACCAAAACTTTAATCTGTCTTGTGGTGATGAGACTATATGTAACTTAATTTCCTCTTCATTTTTTTTTTCCTGATTTGAAAAACAAAAATTTAATTATCACAAACTGACATTTTAAAACAACATTAAACAAGTATCACTTATTTTTAGGGTCATTCTTATCACCTGCAATTGGCTGTGAACTGGAGTATAGGATGTTATATATCAAAGTTCAGCCTGTTTGCGTCATGCGCGTTAGACTTGTGAGCATTGGCTGCTTTGGGGGATAAATTATCACAATGATGGATTCAGTTTTGAGGTGTGAACCCAGGAGATTCTTGCTGGGAGCTTTGGTTTTACCCCTGTTATGCCCATAAGTGCTTTCCTCTGGCAGCCAAATGCAATACTGAAAGGTGCTGTGGAGGGCTTGATGAATATTCAAGAATTGAACTATACAAACCTGTTTTTAAATATGATATAAATTGGGGGAAATGCCCCTCTCCTAACCATGCTCTCTCAAGAGAAAAATGGTGGCCAGCTAGTAAACTGTCCAGTAGAGGTCAGTGTGCACGTGTAAAGACCAGTGTAGGCCAGGGGCACTTTAATGACTGTCCATTGACTTCCTAGTTTGTACAAATGTCTTGAAATTTGTTCCCTCAGAAAAAATTTTCCTTAAGTGGCTAAGGTATTGAAAAAGTCCCTTTGAAGTGCATCTGTTATTGGTCCATGGTAAAAATTTACTTTGATACATTTTGCATCACGTAGTTCAATAAGAAGGACCTCTTGTGGCATAGTGGTTAAAGCATTTGGCTACTAACCAAAAGGTTGGAGTTTCGAACCCACCAGCTGCTCTGAGGGAGAAAGAAGAGACAGTCTGCTTCCTTAAAGATTTAAACCTTGGAAACACTATGGGGCAATTGTACTCTGTCCTACAGGGTTGCGAAGAATTGAGGATGGCAGTGGATTTTTGTTAGTTCAATAATGAACACTTTTGCATGATCCTAGTGTGTGTAATACTTCAGTGCACCATAAAAACTAAACTTTGAAAGATTATGGTTATTTTCTTGCTTTAAGAAAACTCAATCCAGGCTTGAGGAGATTGATGGGAAATGATTTCGTAGGTTAGTTTCTCTGCTAATATTCTTCCCCCAAGTCTCATACTTCATGGGATTGTTTGGGGATTCACAAGCTATCCGGAAGCTCCTAGCACAACACGTGGCATATAGAAGGCACTCTGCCACAGTGTTTTAGGAAGATGCAACTTTAAGCAGAAGAGAACAGTGGCTGGAATTACGTTCTGTCTAGCAGTGTGGTTTTCCAAGTACGTGAGTCTTCCCCAAGTAAATTAGACATTTCCTGGAAGGCAGGGGCGTGTACTTTTACTGTCATACGACCACACTGCTCTGCAGGGGCTCACGAAGTAACAGTTGAATGAGAACTCATGATGTTTAAAAATAGCTCAGTGGAGATTTTCTGTTGCTGTCTCTCACACACACAGCTTTAAAGTAGCTCAGTTCATTGGGTGAGTATATTTTCCTTAAGAAAAAAATGTCTCAAGGAAATAATAAGACTTTTGAACACTGAAGAAAAGTAGATAGTACTAAAATGACAATACTACTATTTTCAAGGCACTTAACTAGGCAGTGAGGAAGAAATGCATACCATGAAGTGGCTCATGGCTCTGAAGTAAATGCAAACTTAGAGTGATTAGAATAGAATTTTATATGAATGTGTTAGGTAAATTGGAAATCAGTTAAATTTTGGATACAAATTGTGACAGAAACCCTGGTAAAACGGACTCTGCTGACTGCTATGTAGAGTGGATTGTCTTGATCTTCCATCCTCTCCACTCCAAGGCCTGTCCTTCCAAGAGAGAGGCTAGCTGGTCAATGAACCCATGATTAACTGTGGTTGTACGATGTTACGGATTGAATCGTGTCTTCTGGAAATGTGCAATTCTAACTCTGGTGGCTATGGGTGTAATCCCATTTGGGAATAAGGCTTTCTTTGTTATGTTAACAAAACCATATCAGTGTGGAGTATGTGTTAAACCAATCACTTTTGAGATATAAAAACTGATGAGGTACAGAGACAATCAAGCATAAAACGGAAGACAGAAACACCTGTTCACCAAGGAACTAAGGAACGTCAGGGCTAGAGAAGCTGACGAAAGGATGTTCCTCCAGAGCAGACAGAGCGAGCGCCTTCCCCTAGCACTGGTGTCCTGAATTTGGACTGACAGCCTCCTAAACAAGTAGCTGTGGTGCTGTGGTGGTTAAGGCATTTGGCTGCTAACCAAAAGGTCAATGATTCAAATCCACCAGCCACTCCATGGAATAAAGATGGGCCAGTCTGCTTCTGTAAAGATTTACAGCTTTGGAAACCCAACAGGAATCACTATGAGTCAGAATCAACTCAATGGCAGTGAGTTTTTGAGGCACCCTAAACAGTGAAGAGGAGCTCTGGTAGCATAGTGCCTAAGGCACTTGACTGCTCACCAGAAGGCTGGCGGTTCAAACCCACCAGCACTCCTCGGAAGGAAGGTTGGGCAATCCTACTTCCGTAGTGATACTGCCTCGGAAACCCAAGGAGGGGTCGCTATGAGTCGGGGCCGACTCGACGGCAAACAACAACAACAACAACAAACAGTGAAGAAATACATTTCTGGTTTTTAAAGCCACCCACTTGTGGTATTTCTGTTATGCCAGCATGAGCAAACTAAGACATAAGCTTCCACCTCTAATTAGGAAGCAGAAAAAAGGCATACCTAGACATTTCTGGATTTCCAGATTCAAATTTTGAAGGGAACACTTTAAATATTTACTCAAACCTGAAAATGTCCACTGAGATAGCATCACCCATGATTTTTCTTTCCTTAAGGAAGAGCTGAAGCAAGAGACCATGCAGTGGTAACTTGGAGCAAGCTCCATGGAGGGGCTAATTGAGAGTCCTATTGTTTGCTTCTAGGTTCTCCTAGTCCCAGAATGTTCCCAGGAATTGTCTCCCTTCACTGGTGAGGTGGTCTCAGGAAGTTAGGCCTGGTTATAGCTTGGCCTGAGCTTTGCTCATACTATTTCCTCTGTGTTGCTCTGTGTGTCCCCACCCATTTCTGCCATGTGGAATTGGCTACATCCTTCAAGTTCTGCTCCAAAAGACTGTTCTGTAAAGACTTCCTTCCTCCTGCAGCACCCTATCTGCTTCTGTCATGTACTGACATTGCTCATGGTGAGATGAATCTCCTTCCTGCCCTACTCATCTGCAAGCACCTATGTAACCCGGGTGTCACCCATCCCTCATTGTCCAGAGCCTTGCTCCTATTTGCTGAGCTCTCCCCTAAAGAATGTGCTTACACAGTAACCAACCAGTTGCTGTCAAGCCCACTCTGACTCACTGAGACCCCATGTGTGTCAGAGTAGAGCTGTACTTCACAGAGTTTTCAATGGCTGGTTTTTTGGAAATAAGACCATCAGGCCTTTCTGCTGAAGTGCTTCTGGGTGGAATTGAACTGCCAACTTTTCAGTTAGTAGCTGAGTGTGTTAACCATTTGCAGCACTCAGGGACTCCTAAACAACACCATATAGCAATAAAAACAACATGGACATTTTCTTAAGGGCAAATTTATACTACAAAAGCTACAGCAAACAACTTTAAACAAGGATGTGGGGTAGATAGATGGACCACTAGGGTCACAAGCTTACCTTGATGCCTGGTATCAGATTAAGCCCAATAGTTCTTAGCATAATGCTGAGGGAACATGGGAGTGTGAGGCCCTGAAGTGACTGAAACTTAGTGTTTACACACTGGCAAAATAGAGGTCAAAATTATAGTTAGGTTGAGTCACTGAAAGTATTTCTTTCACAATTGAGTACTGTGGTGGTGCTGTGGTTAAGGCATTGGGCTGCTAACCAAAAGGTAGGCAGTTCTAACCCACCAGCTGCTCTGCAGGAGAAAGATGGAGCAGTCTGCTTCCATAAAGATTTACAGCCTTGGCAGTGTTTGCACAGGAGGACAGCTCTGGGGGTGGGAGTACATGGGAGGGAAGGACACAGGGAAGAGGTAACTACAGAGAGGAAGAGGGAAGAGAGCTGTTGTACTGTGGGAAATTGCAGTCAACATCATGACACAAAATGTGTATGAACTGCTATATGGTAAATGAATTTGCTCTGTAAACTTTCACACAAATAACAATGAAAAATTAAAAAAAAAAAATTTACAGCCTTGGAAACTCCATGGGAGTCACTATGAGCTGGAATCTACACAATGGCAGTGGGTTTATATTCATAATATCATTTAATAGCTCATAAGGTCATAACTGCTTCCCCACCCTCTATCAGCCACACCATCTATCCACTCTTCCCACTACCCTACTCTTCTTTTTCATAATTTTTGTGATTATTTTCACTGATTACTTTTCCATAGTAACTTTAGTAGCAAAATAAATATGGTATTTTCATTGGAGTGGCTTTGAATGTATAGTTTAATTTATGGAGAATTGGGTTCTAAAATATTGATTATTTCTATTGCTTTAGGGAAAAAAGAAGACCCTAGATTCAAACATATTCTATTGTTATTGTTGTTAGGTGCTGTTGAGTTGATTCCAACTCCGAACAACAGAACAAATACTGCCTGGTCCTGCGCCAGCCTCATAATCCTTGCTATACCTGAGCCCATTGTTGCAGCCACTGGGTCAATCCATCTCCTTGAGGGTCTTCCCCTTTTTCTCTGACCCTCCACTTTTCCAGCATGGTATCTTTCTTCAAAGACTGGCGCCTTCCGACCACATGACCAAAGTAAGTGAGACAAAGTCTGGTCATTCTCACTTCTCAGGAGCATTCTGGCTGCATTTCTTCCAGGATAGATTTGTTTATTCTTCTCACAGTCCATGACATTTTCAATATTCTTCACCAACACCACAATTCAAAGGCATCAATTCTTCTTCAGTCTTCCTTATTCATTGTCTAGCTTTCACATGCATATGAGGCAATTGGAAATACCATGGCTTGGGTTAGTCTTCAAAGTGACATCTTTGTTCCTTAACACTTTAAAGAGGTCTTTTGCAACAGGTTTGCTCAGTGCAATACTACATCTGATTTCTTGACTGCTGCTTCTATGAGCACTGATTGCGGATCTACTTATTAGGCCTTAAACAGGACAAAGACAAAACAAACATAATCATCTGGATGAGGGAAATGTCAGGATACACACAGTACAGAGACTGATGGAAGCCACCAAATCACATTTGTCATGTAATGGAGTTCATTACATGACAGAGAACAAAGGAAAGATCACAAGATTATGCTCAGTGCTAGGTCAGTCCATCACTGCCGCAGGCAGGATTGCAGAAGGAGAAAGAACCATGACTGGGATATATACACACTTGCAGGTTAAAAAATATGCAATGTTGATTCTGGGGCTTCATCCACCTGGCTATGTGGTAGTCGATGTATGGCTTATGACCACGAGACCCTGAGTTATAGCCACAAAGTGGCGATAAGACAATACTAGGACTCTCAACTTTTAACTTAAATAGATGACATGGCTATTTTTGGTAAATCTTTAAGGATATGCCCAGGCAACTTCCCTAGAATTGACTTGATGGCAAGAGGTTTTGAGTTAGGTGGGGTGCCGTTCAGTTACTTGTCACCTAGACTGCCTTCTTTCATGGCACTGAGACCAACAAAGGAGGCAAATATATCGAGACATTTATTCCTTTGTAGTCTTTGCCTTCAAAATCCCAGACCAGTTTTCCCTTGGAGAGTCCACAGGAGATAATCGCCTCTTCCCTTTTCCCCTTAGGTGATGAGTATATGGTAGGGTCACCAGTGGAGAGGGATACTGCTTTAGTCTGGATCCTCTGAGAAGCAGAGGCCAAGATGGGATTAAACAGGCAACAATTTTATTAAGGGAAATGTCTGTTTAAGAGAAGATGGAGGAGCTGGGGAAGGCAGGCAGAATCATCAGACCCCATCTGACCCCAGGGAAGGAGAAACAGAAGGGAGGCTGGGGGAAGCATCCTAGACTGTAGCAGTGCAGCCCAAAGTAGGTTGACAAGGCTCCAGGATAGGAGTCCTATATGTCCCAGGAGCAGGCTCACCTTTGTCTCTACCAGAGTCAGATATTGAGGGGAGCAGCACAGTGACACAAGTGTAGCCTCAACATAAATGTTAGCAATGGGCCACAGCAGCCGGGGGTCTTGCCAATTACATTCCTACCACCCGATAGTTGAGACCACTTCCTGAGGTATCTGCTGCTACCTTTAGACTGTTGTAGCTGAGAAATAGGGAAATGAAGTTCATTCAGTAGGACTTATAGTCCAAGGATCTTACCCCAAGTCCATCTGCAGCTTGATTTTCAACTTCAGGCCTAGTACTCTCTTTCTGGGACAGGAGACAGTAGGTCAGAAAAAACTTTACAGTTTGACATTTTAAAACAATATTAATGAAGTGTCACGTCTGATAAGCCTGTGTTTCCACACTGGCTCTGCGTTGGTGGGTCATACAATTTTCTGAGCCTCAGTTTCTTCACCTCTGTGTAAGGGTAGTGTAATACCAAACTCAGAGAAGTCCTGAGCATGTGCTGTTTGTGGAAATGCTCAGCAGGAAGCCTGACATAAAATAGGTCCTTGAGAACCAAGCCTGTCCTTTCACTCCCTCTTCACTCTTCTGACCCCTTCCCTCGCAGAGGGAAGGGCCAGGAAAACACTAGATTTGCCTTCCTGCGGAACCTTGTGGTAGGACAAATCACCACATCTGTATAGGTACTGCATGCCTTTGACAGCCTCTCTGTTGTCCACTGGGGAAGTGGCCGCAGTCGACATTGAAATTGGCTGCCTTTCTTTCACACCTCAGCACAGGCTGTGTTGTCAATGTCAACTCTGAAAAATGTACATTCATTTGGGTCAAACTGAATTAGGCAGGCCAGCTGGCATCTGGGAAGTCACATGTTGCTTTCCCAAACCAAATAGAAATTATTTTTAGGTTATTCACTGTTTGGAATTATCCATGCCACAGCTCCCTCTTATTAGGGCATATCAGAAGCCAATTAATGGATATTTAGCAAGCCATTTGCCATTCCCAAGCTTCTGTGTTCTCATTTATGAGAAGAGTGGTCGAAATAGACCAGTCATTCTCAACCCTGGCAGTGCCTTGAAATTGCTTGGGGAGTTTTCAAAAATCCTGATTCCCAGGCCCCTCCCCAGGCCAATTACATCAGAATATCTAGAGTGGGACCCAGGCATCAGTATTTTTTTAAAGCTCCCAGGCAAGTCCATTGTATAGCCCAGGTTGAAAACCAGCATCTTGGTATGTCTAATTCCGGGGACACTGACCTGGAGGAGGATATAGTCTACTTCTAATTTAATTCATTAAAGTGGAATTGTGAGTGAGTGCTCCAGTGTTCCAGCAATTTCATGATTTTATATTCTTCTTAAATTCCCTGTTCTCAATTATGTTCTTCTTTGGCACCTTGATCCCTCAGTGTTTATACTCATTATTAATACTTTTATTCTGCATAAACATTTACCCATGAATCTGTCATATCTTTTGTTTTAATGTAAATATTACTTTTGCAGAAGACAGGTATACATTTCACAGAATTAGTTACCATTCTTTGTTACTCTGTAATAGAAATTAGCTTAGCTTGGTAGTAGAAAACTCATTGTTGCCATAACTTGGGTTTAAAAGCTCTCTCTTAAAGATTATTATTTTTATTAATTTTGACTTTTTTTTTTTTTTTAAATTGAAGAATAACTTACAACGAATAAAGTGTACCTAAGGAAGATAGAGCTCTGGTGGTGCAATGGGTAAGGCATTTGGCTGCTAACCAGAAGGTGGGCTGTTCAAACCCATCAGCTACTCCACAGGAGGAAGATGAAGCAATCTACTTTCGTAAAGATTTATAGCCTTGGAAACCCAATGGTGGTTGCTACAAGTTGGAATCAACTTGATGGTAGTGGGTAAAAAGATAGAAGAATTGATTCATTTGGATTGTGATGTTGAAGAATATTGAATATACCATAGACTGCCAGAAGAATGAATGGATCAGTCTAAGAAGAAATACAACCAGAAGCAAGGATGGTGAGAATTTGGCTCATTTAATTTGGATAAGCATTAGGAAAGATCAATTGTTAGAAAAGAACATTATGTTTGGTAAAGTAGAGGGTCAGCGAAAATGAGAGAAACCCTCAATGACATGGATGACCCAGTAGCCACAACACTGGGCTCACGCTTATCAGTGATCACAAAGCTGGAGTAGGATGGGGCAACGTTTTGTTCTGTTAAACATAACATCTCCGTGAGTTAAAGCCGAAATAGAGGGCAACTAACAACAATCTCAAGTATTGGATGGATTTTTACATATGTGTGTAACTATCACAGATCAAATAACATTTTCAGCAATCCAGAAGGCTCCATTGTGCCCTTTCCAGTTAACTTCCCATCCTCTAGAGGTAACCACTCTTCTGACTTCAGTCATCAGAGATTAAAATGAATCTCTTTTAAGTAAATGCTTAGTCTCCTTGAGGGTCATCCCTCTCCCTTCCTGTTTCCTTCCTCCTTGGGAATAATTTCAGGGATCTTATTGCTCTGGCATCAGGGGAGAGGTCAGTTTCAAGCACTGCTGATCCAATAATCTATTATCTCAACACTCAGTTATCTCAAAACTTGGTAAAAACAACAAGGCATTATTATCTGTCACGGTTTTATGGGTTAACGAGGCTTGGCAGATTCTTCTGCTCGTCTCACTTGAGTTCTCTCATATAGTCACAGTCAGAAGGCAGCTGGAGCTTGGGCTAGAAGGTCCGTGGTGGCTTCTTTATGCTGAGAAAGTACAAATTAGCTCAGGCTAAGAGTGTAAATATCTGCTGGGCCATTCATCAGCCTGGAATAACAGACATGGATAAATTCAGATGCAAAGTTAACAGGAGGCCACATTTCACCCAAGAACATACTGCTATGGCAAAGAGTCAACAACTGAGACCCCATGTCTTCAGAGTAGACTTGCACTCCTTTTGGAAACAGTTCCTCTGGCCTGTCTTCCAAGGTACCTCTGGGTGGGTCCAAGCAGCCAACCTTCAATTGGTAGTTGAGTGTTTAACCATTGGCACCACCCAGGGATTCCTTTGAATAACTACTTCTTTCTTAGTCACTGAGAAATTTTGTTGTTGTTGTTGTTAGGTGCTGTCGAGTTGTTTCCGACTCATAGCGACCCCATGCACAGCAGAACGAAACACTGCCCGATCCCGCGCCAGCTCCATGATCCCTGCTATGCTTGAGCGCATCATCGCAGCCACTGTGTCAATCCATCTCTTTGAAGGCCTCCCCCTCTTTCATTGACCCTCCACCCTACCAAGCCTGACATCCTTCTCCAAGAAATGGTCCCTTCTGACAACGTGACCAAAATAGGTGAGACGAAGTCTGGCCATTCTTGCTTCCAAGGAGCATTTCAGGTGCACTTCCTCAAGGACAGATCTGTTAGTTCTTTTAGCAGTCCATGGTACTTTCAGCATTCTTCACCAGCACCACAACTCAAAAGCATCAACTCTTCTTTGGTTTTCCTTAT
>NW_006921590.1:23641785-23646711 GCF_000298275.1 Orycteropus afer afer
CTCTTCCTTCTTACTAGTCTGTCTCACTCTGTAAGGTGGGCTGATACCTGTGCACCATGTGCATCCCACTGGGTTTGGAACACCAGTGGCTCAGCCTCAAAACTCACATCAACATGTCACCATGGTAGGACAAACTGACAGACAAGTTTGTCTCCCTGTTGGAAACCTCTCGTACCACCCTTCCCTTGGTCCCTGCAGTTGACTCCTCCTCTGTTTGGGTTCCTGGGCCTTTTAATCCTCTTTCTCCTTGTCTCCCACCCTGCTGCTTTGGGCGTGCCTAAGTTCCCTCTCCTCACCTGGATCCCTGTGGCTGATTTTGGTCATTAAATTTTAGACTTTCAGAAACTTTCATCTGTAAAAAGCGCACATCTACCCTTACCTGGAGGATATATGTCAGTTTGACACTGAGGAGCAGCCTTGACTTACACAACTCAAGTGCAGAATTTCAAATAAGGGGATTTTGGACACAGCATTCACCTTTGTCTTAAATCTATGGAATCAAGACCACAAGGCTTTGGATTTGCCTCATGAATCAGACCTGATGTTGACCCTTTACATAGCCTGCTCTGCCTTGAACCTATCAAAATTATATGTCAATACTAAAAATCACTTAATTACACACTTTAAAATGATAAATTTTATGTATGTGAATTTATAGTATCTCAGTTAAAAAAATATATATAGATGTTGAAAGAATTGGAACACAATATATGGTTTTGAAGGAGCTCTGGTAGCATAGTGCCTAAGGCATTTGACTGCTAACCAGAAGGCTGGTGGTTCAAACCCACCAGCCACTCCTTGGAAGGAAGATGGGGCAAACTACTTCTGTAGCGATACTGCCTCAGAAACCCAAGGAGGGGTCGCTATGAGTCGGGTCCAACTGGATGGCACATAACATCAACAATATGGCTTTGAAATAACAGTTTGTTGATATTCCCTAGGCCAGCCAGGCACAGTATTGTCTTATTCCCACTGACCATCTCCAAGCAGATCTACATTGCTCTGGCTTTGTAACTAGACGAGGATACCACATTCATCCTCCTCTTTCCCCATCCTCTGCCAGCAAACCCTTCATCCTTCTTGAACCTTCTCATCCACTCTCACTTTTCCTCATCTACATAATACACATATATTCTCCAAATGCTTTGCATGAAAGTTGTTACTTGATGTCACTTCACACTGAGTTTCCTTAATGACTTCAATTTAATAAAATCATTTTTCAATTTAAAAACAAACAAAACAGTTTGCTTCATTAATATTTCACCTAAACTCCATCTGTGGTTGTTAGGGTATGGGTCAATTTGGCTGGGGCTGGTTTTGAGTGTCTGGGCAGCTGGATGTAGTTATTCCCCATGATGAGACCAGTAATCAACTCCATGGTGGAATCTGCTGTGAGAAGCTGAGTAGCTGCCTTAAGGAATGTGATTTGCTTCTGATATATAAGAAGAAGCTTTGAGAAAGGTCTCTAGCTTTTTGGAACACTTGGATCCTGCTTTTATCTGAGTCTTTATTCAGCAGCCTGCCATCTTGGCTGCTGATCTTAAGACTGTTTCTGGACTTAAACTATTAGCCTGCCATGTTGCTTAATAATCTTGAGACTGTGCCCTGTAACTTGTTGAGCTTGGGTTTGTCAGCCTCAGCAGCCAGCAGCTGCCTGAGTTAAGAGACACATCCAGCCTCAGTGAGCCAGGAGCAAGAGGCAGAGTTGATGCCCAAAGTCGAAAGGCCTTCACCCACCCCCTAGAGCTGACACTTTGAAATCAGACTTCTAGCCTCCTAAACTGTAAGAGAGTAGATCCCTGTTTGTTGAAATCACTCACTTGTGGTATGTCTGTTATAGCAGCACTAGAGAATCAAAACACTATCCTTAACCTACCTCCTGCAATAACTTGACTTTTTCTTTGGTGAGATGCCTCATGATTCCTCTGCTGTGTTGTCTCTCTCATTATAGTCGGTCAGTAAGTCTGACTTTGTCAGAATACAGGTTTGTTCCTAGAAGTCTTAAGTGGACTGGCCAAGGACAGCTCACTTGTTTAATGCCTCAGACCTCTCTCCATGGTCTCTTTTCATGCATGGTATGTCCTCTTCAGGGCCTCTCCACATGGTTTCTCTCTCTCGCAGGATAGCTGGTCTTTTCTCTGACCATCATGAGTTGCAAAGTGAAAGCTATTAGGCTTTCTTAAGGCTTAGGCTTTAACAAGCATAGCATCACTTCTCTTATTGGTTAAGGTCAGCTGAAGGGCCAACTCAGATTCAATGGTTGTGACTATTTGGAGGTGTGGTTCATATGGTGCCATCTTTGGAGACCAGATACCACAACTGGCCTCTTCCCTCATGACATGGCCATCCTGAGGCCACATCTGAGTTCCAGCCTCACACCTTACTGATCTCTTAATGACGTTCATTTTTTGCAAGTCACTGGACCTTTTCCAGTTAGTTTGCCATCTGCTCAGCCCTTCCAGCTTCTTTTGGGAACATAGAATGTTTCTGGACACATTCCTCACACTATGCTGGTATGTAAGAGTCTACGGGGACTACCCTTAGGCCCATTTGTCAGAACATTTCCCTCACACATTACAATGCTACCACCGGGTGCCATGTTGGATATGGTCTTCTCCTTGAGTTCCACACTCTGGGGAGTCAGGCAATGTTCCCTTTTGTTCTCAGATTCCCCAGACTGGGCTGCACCTATCTATCCCCTGAAATAGTGAATACCACTGGCTCAATGATAGGAGGACTTTGGAACATCAAGAAAAAAAATGTAAAAGTCTCTAAATTGTATAATACAACATTTTTCAGGAATGTTCTAACAGTGAGGACTATTCTGTTTCAGTAGCTATTAATATTGATTATTGTTTTTTAAATCTGAATGTGAGATAATAAATGATAATAATTTTGCATAACCCTTAAGAGCTTTCATAGAAATAGTTTCATTACATCTTCACAACAATCTTTTGACAGGAGCTATTATCATTCCCCCATTATAGATCAGGAAGCAGGCCCAGCAAAATTAAGCAACTTTTCCAAGGGATTTTACTGTGGCATTTTATCTTGAAGAGTAGAATATTAAAGACAAAAGATTTGACAGAAAATAAATGGGTCTGTGATCTTGAAATCAGAACTTCTGAATTTTTTCTCTTTGATTATTGAGTATTGTAAAATACTAAAAGAAAACAAACTCACTGCCATTGAGTCAATTCTGACTCATAGCAACCCCATTGGGTTTCTAAGGCTGCAAATCTTTACAGAGCAGACTGTCTCATCTCTCTTCCACAGAGTGGCTGGTGGGTTCAAACCACCAACCTTTTGGTTAGCAGCCAAGTGCCTTGACCACTACACCACCAGAGCTCCTTTGTAAAATACTGGATGTACAATGTATACAATACAGGAGGATTATGTCAAGAGTAGCAGTGCTAAAGTAATAAAGAAATAGATCTCAAGTTTCTGTTCAATCCAACATGTATTTCAAC
Source organism: Orycteropus afer afer (assembly GCF_000298275.1). Classification (NCBI taxonomy): domain Eukaryota; kingdom Metazoa; phylum Chordata; class Mammalia; order Tubulidentata; family Orycteropodidae; genus Orycteropus; species Orycteropus afer. Next base: position 23,645,256 of record NW_006921590.1, read on the forward strand.
CCTAAAAAATCACTGCGGAGGACTTCCAGTAAGATGGAGGAATAGGCAGACAAGTGACACACCCTCTTCAACAAAAACAAGAAAAACCAATTGACAGGGATATAAAAGATAATCCTGGAGCCCTGGGCTTTGAAATGAACTATACAGAAGTGGATTAGGCACCAACTAGTGGAAAAACCTGAACGAAAACAGTGAGTACAGAGACAGTCAGAGATTTGGACTGTCAGTTACTCTGATGGGACCAACAGCCTGAATATTTCCACGTAGTGTTGGGACCCGAGACTTGACCTAAAGATCAGCCCTGGTCACCAAAGGCTGCAAGGACGACTGCGCTGGTGGCCCATGACTAGTAACGGAAAAAGCAAGGAGGGAGACAACCTGAGCTGTTGACTTTCTGCTGTCTGGAGGGCACAGCCATTTTGATTGTTTACATGTGGCAGCCATTTTGAATATTTAAAGTGACCAAGAGTGTAGCCATTTTGAATGTTTACAAGTGGTGGCCATTTTGGATATTTAAAGTGAGTGAGGGCACAGCCATTTTGAATGTTTACAAGTGGCAAACATTTTGGATTTTAAACTGACAGTATTCTCATTCAGATTCCAGGGACCTAAGAATAGGTTCTGTTTGCCAAGGTCAGCAGGGACATACAAGAAGCTGATAACAGGAAAGGAGATAGGTGGTGAGTGTATAAGTGCTGTCAACTAGTGAATAGAGAAGCACAGTACTCTGCTTGTGTAGATAACATACAAACAAAACAAAGAAAACAAAAATTGTGGGCAAGCCACTCCAGCATACAATTACCAATTAAATACAAACACAAAAAATGTCACAATGCCTCAGAGAAAACAGAGCATCACAGTCCACACAAAAAAGCAAGATAAAGCAGGAAAAACAAGAGACTGGGATACAGACCCAAAACAGATCCCTGAGGAAGATGCAGCTTTGGAACTCCCTGATAAGGAATTCAAAAGATTATATTTAGATATCTTCAACGAATTGAGAGATAGATTAAGGAAAACACAGAGAAAACCCTAGAACAATTTCAAAAGACAATACAAGAACAGAATGACAAAATAAATGAAAAATGAGAAATGATACAAAATCTACACACAGAAATCCAGATTAATACTAAATTTTCAGAAATAGAGAAGTCACTGAATGGGCAAAGGAGCACAACTGAATCAATGGAAGACAGAATTAGGGAGATTGAAGGCAAATACCTGAACACTTCTTTGGAAAGGGATCAATCCAAAAAAAGATCAAAACAAAATGAAGAAAGCCTAAGGTTCATGTGGGATACCATTAAAATGAATAAGTTACATGTCATCAGAATTCCAGAACAGGAAGAGACAAATAAAACCACAGAGAAAATTGTCAAAGATTTGTTGGAAGAGAATTTTCCTGGTATGATGAAAGATGAGAATATATCCATTCAGGACATCCAACGAACCCCAA
>NW_006921590.1:23648033-23655834 GCF_000298275.1 Orycteropus afer afer
GGGTTTGAACTGCCAGCCTTCTGGTTAGCAGTCAAATGCCTTAGGCACTGTGTCACCAGAGCTACTGTGTGACAAAATGTGAGCCTCTGGATGGCTCATTCAAGAAAAAACGCAAGATATTTTCTGCCCTTGGACAGCCAATGGAGCCACTAGACACACTGAGCTTTGATTCGACGAAATTGATAAAGAGTAAAATGCAGGGGAGATGGAGTTTCTCAGATTGGAGGAGAGTGTGAGGCGGACAGCTTCAAGAATGTGAGAGCATTCGGGGCTGTGAGCCATGCCTACTTAAGAGAGAAATCTAGCTCCCAAACAATAATGACACAGGGCAGTGTGCCTCTGTGCATCTGGATATGTTCCTCAAATGCACAGCAACACAGAGCTCAACTGAACAGAAGGTAGCTTCAGTAGACCCTGCAGATGGGGCAGGAAAATGCTCACCAAAGACCGTGACTTTAGGGTTGTAACTTTTAAAATTGACTCCCAGTAGGACTTTTAATACATCTTGGCCCTGCCTTTACGTTATTATGCAATAAACACTTTGCATTCGTTATTTTCTAACAGCCAGACTCCATTTTCAATAATAATAATAATAATAAAAACATCGATTACTGGTTGACTGGAGACAGAGAGAAATCACCAACAAAAACCAGACTGTATGTCAATGTGATCTGTTTGGGCCCCCTTTGCCTCTTCTGTCCTTTCCCTGCTCTCCAGCCTTGCCGCTTGTGGCATAGCACCACCAGAGCTCCTTGAACTATTTTTATGATCCCATCTTACCTCCAGGAGCTCTGGTGGAGGTGTGTGGTTAAAGCATTGGGCTGCTAACTAAAAGGTCGGAACATCAAACCCACCAGCTGCTTTGAGGGAGAAAGATGAGGCAGTCTGTACCTGTAAAGATTGACAGATTTGGAACTCTGGCAGTGTAGTGCCTAAAGCACTTGACTGCTAACCAGAAGGCTGGCAGCTCAAACTCACCAGCCACTCCTCTGAAGGAAGGTTGGGCAATCTACTTCTGTAGTGATACTGCCTGAGAAACCCAAGGAGGGGTCGCTATGAGTCGAGTCCAACTCTACAGCACATAACAACAACCTGAGGTAGTTCAACTCTTTCCTAAAGAGTCACTGAGTCAGAATCGACTGGATGGTGGTGGATTTGGTTGATCTTACCTTCTGCTATAGATTGAAATGTGACTCCCCAAAATATGTATTAGAATCCCAATTCTTATTCCTGTGGATATTTTGTTTAGAAATAGGGGTTTCTCTGTTATGTTAATGAGAGCATATCTATGTAGGGTGTGTCCTAAACTGAGCCACTTCTGAGTTATTAAAAAAAGCAGATTAGATATAAATGCAAGCACAAATGGGAGTGGACGGCTGCCAGTGAGGATCACCAAGGAACCGTGACTTACTGGGCTAGCTGCAGAAACCAAAAGATACGAGGATCTTCTCCCAGAGTACACAGAGAGGCTTTTTCTAGAGTTGGTGCCTTGAATTCGGACTTCTAGCCTCCAAAAGTGTGAGGTAATACTTTTCTGTTCTTCAAAGCCACTCATTTACAGTATTTTTGTTACAGCAGCACTGATAACTGAAACACCCACCCATTTCCTGAGGACCTCACAGTTATGTTTGGTAGCTCTGTATATCAAGAAACAGGTTATCACATAACCCATGGTAACTGGATGGAAAAATTTTCTCCCTCTGATGCTTAAAAAAAAAGTCACCTGTTTCTCTGATCCCGAACTTGGTGTGTATAGATTTTGGGCTTGGAGATAATCCTGTCTTTGCGGCTGAGTACTTTTAAAGTGCTTTAAGACCTTAAGGAGTGGATTAAATAGAGAACATACTGAGGCCTCAGGTTTGCACAATTTGTTCTACCACAGCCTGAAGGAGAGGGAGTGCTGTTAGAGCTCCGTCAGCACTCAACGACCACGCCACACACCAGGGTACCCAACAGGAGATTTTATTAAAGAGGCGAAAGGGCGCCTGCACTGAGGAAGGACAGAAGAAGAAGAGGAGGAAGAAGAAGAGAAGAAGAAAGAAAGGAAGACTAGAAGAAGAGAAGAAGAGAGAGAGGAAGAAGAGGAAGAGGAAGAGCAGGAAGAGGGTGGTCTTATATAGACCTGGGGTTAGGAGGTTGTACATCAGAGCTGGGGGAAGAGGTCTTAACCTATCAGAGGCTATGTTGCCTTTTAAAATATGCGCCTTGCAGGAAGCTCAGTTTCGACTTCCTTTAACTGACTTATGACCTTGGGCGGGGCAGCAGGGAATGAAGAAGAACCCGGAAGAGCCATGCAAGATGGCGTGGCATATCTCTAACAAGCGCTTCCTCCTCATGTAAATACAGGGCCTCTTGAAGCACAGAATGGAGTTCTGGAGGCATAATGGTTAAAGCATTCAGCTGCTAACCAAAAGGTCAGTGGTTCAAACTCACCAGCCACTCCTCAGGAGAAAGATGAGGTGACCTGCTTCTTTGAAGACTTATAGCCTTGGAAACCCTATGCCCTCTACTCTGTCCTATAGGGTTGTTAAGAGTCAGAATTGACTCAAGGGCAGTGAGTTTGGTTTGGTTTGGGAGCACAGACCCAAAAGCAGCATGGGGCCACAATGTCTGTGTTCTCCTCCATCTCCTATGTTATTCTTTCTCCTAAGCAGCCAGTCTCAGCTCATCGGTGATTCTAAAACACTCCTCAGCAGCTCCTGATAACCAAGAAGAGCAAGCTTGCAGTTCAGTGCTGCAACAGAACAGGACAGAAAAGGTAGCCCCAAGGTGGGTGGATAGGAGATAATTTCATTCATACTGGCCAAGATGTCTCTTTCCTCCATGGGAATGGAAGTGTGCATGATCACATGTGTCAAGGGGAAGGCCACCTCTCACCCTCTGACTCCAGAGTCTTGATCTACAATGGCCCATGAGTGTGTGAGTGTGTTAGGAACAGTTCCATCCCCCACCCCCCCCAGGCACTTGTCAAACCACACAGCTGTACACCACTGATTCTCCCTTTAGCTAGACACAGACCAGAAAATGATCATTTGTCTTCACCTTGGGACAAATCACATTGTTAGGTGGGTATCCCTTCCCACTCCATCCAGTCTCTGCAAATAAAAGAGGAACCCTAAGGAGCTCTAGGAGCTCTGGTGGCATAGTGCCTAAGGTATTTGACTGCTAACCAGAAGGCTGGTGGTTCAAACCCATCCGCCACTCCGAACCCAACAGCCACTTTTCAGAAGGAAGTTTGGGCGATCTACTTCCAGAGTGATACCACCTCAGAAACCCAAGAAGGGGTCACTATGAGTTGGATCTGACTTGAAGCAGTGAGTTTGGTTTTGGTTTTAAAGAGCTCTGGTGGCATAGTGCCTAAGGCATTTGACTGCTAACCAGAAGGCTGGCAGTTCAAACCTACCAGTTGCTTCTTGGAAGGCAGATCAGGCAATCTACTTCCTTAGTGATACAGCCTTGGAAACCCAAGGAGGGGTCACTATGAGTCGGATCCGACTGGATGGCAGTGAGTTTGGTTTTTGGTTTTTATGATGGTGGTGGAAGTGGTGTGCTGGTGTGAATGGAGTGGGAATGGTGGTGTTCTTCCAATAAATATGTGAAAATAAAATTTTGCAAAGCGGTCTGTGCAAACAGTGGAGTCCCTAGGTGGTGTGAACAATTAAGTGCTCAATTATTGGCTGAGAGGTTGTCTGCTTGAGCCCACTCACTGCACCTTGGAAGACAAACCTGGTGATCTGCTTCTGACAGGTCGCAGCCTTGAAAACCCTACTCTGCACACATGGGGTCGCCAGGAGTCAGAATCACCTCAACAGTAGCTAGTAATAACAGAGGGCAAACAGTGAGCTAGGAAAAACGATTTAGACCAGCTAGAAGAGTTTGCAGGAGTTCTGGTAGCATAGTGGCTAAGACACTTGACTGCTAACCAGAAGGCTGGCGGTTCAAACCCACCAGCCACTCCTCAGAAGGAAGATGGGGCAATCTACTTCCATAGTGATACTGCCTCAGAAACCCAAGGAGGGGTTGCTATGAGTCAGGTCTGACTTGACGGCACATAATGACAACAACAACAACAGAAGAGTTTGTGGTGAATGTCAACTAAGTTCCTTTTGGATTCACCCTAGGGGAAATCTAGGACAAACCCCTTGCCCCACTGAGAGATTGAGGGCTGGGATTCATTATGCCCTTCGGCAGCTTAACAAATATTTTGAACTCATTTATTACTGTGATTCTTGAAATAAATAATATCAAGAAACTGGATTGGCTCAGGATTCAGGATGTTGTCCCTTCCTATGGGCTTCAGTTAAAGAGCCATTAGTCCACAGTTTGTCATAAACAATTTTGAGTTCTCCTCTGAGGTCCTCAGCTCTCCCATTTCCCGTCATAAAACCTGCTGCTGTGCTTTCTCCCTATACCTTCAGAGCTGAATGATTTTTGGGCTCCAGCATCTCTGGGTCTGGTTTTAGGTAAATGCAAAGATGATTGGTGTTCCCTTAGGGATCTAGTCTCAGCCTGAAGGCCCAGAAACACTGGATGACATCTGGCTTGGGTTGTCATTCGGCAGCCTGCAGGTTCAGGTCTTATCTTGCCAGTAACTGCTCCAGCCTGCCAGACAATGACCTGAATCTTTGCTCCTCTCTTCAGAACCTCACACAAGCCTCAATTTTCTCATATGTAAAATGGGGATTATGATTCTAGTCCCACTGCCTCATTTGTAAGCATCAAATGAAAAAAAATCATGATAAAAAATATTTTATAAAAAATAAAGCTTTATTCCTCCTGGGTGGTGCTACAGTGAAGCACTCAATTACAAACCACAAGTTTGGCAGTTTTAATCCAACAAAAAAAGCATTAGAAGAAAGACCTGGGTGATCTACTTATGAAAGATCACCAAAAACCAAACTCACTGCCATCGAGTTGATTACGACTCATAGTGACCTCCTTTGGGTTTCTGAGGTGGTAAATCTCTATGGAAGTAGATTGCCTACTCTTCCTTCTGTGGAGTGGCTGGTGGGTTTGAACCACCTAGTTAGCAGTCAAATGGCTTAGGCATTATACCACCAGAACTCCTTATGAAAGAACACAGCCATTGAAAATCCTATGGAGCACAGTTTTACTCTTACAGACATGGAATCTCTATGAGTTGGAACAGAATCAGCTGCAACTGATGGTAACATAAGAATAATTTATTTATCATATCAGTAATATGTGTTTATTGTATAAAACATAGATAAGGAGGCTGTAAAAATGGAGTCTCGCCAGTGAGTACCGTGTTTTTTCCCTCTGGCATCTAAGAACTTTAAGAACTAGGTACAACAGTTTGAATTGAGATTTTTGGTGCTCTGAACAGCTCACTGATCCAGATTGCACCAAACACAGAAGAGCAGAATTGGAGGAAAGGTACAGGGAGATTCTTTTAAGAAAGAGCTGCTGACAGAAGACAAACGGGCACCTAAGAGAGACCATTGGAAACCTTTCTGGGGCAGTCACCTTCCGGGTGGAGGCGGCAGCCTTTGATCCCCAAGCCAAGAACGAGTTCACTTATAGCAGCTTACCAGCGACCAATAGAATATTCCAGTGGGCAGTGGCAAAGACCTGTCTCTAGCAGCTGATTTTGTCAGTAATTTGGGAGGTGAGGGGGCAGTGGGTCATGGACACCATTGCTGTTACACAGGTGGAGATCTCACTGGTGCACCAGAAAGGCTAACTCCCTCCCCTCCCAGCAGATTACAGAGCGGGTTTGGGTCAGACTGGGAGACACCATGCTTTTCTTTGCCATGGTTATCGGGACCACAGATCACTGGCAGGTACTCCTCCGAATCCACCACAGCTAAAATTGTGTGAATCTTTGGCGCCACAGGTGGGCGATATTGCAGACAAACTCCAGAGCTGACCATTGCTGGTTGGGCGGGATTGCATTACCACCATGGGCAGACGGGGTACGGAGAGCAGAAAAACTGCAGGTGAGCATGCTCACTCGAATTTTGCCCTGGAGCCATGCTTTGGCGCTGCGGGGCTGCAGAGGCGGGGGCTTTGAGTGTGCATGAAATTGGCAGAAATTTGTGAACCTCTAATAATACGAATCTTCCCTGAGATTGAGTCGTGGTCTTGCAAATAAATACATCATAAGTAAGAGCCTGCTCAGGCACTCCCCCAAGTCCAACACACCTGAAATTGTATGCATCTTTGGTGCTGCAGGTGGGCAGTATCACAGACAAACTCCAGAGCCCACCGTTGGCGGTCTGGCTGGATTGAGTCAGCACCGCGGTCAGAAGGGGCACAGAGAACAAAGAAACTGCAGCTGAGCCCAGTCCCTGAATTTTGCCTTGGAGCCGCGCTTTGGCACTGTGGAGTGTGCCTGAAATTAGTGGAAATTTGTGACTCTCTAACAAGAGAAATTTTTTCCTGAGGTTGAGCTGTGGTCTCACAAATAAATATGCCATCAATAATACTCAGCTCAAAGCCCTAGAAACCGACCCTAGCAACACTAAGCTTTCCTTCTTCTGCTCCCACCTTCTCCACCAATAACTTCACTCATTCAGTAGAATAAACCATATTCAGCCAATTACCATAAAACCTCATGCTTCGAATTCTAAACCCTCTGTACGAAAAACGGAAACACATATCCACATTACACACAGTGATTCCACCATCACAAAGAAAACAGCAGAGTAACCCAACACACCGGAATCAGTATTAAGATAAAACACACCAGCTTCAGCTTTTCAAAATATTAAACAGTAAAACCAAGACAAAACAAATCAACACGTAACCAGCAGCTAGAGACAACCTAAAGAGACAACGCTCTACCAGATTCCAAGGGCTTAAGAAGAAGTTCTGCTTTCCAGTAACCCCAAGAACTCTCCGAACCAGCACTACACAACTGAAAATGTCTTAGTTTACACTTTTTTTTTCTTTCTTCTTCTCTAGTGATTAACCCTGTTACTTGTTGGGTTTTTTGTTTTGTTTTGTTTTTGCTTTTTTTTTTTTTCCTCTTTTCTGTTTGCTAGTTTGTTTTCTTTCTTCATTATTCTCCTTCTCTAACTTTTTTCTTTTAGTGACCTATCCCCAGATTTTGCATATTTACCTGTTTTCTTTTCTCCACTTTTTCTTTTTTTGGGGGAGATTACTGTTCCCTTGTGATTTCAGGGTGTATTTTTTGTCTATGTGCTTTAGTTTTTCCTATGGTTATTCAATTGTAATTTTTGCCTAACTGAGTGGGAGAAAAAACAGTCCTCATAAGATACAAGTAACCCACACCTCCTGCAACTTCCCTTACTGAGCAAGAGCCAGCACCTCCTTCTCCACCAGTGGGCCAATGATAAAAAACACACCAAGAAGAGCCTGAATCACCCTTGGCTGCTCTTCACAAACAATTAACAGAGATCTTAATACAATACCATGATGCCTCAGAGACAACAGACCATCACAGTCCACACAATGAAGCAAGATAAAGGAGTAGAAATAAGGGAACAGGTTACAGATCCAGGACACATCCCTGAGGAAGAAGCAGCATTGGAGCTCTCTGATAAAGAATTCAAAAGAATTATATTTAGGTATTTTAAAAGGATTGAAAGACAGACCAAAGAAAACACAGAAAAAAACGTAGAAGAATTTTGGAAGAAAATACAAGAAAAAAATGTCAAAATAAATGAAAAATTAGAAATAATTCTAAATCTGCAGATAGAAATCCAGAAGATTAATACTAAATTGTTAGAAATAGATAACACATTGGAAGGGCAAAGGGGTAGAATTGATGAAATAGAAGACAGAATTAATGAGATTGAAGACAAATACCTGAATA
>NW_006921590.1:23662717-23676790 GCF_000298275.1 Orycteropus afer afer
GGGAGAAAGAAGGGCTGCTTATGCACAGGGAGACAGCTCAGGGGACAGGAGCCCATGGAGGGATGGACACTGGGAAGAGGTAACTGTGGGGAGGAGGAGGGAGGGGAGCTGTTGCATTGTGGTAAACTGTGGTCAATGTCACGAGACAAAGTGTATATGAACTGCTGTATGGAAAGTGAATTTGGTCTGTAAACCTTCACCCAAATCACAATAAAAAACAAAAAACATAGATAAGGAAAAATGGGGGAGTTAAATGATAAGAATAAAATATAAATGGGTTTGTAGGTCAAATACATTTAGGAATAAAAACAAAGTTCATGGGTTTCTTTAATGAAGGACTTCTCAGTGCCTTTGGTATGCTGACATAGGCTATAAATTTCCAAGAGGAACATAAATGCAGTGTTTCCTCAATTTATTTGAACTTCTCTGCTCTTTACACATAGAGTATCTCTTAGAATGGGTACGCCTTCTAGCACAGTTTAGGAAACCCTGTTATTGGATTAGGTAATTGTCACCATGGCACATAACAACAACAACAACAACATAGATTTCTCAAGGAGCTCTGGTGGTGTAGTGCCTAAAGCACTTGACTGCTAACCAGAAGGCTGGTGGTTCAAACCTATCAGCCACTCCACAGAAGGAAGGTTGGGCAATCTACTTCCATAGTGATACTGCCTTGGAAACCCAAGGAGGGGTTGCTATGAGTCAGTGCCGACTGGACGGCACATAACAACAACAACAACATAGATCTCTCAAGGCCAGCCCAAGGCAAATCTCTTCCCTGAAAGTGAGAAAAATCAAGCTCCCTGCCTTGGAAATGTAACTGTGCAAACTCAGTGGCTAAATGAGTATAGTTAGTCACATTAGACTTACTCGTTCTTTGGCTTCTCTGACAGACCTTTGCCTTGTATTGTGAGGTTCCATCAGTTCTGGCTCTTATTTAAGCCCAGGTTGCCAGGGGACAGGGAAGGAGCTGTGAGGAGGGGCTTTCCCAGGCTTCTCAGCTGCCCAGTCTTGTCTCCTGCTTGCAAAAGCAGCTGCTGGTGGGCGGTGGCCAGGACTCTGCTTAACTGAATCGTCCTTAATTCTGGGTCAAAAGAACCAGGCTCTCAGCTCCGTTTTTCTGCCAGGACTGATCAGTAACTGCTAACTCCCCTCAGTACACCCTGTGCGCCAAGGACTTGTTGGACTTTCTACTTGCAAGAAGTAGGCTTTTTTTTTCTTCTTCTTCTTCTTTTGTTCCTAAGGTTGCAAAGAATCAGATTTTGTAGGAAATTTTTTTATTTCTAAATTAAAAATTAAATTATGCACATTGTAAAAATTTGAAACAATGCAAATATGCATGAAGTTGAAAAGAAAGATCTCCCTCATCTTTCCCTCAGCCCACATACTTTCATCCCCATATGTTTGATGTATGTCTTTCTAGATCTTTTTTCTTATATAAATAATAGACAAATGTTTATTTGTTCAGATGTTTGGTCAGATGTACTGCCACTGTCTTAACACATTCAACTTTTCAAGTCAGTGTATAAATATCAACTACCAGTTGCTGCGGGGATGTGAAATGGTACAAACTGCTGTAGCAAACAGTCTGACAGTTCCTTAAAAAGTTAAACATAGAACTCCCATACGACCCAGCAATTCCACTCCTACATATATACCTACCAGATTTGAAAGCAGGGACTCAAGTAGTTACTTGTACACCAATATTCACTGCAGCACTACCCACAGTAGCCAACAGATGGAAACAACCCAAGAGTCATTCAACAGATGGTTAAATAGGCTATGGTACATACAAACAGTGGAATATTACTCAGCCATAAAAAGAAATGAAGTCCTGACACATGCTATGATAAGGATGAATCTTAAAAATATTATGCTGAGTGAAATAAGTTAATCACAATAGGACAAATATTGTATGATCCCATTGGTATGAAATATCCAGAAAAGGCAAATGCAGAGAGACAAATGTAGATTAGTAATTACCACTGAGAGAGGCTGGGGGAGGACGTTATTAATGAATACATACCCAATTTCTGTTTAGGGTGAAAAGAATTTTTTGGAAATAGACAGCAGTGATGGTTGTTCAACATGGTAAGTGTAATTAATTTTGGTGTATTCTTAAAAATGGTTAAAATGGCAAGATTTATATTTTATCACAATAAAATTTTTACAATACAAACTACGTTTTTCTTTTTTAAGTCATTTATTAAGGGTTTGGTAAAACTCACCTTTTTATTTATTTATTTTTCTTGTTTTATTATTGCCTACCCCTTCACCCAAGTTAATATGTTAGGAGCTCTGGTAGCATAATGCCTAAGGCACTTGACTGCTAACCAAAAGGCTGGCGGTTCAAACCCACCAGCCACTCCTCGGAAGGAAGGTTGGGCAATCTACTTCTGTAGTGATACTACTGCCTTGGAAACCCAAGAGGTGTCACTATGAGTTGGGTCCGACTCGATGGCGCATAACAACAACAACAACCCTCTAGTTAGTGATTTTCCTTCCCTTGTTCTCACACCTTTGGTAACCATCAAAGAATATTTCTTTTTGTTTGAAACCCTTTTCTTGACTTTTTACAATAGTAGTTTCATACAATATTTGTCTTTTTGTGATTGACTGATTTCACTCAGCATAATGTCTTTTAGGTTCAACCAGGTTCTGAGATGTTTTGCAGATTCATCATTGTTCTTTAACATTGCATAGTATTCCATTGTGTGTATGTATCATAGTCTGTTTAACTATTCATCTATTGTTGGGCATTTAAGTTGTTTCTATATTTTTGTTATTGTGAATAGTGCTGCAGTGAACATAGGTTCAACATATGCATGTATCTGTTCATGTCACAGCTCTTATTTCACTATGATACCTATCTAGTAGTAGGATTGCTGGATCATATGGTATTTTTATTTCCAGATTTTTAAGGAAGTTCCATAATGTTTTCCACAGTGGTTGCACCATTTTACAGCCCCACACCCAGTGTATGAAAGATCCAGTCTCTCCACACCCTCACCAGCTTTTGTTGTTTTCTGTCTTGTTGAACTTTGCTATTACTGCTGGGGTGAGATGATATCTCATTGTTGTTTTGATGTGCATCTCTCTAATGGCTAATGATCACAGCATTTATTCATGTGTTTGTTGGTTGCCCATTTGTTCTTGGCTGTGTTTTCTTAGCTGAAGTGTATGTTCATGTCCTCTGCCCATTTTTTAATTGGGTTATTTATCTTGTTTCTTCTTTGGTGAAGATATCTGTTCACATCTTTTGCTCATTTTTAAAAATTGAGTTTTTGTTTTACTACTATTGAGTTAGAAAAGTTCTTTATATATTCTGGATACAAGCCCTTCATCAGATATGGGTTTTGAAGATATTTTTTTCTAATCTGTGACTTGTCTTTTCAATATAACCTTGGCTTTTGAAGAGCAGAAGTTTTAAGATTTTGGTGAAGTCCAAATTAACATTTTTTTCCTTTTATGGTTTGTGCTTCTTGTGTACCATATAAGAAATCTTTGCCTAGGCCAAGGTCACTATGATTTTCTTCTAGAAGTTTAATAGATTAACCTCTTACATTTAGGTTGATAATCGACATTGACGCTTATTTTCATAAATGGTATAAGGTAAAGCTTAAAGTCTATTTTGCATATGGAAGTACAATTTTTCCAGCATCATGTGTTGAACAGACAACCTTACTTTTTAATGACTGCATAATGTTCCACTGAATGGCACATGGACAGTGGGGCTTTTCCACTCTGAGACTGTAATGAGCATCCTTGAACCTAAACCACCAGGCAGTTGTACGAATATTTCCATGGAACTACTGGGCCATATGGTACATTTTCAGCTTTGAATGGTACCATCAGGTTATCCTCCAGTGTACCCTCCCACCTATAAGGTCTGAGAAGGCAGGCGCTGACTTTTACTTTAATGATGCAAGCCTTTCTCAAATCTCAAATAGTTTCTTTCCAGAGAAATCTAATGGATTCTGATCCTTTCCACAAGGATTTATAGAAAGGTGACCTTTGTCAATTAAGGTAACTTTATAGGAAAAGGGCTTACAAAACACGTTACTTGGGAAAATGGAATTCACTAGTAACTGTTTAATATATATTAACCAGTTGCCACTGAATCAATCCCCACTTATGGTAACTCTGTGTGTTTCAGAGTAGAGCTGTACTCAATAGAGCTATGCTCCATGGGGACTTTTTTTTTTTTCCTTTCTTTCAATGTCCTTCTCCTTATTGCAGGAGCTCTGGTAGCATAGTGCCTAAGGCACTTGACTGCTAACCAGAAGGCTGGCGGTTCAAACCCACCAGCCACTCCTCGGAAGGAAGATGGGGCAATCTACTTCCATAGTGATACTGCCTCGGAAACCCAAGGAGGGGTTGCTATGGTCAGGTCTGACTCTATGGCACATAACAACAACAACAACTCCTTATTGTACTTTGCCTTTCCCTTCACCCAAGATAATACATGTCTACTCTCTAGTTAGTGATTTACCTTTCCTTCCACTCTCTACATTCAAAGAATGATTCTTTCTGTGTTTAAACTCTTTCTTAACATTTTACAATAGTGGTCTCATACAGTATTTGTCCTTTTGTTATTAATTTCACTCAGCGTAATATCTGCTAGGTTCATCCACATTATGAAGTGTTTGGTAGTTCATTGTTACTCTTTTTGTATAGTCTTCCATTGTGTGTGTATACCATGGCTTGTTTATCCGTTGATGGGCACTGAGGTTGTTTCCATCTTTTTGCTATTGTGAATAGTGCTGTGATGAATATGAGTGTGGATATATCTTTTGTGTCATGGCTCTTATATCTGTAAGATATATACCTAGTAGTGAAAGTGCTGGATTACGTGGTATTTCTGTTTGCAACTTCTTAAGGAAGCACCATACTGCTTTCCACAGTGGTTGCAGCATTTTACAAGAGCTCTGGTGGCGTAGTGCCTAAGAGATTTGACTGCTAACCAGAAGGCTGGCGGTTCAAACCCACCAGCCACTCCTCAGAAAGAAGATTGGGCAACCTACTTTCATAGAGAAACCTCCTCGGAAACCCAAGGAGGGGTCACTATGAGTAGAAATGATCCACGCCAGTGAGTTTAAGCAGTGGTGAAGGGTTCCAGTCTCTCCATATCCTCACTAGCTTTGTTGTTTTCTGTGTTTTTGAATTTTGCTATTAATATTAGAGTGAGATGATATCTCGTTGTTGTTTTGATTTGCATTTCTCTAAGGCTAATGATCACAAGTATTTCTTCATGTCTTTCTTAGTCGCCTGAATGTCTTCTTTTGTGAAGTGTCTATTCATGTACTCTGCCTGTTTTGTTTAAATGGAGTTGTTTGTCTTTTTGTTGTTCAAGTGTTGAAGATTTCTATAAACTTGAGAGATTAGTGCTTTGTCTGATATGTAATTACCAAAAATATTTACCCAGTCTGTAGGTTCTCTTTTTACTCTTTTGGTGAAATCTTTTGATGCACATAAATGTTTAATTTTCAGGGGTCTAGTTTATCTTTTGCTGTTTGCACATTTTAAATTATGTTTGATAGTGTATTTATCCCATGTGTTAGGATCCTTATTTTTTTCTTTGATGCTCTTTATGGTCTTTGTCAAAGATCACCTGTTCAGGTGGGTGGATTTACTTCTAGATTCTCAATTCTGTCTGTTGGTCTATGTATCTGTTGTACCAATATCAGGCTATTTTGGCTACTGTGACTGTACAGTAGGTTTTGGGATCAAGAACTGTGAGACCTTCTACTTTTTTCTTCTTCTTTAGTAAGGTTTTGCTTGTCTAGGGTCTCTTTCCTTTCCATATAAAGTTGGTGATTAGTTTTTCCATCTTTTTAAGGAATGATGAGGAAATCTGGACTGATTATAACTGTAGATTGTTTTGAGTAGTATTGTCATTTTCACAACCTTAAGTCTTCCCATCCATGAGCGTGGTATATTCTTCCATTTATGAAATCTCTTTTGGTTTCTTGTATTAGTGCTTTGTACTTTTCTTTGTATAGGTCTTCTGTGTCTTTAGCTAGACTTATTCTTAAGTACTTTTGAGTGACTATAAATGGTATTGTTTTCCTTTTCAGAGTTCTCTTTGTTAGGGTAGAGGAATCCAATGGAGTTTTTATGTTGATTTGCCACTTTGGTGAATCTGTCTATTAGTTTCAATATTTCTCTTGTTGAATCTTCAGCATTTTCTATGTAAAAGATCATGTCATCTTCCAGTAGAGATAGTTTTACTTCTTCTTTGCCAATTTGGATGCCTTTTATGTCCCTTTCTTGATTTATTGCTCTGGCTGGGACTTCTAATGAAGGTTGGGCAATCTACTTCCATAGTGATACCACCTTGGAAACCCAAGGAGGGGTCACTATGAGTTGGATCTGATTTGAAGGCAGTGTGTTTGGTTTTTTTAGTTTTGGGACTTCCAATACAATATTGAACAGCAGTGGTGATAAAGGGCATCGTTGTCTGCTTCCTGTCACAAGGGGAATTTTTTCAGTCTCCTTCCATTGAGAATAAGGTTGGCCATTGGTTTTGGGTATATACCTTTGATTATGTTGAGGAATTTCCCTCAGATTCTTATTTTGTTGAGTATTTTTTATCAGTGATGAGTGTTGGATTTTGTTAAATATCTTTACTGCATCAATTGATATGATCATGTGGTTATTTTCCTTTGTTTTATTTATGTGGTGGATTACATTGATTGTTTTTTCCAAGTTGAACCATTCTTGCACACCTGATATGAATCCCTCTTGGTCATGATATATTATTTTTCTGATGTGTTGTTGGATTCTATTGACTAGTATTATGTTTACAATTTTTGCATCAGTGTTCATAAGGGATATTTCCTTTTTTTAGTGATGTCTTTCCCTGATTTTGGTATCAGAGTTACCCTTGCTTCATAGAATGAGTTTGGTTGTATTCCATCATTTTCTATGTTCTGGAATAGTTTGAGGAGTATTGGTATACTAAGCTCTTCTTCGAATGTTTGATAGAATTAGACAGTGAAACTGTCTGAGCCAAGCCTTTTTTTTTTGGGAACTCCATATGGTTTTCATGACTGTGACTTTTCAGAAGCAGTTCCAAGGCATCTCTGAGTGTGTTGAAACTGTCGACCTTACACTCAGTAGCCCAGTGCTTAACCATTTGTATCACCAAGTATCAGAAGCTTATAAATACTTCCGTCCTGGGGCCTCCCCAAGGGTAGAGTTTCCCATACTAACTTTAAGTCAACAGTGACTCACCCCCTAGTAGTCTGAATGTGTACATACACCTCTTTGTGTGTAAGTCCTAATTCAGGGTGACATCTACATTTCCTGTCACTCTCTTATGATACTCACCAAAGTCTTTTCTTGTATCAGGCCTCATCAGGAAGCTGTATGTGCAAAGGCACAGAGAGGTGCTGAGAAAATGTAAGTTGCTCACTGTGGCTGGGGCATAAAGTCATGCCATGCGTTCTACTTTTTCCTTTCATCCTACGGTGATATGATTTGATTAAATTAGCTAACATTATTGAGGATTTGTTAGGTAACAAGGACTGTCCTGGGGGCACTGGGGTATACTGATCTATGTCCAGTCTCCAGGGATCTTAGCATAGGTTAAATATCAATCCAAGGTGGTTTAGAAGCAGTTCAAAAATAATAGCAGAAAGCGTTGCAGGCAGCACATTGTTGTTGTTGTTGTCATGAGTCATCGAGTCAGACCCAACTCACAGCATCCTCTCCTTGGGTTTCTGTGGTGGTATCACTATGGAAGTAGATTGCCCAATCTTTCTTTTGAGGAGTGGCTGGTGGATTTGAACCAGCCTTCCAGGTAGCAGTCAAGTGCCTTAAGCACTACACTACCAGAGCTCCTAGGCAGAACATAGCTAACATCATATGGGCCAAGCACACATTGGTGAACTTGCATGCTGAGAGAAGGAAGAAATCACTGGCTTCACAGAGGTGGAATTTGAGCTAGATGGTGAAGATTTAAAATCTGACACCAAGTTGCTGAGGAGTTACTTTTCTCCTAGGTGGACTGTATGTTTTCCAAGCCATCAAAAGTTCACTGCTGGGGCTATTGTTTCAAGAGTTAACAGGAGCAAACCTGAGAATTTTGGTTGGGTTTAGCCAACAATCATAGCTCCTCCTGCTCTCCTATTAATTTTTCTTAAAAATGTTTTATTGTGTCTTTGGTGAAATTTTACACAGCAAATTAGGTTTCCCCTTAACTATTTAACAATTTTTTTACAAATTTTTATACAAATTTTTCTGTGGCAATGGTGACAATTTTCATAGTATATCAGCATTCTCATTGTTCCCATTGAGCACATTACTCACCGGTGATATTGTTTATTTTATAAGCCAATCTATTATTTGGCTGAAAGCTGACCTACTGAAATAGTTCAAATACATGTTCAAAGGTTATCTTAGGATAATAGTCTCAGGGGTTCTTCTAGTCTGTATATGTCTGGTAAGTCTAGCCTTTTTTTAAGAATTTTATCTTTGTTCTACATTTTTCTCCCATTCTATCTGGGACCTTCCGTTATGTCCCTGGTCAGAAAGATTGGTAGTGGCAGCCAGGCACACTCTAATTCTTCTGGTCTCAGGTTAGAGAAGGCTGCAGTTCATGTTGGCTATTAGTCCTGTGAACTAGTTTCTTCTTTGAGCCTTTGATTATCTTCATTCTCTCCATATGAATAAAAACCAATAGTTATATCTTAAATGGCTGCTTGCAAGCTTTTAAGACCCCAGACACTACTCACCTATGTAGGATTAGATAGTTCACACTACCTTTGTGAACTATGTTATACCAATTGACTAAATTGTCCCTTGAGACTCTTCTATTAATTTTTAATGTAGCTCAAATAGATTCTTCATGCTTTCAAATATTTTCCTTATAAACTCTGTAACCTGTTGCCATTGGTGTTATATTAGGTGCTATTGGGTCAGTTTCAATCCATAGCGACCTCAGGTACAACAGAATGAAGCATTGCCTGTTCCTGAGCCATCCTCATAGTCTTTGCCATATAGTATCACCTTGTACTAGGCCTTAGCACAGCTTCCAGCCAATTCCACCTCCCCCCAGAATGAGGATCAGCACACTTCTTCTAAGAGGCCCATCTCAGAGTCCAGTGGCTACCAGACTGTTTCTGAATTAACTCCCAGGAAACACTGGGCATACGTTGTGTATATTAAGCAAAATGAGCAACTCTGTGGATTATTATTTTAATTATTTTAGAAATCCAAAGATCTCTATAATAGATCATAAAAGAAATTCATTTAAAGATGCAATAATTTTTATTTGAAGAATTTTGTCTAGTCAAAAATCAAGTCAGTGATGCAACTTCTCCAAATACAGTTTGATAAATAACTGCTCACTTTCTGTCTATTTTCTGTTTTCATTTATTTTGTTTTACATGGGATTAAAAGCTTGCAGCTTCTGGAGAGAGATGAACTTCTTTTTTTTTAAATGAAGAAAACTGTTTAAAATATAAACTCCCCTACTTTTTAGAGGATGATTAAAAAAAATTTATTTTGAAGGTCAACTTAACTTTTGTCACTCAGTGGATAAAAATGTCAAGGCTGACTGCAGAGGGGTTGCCATGGAAAATCAGTTTGAATCAGGAGAGTTGATTCTGCGATGCTATGGGACACCTCAGCTCAGGGCAAGTAGATAATGGAGAATCAATGAAGTGATCCATCTGCCCTTGAGGATGGCTCCTGGTGAACATTTCAGACTTGGCTGCATTTTCATCACCTCTTCAATAGCCACTTACCTCAGCCTCCAAAAAAGAAAATTCTGACATCTTAATTTTAATGTGGGCATTTGATCCAGTGCTTGAGATAAATATAACCCCGTGTAGTACGGAGAAGGTTTAATGGGAAATGGTTGGCATTCTTTCTTGGTAAAGGCATGAGGAAAGGGAAGAGAGATAGAGAGGGAGAGGGAGAGAGAGAGAGAAAGGGAGAGAGACTGAGAGAGAGAGGCACGCAAACAGCAGCAAGGAAGACAAAAGCCGACATAAGCTAAGCGAGGCCCCAGAGCAGCTTCCTCTAAACTTGACACTTGCCAGATCCCCGCCAGCATGGTTGCTCTGAATCCAATGACTTTGGGAATTTATCTTCAGCTTTTCTTCCGCTTTATTGTGTCTCAGCGTACTTTCATCAACAGCGTCCTCCCAATTTCAGCAGGTAAATGATGACCACAGCTTGCTTTTCTTCCATCTGTCAGGGGGAGGGTGGGAGAGGAGGAGGATTATCTTACAATGTGTCCTGATATTTTTCCCATTCTACCCTTGGTGAAGGGAACTGGCCATAGCATCAGCTTCCTGTCCCCCAAGCTTTTTACGGAAGCCCCTCTGTCCTTGTTCCCTCCAACCCCCACCCTTTAGAAAATTGCTTCTGCCTTCCTCACTCCTCGTAATTTGTTGCATGATTTCATTTTGGTCAGGAATTTGGGGAGGACAAAAGAGACAGAGAGAAGTGAGTCCCAGATGTTTCTATAAATACTCCTCTGACCTCTTCCAAACGGGGCTCAGTGCACATGGGATGTTGCCGTGTAAACATGCCCTGCCCGAGCCATGGGGTTCAGTCCACTGTGACTTCTAGAGCACAGTCTAATTGTTCCTCCCAGAGTCCAGGGCCCCCATATAGCCTTATGATTAGGTTTCCTGTTTCTCCAGCCCTGCCAGCTTTCCTGTTTGTGCTTTCTTCCTGGGGTGAGACCTCCTTTCAGCTCCAGACAAGGCAGCCAGAGGTCTTGAGAGAAGGCTGCTTTTCAGGGGCACGATGGAGGGGGTTCCAGAGTGACAGCTGGGCCTGCAGCTGACTGTGTCTGCCTGTGCAGGACTGGAGAGTCAGGGAAGGGGCTTCTGCCAGCCTGCCAACCTTGTCTGAGGGCACCAGCCTAGTGCCCTTGTCCTGCCTGATCCGGAGCAAGGGAAGTATTGGGTTACTGATAGGGCCTGTTTATACCTTTCTGAGGAAACTCAGATGTTTCTGGAGGACTATTTCCTCATATACTGGCACCCTCCACCCCCAATCCACCTCAGCCACCCCTGGGTCTCCCCAGCAAAGGCAATTTTAGTCAAGTCCTCCAAACTGAATGTCATAAGTTATTCCAGTTGAGGCAGAAATTCACCATCACTGCCTTTGCTAGAAAGACAAAGAGGGCCAGAAACACCAGGCCCTTCAAGAGGCATATCTCTGAATCCAGCCTCAGCCACTCTCCATTCATAAAAACAGCACATTGACATTTTGCGGCTCCCAACCTCCAGGGGCTCTGAGGGAGTGACTCAGAGGAGGACCTGGGCTAATTATAAAGTATGAAGAACTGAGGAAGGACAGAGGAGAATCTGTAGAGGATATTGGGGGTGGTGGGTGGGCAGGAAAGGTGGGTAATTGTGCCATGACAGTGAGCTCTCAAAATTATGCTGCCAAATTCAAATTGAGGGTGCCATGCTTCTTCTGGAAGCAGGTTGGTTATTATTCCCCTATTTGAGGGGTAAACTTCATAGTTAATTTGGTAGTTCTTAACCTTGTTTGGATGCTACATCCATTTGACAATCTGCTGATGGCTTAGACTTAAGAAAACTCTGTCTTCTGGCTGGGCTCTGATGAGCTTTCTGACTTCTGGGAGACAGTCAAGGTTAGACTGTATGCACCATGTAGGCAGGGATGGATTGTGTCTGTCTTATACATTATTATGTTTCTTCAGGGTCAGAATAGTGCCTGGCACATAGTAGGTTCTCAATGGATATTTGGTGAATGAGTGGGTGAATGAAGGAATAAATACTTTTCTCATTTTTAGATTGGGGTTTACCATCATTTATATCAGTTCATTTGTTGTTGTTGTTATGTACCGTGGAGTCAGACCCAACTCATAGCGACCCCTCCTTGGGTTTCTGAGGCAGTATCACTACGGAAGTAGATTGCCCCATCTTCCTTTTGAGGAGTGGCTGGTGGGTTTGAACCGCCAGCCTTCTGGTTTGCAGTCAAGTGCCTTAGGCACTATGCTACCAGAGCCAAATATTGCTATTCATGAATTCTGAAAGCTAGAGACAAAAGAGCCTCTGATTTTCTTTGAATGCCTTTCCCTGGAGAGAAATGTGTAGCCCTGGCACATGGCTTAGCATCTCTTAGGTAACATTTTTTTTGCTGATTGTAGTAGTCAGAGTAACAATGGTGTGCGGAGAGAAACAACTCAGATGGCTCAGATGAAAAGACTTTAATACAGACCACTTTCAGAGTTGTGGGTGGGGTTAAGGGAACCAACAAGGAATATTGAGGCTCCTACAGGTGGTGTAATGCCTAAGACATTTGACTGCTAACCAGAAGGCTGGCGGTTCAAACCCACCAACCACTCTTTGGAAGGAAGATTGGGCAATTTGCTTCTGTAGTAATACCACCTTGGAAGCCCAAGGAGGGGTCGCTATGAGTCGAATCATCTCAACAGCAGGGAGTTTGGTTTTAGAGATTTGGAACCATGAGAAGCCTTCCCTACTCCCTATGCTTGAAAGGCAAGGGGAAGGACTAGGGAAAATGCATCCCAGGGGGATGTGGAGCCTTGGATGAGGGGCCACAGAGTACAAGCTTTGGCCACAGGGGACTCAAAACAGGGAGAAAATAGAGAAGAAATATGCAAACTTTCTCCTTCCATATCCAGTTGTCAATATGTCCCATTGGCCAAACCCAAGACAAAGCCAGTGGGCAAGGAAGTCCCTTGATGCAGTTCATGGGGTCAGCCTTGGGGCTCAGAGTGTAGAGAGTGAAGGAGAAGGGGTGAGAACCTGTAAGATAGCAGCTCAAAAGTTTGCAAAAATACCTGCTTTGTCCTTCTCATTTAATGGCATGATAGCACAGTTAAAAATAAATTTATACCTTGAAATGGGAACTGTTTCTCAACACAGGACAGTTTTACTCCTTTGAAAATGTTTTCCAACAATTTGATGCAAAATATTTCAGAAGCTTGTAGATTCTTACTCTTCTGAGTAAGACAAGCCTGTGCACACATAAACATGGGCCACCAGGACAATCTTAATGAGTGTCACTGTGTGCCTCGCACTGTGCTAAGTGCTACAGAGGACACAGAAACAAGTAGGATGCCACTTCCACTCTGGGGGAACCCAGGGCCTCCCACTGTTCTGACACAAGACAACGTGCAGAGAGGGGTTATGATGGAGAAAGGGATCTGGTGGATACTGATCAGCTTCCGGCAGGTACTTACCTTCTTAGCTGAGTCATCCCTTCTCTCCTCAGCAAGACTGTATCCTAACAGTGGAGGAAGACAGTGCCACCTATCTGGGTCAGATGATGCCTACCTGGCAACCTCCACTGCTGGCTCCCAGAGGAGAACCAGAAAAGAGCAAAAAGCATCAAAGTGGCCAAAATCGAGGATAGAAAACCCAAAGTACTAAAGCACATATATTTAGTAGTCAGAAAAACAATTTCAGGCCTGTCCTTACTCTAAGCCTATTAACTCTTACTTCAGATTCCAATCTAACCCTTTTAACAGGGTTAGACAGGTTTTTTGAAGGGGTGAATTAGGTGCAGCACATAAGGTTGGAAAAGAGCGAGTTAAGACAGACACAATGACAACAGCACAAAAAAAATTACAGCTAATAAAGTTGAATACAAAACAAATTATAAAGAACTAGGAACTATATCTGAGATTTCAAAGAGCATAAGAGACTGGAGTTATTTCTCGAGCCTCCATCTGTATGCAACCCCTGAGGCCATCGGCTTACAGCACAGTCACTGCTTTTCATCATGATGGGCATGAACTGAATTGTGTTTACTTTATTTTGCTTAAGAAGGCAGATACATATCAGATACATTTTAGAATGGTTTCTATTGAACGTGGCCTTTATTAAAAATGTTAGGTGTATTGTTTTAGCTATTGCTGAGTATAAATTACCCTAAGGGTCAGTGACTTAAAATGACAATTATTTATTATTGAAGTTCATGTATCTGTTGTTGTTGTTGTTAAGTGCCGTCGAGTCGTTTCTGACTCATAGCGACCCCATGCACAGCAGAACAAAACACTGCCCGATCCTGCGCCAGCCCCACAATCCCTGCTATACTTGAGCCCATCAT
>NW_006921590.1:23677410-23701724 GCF_000298275.1 Orycteropus afer afer
TGTATTGTCTGCATATCTCAGGTTGTTAATGATTCTTCCTCCAATCCTGATACCACGTTTTTCTTCATATAGTCCAGCTTCTCGGATTATTTACTCAGCATATAGATTGAATAAGTGTGGAGAAAGAATACAACCCTGACGTACTCCCTTCTTGATTTTAAACCATGTAGTGCCCCCTTGTTCTGTTCGAATGAACATTAAATAAAGGTTGGCTGACCTAGTCTGGGTTTGGGACCCTGACTGGGTTCCCTCATGGGTCTGTGGATTGACTTGGCTCCAGGCTGGGTTTAGCTGGGCACGTTTGCTTTGGCATATCTGCTCCATAAGTCTTTCCTTTGCCTCTTGGAACCAAAAGGCTAGCCTGGACATGTTCTTCTCATAGTGATGAGGAGCATGAGAATGCTAGTTAAAACTTCGGCTTGCATCATGTCATGTCAGCTAACATCCCATTGGTCCTAGCATGTCACATGGCCATTCAGAATCAAGGAATGCCTCTGCTTCTTGATGGGAGGAACTGCAAAGTCACATGACAAGACTGTGGCTACAAGGAAGGGTGAAGAATTGAGCTACTAATGCAGTCAATCTATCACATTCAGTGAGCTTTTAGTTACCTGGGAAAAACTGACTTTGGATTTTCTTACTTTCCACTACTGAGGGCTAAGATGTGTTGTTGATGAGCCTAATGCTGTCAGAACCATAAATGGAAGGTTATTTATTTCTCAGAAACTCTCAGAAAAAGAGATTCCATTTTCCTGGTGGGGCAGTGAGTGCCCTTCCTGATAGTACTCATGTGCTCAGGGTTCTTGATATCACACCCAAACACCTCCCATTTTAACTCCCTCCTGCTCCTTCTCGTTTGACTTCTGTGGGTGCTGGAAAACTTCCCCTGTTACCCATACCCTACAGTAAGCAGGAAGATTACTGTAGAAAAGAACGTGCTTGGAGGTGAATAAGGGAGGAAGAGGAACCAGATAGGAAGTTGTAGTGGAGACAAGGTAATATCTGCATTTCAATAGCCATTTGTAGATGTAGCTCGGTGGTTTCACAATCTCCAGAATGTGGAGGCACAGATCATAATGTTTATGGAGGGGCAGGCCTTCCACACACTTCCATTTATGTCATTCTCATGACTGGGATGTCTATGGCATCACTCACACTTTTCAGATGAGGAAATGGAAGGTAGTAACTTGCCCAATGTCATACAGCTGGGAAGTGGAGAGCTGGAGACTGGAATTTGGCCTTCTGACTGTAAGTCCATGGTTTGTTATCAGCATAGATTAAATCTGCTCATCAGTGCTAGTTGCTATAGACTCTGACTTATGGAGACCCCATGTGTGTCAGAGTAGAACTGTGCTCCATAGGGTTTTCAATGGCTGATTTTTCCAAAGTAGATTACCAGGCCTTTCTTTTGAGATGTGGCTGGGTGGGCTCAAATCTCCAAGAGCTCAGTTAGTGGTCAAGCACGTTAATCATTTACACCCCATGGATAAATAGTGATATTGGCTTTTAAGGTTCTGCAGGCTGTCCTTCGACCTCTGGAAACTCCCTTCTCACTTTTTTCTTCTATATTGCCTATGTCTTCTCCTTCAGGTATCAACGTTAAAAGCTTGTAGCAAAAGATGGAGGATTACTTCATACTAAAGTGTGACTGACTTGCCAGGCTACCAGTTTATCTCCCCTTGGAAGGTGTTTGCATTTTAATAGAGGTTAAAGATTTAAGTTAAAGGATGCTCTAGTAAGATGAGCTTCAACCAGGGTATTTTTTGGGGAACGAGTCCTTTCTGGAGCCAGAGGAATCCCACTCCACAGACATTTTTTTCAGGCCTTGTGAATCAACCTACTCTAACAAATCCAAATAGACACATGTGTCTTCCCTCTTCCAATCTAGGATTTCCCAAAGCAGGCAGGAACTTTGGGTACAGGTTAGAGAAAATGCTTTTCTCTCAGAGAACAGACAGTGAGAAGATGCAGTCTAGTTCTATAGAGTGAGATCATGTGGAAGGATTTAGATTCTGTTTGGGTGCTGAAATCTTCTGTTGTCTATTGTGTTATGATGCCAAGCAGGCATTCTATGCCCTGTAGGGTCTGATGTCCAGCTCAATGTTCCCCTTACTGGAAGCCAGCCAGCCAACCATCTATGTGTTTGGCAGTAGATTATGGGCCATTTATTTGTGTCTGATGCTGATCAGCTATTGTTTAATGTTCTGTAATGTACTTCCTAGCCATCTCCTCCCATTTAGCTCCCCATATTTCCTTGGGTTAATAAAATCAGAGAGGGTTTTTAAATCAGAAGGCTCTCTAGGGGTTCCAACTTTCCCGCCTCACCCCATTTTGAGCTTCTGAATTAAGCACTGGGCTCATCTCCAGCTCAGACACACAGAAAGGGGTGAGTGCAAGAGATGAGAGGGTCTCCCCTAGAAGGCCCTGGGCCAAGCCTGCTTTCTTCAGATCTGCAACCACCTCAACAACAAAGCAACACAGATCCAGAATGAATAGGAAGCTCCTCTGACTTCAGTGAGATACCAAATAAATTGATGTCCCATCTTCTTTAACTGTAATTCACAATCAGAATGACTACTTTTTATTGCTCTCATACATAGTCTCTGGTTGGTGCAAACAGTTAAGTGCTCAGCTACTAGCTGAAAGTTTAGTGGTTCCTACTCACCCAGAGGCATCTTGGAAGAAAAGCCTGGCAATCTGTTTCTAAAAGGTCACAGGCTTGAAAACTCTATGGAGCAGTTCTACTCTGCACACATGGGGTCATCATGAGTCGGAATCAACTTGATGGCAACTGAAAACAGCAATAACATTGCTGTAATGACTCATACCAATTTATGCCCAAGCCTCTCATTTTGCAAAGCACTTTCACAGCTACAGTTGTATTTGCTCTTCACAGCAGCCCCATACTGATAAAGTGATGTGGTGGCGTCCTGGGTTCAAATCCTAACTCTGTTGGTTATGAGTTGTGTGTTCTTGGGAAGATTAGTTTACTCTGGTGAGCCCAAAGTTCCTCATCTATAAAATGGGTATCATGATCTCTGGCTTACAGGGTTGCTATGAGGATTTGTTCATTCAATGAACATTTAACAAGTGCCAAGCATATACCTGGAACTAGAATGCAGTAGTGAACAAACAGACAGAAATATCCCACTCACAGCAGAATTTCCATTGTAATGGGGGAGATGTGGGATTATGCAAACTATGTCAGAAGGTGATAGTGCTAAGGAGAAAAATAAAGAAGTGTCAGAGGACTGGATGTGCCAGGCAGAGCCAGCTCCATGGGCACGTGACCTGTACAGTCACACGGGGCCCTGCACTGAGAAAATCACCACATATGGTTTAATGCTGTACCATCACTGTCTTGAAATTCTTAATCATCTTATCGTTGAACTTTCACTGTGTGAGTTAAGTACCACGAGACAGTGGAACATGGTGATCCCCAGAAGTTATACCCAGGGTGAGAGCACCCACGCACAGTTGTGGTGGTCAGTGCAGTGGGCAGTCCAGACACATGGCAGCTTGCTCTGTGTACACATGCCTACCGCAGGGCAGTCTGGGTGCTGCGGGCCCCAAAGGGCCAGGCTGGGCCTAGGTGGGGGGAGACATTGAAGCAGCAGCAGCAGTAGAAATGGCAGTGATGGTACCAGTGGTACTGGCCCAGTGAAGGGGCCTTCATAGACCCATGGCAGGAGACTGGCTTGCCAATCTGCCCCTGGAGCCTATCCCTGCAGCATCTTCACAAATATTAACTCTTCAGCCTACACCTGGGGCCAGAACTGCCAAGAAGTAAACTTGATCAAGAAATTTTTATAAAATAAAAGTGTCCATATGGACATTATGATAATACATACCAAGGAGTTACCAGAACTCTTCAAAGAATTCAGTATCTCTAGATTTGAAAGCAAAGGGTCCCTAGGTGGTTCAAACAGTTTGCACTTAACTGCTAACTTGGAGGTTGGTAGTTCGAACCCACCCAGCAGTACCGTGGAAGAAAAGACCTGGCAATCTGCTTCCATTAAGAAAACCCTATGGAACAGTTCTACACCATAACCCATAGGGTTGCCATGAGTCAGAACCAACAACTCAACAGCAATCACAACAGATTTGAAAACTATTGCAACATTGCCAAGCAACTATCCACAGGTCTAGAAATAGAAATTAAATTGGAATATTGTTATATTAAACAGAAAGAACACTATTTTCATATGAAGCTTTGGATGAACAAATTATTAATGAGAGAGACAATTTGAAAATTAGTTTTCTCCTTGCAATTGAAGGTGTAAGACAAAATCCATAAACAGGCATTTGGAGTTAACACTACTTTTGGTTTCCTGTGTGACCTCTAAGATGTTTGGATGTAGCTCTAGGTGGTTAGGGCCAGAAGAAGAGCCATATTTGCAGTTAGTGCCAGGAAAGACTGTCAATGTTGGAAGACAGTTCATAGTAAGTTCATGTTGTTACTCATGTATCACTATTACCCTGTTACGTTTTATTAGTAATAAAGTGTATTTAAAAGAAAAAGCTTTATATCTTAGTATGTTCAATAGTGTCATTTCCCTTTGTTTAGAATAAGGATCCTTGCATTTTCATTTTGCACCGAGCCCTGAAAATTATCTAGCTGGTTCTAGTGTTGGAGAATCAACTTCATAGATGGACCAGAAAATCTTCATTGAGAAGATAACCTTTGAGAAAAAAATCTGAAAGACATGAAAGAATAAGCCATGTGGATATCAAGGGTAGAGTATTCCAGGAAAGGCAGTAGCAAGTGCAAAGGCCCTGAGGCAGGAGTGAATTTATGGGAGTTCAAGGAGTAGCAAGGAGACTGGTGTGACTGGAGCAGAGTGAAATGAAGGTACTAGGGCATAAGATCAGAGGGTTTGTGCAGGACAGATTCTCAACAACCTTGTAGAGGGTTATTTGCAATTTGAATTTTATTAGAAAAGAGAGGAGAGCCATTGATGGGCCTGGGCAGAAGATGCCATGGCCTGGCTTATGTTTTAAGCAGGTCTCTTTAGCTGGATTGTGGAGAATAGTCTCTAGGGGCAAGGTGGAGGCAGGCAGACCAGGTCAGAGGCTATCACAGTGATTGAGAGAGAGATGAAGGGGCCTCAGACCCAGGTGGTAGAGATGAAGGTTTTGAGGTGTGGTTGAATTCTAACATCTCTGACATCAGGATGCATCATATAATCTATGGCATCTTTAAATATAATTGGCAGTTTATTTTTATCTTTAACATTATATAAAATAATGATGAATGTTAAATATCTATGATGTCTTTAAATCAATGAAATGGAGTATTTTGAAGGTGGAGACAACAGGATTTGCTGGTGACCACAATGGGAGGTATAAGAATAGGAGAAGAATCAAGGATAATTCTGAGAGTTTTGATTTGAGCAACCAGAAGGATCAAGATACCACTTACTAAGATGGAGACAGCTACAGAATGGAGCAGTTTTATTTTTTTGAGGAGGGGACAACAGGAGTGAAGATTAGTCGTATTAAGTTTCAAATATCTATTGGGTGTTGTCTTAGTTATCTAGTGCTACTATAACAGAAATACCACAAGTGGATGGCTTTAACAAACAAATTTATTCTCTCACAGTTTAGGAGACTAGAAGTTCAAATTCAGGGAGCAGCTCTAGGGGAAGGCTTTCTCTCTCTGTTGGCTCTTGGGGAAGGCCCTTGTCTATTTTCAACATCTGTGGGCCCAGTGTTTTTGGAGGTTTCCAAGTGTCTATGGATCAGTCTTCCCCTGGGTCTAGGAGGTTCTCAGCACTGCAACCCTTGGTCCAAAGGATGTGATTCATTCACTCTCAGTTATTCTTTCTTGGTGGTAATAGGTCCCTCTCTCTCTGCTGGTTTTTCTCTCTTTTTATCTATAATATAAAAGGTGATGCAGACCACACCTCAGGGAAACTGTGATCTGAGTAAGAACGTTGCATCCCACCCTAATCCTGCCTCATTAGTATAACAAACATAACCTAATCATAGTCTAATTCTCTTTAATATAACCTAATCCTGCCTCATTAACCACAGGTTGAGGGTAGAGTTTATAACACATCACAAAATGGAGGATAATTACATCAGGTGACATTATGGAGGATGATTATGTCATTACATAACTGCCAAACCACTGAATATCATGGCTTAGCTAAGTTGAGGCATATTTTGGGGGATACAATTAAATCCATGACAGATGTCTAGGAGGATTAGATAAGAGTATCTATAAAATAGGAGCTCTGGTAGTGTAGTGCCTAAGGCACTTGACTGCTAACCAGAAGGCTGGAGGTTCGAACCCACCAGCAACTCCTTGGAAGGAAGATGGGGCAATCTACTTCCATAGTGATACCACCTCAGAAACCCAAGGAGGGGTCATTATAAGTCGGGTCTGACTCGATGGCACATAACAACAACAACATCTATAAAATGCCTAGTTTTATAAATTGCAGGTTGTAACCCATTAGGAGACTGTGAAATGTGTGTAGACCAGCATTAAGAAACAACAACAATAAATGAAACAGAATAGACTGGAATGGAATAAAATAGCCTAGAAATATCAGAGTGCACTGCACATCCCAAAACCAAACTCACTGCAGTTGAGTCAATTCAACTCATGGCGACCCCTCCTTGGGTTTCCGAGGCAGTATCTCTAGGAAAGTAGATTGCCAGTCTTCCCTCTGAGGAGTGGCTGGTGGGTTTGAACCACCAGCTTTCTGGTTAGCAGTCAAATGCTTTAAGCACTACGCCACCAGAGGTCCCACCAAAAAAAAAAAAAAAAACCCAAACAAACCCAAAATCATTGCCATTGAGTCAATACTGATTCATAGTGACCCCCTTTGGGATTCCAAGGCTAAAAATCTTTATGGAAGTAGACTGCCTCATCTTTCTTCCACAGAGTAGTTGGTGGGTTCAAACCATAGACTTCTTGGTTAGCAGCCAAATGCCTTAACCACTATACCACCTGAGCTCCTTTGCACACAGTTAGGGTAAGTATTAGTCTGTGAAACTTGTTCCGGTTTTCCCTGTGTGTGTGTGTATGCCAGGTTGAGGCATGAAATAAACTTTTTTTTTACTGTTGACTGCAGTCAAGAAAGTTTGAAAACCACTGACATAGTAGATATCTACTGTGTCTGACCTCCCTGGCCTTTCTTTATTGATAGTTTAGCCATAGAAAGGGTACTGCAGGTGGGAATGGGCTTCAGAACAAGTATACAGTTTTCCCAGTATTGTGGGAATCATTAACCTTTTTCATCTTAAATTGTCTCTTAAAAATTTAAAAAGATATTTTTGTCATTTTTAATATGGTAGGTATGTCATGAATAAGTGATTAAAAGCCAAAAATAGATTAATACATTCTTAAAGATTTTGTTATAAAAATTAATTTTAAAATAATCTTAATGCTTATATATAATATCAAACTTAAGCTTTCCTTGCTTAATAAGTTGACACAGTATTTACATAAGGAATTAATTAGTAAATTTTTTTAAATTGTCAACCTATACATTTTTAAATGACATATTTTATTTTAGGACAGAGTAGATACCAAAATATGGATTGAAACATAATTATTCTGACATTAAAACTATGCAAAAAATAACTTCAATGGTCTATGGTTGGAATACTTCCATTTTTTCTTTTAAAAATCTTAACAGGTTTAGCTTTATAATTTTTGTATTTTGTTTTTAATGGCAAAAACAAGAGAAGACATCAGACTATACAAGTAAATAGTATGTTGTGCTTGTGAAAAATCTGCATTCCCAATAAACCAAAAGCCAAATTGAGTATAAGAACCCACTGCCATTGAGTTGATTGCAACTCACAGTGACCCTGTAGGACAGAATAGAACTGGGCCATAGGGTTTCCAAGGCTGTAAATCTTCACAGAAGCAGACTGCCACATTTTTCTCCTGCAGAGCAGCGGGCGAGTGCCAACGGCCAGCCTTTGGGTTAGCAGTTAAGTGCTTAACCACTGCACCACCAGGCCACCTTACAGAATTAACCTGTTCTTTTGTTTTCTCTCTTTAACATGGATTTGTGAATTTACTACAAAAAAAAAAGTAGCTTAAGGACTGGGTAAAGAGCGTCCTGAGACAACTGCAGAGTTACTGTCAGCATTAGGCTCATGGACTTCAACATCCAACTACTAAACCAAATCTATCAAAACACAGCAACCCCATGTGTGTCAGAGTAGATCTGCTCTATAGAGTTTTCTTGGCTGCAATCTTTACAGATGCAAATTGCCAGGCCTTTCTTCCACCTGCCACTGGGTGGGTTCAAACCACCAACCTTCAGGTTAGCAGCTGACTGAAAACCACTTGCACCACCCAGGAACTTTATAGATCCTTATATTTGCTGTTTCTAATTATGTGTAAAGGAGCCCTAATGGTACAGTGGGAGCTCTGGTGGCATAGTGCCTAAGGCATTTGACTGCTAACCAGAAGGCTGGTGGTTCAAACCCACCAGCCACTCCTCAGAAGAAAGGTTGGGCAATCTACTTCCGTAGTGATACCGACTCAGAAACCCAAGGAGGGGTTGCTGTGAGTCGGATCTGACTTGATGGCAGTGTGTTTGTTTGTGTTAATGGTACAGTGGTTAAAGCACTTGGCTGCTAGCCAAAAGTCTCATGGTTTGAATCTACCAGCTGCTCCTTGGGAGAAAGATGTGGCACTGTGCTTCCATTAAGATCTGCAACTTTGGAAACCTTATGGAACCATTCTACCCTGACCTGTAGGGTTGCTATGAGTCAGAAGTGACTGACGGTAACCGTTTTTTTATTTTTTCTAATTATTTGTGATTTTTTAATGCCCAGGGCCAGGGGCTCTGTTGACTCTGGCTCTGCTTTCCCCTTCTTTAGTGGTCTTTGGGACATCTTTCCAGAATCCCTAAGCTCTACAAAGTTCAGTGTGAAAATCAACATTCTAGACCAGTGGTTCTCATACTTTGGCACTCACTCTCAACCCTGACTACACAACAGTCAACTGACGTACTTTAAGAAGCCCAACGCCCAGTCTGCACTTTAGACCCACTGTATCAGAATCTCTGGGGTATGGAATCTTGCATCCACATTGTTTAAAACTCTCAGGGTGATTCGTACATCTAGCTAGAGCTAACCATTCAAGTGGATGGTCTGTTGATGGTGAGCAACTACAATTACTTAGAGGGCTTGTTGAAACACAGATCACTGGGCCCACCTCTGAGCTCTGGCCAGATGTAGTATGTCTGGGGTGGGGGGAGCTTGGAATGTGCTGCTGGTCTGGGGACCATACTCTGAGAACCACTGCTCTAGCTCATCCCTGAGTTACTGTGTTAGTTTCCTGTGGCCACTGTAAAAAAAAAAAAAAAAAAAAAAAATCGTTGCAAACTTGGAGCCTTCAAACAATGCCCGTTCATCCTTTTACAGCTTTGGAGGTCATAAATCCAAAATCATCTGCAAAATCTAGAAAAGAATATTTTTCTGGTCTTTTTTAGCTTTTGGAGGGGCTAAAATCCTTTGTAGTCTTTACCTCTTGGCCCCTCCCTCCATCTTGAAAGCCAGCAGTGCAGCATCTTGCTTCAGTGGGCACACTGGCATTTCCTCTGTATCAATCTTCCTCTGGCTCTTACTAGTAAGGACACTGTTGATTGCATTTACGGTCCACCTACATAACCCAGGATAATCTCCCCATCTCAAATCTTTAATTTAATCACACCCTTAACAATTCTTTTACCATATAAAGTAACATTTACAGGTCCCAGGGCCTGTTGTTGTTAGGTACCGTCAAGTCAGCTCCAACTCATAGCGACCCTATGTACAACAAAACGAAACGCTGTCCAATCCTGAGCCAGCCTTGCAGTCCTTGCTATACCTGAGCCCATTGTTGCAGCTATTGTGTTAGTCCATCTTGTTGAAGGCCTTTCCCTCTTTCATTGACCCTCCACTTTACCAAGCATGGTATCCTTTTCCAGAGAACGGTCCCTTCTGACCACATGACCAAAGTAGATGAGACGAAGTCTGGCCATTCTTGCTTCCAAGGAGCACTCTGGCTGCACTTCTTCCAAGACAGATCTGTTAGTTCTCCTGGCAGTCCATGGTACTTTGAGTATTCTTCACCAGCACCACAGCTCAAAAGCATCAGCTCTTTGGTCTTCCTTATTCATTGTCCAGCTTTCACATGCATGTGAGTCATAGTCCCAGGGACTAGGAACTGCATATCTTTGGAGGCCATTATTCAGCCA
Source organism: Orycteropus afer afer (assembly GCF_000298275.1). Lineage (NCBI taxonomy): Eukaryota > Metazoa > Chordata > Mammalia > Tubulidentata > Orycteropodidae > Orycteropus > Orycteropus afer. The sequence continues at coordinate 23,687,625 of NW_006921590.1, forward strand.
ATCACAGTTACCTTTTACACTGGGTAAACTGTCCCACAAGCACATTATTTAGCTGGCCAGAATAAAAGACATGGGCATATACATTATCTTCTTTTGGGTGTCTTCCTAGAAGGACAAGGGTTTGAGTGCAAGAAATTAATTTCTTAGTTAATTAAGCACTGACAGGACTGTGGGGAAATGAGAAGGGGAAGGGAAGGTCATTGGCGGCAAGGGTGGGGCATGTTAATGAGCAGATTACTGTTGTGAACAAGGGGGGCTCAATTCTACTGGGAACCTCAGGAAGACAGGAAATTGGGAAATGTATCCACCACCTCCTTATACCTTGTTGTTGTTAGCTACCTATTGGTCGAGTTGGCCTCTGACTCATGATGACCTAAACAAAATAATGAACTGAGAGCAATACTGCCCTGTCCTATACCAGCCACATGATCAGTTGGGTACTGGACTTCTGTGATCTATATGATTTTCACTGGCTGATTTGTGGGAGTAAATCCCCAGGCCTTTCTAGTCCATGTCAGTCTGGAAGCTCCACTGAAACCCATTCAGCATCACAGTAGCTCACAGGCCTCTGATGATAGACGGGTGGTAGCTGTGCGTGAGGTGCATTCTGGGAATTGAGCCTGGGCCTCCCTCATGGAAGGTGAGAATTCTGCCACCAAACCGCCACTGATCCCTCCTTTTACCTAATCACCGGATCTTATTTGCTTGCTCCATGCATGGCTAGAGAAGCCCTCTGGCATAGTGTCAGTTGCCTGTGGCAGCAAGTGGGCAACATGTACAAGGACTGATGAGTGCTGATGGACAGGGAACTGACAGCATCTGCTATAGACACTTTTAGACACTGGCAGTGATCCTACTGGCCCTTACACAGTTTTCTGCTTCACTTGCCCCTTTGAGCAGCAGCAGTTCCAGCTCGGCATCCCTTCCTGACTGTGATGCAGAAGTTAGGGTCTGGTTACCATATGGAGTTGCCTTTAACAATAACAAAGCTGCATTTCACTGAATACTTTCTATTTGCATACCTTGTTTCTAATTTCCACCAAATATCATGGAGTGGCCATTAGTACCCCTATTTCTCCAAAGAGGAAACTAAGGTTCAGAGAGTCAAGTTGCTTACCTGAAGTCACACAGTGCCAGAGTCAAAATTCCAAGTCAGGACTTCCTGACCCTCACATCCTTGCAGAGGCAGAATATCATAATGGATAGAAAACTATCTGGGTTCAAACCCTGTGTTTCCTTTAGCTTTTTGACCTTGTGCAAATTACTTACCCTCCTTGGGGCTTATCTGTAAAATGGGGCTAAAAGTAGAACTTCCCTTACAGGGCAGTTATGAGGATTAAATGGCTGATTATAGACATAAAATAGTGCCTGGCATACAATGTGGGATATATATACACTTTCTGTTATTATTTCCCAGAACTTCCCAGTGTTTCTACATTAGCAGAGAGGTGATGATTTTCCCATTCGTGTCAAAAGGCAAAATTTCTAAACAAAACCCAAATACAACTTTTTGCTTAAAATACCTATGAGTTGGGGCAGAAAGAGGAGGCTTAGCTTTTACCTATGTTGCATTTATAAACCAGTTCCCAGGGAAAGAATACACTGACCAGGGAAAGAGGCTTTTCTCATGGTGATCTCGTCGTGGTGAGCTGGGAAAGATGGCTTTAAAAATACACCTGGCCCTATTCCATCTCCCAGCCCTGGCACATTTAGCTCCATTCAAGCCTGTACTTATCTCTACATTGCAACCAGCGTCAACAGGAGTGTGAGGCATGTTTGGGAGCTGGCAACAGCTGAAGGAGAGGCCTTGTGGCTGCTGCAGGCTTTGCACCATGCATTGAATGGAGGTTGAAACAAATAAACAAAGGAAAGAAGAAAACACTAACGCTAATTAAACAGGCTCCTCCCCTCCTGCATTCCCAATTCCTCCCCACTCATCCTGCACTGCTTACTTGGCCTCATTGATATCTTTCCAGAAATTTGGAGAAAGTCCCAGGAGCTTTCCTATTGCTGGTAATTCTTTCTTGGGACATAGGCTCCAAGAGGGACTTTTCAGAGGTCTCAGGTCTAGCCTGGTTTTTTGAGAAGCTAAGAGAACAAGAGCGTGTGGTAACAATGGCCATCCTGTTGGTAGAGATCTACTGCCCAGCTGAGGCTCTTCTTACTCTACTGTGACTCTGGATCTGTTCAAGCATTTGAACTTGTTCCCTATATGAAGGTCCTGCAGTGGGTCATTATAATGGGAGTTAAAGCTGGGCTGCTCCTGTCTGATCAAACAGGCCTGGCTAGTTCCTGAGATCATCTTTCCTAGGGCAAGTCTCACAAGGTGTTCCCCCAAGACCATTCTCAATGGTCATCCAGAACCTATATTATCAATCACTGAGAATTCTCAAGCACATTCAGGATTCAGGGAGGCTGTAAGTGAAACCAGCGATTCTTTTTCCTCCTGTCCCTCTTTCTAAGAGCTGCAATGGGCAAGGTCATGTAGGGAAAGTGAACGGTGGAAAGGACGAGTGTCTGCTGAAGCATGCCCTTCACTCTGCATCTGCTCCCAAAGAGTGAGACGTGAAAGGCCAGAGAGCGGTCTGAACAAGTCAGACCCTGGAAATGTCTCCCCCAAAGTATCTGCATAATTGAGGTAAACGGTTTCTTTTCATTTTTATCTTAAATTATCTGGGTCACCCTCTCTGGCCTTCACTTCTTTTTGCTGGGCAGCCCTGAAACTAAGAATGTATCTGCCCAACACACTTAGATCTGGCCCCCATGGTGGTTGCTGCTAATGTTCTCATGTTCATGTCCAACTGGAAGGTGATGTGGGGACATTTAATCGGGGCTGTGTGTGTGTGTGTGTGTGTGTGACAGTTTGCTTGTTTATTAATGTTCTTAGAGAGAGGAATTGCAACACCGTGCTAAAGTGCTGAGGTAAAATTTGGGCCACCTGGGTTCTCTCTCTGGTCCCCACCACTAATTCCTAAAACACAAGTCATTTGTTCCGTATGGAGCTAAGTTTCTCTGTAAAATGAAGGGATGGACCATATCTAAAAGATCCTTTACCTTAGTCTGTCTACAACTGTGACTAGCAAGCTACTTATTATTAATTTATAGAACTAGCACCCACGCGAATAAAGAGTCTTGCGGTGTTTTTGTCTTCAGAGCATTGCCACCTGAGACTCAACATTGTATTTGCGGTAAAGGCATGATGTTTGTATTCATATAGTTTTGGATTTGAATGGCAGCTCTGTGACCCATTAGCTGAGTGACCTTGGCCAAGAGGTCTTGCTTTACTTTCTCAGCACCTCAGTTCTCACATCTATAAAATGGAGATCATAATGGCACCTACCTCATTCGATGGTGATGAGGATTAAATGAGCTGATATATACAGAGCTTTGCACTGTGTCTGGCTCATGCTTAGCTCTGTCATTTGTTGTAAGCATCATTCTAAATGAGAGATAACCAGACACTTGCCTCCTCCCAGGATATTCATTTTCACTATAGTCCCACCTGCTCTTATCTGATGGCTGGGAAGCACTCATAGCACTGAAGATTCTAGTTTCACAGTTCAGCCTCCATCTAGTTCCTGAGGCTTAGTGGGGGTCACCCCAATGCCTAGGATTTAAAACCGAAGTCCTGGACTCAGAATCTCTGCTCCAAAGACCTTGGATTTCAAACTCTCAGTTTTCCTCATCTGGAAAAGGGACATTTAATAGAGCACAGTCCATGGGGTCATTGTGATTATTGAATGAAAAAGCCTGGGAAAGGCCGAGCCCTGCTCCAGGTACGTACATACTTAGGAGTTGTTGTTGTACCTTTAGGGACAGCACTGACCATTCAAGACCTGGGACGCACCTGAGGACAACACCTCAACCCTACTGAGGTCATCAGCAGAAAGAAGTCTGGCTGATGGGCAAACTTCTCCCTGTGGCTGTGAGGGAGAAAGCTTCTCACCTCTACAGACGGAGTGATCATACTAGGAAACCCTCAAAGCACCACCAAGTGTCTGCTTTTTTGAAATTGTGCAATCCTCGCACAGCTGAAGGAATGGGAACCAATTTATCCATGTCAGGAGAAAGGATCAGCTGTCCACGTGGCATCTGCCTTGTATGGGAAGCCAGTCTCAATCCTCCTCAAGGATTGAAGTCACCAGCCAGCTGCCAAGTCACCAAGCCTCCCCAGCATGAGTCCAACAGGCAATCAGAGGAAGATTATGAAATATGAGATTTTCAAATGGAATTCCAGGAAATGGTGGCTGATTTTGCAAAGATGTTCAATTTTCTGGCCACAGAAGCCATCTGTTGCTGCTTTGCATTTTGCTCATTTTTTTTCCCCCTAACTGGGGCAATAAAATCCATCTGAATTAGTTCAGATCATCATCATCATTATTAGCATGTTTAAATCTGTCCCTCTGTTTCTAAATCTATCGTGACTGTTACTTGAGAAGTCTCTGGAGGATGCAAACAGTTTAATAAGCTCAGCTACTAACTGAAAGATTGGAGTCCATCCAGGAACCCACTGCCATGGAGTCAATTCTGACTCATAACAACCCTGTAGGAGCTCCGGTAGCATAGTGCCTAAGGCACTTGACTACTTACCAGAAGGCTGGCGGTTCAAACCCATCAGCCACTCCTCGGAAGGAAGATGGAATAATCTACTTCCGTAGTGATACTGCCTCGGAAACACAAGGAGGGGTCACTATGAGTCGGGTCCGACTTGATGGCACATAACAACAACAACAACAACAACAACCCTATAGGACAGAACAGAACTTCCCCAAAGGTTTTCCCAGGCTGTAAATCCTTACGGAAGCATACTGCCTTCTTATTTCCTGTGGAGAAGCTGGTGTGTTTGAACTGCTGTCCTGTTGTGTAGCAGCCCAATGACTTAACCACAGTCCCACCAGAACTTCTTGGAGTCCATCCAGTGGCACTCAGGAAAAATGGCCTGGCAATCTATTTCCAAAAAATCAGCCATCGAAAATGCTGACACACATGAGGTTGCTATGAGTTGGAATCAACTGGTTGGTTATTACATGAGATAGATAGTATTAGAGATACTTCTTATCTATCAAATGACCCATTTTTATTTCACCTCTTACTATATGCTTGACTATAATATTGAACAAGGAGATTCATAAGACAACCTAACCCAAAGAACACATAATCTACTTGTGACATTAAAATACACAGATGAAATAATTAATAAAGGATGAAGGGATCATCATGGCAGTGTGTCAGAATATACAAGTAATTGGAATTAGTCTGAGATGAGAGAAACTAAGACAAGAAGATGACCAATCTGGGTTTAAGTCATGACTCCACGGTTTACCTGGGCACTTTTTGTGCCTCAGTTTACTCATTTGTCAAATGGAAAACATATTAGCAAGCCTAATGGCTGTTGAATCTCAGTGTACATAATTGCTCCATACAAATTATTGAGTGTTGTGATAGCTGATCTTCGCAGGTCACATGTTTTTGCAATTGTTAGTTGCTGTTGAGTTGATACCAACTCATGGTGACCCCATGTGTTACAGAGTACAACTGCTCCATAGGGTTTCCTTGGCTGTATCTTAGTGAAAGCAGATCACTAGGCCTTTTCCATGGTACCACTGGGTGGGTTCAAACCACCAACCTTTAGGTTAGCAGTTCAGTGCAAACCATTTGCACCACCTGGGGACCTTGCAGGTTTCATAAATGTTGTTTAAAGAATGTTTTTGCTTTCTGCTTCAGGTCATCAGTAAGTAGTCTTCCAGAAAACAAGAACAAACAAAATTTATATCATATATCAGAATAAATTCCAAATGAAATAAGATTTAAATATAGAACTGTAAAAGTATTAGAAGAAACTCTGGGAGAATTTTTTTTTTTGTAACTTTAACGTAGGAAAACTCCTAGAAGCAATGAAAGAAAGGGCTTTTACAACAAAATGTACCACATAAAAATAAAAAGATTTGTGCATGGTAAAAATAATAAAAACAAAATAAAAAGGCCATGACAAACTGGGAAAAATATTTGCAACTTATATAATAATATGCTAATTTCCATATATATATATACAAATTTATAAGAAGGAAGACCAATCACCCAATGGAAATGGAGAAAAAAATACAAAGAATTCTAAAATGTGAAATTAAACAGCAAATTGAAACACCACTGAAAAACCATTGTCCCCCTACAAGACAAGATGGGCAAAATCCAAAATCATCACACAGTGCTGACCAGGGTGTGTGAAGAAGGCACTTTCATCCACTCTAGGTAGAAGGGCATGTGGATTGTGGAGATGAGTTACTCTTTGTGTAAGCAATTTTATTTTTAGGAATTTATCCAGTGGATGTAAAGACACATACAAAGATGTATACAAAGGGTTATTTTATTGCATCAGTGTTTGCATCAGCAAAGATGTACAAACCACCCAAATGCCCATCAATAGGAACCAGATTGAACAAATTATGACTGATTCAAATGAAGGAATATTACACAGCCATAGAAAGAAATGTGAATGCCTTTTATAGTTAAGCAGACTAATCTCTTAGAAATACCATGAAGTGATGAAGCCAAGAGGAAGTATGCAGCCCTTTGAATAAAAGGGGGAAATAGTAAATCTGTATATTTGCCTGCATGCACAGAAATTGTTCCTTGGAAGTTATACATAAGAGCTGGATATCTGGCGAGCACCCATATGGGAAGGAGAGTTTTCATGTATACTCACGTACACTTTTTGAATTTTGAATCATGTGAATATATTACCTATTCACCATATATAGCATCTCATCTGGAGTGCAGTCAGGGATTTTTCTCTCTTTAAAAGTCTGTTAGGATCAGGTATGTCTAGGCAGGGGGGAGTGTGCCCATGACTATGTATAGGGTCAACAGATGATGTTTCTACAATGCATATTTGTATGTGTTGTAAGAATGATCAGGTGTATAGTAGAGCTGACAAGGGGCAAGGTTGTGGTGGCTTCTTGGCCACTGCCAGCTACCTGGGAGGAGCAAGTAGTTGGACCTGTGGACCCAGGGCCATGGTTGCAGGGAACATCAAGCTCAATTGGTATAATATACTATGCAAAAACATTGGTCTACATCCTACTTTGGTGAGTAGCGACTGGGGTCTTAAAAGCTTGCAAGCAGCCATTTAGATGCAACCATTGGTATCTCCTCATCCAGAGCAAAGAAGAACGAAGAAAACCAAAGACTCATGGAAGCAATTAGTCCAAGGGATTGGTACACCATGCAATCCTCAGCCTATATGACCATGAGACCAGAAGAACTAGATGGTGCCCGGCTACCACTGTTAACCACTCAGAGGGTGATCAGTGTCCCCCTCTCAAAATCATGAAAAAAAAAAAAGACCAGGTTTGCTGGTCTGACAGAGCCTGGTGAGATCCCTGAGACTGGCCCCTAGCTGCCCTTCAGGTCTGGAATTGAACTCACTCCTGGCTTCTAGTCAAACAATAGACGGGCATATGAGGTGAACATTTACATCAGGTAGATACACTCCTTGAAGCAATCAATCTCAGGACAACAAAAGGGCAGTGTTTGCACAGGGAGACAGCTCAAGAGGTGCGGGAGTACATGGGAGGGAAGGACCGAAGGAAGAGATAACTACGGGGAAGAAGTGGGAAGAGAGCTGTTACATTGTGGGGAATTGCAGTCAGAGTCAGTGCCATGAGACTACATGTGTATGAACTGCTGTATGGAAAATGAATTTGCTCTGTAAACTTTCACCCAAATCACAATAAAAAAAAAAAAAATGAAAGAAAAAAAAAAAAAAGTCTGTTAGAACCAAAGCAGCACTGAGAGTTGAGATGTCGAGGAATTTTCAGACTGGTCCAATAGCCAGTTGCTGTTGAGCTGACTCCGGGTAACATTGGTGTCCTAGCTCTATGTGTGCTGGAGTAGATAGAACTGTGTGCCGTGGGATTTTCAATGGCTGTTTTTTTGGAAGTAGATCTCCTGGTCTTTCTTCTGCGGTGCCTGGGTGGACTCGAAACTCCCACACTTCAGGTAGCAGGTAGTACCCAGGGATTCCCTTCAGAATGGTAGACTCACATAATTATAGTCTTGTGAAAAGCCAGCTTGCTCACTTGAGAAGCCCTATTTCTCCCTTAAGTTCAAAAAGCTCAGGGGACTATCCTGAGATCCTCCAATATCTGGAATCCAGGGATTTGTGTGACTCAGCAAGACCAACACAGAGAGACATCCATCTGTGCTGGTGGGCAGCCCGGGGTCCCAGGGACCCAGCTTTCCTCCCTTCTGTGGAACCTTGAACAAAAAACACTAGAGGTGGTGGGGGCAGAGATTTGGGGTTTGGGGAAAAATTAAATGGGCCATGGGGATTTAAACAACAAGTGACAGTAGAGCTAAAATTTCACCATGGAAAAAGGAAGACGTGGAAACTTTGCTGCTGGAAACATAGGGTCTTTTCCACTCAGCACAGTTGTCAGCAGGTGTTGAAAATAGCCCACCCCTTGGGCCTGATGCAGCTGCAGGGCTTTGCCTCTGACCTACAGCCAGATCTCCCAAATATGCCTACAAACTTGACCTCCCCTGTCAAGCCTTAGCAGAAGATTTAATAGCGCTCACTGATTTATGCTGGTCACTGTAATCAAATTCAGAGCCAAGGCCCAGCCAGCCATGAGAAGGTTTCTTTATATTCCCCTGGCTCCTAATAACATTGTCTCCTCCTTCCTCTCTATTTACCATATGCCATTTGGTTAAATTAAAACTTGAACTCAGAAAGCAGATGCCTTCCTTTAGATAAGGTCCAACAAAATTCCCTGGTGGGATGGAAGGGGATGGGTTTGTCTCCCTGGATCCTATGCACAAGAAGTCATTTTTGATACATGACTTAACTATGAAATTATGACCAATATGAGACGATTTTCTTTCATCCTTGTTGCTGGGGCAGACTCTTCCTCCTCAAGGCGTCCCTATGGGGAACAGAAAGAGAGCATCCTTCTCCTGTTGTTTGCAGGGATTCAATTGCTGCTCCAGGGCCGGTGATGAGTGGCTGTAGGCCCCTCTGGGCAACATTGGTGTCCTAGCTCTATACTCCTCTGGGGGTCCCAGATCTTTGCCAGCAGGGGCTTTGGATCCCTCCCATCTCCAACCCTAACCCTGTGGAGGTATCTCTGGTTCTCTGTTGTCTGCTTAAAATGATTTAAAAATTTGTCCTTTTTTGTTATGAAAAATTTCAAACATTTAAAAGTGTGCAAAGAACTGTCCAAGCTACACTAATATGTCCATCCTGTTGGTTCTGCAAGTATTGACATTTGCTGTCTCTGCTACATAAGGAGCTCTGGTGGTGTAGTGCCTAAGGCATTTGACTGCCCACCAGAAGGTTGGTAGTTCAAACCCACCAGCCACTCCATGGAAGGAAGACTGGGAAATCTACTTCTGTAAAGATTTACTGCCTTGAAAGCCCAAAGGGGGTTGCTGTAAGTCATAATTGACTTGATGGCAGTGAGTTTGGTTTTTGGTTTTCACTCTGCTGTATAACCATCCACACTTCTTATTTCTTGTTGATTTCAAAGTGAGTTGCAGATCTGTTCCCCACTTTGAAGAGTAAACTATTCAAAGATAAATGCATGTTTGGTTGAGTCACACCTACATGAACACTCTCTGTGGCAGGGAGTTTCAGGTCAGGGGTAGGGGGAGCAGCAGGTCCCAAGGACATGTTGAAATGAAGAACCAGTGGGCTTACAGAGTTTCTAGAATTTGCTGGTCTTACCTTGAGAACATGAGCTTCAGTGTGAAGGAGAACTGGGTTTGAGTCTGAGGGTTGGAGTAGTGGGATTCAGGGAGGCCACCAGGATTGTCTACTATATGTGTTTACAAAGCAGGAAGCTGGGACACAAAGATGTATTATTGTAAGGTTTGGTTGAAAAGGCATGGTCTGGGTGTTAGTAAAGTCTTCTAATCTCATTGGCTAAGGCAATACCTTTGGCTTCTTTAGATCAGTTGCTTTTGAGTTGATTCTGACTTATGGAGATTCTGTGTTTGTCAGAGTAGAACTGTGTCCCACAGGGTTTTCAATGGCTGATTTTTCAGAAGTAGATAAGAATTTCTTCTGAGATACCTCTGGGTAGGTTTGAACCACCAACCTTTTGGTTAGCAGCCAAGCGCATTAATCATTTGCATCACCCAAGGATTGCCTGGCTCCTTCAGGTGACATTTTTTTCTGAGGTTTCCTACTCATTTTTCTGGCTGGTGGTGGTAGTAACAGAATCTCCAGAAGTCTCCAGGGTCAGACATCTGTATTCAGTCTTGGCTCTATTACCTGTTGGTTGTATGTGACCTTAAGTTCATCCTTTAATCTCTCTCATCCTTGTCTGAAAACGAGGACAATAAAACTAATACACAACTTATGGAGTTGTTGTGGGGATCAAATAAGGATGCTGAGTGGTCACTGAATGCTTCCCATCACTGGTCTCTCAGCAGGTCCTGAGTCTAGCTGCTGCTGCTGCTACTTTTCTCTTCCTTGGTGTCCTGTCCTTCCCATTTGTGCACTGACCATTCTGTCAATGAAAAATGTCAGACATCAGAGTGTGGGCTCCACCAACATAGGCCTTGGTCAGCTGGCCTGCTAGTCCACCAAAGCAAGGGACTCAAGGGTACAGACAGATGATGCGGCAAGGAGAAAGGACTTTTGAGCAAAGTGCCACCAACAAGACTGTCCCCAGGAAGCACAGACCCATTTTCCCTATGATTTCTTCTTTGAGCATTTCCCTTTCACCCAAGGCTTCAGGGCAAGGACCAAACACCTTGCTTCATGTGTAAAACTGCTCTGGAGTCCAACTGCTGTTGGCAAGTCCCTTCTCCCCAAAAAGATGCCAGTCAGAATTACAAAAGCAGTGCGTGGCTGTGGTAAAATAAATTCAACCAATCCAGAGGCACATGAAGTCAAAAGTGGAAGTTTACCTCCCCATCCCCCTCATCACCCCATCCCCTGAAGGAACAGTCAAAACAGTCTGTACTCTGAACAGAGCAGGTGGGCATATCCAGAAGGGCTTTTGAGCATGTTTGGGTCAATACTGAGTCAGTGGAAACTGAGGCAGTATGGGGAGACTCAATTGATTCAGCTGCTGAGTAACCCTGAACAATGCACACAGGGTCTCTGAGACATGGTTTCCCCATCTGCACCAGGGAGTGGTGATAGCAGCTTCACAGGGTTGCAAGGATTCAAGGAGACAAGATGAGGAATGAGCTGGTACAGCTTCTGTACATTTCAAAGTTCAATAAATATTTGTTCTCCTCTCCATTTTATATTTAGAAGGGATTGAGGAAGAGGCAAAGAGGAGATGTGAAGGGAACTCTGCTCACTCATGCTTTAGCTTATTTCCATCCCCCTTTACTGTATATGCCAGTCAGCAAATAAGTTTACCATCCCCCTCCTCACCGCTCCCCCTCTCCAGTAGATCTCTGGGGGGAAAAAAAATATCAAAATCTGGTGAAACTCAGTGGCTTGGATTTATTTATAGGCTGTGCATGACCTTAAGGCTAGAATTTAATATCCGAAGCCTTGGTTTCTGACCATCTGATAAACAAAGTTATTTTCTTGTAGGATTGTTGTAAAGGATAATATATAAATATGGGTATTCCATGTCTGCACTCTCTGGGAAAGTCTCCATTTCAAATATTCCAGTCTGTCATTAAAGTGCCTGTTCTAACTTGTCTAAGTTGGAAAAAAATGGACTCCATGCATTTATAGAAAATGGCTCAGATGTTGTTGTTAGGTGCTGCCAAGTTGGCTCTGACTTGTAGCGACCCTATGGACAACAGAATGAAACACGGCCCAGTCGTGCACTATCCTTACAATCCCTGCTATGCTTGAGCCCCTTTTTGCAGCCACTCTGTCAATCCATCATGTTGAGGGCCTTCCTATCTTTCACTGACCCTCCACTTCACCAAGCAGGATATCTTTCTCCGAGGAATGGTCCCTTCTGACAATGTGACCAAAGTAGGTGAGATGAAGTCTAGCCATTCTCACCTCCAAGGAGAATTCCAGCTGTACTTCTTTCAGGAAGATTTGTTCATTCTTCTGGCAGTCTACAGTACTTTCAGTATTCTTCGCCAACACCATGGCTCAAAAGCATCAACTCTTCTTTGGTCTTCCTTATTCATTGTCCAGCTCTCACATGCATAAGAAGTGATTGAAAATGCCATGGCTTCACAGTGACATATTTGCTTCTTAACACTTTAAACATAAAAGATCTTTATTGTGAGGCCCAACATGTTGAGCTGTGACTCAGGCCTTGTAGATGGGGAGAGGACATGAATGTGACCTCATTTCAGGGAGCCATGAGCTGAAATGATGGGGGGGGTCACTCATGCAGCTGAGTTTGAGCCCCAGGGAAAGGCTAGTTCCATCTGTTTGTTAGAATTGGGATTGACTCCTGTATTGGTTAGGGTTGTGGCCTTAAACTTTAATGCACATCATCAGAATCACCTAAGAGCTTGAGAAGACATAGGTTTCTGGGCCCCACCCACAAAAAACAAACCAACAAACCAATAAGTACCTTGTTATGGAGTCAGTTCTGACTCATGGTGACCCATTCTTCCAGAGTAGAACTGCTCCACATAGTTATCATGGCCATGACCTTTCAGAAACAGTTCACCAGGCCTTTCTTCTGAGGCACCTCTGGGTGGGTTTGAACCACCACTTGTTGGGTACTAGCCCAACATTTATGCTACACAGGGCTCCTCCTTTGGAGTTTCTGATTCAGTAGGTCAGGGACGAGACTGAGAATTTGCATTTCTAATAGCTCCAGTGGCATAGTGCCTAAGGCATTTGACGGCTAACCAGAAGGCTGGTGGTTCAAACCCATCAGCCACTCCTTAGAAGGAAGGTTGGGCAATCTACTTCCATAGAGATACTGCCTCAGAAACCCAAGGAGGGGTCGCTATGAGTTGAATCAACTCAACAGCAGTGAGTTTGGGTTTGTTTTTTTCCCCAGTAGCTCCCAGGTGATGCTAGTGCTGCTGGTCCAGGTAGCAAACCCTGAGAACCATTGGGTTAGAGTAAAGCCATCTGCTACAACAAATAAGCAACAACATTTTAGTGGCCTACTATAATCAAAATTTGTTTTTTTGCTTACAGTATATACAGTGTCCCTGCTTGGGGGTAGCTCACCTCCATTCTGAGATTCGGGGATGCAGGCCCCTTTTTCATGGATGTTTGAGTCCTGTGCATCCAGGCAGAACCAGCAGTCACAAGTCTCCATCTATAAGCAGCTGGCTCTGGCCTGCGGAAGGGGAGCACACATTTTGGGGATGCTATCCATCTCTGCACAGCCCCAACTCTGAGGAGGTCCTGTGGTGTAAAGTCAGTGGCTGGGAGTTAAGAGTGGGGGTAGCTAGCAGGCCAGGGGAAAGTCATGGCAGAGGGAAACTGTCCTGTCAATAGTAGTGAGAACAGCAGGAAGGGTGGGTAGTCGTGGACCAGGTGGACACTGTCCCTAGAGGCAGGGTGAAGATGCCACCAGAAAGGCACCTACTCTCAGGGCTCTGTGCAAGACTCCTTATGAACTCTGATTCCACTCCTAAATTGCCTGTGCAATCCAGGTCGAGTGAGGAAGCTTCTCCAAGAGTCAGTTTCCTCTTCTGTCAAGTGGAGATAGTCACACTGTAAGGATTAAATGCAGTAATACATGCTAAGTATTATGCCCAGTTGTGGTTGTTGTTTCATGATGAGTATTTTGCCAAGAAAGACTCAGCAAATATTCAGGTGCCCTCCCCTGCCCCCATTTCCTCTCAACTTAAGTGGAATTATCCTAATACATCATGATTCTCTGTCCTCAGAGTTTTTCTTAACACAGTGTTCCAGGCAATCTGTGGCAATCAGTTTGAGTTAGCAGATGAGATGAAAACTCTTTGCCCTCCAGAGGTGAGATCATGGGCTTATTCATCCCTGTATGCTGGTTGCATAACAGCAGTGTTTGGCACATAGTGTTGTTGTTGTTGTTATGTGCTGTCGAGTTGGACCCGACTCATAGCGACCCCTCCTCCTTGGGTTTCCGAGGCAGTATCACTACGAAAGTAGATTGCCCCATCTTCCTTCTGAGGAGTGGCTGGTGGGTTTGAACCGCCAGCCTTCTGGTTAGCAGT
>NW_006921590.1:23701824-23710398 GCF_000298275.1 Orycteropus afer afer
CTCCTTGGGTTTCCGAGGCAGTATCACTACGAAAGTAGATTGCCCCATCTTCCTTCTGAGGAGTGGCTGGTGGGTTTGAACCGCCAGCCTTCTGGTTAGCAGTCAAGTGCCTTAGCCACTATGCTACCAGAGTTCCCTGGCACATAGTAGGTGCTCAATAAATGTTTATAGGCTTAAGTAGTCTCTATCATAGGGCTTTCTTGAGTAAGCAAAATACTGGATCTGGAGGGAAAAAGGTAGGACCTACTTTCTCCCAAGCCCATTCTTCTGCCCACTCAAGTTTTGGGATAAGACAGCAGACTTGGGGTACACCAAGACTGGTGGGACTCTAGGCTGTAACCCCAAACCGTGCCTATATCTTTGGCTTTCACTGGGAACCCCAGACCCCTGGGTAGAGTGCCTGAGTTATCTAGGCCACAAAATCTCTCTCTGAAGTGGGGGTGAAAGGCACAGCAGAGGAAGACTCAAGGCAGACCAGCTTTGTCCAAATTGTTAGAGCACAGGCCTGCATGTGGCAGCAGTGAGGACAAGAGCTTCTGGAAGAGTGCCCAGGGAGTGATAGTCCAGAAGTGGTCTTCTAGCCTGGTTGATGAATCCCAGAGCCACAATTAAGACAAAATACTGTGAATATGACACCTGCTGTCAGCTGCAGGAGGTCCCGGAAACTTTTATTGTGCATTAGATCTGTACAGGCCACTCTGCTATGGTGAGCTGGTGCCTGGCAAAGGCATCTCAGGGAATTCAGCTGGCCAGCTTCCTTGAGGGCAAAGGCTGCTCACTAGGGGAGGAGAGAGGCCGGCCATTACCAGACAGTCTGTTCAGGGTCTCTATGAGGGAATCATAGCCCTTGGTAGAATTCAGAGTTGGAAAAGGCTTACAGGTCATCTGTTCAATCTTCCATTTTACATACAGGAAAGCTAAGTCTCAGGAGGTGAAGTGAGTTGCCCATAGTCACACAGCAAGTTACTGGCCATGTCATTAGCAGGGTTCCTGACTCTCAGGCTGGCATGCTTGGCTGAAGGACAGCTACAAGGAGTCAGCACAAACATCCAGGCATTTGACTTAATGACAGACAATGACAGGCAATGACAGACAAAGAGAGTGAGACAGAAAAGAGAGTGGTGGAAAGAGAGTGGCAGAAAGAGAGGGAATGACAGATAGAAGAAGAGATACAGAAAGAGAAATGGGGACAGAGCAAGTCAGAGATGGAGAAATATAGAGACAGACGGAAAGAGACAAGAAAGAGAGACATAGAGAAAGAACAGTAGTCAGAGAAAGAGAGACAGGAAGAGGGTAACAGCGTGAATGGTGCAGGGCAGTAGTCGGCATTCTACCCTGTGAGCCCTGGCACCAGACCCAACGCAAGCAGGAAATGCAGCTGTGTTCTTGCTGTGCAGAGCAGCTCCTTCCTGCCTCTGTCCTGTGCACATCCCCTTCACTGCGCCTTGTCCTGGGTATTTCTCATACACTGGCCCTTAAAGGCAAGCCAGGAACTTAACAGAATAGATAGTATTCAGCTTCCTCACTGAGCTGAATGTTCCAGAATACACCCGTGTACTGAACTGGGGGGCAGAATAGGGGGAATTAAGAGTTTTGGGGTACAGTGTTGTCCAGTCCAATTTTTACCATCTGCGTGGACTTTAGAAGTGAATGTTATGTTATCAACTCCTCTGCACTTGGTTTGTTGGGGGCTAAGAAGTGCTGGCTGGACAAGTGGATGCTGTGGTGGAGACACGCATGAGAAAGAAGCAGAGAGAAATGGACAACAAACTTGGGTCTGAGCAAAAATTGTATCTTCCACTATGGTAGTTAAGTTTGTATGTCAACTTGGTTGGGCCTGCTTGAGTGGCTGGGCAGCTGGATGTAGTATTCCCCATCATGACTGGTAATCAACTCCATGATGGAATCTACTGTGAGCAGCTGAGTAGCTGTCTGTGGGATGTGGTCTACTTCCTGTATATAAGGAGAAGCCTTGGGGATAGTCTCTAGCTTATGGCACGTTTGAACCCTGTGTGTAGCCGTGTCGTTGTTTAGCAGCCTGTCATGCTCTGCCAATCCTGGGACTTTCAATGGATTTGAATTAATAACCTACAGCATGGTTTTGTAACATCGGGACTGTGCCTTTTTACTTGTCAACCTTGGGCTTGTCAGTCTCAGCAGCCAGCAGCTATCTGAGTGAAGAAAAGCCTCTAGCTTCAGTGGTCCAGGAGCAGGATGTAGAGCTGAAACCCAAGGTTGAGAGGCCATCATCCAGCTCCTAGAGCCTCGCACTTTGAACTTGGACTTTAAGCCTGTAGACTGTAAGAGAATAAACTCCTGTTTCTTTAAGCCATCCCATTTGTGGTATATTTCTTGTCAGAGTGGCGCTAGGTAACCAGAGCACCCACCTTGGGGCCTGGACTGTGTCCCAATGGCTGTCCTGCATAGCAGGTTGATTCACAGACAGTGGGCATTTCTGCTCAAGCCCCCCATCAACCCTAGTTGTGTGGCTTTGCACAAGCCCTCCACTGGCTACTGGATCTCTTGTCTTTGTATGGGTGTGAAGAGGACAAATGATTGTCAAGCCTTCCTTGGAATTGTGGCACAGCTCTGATCTCCACCCAGGTAGGGACTTGAAAAGATGGTGAGACACATCTAGTAAGGTTGGGCTCCTTTGGTTATGGGCCTGCTAGAGTTCCTAGAACTCCGTCCATTCTAGACCTTGCTGCAGGGGCACAGTGAAGTAAGGAAGGAGAGGAGCCAGGGTGTGAAGTCAAATCAGCCAGGTGACCAGCTGCATGACCTTGGTGCAAAGTGACCTATCCAAGCCTCCATGTCCCCTATGAAAACTGAATAAAAACCCCTCCATAATGTAGCTACAGTGAGAAGTCAAGGACTGATAGGTGGGAGAGTGCTTTGTAAGCAAGAGGACTATGCAAGTGTTTGCTGGCACGATGATCTGCAAGAGCTTGGATCACTAGATTCAAAACAGAGATTTAAATACCCTCAGAGTTGAATGGAACCCTAGCAATCATCTAGTCCTGTTGCCTGTGTTCTAAGAATGAAACAAAGGTACAGCTTAATGTTTTACAAAAAGTTTGATCCCAAGCAGTAAAAATAAAAATGCATTTGGTGCTAAAAGTGGCAAAACTCCCATTTCCAAGGGCATGAGGTTTGAAGAATGAAGTGCTGCAAGCATATGACCCACCACAGGGGAATTTAGGAAAATGCGATGCAAATGATATTTCTGCAACTGTCTGCGACTCAGGTCTGAGCATTATACCTCCTCATTGCTGCTTTTTTGTATGTCTTAGATTGTGTTTCTGGGAAGGACAAAGGGAACTGAACCCTAAGAAGGAGCACAGTCTATGCTCGTCCTCCTGCTCTACTCTCACCTTGATACCAGCATATCTTCCCTGCTTTCAAGGCTTAGCTCAAATATCACCTCTTCCAGGAAGCCTTCCCTGATTTCTTATTCCCAACCAACTGATACCTATCTCTTCTTCCTGTGAACCTCTCCCACCATTCCAAACACCATGTTAGCCACTCCTCTTTTTCTACTTTGTTTGGTAGTTATCTGTGAACAGGTCAATAAAAGTACCACTACTCTGTGCCAACCAAACCGAAAAACCAAACTCACTGCCATCGAGTCGATTCCGACTCATAGTGACCCTCTTTGGGTTTGCGAGGTGGTAAATCTTTAAGGAAGTAGATTGCCCAATCTTCCTTCCACAGAGTGGCTGAGGGGTTTGAACTGCCAAACTTCTGGTTAGCAATCAAACGCCTTAGGCACTAGGGCCACTCTATGTCAGAAACTCCAAATGCCTTAGCACTAATCCTCACAATAAATTAGCAAAGTGGGTTTCACCATTTTACAGGTAAGAAAGCTGAGGCTCAGAGAGAGTAGATAACTTCCTCAAGGTAACACAGCTAGTAAGTAAAAAACCAGGACTCAAGGCCAAGTTTGTCTGACTTATATATTTCCCATAATACAAAGTGACAAATTCTGAGGGCAGAAACTATGTCTAGTTATTGTATCTTATATACATTTGGCACTCAATGTGTGTTTCTGAATGAATTAAATAGTAAAGGAATGAATGAATACAAGAAGCAGTCTTTGTCTTGAAGGCTATAGCTCAGAGGTCAGCCAAATCCAGCCAGGAGCATTTTTGTAAATAAAGTTTAACTGGGATACAGCCACACTCATTCCTTTACGTATTGCCTAATGACTGCTTTCATGTTACAAACACACAGTTGAGTCACTGAAACAGAGACCATATGGCCTACTAAGCTTAAAATATTTACTAGCTGACCCTCTACAGAAAATATTTGATGACTCCTGTTACCAGTTACCTTTACTGTAGTTGCTGCTAGCTGCTATCAAGTTGGCCCCTGAGCTGTTGTGACCCCATGCACAATGCTTGTAACACTGCCCAGTCTTGTGCCATGCCCATGCTAGGTGGCAGATCAAACCTTTGCGATCCCTAGGATTTTCACTGGCTGATTTTCAGAAGTAGATGGCCAAGCCTTTCTTCCTTGACCACCTTAGTCTGGAAGTGATGGCTGCACGTGAGGTGCATTGGCCGAGAATCAAACTCATGGCCCCAGCGTGGACCAGGAGAATTTTACCACTGATCCACCAGTGCCTCGTGGTCTTTGTTAGGCTGGTATAAACAACCCAGCTTATTGCTAACTCCTAATAATCCTATCTTCTCTATGTATGTGTATGTGCACATGCAAGGACTTTAGGTATATAACAATGAAGTACCAGATACATTTCCACATGAATCTGGTGGATGTTACTTTATGATTTTATAGGTGGACTTCATCTAAAAGTTATATATTCTCTGGTTTGTGGCCTTTGGATACATATTTCTGTCAAGTTTAGGCTTTGTTGGCAGTACATTGGCACAGATAGGGTTAGAGTCCAGACCCCTTGGCAGCCAAGATCTTCCCTGCAACACAGGAGGGCAGCCTTCCCCAGGACGGCAGTGGTGGAGATGGACTTTGAGGCTTGCCAGAGCAGTACTGACGTGGCAGTGTTGGAGTCAAATGAAAAGCAGCCTGTTTGATGGATTGTGCTCCATTTCTTCTCTGCTGGCAGCTCTGATCAGTATCCCCGGGCTCCTAGCCTCACCTCCACCCTGAGGCTGAGGGCACTCTTCACTCTCCAAGGCTTCCCCTAGTGTAGCACACTTGGGAGGCAAGAGCAGGGTGAGGTCAAGCCTGGCCTCTGGACCCCTGGCATCTGGGTCAGAAGCAACATCAAAGCAGGGATTGGCTGGATCCAACCGCAAATGCCAAGCAGGCTAGGCGTCGGGAGCACTCGGGGGCGTGACGAATCTCAGCCTGTCTCCAGCTTATGTTCCCTGGCCACTCCGCCTGGGCCTTGCCCCACTATGACCAGCCCATTACTCAGCCTCACTCATCTGCTCACAATTTCAGGACTGCTCTGTTACTCAGCGCGCTGCCTGGGTAAGTTGCGTGCGCATGTATGTGAGCATGTGTGTGTGCATGTGTGTGTACATTGTTTTGCAAAAGGACTCTTGGAAAACAGATTTGTTTTGGAAACTTTCAGCAGCCTTTACATTTTAAACTTCTCAGCCAGTGTTGGGATTGCAGTGTAAGGAGCATTTGATGGCGGAGTTGTTGGGGACATTGGTGTGAACAGTCATGTATGTGTGCATGTGTGGGTGACCCTCTTGAGCCCTTGACTTTGGCATGGCAGGCTGGCAGCTCCTGCTCTCTGCACTAGCTTTGAAGGGAAATCGAGTTTTGTGGTCCAAGGCTGTCCCTTGGCATTTGTGGTCAGAATGCTCCCCTCCTTATCCAGGTTGATCAGCTTGGATAACACAGCTCACCATCCTAGAGGCAGCAGCCTACAAACTGCCAAACAGACATATCACTTTCTTTGTAGATTGTGTCTGCCTCTGCCCCCTATGCTCACTCAATGGCAGGGGTGGATTAAGTGTCAGATTACTCAATAAGCAAGATAAGAATGGGTTTACTTGTGCTTACTTCTAAGCTGTAGAGAACAGTATCAGGTTTTTCAAAGATTCTGCTTCTCGGGATGGCTGGCATCTGTCTCTTTCCCAATCCCACAGCATCTTCCTACAGAATCAAAGCTGCTTTTCAAATTTACAATCCATCACACGGACAGAGTATCTATTAAGCAAAAGATGTGGTAAAGCCCACGTTAAACTGTGAGAGATGCCAGCCATACCTAGAAGCAGAATCTCTGATGTGGTGAAAAAATGGGAAATTACTCACTACACATTAGCATGTAAGCACAAGCAAGCCAATGCTTACCTTGCTTATTGGATAATCCAACACTGCTCAGAGTTGAACAGCAAGATGACAAACTTCCCCACAGGTTAAAATTATCTTCAACTCTTAGAATCAGGATTTTTCTACAGGTGTGTGTGGTATATATGTGGAGGTTGAAAGAAAGTTGTATGGGGTACTCTTTTCTAGAATATCCCAATCAGGGAAAACTTTGGGCAAATTGTAGCCAGTTAAACTCGGAAATTCATTGCAGTGAAGACGAATGCTCCCTGTCAAAGCACTTAGCGTGCTCTTCATCTTCCTTCCTCTCCTTGATCTCCTTCTAGTGGTAATTCCAGGTGAAGTTCAGGGAAAGGCCCAAAAAGCACGAGGAGGAGGAAGTGAAATTCTGAATATGTGTCAACTGGATAAGCATTGGCAGCATGGTTAGCATAGGCTGTGTTTGTGATTTTCCCAACCTGCTGAGCAAGATGATTATGTTACTTCTTCCCTTTGATGACTTCGAATAGCGCATGTGCTTGGTGTGAGGGGGGCTGCTCAATGCAAACACATGAGCAGGGATGGAAGCGTTGTCTCTAGTAACCTGTTGATGACTTGGTTTCGTGAATGGGAGATGCATATGGACATGGTCAGGATCCTGGTGTAACAGTTGAAATAAAGGACTTTGGAGATGGTTGGGGCTAAGCCCCTTACAGGTTTCCCCTGCTATTCAAAAGCAGGGCATTCCTATGAAAACTTTCTTCAGCCGAAATGACATAAAATGAAGAAATAATTGCCATTTATATGGGAAAATTTTTTGAGTGTCCTTGAACCAAAAAATAACCTATCAAATCATTCCAAAAACATATAAATCCCAGAATAACACTAACACACTGTGTTCATAAACACAGTTCAAAGCTATGGTGGGTAGATGCTGAGGTGCTGAGTGTAGTTTCCAGGGAAGGGGCGTGGCAATGCCACTCTTGCTGCTCGGGTGCGTGCTGCCTCTTTAATGACTTACTGCAAAACAAACAGTGAACATTAATTTCACTTTTTGCCTTTTTTTTAAAAAAGTGAAAATCCTCTTTAGGTATCTTTCAGTTAGCAAAAACAGATGCCAATATAGATCTTTAGTAAAAGCAAAGCAGGGGAAAGCTAATTTTTGGTAAGTAGGGGAAAACATGAGGAAACTGAGTCTCGGATTGAGGAAATGAGTTGTACTGGATCACATGGTTACTTGTACCTGGACACTCACTCTTTGATCCAAGTCCCTATATTTCCAATAGTTAGTTACTAAGAATCACTTTCTAAAGATGTACCTCAATTTCTCCAAACAAAAGAGCACAAAAAGTCTCCTTTTTTCTTTTTTTAATTTTTATTGTGATTTGGTTGAAAGTTTACAGAGCAATGTTATTTTCCATACAACAGTTCATACATATTTTGTCACATGACATTCACTGTAATTGCCCACAGTGTAACAGCTCTCCTCCCACTTCCTCTCCACAGTTACCTCTTCCCTGTATCCTTCCCTCCCATGCACTCTTGCCCCCTGAGCTGTCTCCCTGTGCATACACACACTAGCCTTCTGTTCTCCCATGATTGATCTCTCTAAAGAGTGTATCTTAAAGTAAATGTTCAGCTATATGAAGTAAATGTTCAGCCTATATACTGGTCTTTTGTTTGGCTGGAAGCCACAGGAGTGGGTTCAATTCCAGACCTGAAGGGCAGCTAGGGGCCACAGTCTCAGGGGTTTCACCAGGCTCTATCAGACCAGCAAGTCTGGTCTTTTATAGATAGATAGATAGATAGATAGATATAGATATAATTTTGTTCCACATTGTTTTCCCACTCTATTCAGGATTTCCTACACAGATCCCCTTCTGAGTGATTGACAGTATAGCCAGGCACCATCTAATTCTTCTGGTCTCATGGTCATATAGGCTGAGGATTGCATGGTCTACCAGTCCCTTGGACTAATTGTTTCTATGCCTCTTTAGTTTTTTCATTCTTCTTTGCCCTGGACAAGGAGAGATCCATCGTTGCATCTAGATAACCACTTGCAAGTTTTTAAGATCCCAGTTGCTACTCGCCAAAGTGGGATGTGGAACAATGTTTTTGTGTAGTATGTTATGCCAATTGAGCTTGATGTTCCCTGTGACCAGAGTCCTGAGCCCACAGGTCCAACTACTCACTCCCTCTGAGTAGCTGGCTGTGGCCATGAAGTCACCACAACCTCATCCATTGTCAGCTCTACTATATACCTGGACATTTTTTTTTTTTTTTATTAGGATTTGGGTGAAGATTTACAGAGTAAATTCACTTTTCATACAG
>NW_006921590.1:23711675-23723496 GCF_000298275.1 Orycteropus afer afer
CTCAGCATAATGTCCTCCAAGTTCATCCACGTTATGCGGTGTTTTGCAGATTCTACATTATTCTTTAGCATTGCATAGTATTCCATTGCGTGAATGTACCAAAGTTTGGTTATCTATTCCTCAGTTGTTGGATATCTGGACATTTTTACAGAACATACAAATATGCTTGTAGAAACATCATCTGAGAAAGTCTCCTTTTGAAGAGTGGGTATTGAGTCCAAAGGACAAAACCAGCATTCACAATAGCAAAAATTCCAGATTCGGCATCATCTCCAGCTCTAGTTTGATAATATAGTGGCCACACACATTGATGTTGTTTTTAAGTCAGGGCAAGTGATCCTGAAGTTCCATGGTAGTTAGCATTTCCAAAGCAGCTGCCTGGGCCTGAGCCACAGGGTGCACCCAGGTCTCTGCAGGCTCCATGTACACACAAGGTTGTTTCCATTACAACAGAGCCGTTGGGGCTTTTCCAGGAGGGACCCTGAGCTCAGACATGATTCTGTGGATGCAGCATGGTCCTGAGAGAGACCCAGAGGCCATTTGGATAACACCAAAATAGACATGTAAAGTCCTAGCTTAGCTGACCGGGTGGGAAGCTGTTTGTTAACCACGTCCACCTGATGGAAATATTCTGAGCTGGAATGAGCTGTAAATAAACCAGACTGTGCTAAAAACAAACAGCTCCAGGGAGCTGCGGGGTGGGAGCAAGAAATAGATGGGCTTCACCTGCTGAAATAATGTAGGTCAAGGGGAAAAGGATGAAGAAGAAGTGGGGGCAGGGCATAGTGCTGTACAATGCAGATACCTCAGCAGGAGAAACAACTGATCATTTATGGTCATTGATGAGGTTCCCAGTGTCCCAAAAGAAATGAGAAGTGATCGCTTTAAATGATACAGGGTGGGGAGGGGTCTTTCACAGGGTGTGGGGTGAAGGGAGATGTTGGAGGCCATATATGGTCTGGAAAAATAAATGGCAATGACTGTAAATTAGCCATGTGGACCTGCCAGTCTCCAGGTGCTCCTGGCTGGGAAACTTCAGCCTCAGCCCTTAGGAGTCTGCTGAGGGAAGAGAGAGGCAATGCAGAGGCTGCATTTGGGGGCCTTGGTAGGGTTCTTGGGTGTTAGTGCATGTCTTCCAGCCCTATGCTGCTCACTCTTCTTCTTCTTCTTTTTTTTTTTTTTAATTATGATTTGGGTGAAAGTTTACAGAGCAAATTCATTTCCATACAACATTTCATGCACATTTTGTTTCATGACATTGACTGCAATCTCCACAATGCAACAGCTCTCTTTCAACTTCCTCCCTGTGGTTACCTTTTCCCTGTGTCCTTCTTTCCTATGCATTCCTGCCCTCTGAGCTGTCTCCCTGTGCAAATAAATGCTGCCCTTCTGACCTCCCATAGTTGGTCGTTCTAAGGAGTGTACCTACCTAGTGTAATTGTTCACCTTATACGCCTGTCTATTGTTTTATGATGCTCACTCTTGCTTACTTAATTAACATCTTGGGGAAGAAACTTTAAGAAAAATAGCATTAACATGAATGTCCAATTCTATAACTGTACCAATGCTAGTTCCTGTCGAGCTGATTCTGACTCATGGTGACCCCATGTGTACAGAGTGGAACTGCTCCATAGGGTTTTTATGACTGTGACCTTTCGGAAGCAAATCAGCAAGCCTTTCTTCTGAGGCAGATGGATTTGAATCACCAACACTTCAGTTAGTGCTTAACCGTCTATGCTACCCAGGGACACCTTCTATAAACATATAGCTAATTTGTTCTACTGCCAAGAAAGAGAAAAGCAGCCTGTGACCCCTAGGACTAGCCTGACACCACAGCTGGGCCACAGTGTTGAATGCAAACAGTTTCTGAGAACAACAACATCTGATGAGGTCACTCTGTGATTGAGATGGATCAAGACAAAAACAAGACCACTCTGGAATCATGTTTGAACACTGACAAAGACATGGACATATCCACAACACAAAAATTACCCAACATCCCTCTGTCCTGGCTAATGTGAGTGCTTACTGCTTCTTTACCAATCACAGCTATAGTTTCTCTCCATTCTTCTCATCTTCTAGATTAGAATTATTAAGACCTCTATCATAGAAAGCCCTTGATTTCTGACAGCATCCAATTCAGAACAAAGCCACACTTTATTTCCTCATGTTGTTGTTAGGTGCCATCGAGTCAGCTCCGACTCATCGTGACCCTGTGTACAGCACTGCCTGGTCCTGCACCATCCTCACAATCCTTGCTATACCTGAGCCCATTGTTGCAGCCACTATGTCAATTCATCTCGCTGAGGGTTTTCCCCTTTTTTGCTGACCCTCCACTTTACCAAGTATGATATCCTTCTCCAGGGAATGGTCCCTTCTGACAACATGATCAAAGGTGAAACAAAGTCTGGCCCTTCTTGCTTTCAAGGAGCCTTCTGGCTGCACTTCTTCCAGGACAGATCTGTTAGTTCTTCTGGCAGTCCATGGTACTTTCATTATTCTTTGACAATACCACAACTCAAAAGCATCAACTCTTCTTTGGTCTTCCTTATTCATTGTCCAGCTTTCCCATGCATATGAAGCAATTGAAAATACCATGGCTTGGGCTAGGCACACCTTAGTCTTCAAAGAGACATCTTTGCTCTTCAGCACTTTAAAGAGGTCTTTTGCAGAAGATTTGTCATGCAATACTATGTCTAATTTCTTGACTGCTGGTTCCATGGGTGTTGATTGTGGAACCAAGCAACATGAAATCTTAGACAACTTCAATCTTTTCTCCATTTATCTTGATGCTGCTTATTCATCCAGTTGTGAAGATTTTCATTTTCTTTAGGTTGAGGTGTAATCCATACTGCACACTGTAATCTTTAATCTTTGTCAGTAAGTGCTTCAAGTCATCTTCACTTTCAGCAAACAAGGTTGTGTCACCTGCATATTGCAGGTTGTTAATGAGCCTACCTCCAATCCTAATGCCACATTCTTCTTCATACAGTCCACCTTCTTGGATTATTTGCTCAGCATAAAGATTGAACAGATACAGTGAAAGGATACAATGCTGACACACTCCTTTCCTGATTTTAAACCATGCAGTATTTCCTTATTCTGTTCAAACAACAGCCTCCTGGTCTATGTACAGGTTCCTTATGAAAACAACTAAGTGTTCTGGAATTCCATTGTTCTCAATGTTATCCATAATTTGTTATGATTCACACAGTTGAATGCTTTTGCATAGTCAGCAAAACTCAAGTAAACGTCTGTCTAGTATTCTTTACTTTTAGCCAAGATCTGTCTGATATCAGCTATTATATCCCACATTCCATATCCTCTTCTGAATCCAGCTTGCATTTCTGGAAGTTCCTTGTCAATATACTGCTGCAACCATTTTAAAATTATCTTCAGCAAAATTTTACTTGCATGTGATATTAATGATATTGTTCCAAAATTTTCACATTCTGTTGGATCACCTTTCTTTGGAATGGGTACAAATATGGATCTCTTCTAGTCAGTTGGCCAATTTCTTGGCATAGATGAGTGCCTCCAGTGCAGCATCTGATTGTTGAAACAGCTCAATGGGTATTCCATCAATTCCTGAAGACTTTTTTTTTTTTTCGCCTATTCGTTCAGTGCAGCTTTGACTTTCCTTCAATACCATTGGTTCTTGATCATATGCCACCTCCTGAATTGATGAAGATTGACCAGTTTTTTTGGTACAGTGACTGTGTGTGTTCCTTCCATCTTCTTTTGATGCTTCCTGTGTCATTCAATATTTTGCCCATAGAATCTTTCAATATTGTGACTCAAGGCTTGAATTTTTTTTTCAGTTCTTTCAGCTTGAGAAATGCAGAGTGTGTTCTTCCCTTTTGCTTTTCTAACTCCAGGTCTTTGCACATTTCATTATAATAATTGACTTTGTCTTCTTAAGCTGCTCTTTGAAATCTTCTTTTCACCTCTTTATCTTGTCATTTCTTCCATTTGCTTTAGCTACTCTCAATTCAAGAGCAAGTTTGAGTCTCTTTGTCTGATATAGTGCTGGAAGATGATCCCCTCAGGTCAGAAGGCATTCAAAATATGACAGGGAAGAGGTGCCTCCTCAAAGTAGAGTTGACCTTAATGACATGGATGGATTAAAGCTCCAGTAGCTGGTGTGGCACAATTCAAAATGGGAAGAAACAGCTACAAACACCCATTAATAATCAGAACATGGAATATATGAAGTATGAATCTAGGAAAATTAGAAGTTGTCAATAATGAAATGGAACACATAAAGATCAATATCCTAGGCATTAGTGAGCTGAAATGGAGTGGTTTTGGCCATTTTGAATCAGACAACCATATGATCTACTATGCCGGGAATGACAGTTTGAAGAGGAATAGTGTGGCATTCATCATCACAAAGAATGTTTCAAGATCTATCCTGAAGTGCAATGCTATCAGTGATAGGATAATATCTATACATCTGCAAGGAAGACCAGTTAATACTACTATTATTCAAATTTATGCACCAATCACCAATGCCCAAAATGAGGAAATTGAATATTTTTACCAACTTCTGCAGTCTGAAATTGACCAAACACCCAATCAAGATGTGTTGATTATATCTGGTGATTGGAATGCGAAAATTGGAAATAAATAATCACCAGTAGTTGGAAAATATGGTCTTAGTGATAAAAATGACACCAGAGATTCCATGATAGAAAGACTTATTCATTGTTTCCTCATAGTCTCCCTATTATCACCTAGCAAAAGTCCCAATCCTATGATAAATCCATTCTAACACCCTCTTACTGAGATGCCCACAGTTTTTCTTGGTATGCATGCTCCCTCAGGGCAGTGAATTAATAAACCCAGCTTTGTTCAACTACAGGTATATTCTTGATGGTTTGTGCTTGGAAGGCATTGATGCTGTATGTCTTGAGTACTTGCTATGGGAATCCCTTGCCTTTCTTCTTAGCTCTAGCTCTTCCTTTCTACCACTTGCAGTCATAGTGTAGGGAATAAAAGGAAGGACTCTGGAACCAGATTGCTTGAGTTCAAACTCTGGCTCTGATACTACTAGTTATGTGACTGTGATAGTTGGAGCTATGTGTCAACTTGGCTGAACCACAATTCTGTGTGGTTTGAGCTGTTGTGGTGTGGTTGTTCCCATAATGGGATCAGATGACTATGTTTGAGTGGCCAATCTGTTGAAAGGGAGTTCCCCTAGGGGTGTGGCCTGCTTCCAGTATATCTGCGGACATCCTGGGAGAGGAGACATTCTTCTGTGGATCGGGATTCTACTGTGCTGCCTACAACTGTCTGTGAGTGAACAGTCCACCATTCGGCCTGGAGAACTTGGATTCGTCATTCGTTGGAGTCAACAGCTGGTGTACTGCCTGCCAGCCTTGAGCTCCTCAGCCCCTGTGGTTGCAAGAGCCAGGAAAAGCCTCCAGCTTGACATTTGATCCAGGAACTTTGGACTTGCCAGCTTCTATAAGTGTGTGAGCCATTTTCCTAAGATAAATTTCTCTCTATATATACGTATATATAAGCTTTACTGTTTTTTGTTTCTCTAGAGAACCCAGTCTAACACGGTGATCTTGGGCAAGTTACTTAAACTCTCTTTGCCTCAGTTAGCTGATCTGTAAGATGGAAATGATGATGATGATGATACCTCTCAGAGTTGTGAAAATTAGGTGAATTTATATATGTGAAGCACAGGACTGGTGCCTGGTAGTAAGTGTTTTTGTTAATATTATTAATTCAGCAAACACTGGTGGAGTTCTTATTATATACCAGACCCTGGGGATGAGACCTGTCCCCCACTCTCCCAGAGAGCACAGTTTAGTTAAAGAGACAAGAGAAAGAAGTTTCACCGCATGGATAAGAGTTAACATTGGGGTAAACCCAGAGATAAACATAGCAGGATGCTTAACACTAGCCTGGGAAGTCAAGGAAAGCCTAATTGGTTCTGATGAATAAGAGTATCCAGGGTTGGGTTGACTGGGGCCAGGAAGGGAGTGGAATATGAGAGAAGGGTCTTGGCAGCAAGTTGAGCTCAGCGATTCTCACCATCTATTAAGTCAGAGGTCACTGTTTAGGCATCTTTCTACCCTTGCAAGACTTGGGCCAGTACCTGGCACAAAGCATGTGCACAGAGGAATAAATGTCTAACACCAAATTTGGCAGCTTTCCCCACAAACAACTCCTCTGATTTTTTTATCTCATGCTCTGACTGCTGTTATCTGGGACCCCTGCAACTTCTAAATCACTCCAACACATTGGCCCCCAGTTTCTTTCTTTCTCCAGTAATGTTTGCATCAGTCCTTTCCTTTCTGTCCTCAATGTCTCCTCATGAGTCAGGCCTAGAGTACAGATGCCACGCTGGCCTGCAGCTTGTTCCCCATTCCCTCGACTCTCCCTCACCCCACATTTCCTGCACAATCTCTGCTTAGTTCCACCTGGGCCCTGTCACTCTTTCCCTCAGAACCTTCTGTGGTTCCCTTGTTGTTGTTGTTGTTATGTGCTGTCGAGTTGGGCCCGACCCATAGCGACCCCTCCTTGGGTTTCTGAGGCAGAATCACTACAGGAGTAGATTGCCCAACATTCCTTCCAAGGAGTGGCTGGTGGGTTTGAACCGCCAGCCTTCTGGTTAGCAGTCAAGTGCCGTAGGCACTATGCTACCAGAGCTCCTACTTCCGAAATAAAGCCCAAACCCCTTAGTGGGCATCCACACTCAGCACAATCCAGGCTCAAACTCTATCCAACCTCATCCCTTCCCTCACTGTTTTTTAAGTGCTTCCTCTCCAGTC
Source organism: Orycteropus afer afer (assembly GCF_000298275.1). Lineage (NCBI taxonomy): Eukaryota > Metazoa > Chordata > Mammalia > Tubulidentata > Orycteropodidae > Orycteropus > Orycteropus afer. The sequence continues at coordinate 23,718,464 of NW_006921590.1, forward strand.
AGACCAACAGCTTGTACCTTCTTGTTTTCAATCTAAGTGTCCATCAGCAGCAGATTGTGGTATATTCACACAATGGAATATTACTCAGAAATAACAATGAATTAACTACAGCTACAATCGTCAATCTGGATGACTCCCACAAACACTACATTGAGTGAAAGAAGGCAAACACAAAACAGTTTGTGTTGCATGATTGCACTTACATAAAGCTGAAAACAGGCAAAATGAATCCATAGTGTTAGAAGTCAGGGTAGTGGAGAGGAAGGAGCATAGAGATTGGAGAGGAGCTTAAGAGGGCTTCTGGGTGCTTGTGAGTTCTGTTTCTTGATCTAATTTTTTATTTAAAAATTTTTAAAATTGTGATTTGGGTGAAAGTTTATAGAGAAAATTGGTTTTCCATTCACCAATTCATACACGTTTAGTTTTATAACATCCATTGCAATCTCCACAATGTAACAGTACTCTTCCCACTTCTTCTCTGTGTTTATCATTTCCTTTTGTCCTTCTTTCCTGCATACTTCCTGCCTTCTTAACTTTATCCCTGGGCGAATGCTGTCCTTTTGATCCCATATGGTTTGTTGTTCTAATGAGTGCATACCTTCTAATGGATGTATACCTTCCTGATATTATTGTTCATGTTATAGGCCTATCTATTGTTTGGCTGAAAATTCAGCAAAGGGGGTTGAGTTCAGTTCCTGGCTTGAAGGGTGTTGAAGAGCCACCAAACTCTCGGGTTGTCGACCAATCTCTACCAGACCAGTGAGCCTGGTCTTTTTTTTTTTTTTATGATTTTGATTTGTTCTCCCACTCTGTCCAGGACCTCCTACTGTGATCCCTTTCAGAGCAGTCAGCAGTGGTAGTCAGGCACCATCTAGTTCTTCTGGTGTCAGGGTTGTGGAGGCTGGGATTTACATGCCCTATTCGTCATTTTGGACTAATTGTTTCCTTGCATCTTTGATTTTCTTCACTTTTCCTTGCTCAGACAGGGAGAGACCAATAGCTGCACATTATATGGCCTCTCACAAGCTTTTAAGACCCCACTCACTACTCACCAAAGTAGGATGCAGATTATTGTCTTTGTGGGCCATGTTATGCCAATTAACCTTAGTGTCCCCTGAGACTATGGGCCTGAGCCCCCAGGCCTAGTGACTCATTCCCTCAACGTATTTGCTTATGGCTAAGAAGTTTTCATAACTTTGCCCTTTATATGCTCTACTACATTCATGGATATATTTGCAGCACATATAAATACATATGTAGATGTATCCTCTGACAAAACTCTATATATTCATGGGTGTAGTCCCATTCACTTTTCTACCTCTGTTCAGCTGAGTACCTGTCTATATATCCATTCATAGGTTATAGTTATTACTGTTATTGCAGGATTATGTATGTAATTATATTTACCTTTTTTGTCTTTAATTCTTGTTCTCCTTTCCGTGTCTTCCTCTACCTTGATCATTTTGTGCTGACCTCTCCCTTATTGTGTACTGTTTTCCCCTTCACTCAAGTTAATACCTGTCTATCTTGCAGTTAGTGATTTACCCTCCTTTTCCCTCCCACCCCTGGTAAACTTCAAAGAATGATCCTTTCTGTGTGTAAACCCTTTCTTGACTTTTTACAGTAGTGGTCTCACACAATATTTGTTCTTTGTGATTGACTAATTTCACTTAGCATAAGGTCCTCTAGGTTCATCTAGTTATGAGGTGTTTCACAGATTCATCATTATTCTTTAATGTTGTGTACTATTCCATTGTGTGTACATATCATAGTTTATTCATCCATTCATCCACTGATGGGCATATAGGTTGTTTCCATCATTTTGCTATAGTGAATAATGCTGCAATGAGCATGGGTAGGCATATATCTGTTCGTATCACAACTCTTATTTCTCTAGGGTATATACTGAGCAGTGGGATTTCTGAATCATATGGTATTTCTATTTTCAAATTTTTAAGGAAGCACCATACAGTTGTCCAAAAAGGTTGTAGCACTTTACAGTCCCACCAGCAGTGTGTGAGAGTTCCAGTTTCTCTACTCTTGCCAGCATTTGTTGTTTTCTGTTTTTTTGATGAGGTCTGTTTCTTGATCTGGATGCTGGTTTTTTGGATATATCCATTTCTTAGAAGTTTATTGGGCTGTATACTTATGTATATTTTTGCAAAGGCATACTTCAACATTGAACATATGCTATCACTGAATATAGGGGAGATGCCATGTGAAAATGAAGTTGTAAGGGCCTAGGCCCTTCCATTCATCTTGCACTTGAGATTGGATCACCCATGCATTGAGACATTAAACAGTAACTATCTGTTGAGTAAGGGCGATACTCAAATGCATGTGCAGAGTCTGGAGTCAATATAAGTGTCTTAAATCATGGCTCCAGGTCTCTTGTAATCAATAATCTCTGCAGCCCTGACTGCTTCTGTCTTAGAATAAGTTCCTTTGACCCAACAGTTGGGGCCACATTATCAGTCTATTTGAACTTTGCATCCTTTGTCACATGTACAGAATGACAAGCCAATCTTTGGAGAAGGAGAAATGGACACTGCAGTGGTCACTATGTCAGGACCATATTCTCAGTGATAGTTGTTGTGTTGTTGTTAGTTGCTGTCCAGTGGATTCATGGCAACCCAAGTGTTATAGAGTAGAACTGCTTCATAATATTTTCTTAGCTATATAATAGAAGCAGATTGTCAGAAATTTTCTTCCATAGTAACATTGGCTAGGTTCAAACTGACAAGCTTTGGTTATCAGTTGAATGCAAACTATTTGTGCCTACCTAACAGTCTTAATTCAGCAAACGGAAGGTTGAGATGGGATGGGGGTTGGGGAGGCAATGTCAAGTAGCGAACGGTAGGTCTGCTCACATCTCAAAGGTTAAAATCAGTTTTGGAAGTGTGGGGTGACAGGGTCAGTCTCCCTTGGGTCCCGTGAGCAGGACAGAGGCCCCAGCACTGGCCCTTGTTGACAAGCAGCAGTTTTCTCTGCACAGCTCTTCCTGGCCTGGATCAGAAGAAGCGTGGCAGCCACAGAGCATGCTGCCTGTTGATGCCACCTCCACCCCCATTGTTCCTGCCTCCGTTCTTCAGAGGTGGCCGAAGTCCCGTGAGTAGTTTCAGACCTGTCAGAGAATACAAATTCAGGGTCCCTGGGTCCCCTCACACAGTACCCCCATAGCAGTAAACATTGGCTGTTCAGGTAATTCAGCCCAGGTATCCCACTCCATAACTGAACTCTGGAAAGGAACTTAGGAGTTTCTGGTGGGTGTCTATCCTCCCATCATTTAAAATAAGTTAAGGATAGAGATTCTTCTCAGGAGGGAATTGGATTGGGCACCATGGCCCATCTTCCTGAAAATAGTGAGGTGAATTTATAACTTTATGTGCCCTCATCAGTTGCTCAGACATGGAATTTCCCCTTTTGTTTTTCTTCTTTCCAAGTATTTATGAAATTCCCTTCCATAGCCTGTGTCTAATAGAGACCATCTCAGGGAACACAGGAAATAGTCCTGTTGAAGATGCTCTGAGGTGTGAGAGAGAACAGGGCTCATGAAGAGAGGAGAAAAGTGAGGGAAAGGTCAGGGTTCAGGAAGCTGACTGAGAAGACAACAGGCTAGGGCTTTCCAGGAACATGGGTTCTCAGACCTTTCTGGAAACTCTTAGACCTGTACTGTCCAATAAGTATCCATTAGCCATATGTGGCTATTGAGCAGTTTAAATGTGGCTAATTTGAGCTTTAGGAACTCTGGTAATGTAGTGCCTAAGGCACTTGACTGCTAACCAGAAGGCTGGCAGTTCAAACCGACCAGCCACTCCTCAGAAGGAAGACGGGGCAATCTACTTCCGTAGTGATACTGCCTCGGAAACCCAAGGAGGGGTCGCTATGAGTCGGGTCTGACTCGACGGCACATAACAACAATAACAACAATAATTTGAGCTTTAATATGCAGTAAGTATAAAATATACCCTTGGTTTTGAAGATTAAGCATGGAAAAAAGAATGTAAAATACCTCATTAACAATTTTTTAAATATTGTATGTTGAAATGAAAATATTTGGGGTATATAGGATTAAATATATTATTAAAAATTAATCTCATTTGATTCTTTTTACTTTTTAATGTGGCTACTAGAAAATATAAAACTACACATGTAGTTTGCATTATATTTCTTGTGGACAGAGCTGTCCTAGACATTGGAGAAAGGCTCCTGATATGAGTTTCCTAACTCCATCCAAAGTGACCATTACATCTCTATAACCCATTCAGGCCAGGGACATCTCAAGGGCAGATGAGAGACCAGAAACTGGTGGGCCAGAAGGTTGTCTTCTTGGGTCACCCTTTAGGGTATCAAGAAGCTGCCCTGGAGCAGGCCTATATCTAGGGTGGTGACTTTCTTCTGTCCCCTAAGTCTGACCTATTACCCCTGTGTTGCTTTGCCTTGAAGCTTCTTTCCCCAGACATGAAGAATCTCATCCTTGAACTTGAGACCACCCAGTCTCCATGTGTGCAAGGATCACTCTGCTCCCCTGGACCTCCTGGCCCCCAGGTTGGTGCACTCACCTAGACCCTCTCTTACTGTCTTCTGTTCAAAGCAGTGAAGTCCAGTGGGCAGAGCCTCCTGGTGTTAGACTCACTAACATGATGGGAAGGGGGGTGGCTATTCTTTCTTTTCTAGCTCACCTCCAGCTCCAGGTCATGTGGATGGAACACTGGTTCTTCTCTGTGTGAATTCTGGCCTTCCAGCCTTGATTTCTTCATCTGTGCAATGGGGATAATAATTGGCCCAGCTGTACTGAATTTTGGGGAAAATCAAATGAGGCACTGCCCAGATGGATATGGTCATTGTTATAGTTATCAGCAAACTCTTGATGACAATCTGGTCCACCCCTTATCCAACCTTTGACCTCACCTGTAGACCCAGAGGTGGCTGCATTCAGTGCAGGAAAGTGAAGGCAGAGAGGAGCTTGTGACCCTGAATTACACTTGGCCCCCAAATAGTGCTATCAAGCAGCCCACTCTTCCTAATCAAAA
>NW_006921590.1:23723596-23725992 GCF_000298275.1 Orycteropus afer afer
GCCCCCAAATAGTGCTATCAAGCAGCCCACTCTTCAAAAAAAAAAAAAAAAAAAAAAAAAAAAGCGGTGGGGGGGGGAGGAGTAGGTGCAATGCTATTGAAAGTACTTTGTAGGGGTATAAAAGAATCTCTCCAGAGATGGCATCTCACAGACTCTGGGTCCTCTGGCTTCAGAGGGGGCTGAGCTCTGAGTTTCCCATGAAAGAGGGTGCAAAGAAAGGGGGCAAGTTCCTCAAATGGGTTCCTCATTCAGGGAGCATAGAAATGATGCCACTCCCCTATGTAAAATCCTCCTGTGGCTTCCCATCACTGAAGACTAAGATCCAGGCTCTGTATCCTGGATTACAAAGCCACATATGAGGGAACATTGGCCTGCATCTCCATTGTCATCTCATGTGACCATCACCATCAGCCACTCAATTCCAGCCTCAGTGACCTTCCCTCAAACACTCAAGCTTGTTCCAGCCCTAGGGCATTTGCACTGTGGTTCCTGCTGTTTGGTCTGTTCTTCTTCTGATGTGGCTAGCTCATTTTGGTCACTCAAAACTCACCTGGTTAGGAATGCCTTCCTCAACCACTCAGTCTAAAGTAGCCCTCCCTGTCCCCACTCACGCTCCATCACAATCACCCATTTTAATTCTCTGTGTGATTTTCTTATCCTGCCACATATTCATTTGCTTGTTTCTGGTCTCTTTCGTCTCCCCTCAGTAAAATGTAAGCTCTATGGCAGGGTTTAGGGGGAGCCCTGATGGTACAGTGGTTAAAGAGATTGGCATTACCCGAAAGATTGATGATTCAAACCCTCCAGCTGCTCTGCAGGAGAAAGACGAGGCAGTCTGCTTCTATAATGATTACAGCCTTCAAAACCCTAAGGGGCAGTTCTACTCTGTCCTATAATGTCACTGTGAATCAGAATCGACTTTATGGCAGTGAGTTTATGGCAGTGGGTTTATGGCAGGGGTTGGCAAACTGTAGCCTGTGGACTAAATCTGGCCAACTGCCTGTTCGTGTAATTAAAGTTTTATTGTCCATGGCTGCTTATGAGCCACAACAGTAGACATGAATAGTTGTGACAGAGCATCTGTCCAGCAAAGCTAAAATGTTTATTATCCAGCTCTTTACAGAAAAAGTTTACAGAGTGTCTTAGTTTTCTAGTGTTGAACAGAAATTTATTTTCTCACAGCTCCTGAGACTGAAAGTCCAAATTGGCCATGTCAGTTCCTTTCTTGCTGGTAACCTGGGCATTCCTTGGTTCGTGGTTACCCTCACATGGCAGCTATCTTCCTCAGTATGTGCTTGCATCTGTCTATGTCTGTGCTGCTCTTAACACAACTCAGGAGTAACTAGGTTTAGGACCCACCCTGCACTGGTATGACCACCACTGATTGATCACATTATATTACATTAGATTACATCCACAAGTATAGGGATTAGGGTTCCAGCACATATTCTGGGGGATACCCAATCCATGACACTGATCCCTGGCCCTGCTGAAGCAACCATGTTGTCCATCTTGTTCACTATTGCATTCATAGTCTAGAACAGTGCATGAGTTATAGTAGATGCTCCCTAAATATTTGTTGAATGTAATTAAGAAACGAGGACTGTGAGCCCAGAGTTGGCCAGAGGCTGTCGCAGAGGGGCTGGCAGAGCTTTTCAGAAAGGCACCTTGTGAGATGGGCCCCCAGAAGAACCCCTCTAAGACAGATTCCTATCTTCCTCCCATCAGCAGTCTGCTCTGACAGGTCTTAGGGCAAATAAGAACCCACAGAGCATGAGGAAGTATATGGCTTCTCTGCTGACCTAATAACAGCTGCTTTCCCATCATGCTTGTCCATAGAGCCTTGGGCCAACCTATTTGAGCCACATTGAGGCCATGTTGCCCAAGTCCAGAGGACTCTGTTTTCTGTGAACACAGTGCCAGTGCAGCTCCTACTCAGAGTGAGATCTGAGAACCAGTAAATAACCTTGGCATCGTCTGAGAGCTTGTTAGAAATGCAGAATCTTGCTGGACCCTTCAATCAGAATTTGTATCATAACAAGATCCAGAGTGAATTGTCTGCACAGTAAAGTTTGAGAGGCAGTGAGCGAGAACACAATGACCTTGTAAAATCGTTCTATTCACATTTCACAAAATGGGGGGGAAAAAAAAGTGGAAGAATGAAAACAATGGAACTAAACTCTCCTTCCCACCCTCCAGACAGAAATTAAAAATCAAAGACAGTGGTTCCCAAACTCACCTGCTGGTTGGAATCACCTGGAAGAACAAAAGAAATGACTGATACCTGTGCCCCACCCCCAGAGATAGTGATTTAATAGGTCTAGGGCATGGCCTGGGAACTCTGGTAGCATAGTGGCTAAGACAGTTGCCTGCTAACCAGACAGCTGGCGGTTCAA
>NW_006921590.1:23726092-23733022 GCF_000298275.1 Orycteropus afer afer
TTGGGCAATCCTACTTCCGTAGTGATACTGCCTCGGAAACCCAAGGAGGGGTCGCTATGAGTCGGGTTTGACTCGACGGCACATAACAACAACAACAGGGCATGGCCTGGCCTTCAGATTTTTTAAAGATCTGGGGTATTCTGATGGGCTGGAAATTCTGGTATTCTGGTATTCTGATGGTTTGTAAACAACAGGCTAAGGGGCTGCTGGTCATCAGGTTTATGGTAGAAATCATAAACAGGCTTTCTCCATGCGTGTCCTCCTACAGGTTTTAGGGATGAAGGAGGGCCTGGAGGATTTTGATGGATTTCCTCCCTGCTATTCTGGGGAATTTGGATGATAGTCAACTGAGCATTTCACAGATACATGAGCAGAAAACAGCTGCTTTCTGGCTCTGGTTGTGAAAAGTTTTGGTGCAATGGGTTCTGAAGTCCCTAAATTGAGGTCAGCCCAGCTCCCGTGGCTGGGTGAGGAATGAAAATGTACTATATGTACTATTTGCCTTTTTTTTTTTTTTTTTTTTTCATTTTAACATCTTTGCTGCTGAATGAGGGAAGAAGAGAGTTATTTGTTACCTGGTTATACATAAGGTCACCATGAGTCAGAGCCTACTTGAAAGCAACTAACAACCACCCAAAGATCAGAGTCCCTGGGTGGTGCGAATGGTTAACACACTGTTTCTACTCAAAAGTTTGGAGGTTTGAGTCTACCTGAAGGTGCCTCAGAAGAAAGGCCTGGCAAACTACTTCCATAAAATCAACCATTGACAGTCCGACGGAGCACAGCTCTACTCTGACACAGATGGGGTTGCCATGAGTCAGAACTGTCTTGAGGTCATCTATTTTTTACCCATAGATCAATCATGGGCATTTCTAAGTATGCTGCTGCTGTATATGAAACTTAACTTTCCTTTTGTCAAGGCCCCTGGGAAGCTCCTTAAGAACAGCTGAAAATATATGAGACTTGGTGAAGCATCTAGTTTTCAGCAAATAGAATTTCTTCAAGCCTCTTTGGTTGCTTTCACCAAGTACTTGGGGTGTTTCAGGCAAACAGAGGGCTCCAGTGATTAAAATCACTAAGAGTAGATGTAGGAGCACTTTGAACAACTCCTGGAACCATTGGAATGACAGCTCAGAGAAAACTGTAAAAGGGGCAGAGGGGAGGAGACTGGGCAAGAGGGCACAAGAGGGTGCTTGTGGGGTTCCTAGAGCCCATTGCACCAAAAGCCTCCCTTCCCATTCCTGCTTCCCTTACCACCTGCATTGGTTTGATGGATACTTTTTTCACTTCTTATCTCGATTGTTTAGGGTCCACCGGGACTTCCTGGCAAGATAGGACCAAAGGGAGAGAAGGTATGATCCACTACTTCTTCAACCCCCTTCTCGTTGGTCATTCCATCTGGGGTGCCGCTGAGAATTTTCTGGTCTGAAGGTTTTCCAGCTGGGATTTCAAAGCACGTGCTGATCCTGCTTCAGTGCTTAAGGTGGGCTCGGTGATGACTGGGATGCTGCTGTAGGTGGGATTCCATCTGCATGCTTTGACTTCACCCACTGATACCACCGGGTATCATGGCGGGGCTGCTATGAGCAGTCAGGCAGACTCAGGTTCATGGTCAGAAGCCAATTGTTAGCCTCATTAGCCCCACTAAGCCCTCTGCTTCCAGAACTTCTCTTCCAAAGAAATTTCTGCTAACCTGTCTTCTCCATCCACAGGGAGAGTTTGGCCGACCAGGAAGGAAGGTATGGTACATGCCATTCAGTTAGCAGCACGTGGGCAATGTGCTCCATGGGTGTGTGGGTGGCTGTGCACACCTAAAGGTAGGGGAAGCAGCAGTGAGCTTAATGGCCCCTAGCATCCAGGTAGACAATGGTGATGCTGCCATCCTGATAATAACAGTAGTGACCTTACCCTTTCTGCTGACTCCTTGAGGCAAGAACTGGAGCCTACTTTTGCCTGCCATTTAGACTTCTTCCAAAGGCTACCCAGCCCTGCCAAATGTCCCCCAGCCTCAGACAATCTCTTCCTGCCACCCATTAGATAAACCCCAGGTCACAACCAGTAACATAAAGTGCTTCCCATTATCTATTTGATTAAACTAGAGTAAAGCACCAGATCAGACAGAAACAAATGGCTTTTGCTTTTTGGCCCTGCTAAAATTAATGAGAGTTACTTAAGGTCACAGTGATTGTGAGTGAACCAAACACATGTGATCAAGACTCATTAGTGCCAGGAGGGAGTAAACCAGGAGTCTTTTGTTCTCTGTGGTCAGTGGATTCTGACAATGAAAATCTAGGTCTTGGTGATAGAGAGAAGTGCAAATTCTCAGCCAAGAAGATGCTCATGGCTCTAAATATAAATTACACTTTTTTTTTCTGGTTAAATGTTTTGTTCAAGTGGGTTCACTATCAACAAGAGCCCCAAATAGACCTTTGAAAGGCAAAAGTACAATTATTTAAGGCACAGATGACTGTAGCCATCTCAAATGCTGTGCTGAAAAAAATTCTGGGCTGGCCTTCCTGCTCAGAGCCAACAGCGGCCATGATTGATTAGTGATATCTCTCATGGATGTGGGGAGCAAGACAGAAACCAGGACACATGCCAGCATTTGTCATCTCTTGTTTAGGGACCTGAGTGTTCTACATCTCTAGCTAAGCTAAATGTAAAGTTAGCCAATGAGTGCAGACCTCAACATAGACCCCAAGTGCTTGCTTCTTTCAGGGCTTCCCCTTCCATAACCTCTGGCTCAGGTTGAGTCTCCCAGAAGCAGAGACAGAGATGTGTAAATGAATATTAAGGGAATACACTCAGGAGGAGCTCATAGGGAAGCAGGAGAAGCTAGATGGGGCAGGGGAAGAAGCCAGGTAAGGATGTGGTATCAAACAAAGGCCAGCCTCAGCCTGACCCCTAGGGGAGCTCTGGAGTGTAGATTCACCACAGAGTTTGGTCCACCTTGAAGCAAGGGTGCTGCACTGCTAACTGCAGGCAGGAGAGGTACAACAATTGTCAGGCAGCTCCAACTGACTGAGAGCAAGCTTCACAGTTGTAGGAATGAGTTCTCAGTAGCAAAGAAGGCAGCCACTGGGAGATGAGTGCATGGAGCAGGTAACAAAGATCTTGAAGGAGTATAAATAACATTTGCTACTGCCTACAAAACATAATCCTATCTCATTCTACAGCACATCCTTGGAGAGAACCCATTGGAACATAGGGAGCATTTGACAGAAGTGATAAAGACTGAAAACCCAAGAAGTTTATAATCCCTTCCCAACCACTTCCATTTCTTGAGTAGAATAAGATCCTGTTAGCTGACACAATGTGACACCAAAGGCTCTAACTTATATCCAACTGACCCAATGGGTCCTTTCTAAGCTATCAGTCTCTGAAGGGTGGGGATTGGGAATTTGGAGGTGAGATTAGTGTCCCCACACTCCCCTTGGGGTCCCAGAGACAAATCTTATTCCCTGGAAGAAAGGGAAATAAACTCAGTTGTCCTGACTCTTGTTCTTGCTCTTTGAAGGGTAGACCTGGCCCCCCAGGTGTTCCGGGCATGCCTGGGCCCATTGGCTGGCCAGGCCCTGAAGGACCCAGGGTAAGTGTGGCACACTTGGGATTCATAGGGTGTCCAAACATGAGGGAAGAAGATGGTGGCTCCTCTGGTCCCTGGCACAAAGTCAGTTAAGCTCATTTCCTCAAAAGAGGGAGGAAGAAAGAAAAACTGCCCACAGAGTTGGCATCTTCTCTTCTAGGGTGGATACTCTAGTCTCAGGTTCTCGAACATTCCTTCTTTCACTTTGACCACAAGTACTTGGCCAGTCTAACAGCTCTGCTTCTGTGGGAGAAGAAATAGAGGTCTTCTCTCTCCTTTCACATGTGTCCTGGTTCTCCTTTGCCTGACACTTAGAGTATTATTCTTTGGTTTTACCTGAGATGACTTAAGAGGGGCTTGTGTCTGGAAAGCTCCTGGCCTATCCTACTGATCTGTCAGAGGGTGGAGGGTTACAGGAATGGTTGTTGGTTGGCTGGAAAGACTGCAGTCCTATCCTCAGAGAGCAAGCACCAAATGCCTATGAAATCCTTTTTTTCCAGAGAAGTTGTGGGAAGCAAATGCATCCATTGTTTCTGTTCTCCATTGGTCACAGAGGCTGGGACTGAAAATCAGGGGGTGGGTAGGTGAATGTCATCATCTGTACTGTCTCACCTACTACTTGTATTATGGGAATAGAAACCTGTCTCTGGGAGCTCTGGTAGCATAGTGCCTAAGTCAGTTGACTGCTCACCAGAAGCCTGGCGGTTCAAACCCACCAGCCACTCCTCGGAAGGAAGGTTGGGCAATCCTACTTCCGTAGTGATACTGCCTCGGAAACCCAAGGAGGGGTCGCTATGAGTTGGGGCCGACTCGACGGCAAACAACAACAAGGATATTTCTTTTAAAAATCCACTCTAGAGAACTGAGCTATCTGATACGGCAGCCACTAGCCACATGTAGCTATTGAATTCTTGAAATGTAGCCATTCAACTACAGAACTCAATTTTTAAAAATTAATTTAAATTTTAATGTAAAACTGATATTTGATTCAGTTATCGGAAAAAGTTTTAAGTATATTTGGAATAACCAGGTGTGTGAATCTGCTTTTTCAGCTTTAAATTGTATGACATCTAAATAACATACGATAAGTTTTTGATGAAAATTTCACATCTGAATTGAAATATGCTTTAAATGTAAAATTGTTGTTAGGTACCTTGAGTCACTTCCAACTCATAGCAACCCTATGTACAACAGAACAAAACATTACCCAATCTGGCTCTGTTTGAGCTCATTGTTGCAGACACTGTGTCAATCCATGTTATTGAGGGTCTTCCTCTTTTTCACTGACCCTCTACTTTACCAAGCGTGATGTCTTTCTCCAGGGGCCAGTCCTTCCTGATAACGTGTCCAAAGTACATGAGACAAGGTCTAGCCATCCTCACTTCTAAGGAACATTCTGGCTGTCTCTCATCCTAGACAGATTTCTTCTAGCAGTCCATGATATATTAAAAATTCTGCACCAACACCATAATTCAAATGCATCCATTCTTCTTTGGTCTTCCTTATTCATTGTTCAGCTTTCACAGATATATGAGGAGGGTGAAAATACTATGACTTGAGTTAGACACACCTTAATCCTCAAGGTTACATCTTTTTTTTTTTTTTTTCTCCAAACACTTTAAAGAGAACTTTTGCAACAGGTTTGCCCAGCACAATATGTTATTTGATTTCTTGACTGCTGCTTCTATGGATGTTGCTTGTGGATCCAAGTAAAATGAAATCCCTGACTACTTCAAAATTTTCTCCATTTACCATGATGTTGCTTATTGGTTCAGTTGTAAAGGGTTTTGTTTCCTTTATGTTGAGGCATAATCCATACTGAATGATCTTTGATCTTCATCAATAAATACTTCAAGTCCACTTCACTTTCAGCAAGCAAGATGTGTCACCTGTATATCACAGATTGTTAATGAGCCTTCTTCCAAACCTAATGCTATGTTTTTCTTCATATAGTCCACCTTCTTGGATTATTTCCTCAGCATACAAATTGAATAAGTATGGTGAAAGGATATAATGCTGACACACTTCATGATTTTAAATGATGCAGTATCTCCTTGTTCTGTTTAAACAACTGCCTCTTGGTCTATGTATAGGTTCTACATGAGCACAATAAAGTGTTCTGAAAGTCCCATTCTTCACAATGTTATCCATAATTTATTATGATCAACATAGTCAATAAAACATAGGTAAACTTCTTTCTGGTATTCTCTTCTTTCAGCCAAGATCCATTTGATATCAACAATGAGATCCCTCATTCCATGTCCTCTTCTGAATCTGGCTTGAATTTCTGGCAGTTCCCTGTCTATATACTGCTACAACCATTTCTGAATTATCTTCAGCAAAATTTTCCTTGCATGTGATATGAATGATAGTGTTTGATAATTTCCACATTCTGTTCAATCACCTTTCTTTGGAATAGGCATGCATATCTCCCAGTCTGTTGGCCAGGCAGCTGTCTTCCAAATTACTCGGCATAGAAAAGTGAGTGCTCCTAGTGTTTCATCCATTTGTTGAAACATCTCAGCTGGTATTCTACCAATTCCTAGACCCTGATTTTTCACCAAGTCCTTCAGTGAAGCTTCAACTTCTTCCTTCAGTACCACTGATTCTTGATCATATGCTACCTCCTGAAATGAGGTACAGAAACTCTATATTCCTTCCACCTTCTTTTGATGTTTCCTGCATCATTCAATTTTTTGACCACGGAATCCTTTAATAGTGCAACTCAAGGTTTGAAATTTTTTTCAGTTATTTCAGCTTGAGAAATGCTGAATGTTCTTCCTTTTTGGTTTTGCAACTCCCAGTCTTTGCACATTTCATTCTAACCCTTTACTTTATCTTCTCAAGCCACCCTTTGAAATTTTCTGTTCAGTTCTTTTACTTCATCATCTCTTCCATTTGCTTTAGCTACTCTACGTTCAAGAACAAGTTTCAGTCTTTTCTGACATCCTTTTGGACTTTTATTTCTTTTCTGTCTTTTAGTGACCTTTTGCTTTCTTCATGTATGATGCCCTTGATGTCATCACACAACTCATCTGGTCTTCGGTCATTAGTGTTCAGTGTATCAAATCTATTCTTGAGATGGTCTGTAAATTCAGGTCAGATATATTCAAGGTCATACATTGGCTCTTATGGACATGTTTTAATTTTCTTCTACTTCAACTTGAACTTGCACATGAGGAATTGATGATGGTCTGTTCTGCAGTTGGCACCTGGCCTTGTTCTGGCTGATGATACTGAGCTTCTCCATCATCTCTTTCCATAACATAGTCAATTTGATTCCTATATATTCTCTGCAGTGAGGTCCACATGTATAGTTGCTGTTTATGTTATATATATATATA
>NW_006921590.1:23733157-23774705 GCF_000298275.1 Orycteropus afer afer
TGCCTAAGGAACTTGACTGCTAACCAGAAGGCTGGTGGTTCAAACCCACCAGTCACTCCTCAGAAGAAAGGTTGGGCAATCTACTTCCATAGAGATATCGCCTCAGAAACCCAAGGAGGGGTTGCTATGAGTTGGATCAGACTTGATGGCAATGAGTTTTTATTTTTATTTTTATAATATGCAAAGGGCAAAACAGATGAGTTTTGGTTTTGGTGCTGACAACCTTCTCCTTTGAGGTCCCAGTGATCTCATGCTTTCCCCAACCTTCTCTCAACCCTCTCCTGGAAAAAAGATCAAGTATTTGTCCATTTAGGGCACTTTAGTAAGCATTTTAGAAGCCCTGCTGGCAAATGGTTAAGCACTGGATTGTTAACTGAAAGCTTAGCAGTTTGAACTCACCAGCTGCTTTGCGGAAGAAAGATGAGGCAGCAGTCTTCTGTAAACATTTACAGCCTTGGAAACCCTATGGAGCAGTTTGACTCTGTCCTTTAGGGTTGCTATTGTTGTTGCTGTTAAATGCCATGGAGATGGACCTGACTCATAGCGACCCTTCCTTGGGTTTCTGAGATGGTTATCACTAATGAAGTAGATTGACCAACCTTCCGAGGAGTGGCTGGTGGATTTGAACCGCCAGGCTTCTGGTTAGCAGTCAAGTGTCTTAGGCACTACGCTACGAGAGCTCCTTTAGGGTTGCTATAAGTCAGACTTCAACTAGATGGTAATGGGTGTTTTTTTTTTTTTTTTTTTTTTGGTTTTACTGAGCATTTCAGGGCCACTGATGGTGCAGTAAGTAAACACTTGGTTGCTAACCAAAAGGTCGTGGTTTGAACCAACCTAGTGGCCCCAGGGGAGAAAAGACCTGGCAGTTTGCTCCTGTAAAGATTTCAACCTAGGAAACCCTATGGGTCAGTTCTACTGTGTCCTATAGGGTAGCTATTAGAGTTCACTTCACAGCACACAACAACAACAGTGAGCATTTAGTTCATGAAGTTGCTCTGCCTTGTGTAGTTAATTTTATATTTAATCTTACATACCAGAATAAAATGTAGAGTATGTAGCCTTCAGCCTTGGGAGTGAGCAAGGAGGTATTTGAGGGGTCTCAGATTCACAAGTCAGCCCCGATGTCCCCAGTTCCATCCAGATCTTGCCCATGCCTCTCCTGGCTCACTTTCTCCAAGAAATGTCACAGTTGGTCTTTTTGTTTTTTTCCCCCTCTAATCCCACAGGGTGAAAAAGGTGACCTGGGTATGATGGGCTTGCCAGGGTCAAGAGGACCAATGGGCTCCAAGGTTAGTTTGTTGGTGTAGGCATTCCCAGGTCTTCTCACTAAGGCTCAGGAGTGGGGACTGGCTGGGGCTGCCACTCTGGGCTGGGGAATGGTACAGAGGTTAGAGAGCTGGTCCAGTGAGCCTGCCTTTCTGATACACTATGCCCTGGGACGCAGTGGCATAAGGGATGCTATTCCTACTGTTCTCTTGGGCAGTGAGGGGAAAGCCTCTGCATAACAAAGCAAGTGGAAACCTTTATTCAGGTCTTTACAGGGTGATAAACAAGGTTCTTTTTAGGCCTAATGTAAACACAACCTTCAAGGACATATTTGTATTTCTACCATGTAAAGGAATTTTTCCCACTCTTGCACCAAGTCCAATGGTCCTATATGCCTGACTGTAAATGTATGTGCCTTCTGCTTTCTTTTAGGGCTACCCTGGATCCAGAGGGGAAAAGGTTAGTGCTTGTCCCTGATGGCTTCCCAGAGCCTGGCCTAGGTTGTGAGTTCTAGAGTCAGTGATGAGCAGAGGATGGGCCCAGGTTTCTATTTAGTCAGTGACTGCAGTGTCCATTCCTAGATATCCTCCTGTTCTTTGTCAGTGGGCAGAGAGAGAAGTGAAGGGCAGCCTGAAGCAGAGAAAAGAGGGTGGGTGAGAGGGAGGCAGTTCTTTTCCAAATGAAGGCAGAGATACCTCATAGAGCACATGAGCACTTGAATGTTTTGCCAGGGAGAAAATGAACACAGTTTGCATGGGGGTTCTGTACGAAGATGGTAGACATGTTTTTAGACCAAGCTTCCCATCTTTCAAAACAAAAACAACAGCAGCTGGAACTGAGGTACAAGCTTCCTACAAGATGAGACAGGACCTGGGACTTAGAATTTTCTGTTGCAATAGCTTTATTTTCTTAATGCAACATATCTTTGAGGATCAAATAAAAGGTAGATCACAAAGCATTCATTCCATGGGCAAGTCATCTGACATCTCTGCATCTGTTCTCTTGCTGTAAAATGAGAGTGTTGGTGAGCTTTTCCATTTGAAAATGCTCCAAACTGCCCTTCCACCCCCTATTGACTCTCTCTTGTGGTTTCCTCCTAGGGATCCAGAGGTGAAAGGGGTGACTTGGGTCCCAAAGGAGAAAAGGTAATGACCATTCATAGAAATGAGAAACTATAATGGAAGTGAGGCCCCCTCACCCATCCCCATCTTGTGGACTGAATTACTGACTGACTAGCAGGGCTCCACCTTGAAAATGGCTGACCAAGCTTTCCACAACCTTTTCAGACATTATTATAGAGGTGGTCACTCTATTTGTTATTCTCTTCACAGGGTTTCCCAGGACTTCCTGGAATGTTAGGACAGAAAGTAAGTACCTAGAAGCAGTGAAAACAGGCCTCATTGTATTCTCTACCCTCTACCAAAAAAACAAAGTCACTGCCATTGAGTTGATTTGACTCATAGTGACCCCTCCTTGGGTTTCTGAGGTGGTATCTTTACGGAAGTAGATTTCCCAATCTTCCTTCCGAGGAGTGGCTGGTGGGTTTGAACTGCCAACCTTCTGGTTAGCAGCAAATGCCTTAGGCATTATGCCACCAGACCTCCCATCTACTCTCTAAGCACAACAAAAAGAATTCTTCCTCTTTGTCCATCAGTCAGGGAAAGTGGGTTTACTGTGGAAGGTTCTGTTAAGCAAGTTGCCTCACACACAGGTCACAGGGTGGCAGGAGGTTCAAATATGTTCCTCCCATGCACATATACCTTCCAGTTCAATGAAAGGGAAAAGTTGTCTTATCTGGGTAGAGAGAGGCCCTTCTTTGCTTTTCCCATCACTTAGAGTCCCTGGCTGGTGCAAACAGTTAAGCAATTGACTATAAACTGGAAGGTTGATGGTTCAAACTTTCTCAGAGGTACTTTGGAAAAAAGGTCATTATTTTCCAAGAGGTCACAGCCTTCAGAAGCCTATGGAACAAGCACTACTCTATTATGCACACATGGGGTCATCATGAATTGAAATCAACTTAATGACAACTGGTTTTAGAGTTCAAGAGTAGAAAGCATCATGACAAGGGACTCAGACCTGATCTATTACTACTGAGGTCCCCTCGGCCCAAGGGCCCCCGTACAAGGTACAGGCATCTTTGGCTTAACTTCACTGCTGCCTAAGCCCTCGACTCTGTGCTTCCCCAGAGCTTGTACAAAAATCATTTTAGTTGGTTGACAAAAAACATTTTTTATTTTGATCATTCATTTTTTAATTTAAATAGTTAAATATTTAATGTGATTGCATGGATATATTGCTTGAGACAAGTCTAAATTGAAAAAGGAATCCATTTCAGTTGATTTAAAGACAAAGTAGTTAGTAAATAACAATTGGCTTGTGTATAGATAAGACAAAAATTATGAAGGTGACAGTTGATGGACAGAAAAAAATTTTTTTTTTTGTCTTTTTTTTTTTTTTATTGTGATTTGGGTGAAGATTTACAGAGCAAATTCACTCTCGATACAGCAGTTCACATATACTTTGTCTCATGTCATTGACCACAGTTTACCACAATGCAACAGCTCCCCTCCAACTTCCTCCCCATGGTACCACTTCCCAGTGTCCATCCCTCCATACTCTCCTGCCCCCTAAGCTGTGTCCCTGTGCATAAGCTGCCCTTCCTTCTCCCATGATTGTTCTCTCGAGGGCGTGTGTCTACTTGAGGTAAATGTTCAATTCACATGCCTGTACTTTGTTTGGCTGGAAACCGCAGGTGTGGGTTCAATTCCAGACCTGAAGGGTAGCTAGGGGCCATAGTCTCAGTGGTTCCACCAGGCTCTATTGGACCAGCAAACCTTGTCCCAACCATCCCCCCCCCCTTTTTTTTTTCCCTCCAAATGATTTTGAGTTTTGTTCCACATTGTTCTCCCTCTCTATCCAGGATCTCCTACATCCCTTCCAAGTGGATGACAGTGGTAGCCGGGCACCATCTAGTTCTTCTGGTCTCATACTTGTATAGGTTGCAGATTGGATGGTGTACCAGTCGTGGGGACTGATTGTTTCCATTAATTTTGGTTTTCTGCTTTCTTCTTTGCTCTTGACGAGGAGAGACCCATCGTTACATCTAGATGGCAGCTTGCTAGCTTTTAAGGTCCCAGTCGCTACTCACGAAAGTAGGAGGTGGAACAATGTTTTGTATAGTATGTTATGCCAATTGAGTTTGATGTCCCCTGTGACCATGGTCCCAGGCCCTCAGGATCAACTACTCAGTCGCTGTGGGTAGCTGGCTGTGACCAAGCAGTGACCATAAGCTAGCCCCTTGTCAGTTGTACTATACTCCTGGGGATTCTGATCCTTCACATAAACATATACTTAAAGTTTTTACTTACAGTTAGGGTCTGGAGAGAAAGTAGGGGAGGGGACAGTGAGGGAAGTGTCAAGGAATAAAGAAATGTATAAATGAGTATTTAGAACAACTAATTCAATATCATAAAATCAGTTCCTCATGTTATAAAGCATTGACATTGGTAAATATTATTTTAACCTAGGCTTCTGAATATAATATTTTTCAAACATTCAAGTGGGATACTTTCTTGGCATTTAAATGTTTTTTAAGGTCACCTTAAAGTTTTATTTTCCAAACTTGAATAATTTTTATCTGACCCTCTCCAGGCAGTAGAACATATATAAACACTTTCAATAATCTTGCATTAATTTACCATGATTTATCACTGCCTCAATCTGTCAAAAACACTGCTCCTTCTACCCTAGATATGCATGGGGTTAAAAAAAACAGATTAATTATAAAAACAAATTAAAGAAAACATTAAAAGAGAAAAAATAATTTCATTTAAAAATGCTTAGACTAGGTTTTCATTCAGTGACACAAGTAACATCAAAGAATAGTGAATTACTGTAAAATTAAATGTGACAGGTTCTCTGGGCTCTGCACCATTTACTAGACTTGCCTCCAAAGAATTTTCTTTCCTTTTCATGGTAGGCTGTTTTATGAGCTGATATGATAACCATAATTAGGTCTTAGGAGAGAAATTAGATCAAGAAATTACTGGCTGCTTCCAGTTGGTGAAAAGAAGGGCCACACTTCCTTCTGACAATCTTTGTTAAAAAAACATGTATGCTGTTTATACTGTTTTCTCCCAGCCAAACAAGAAGTCCCATCCCTTACTAGCTCCAAACAGCCAAGGGAAAATTATGCAAACATCTCCAAGGCTACAGAATCCATCCTATCCTTTCACACTCTCTCACTGCCTCCAATGCTGAAGAACATGACAGATTGGAAAGAAATCATACATTTAAGGATAATTCTTGGTGAGGCAAAACATTGATGGTTTGGGCAGGGACAAGCCATTGCTTGATCCAACAGATGATCTCAGAGCCTTATGCTTGGTCCTTGTTGTATACTGGTGTTCCCTGGAATTTTCCACCATGTTCTGTCTCCTCTGACTTCCACATGAAAAGTTGGCTGAGTGTTTATTGCTCTCTGTGGCTGGGGCAGCTCTTTGTGTGCAGTGCTGCTGACTAACAGAATCCCTCCCTGTGGTTGTTGCTAAACTGATCTTGCTGGTGGTGCATTCTGGGCTGTAGGGGGTTAACTGGTGTAGGAATGATGAGCACTGTGGGTTTGTGACCCAAAAAAAAAGAGCAATTGAACTTGGGATACTGGAAGGAGATGGGGAAGAAGGAGAGAAACTAAAACGAAGAGAGAGGTTTTGTGAAAGGTTGGCCTTAAACTATGGAATTCTGCAATTACTGCATTTGGTTCTAATAGTTCAAAATAGGGCCTTTCAACTAGGAATCTTGTTTCCATTTATTTCTATGCCTTTTACATTAATTATATTGAGCATTTGAACATTTGATAGGGAGACCTCTCCCTAGAAAAGAGAGTTTGTATCTGATTCAAATAAAAGTAAGCTGGTGCTCAAACCAATTTTTCTGAAGAATGGAGAAATATATAAACCTAAATAAAGGTCATTAATGAGCAGGAACTTTCCAATTTGATCTTTGTCAAAACTGTGACGAATCACTCAAAAACCCATAGATCTGAATTTTGCTAAAAACAAAATGAAACAAAACAAAAAAACATTACATTTCAACTAAAAGAGAAAACATCCCCCAGAGAGCTTGTAGTGTCACAGCCACACATAATGCTGAAACACACAAGGCTTCCATTTTGGCTGTTCTGGATGGTGAGTTGTCTCTCTAGTTTTGGCCCCCAAATTATGTGTTGTCTCTCTCAGGTAGTAACTAACCAACCAAGGGTTGCCTTCTCCTAGCCTTACTCTTCTTTGAAAAACTATCCACCCTTCACAGGACCTTATCACTGTCCTCACCTCCAGAGCAGCCCTTTTGGAAAAGATTTTGAAGATCAAGTAGACTACTCTCCTGATCAATGATCGGATTGACCTGAATAGATATAGATACCCCCCTACTCACCCACCTACACGCAAACACACACGTCCTAATTCCACTCTTTCTTCTTTCCAGGGTGAAATGGGTCCAAAGGGTGAACCTGGGCTAGCAGGACACCGGGGCCCCACAGGAAGACCAGGAAAAAGAGGCAAGCAGGTAAGAGCCCAGAGCTTACTACTTTCTTGAGGTCAAATCTAATGACCTGGGGATGTGGAGAGGGGCAGGCAAATGGGGGTAATCTGAGACATACCATAGACCTAGCTTCTAGGGACCTTTGGGCTGGTGGGCAGGGGCAGCACCACTTCCAGGAGTTGCTGGCTTCTCTAGACTTGCTACAGTTTCAGGCAGATGGGACAGGATGCTGTGTTCAAAGTGTGTCCAAGGCCAGAAGCTAGAGTGGGTCTTTGGTTTGTAAGAACAGGTCTATTTTAAGCAAAGCAACTAGAAATGGAAGCCAGAGCCGGTCATTTACTTAGAAAATCTGCTTTTGCCTCAATGTCCTAGATACAAATGGAGTTTTGGAGAACAGCCCAGACATTTCCCTGAAGTTGAAGGGTCTTCTGGGTTTCAACAATAGGATGCTTTGAATTGCCCCTCACATAGGCCCCCAATTTGTAAGTAACCCTCTTATTGGCACTATTAAGGCTTGAGGGAAATTTGGTGCTGAACTCCCCCTGGCCAGCAGTCACTGGTGCTAAGCTATGTGACATGATGGGGGAGGAAAGAGTGAAGGCCCTTTGCTTCGGCTGGCTTTAGAGCTGTGTTGAGTGCCCCAGAGAAAATTCTGGCCTTAATGAATGGGCATTCCTGAGAGAAGATGTGTCCTTTTACATCTTCGTTGTTGATTTGTTGGGGTTTTGTTTGTTTGGTTGGTTTTATTTTATTTTTTTGTTCCCAACCCCTTCTATATACCTGTAATACACTCATTACAGAAAACTTGGAAAATTTAGAAAAACAGAGGGGAAATCTCTAGAGACCTAATACCCAGGCATAACCACTGATACCGTTTAGTATATTTTCTTTGTTATTATTTCCTTTGTGTACATTCTAGTTGCTTCTTCTATATTCTACATACAATTATTATATCTTAAAATCACAATAAACACATTTTTAATTATACTATAGATACTCATAAACCTTTTAAACAACTTAAATGTCTGCATCATGTTTAATAAGTGAATAAACAGTAGATTGCTTGGGCAAGAAAGGACTAACCAAATTGTAATGCTGAGAGGTATTTGTGCACAAAGTTTTTCCATTCCTATAATTATTTTCTTAGGAGAAATTAGTGATCCTCAAA
Source organism: Orycteropus afer afer (assembly GCF_000298275.1). Lineage (NCBI taxonomy): Eukaryota > Metazoa > Chordata > Mammalia > Tubulidentata > Orycteropodidae > Orycteropus > Orycteropus afer. The sequence continues at coordinate 23,741,136 of NW_006921590.1, forward strand.
CTTTAGCTTATATAAGAAGACTCTAGAGGGATGGTTCAACAGATTCTGTCTTCTGTGTGGAATGGTTGCGGGTTATGTTTGTCTCTCTAGTCATCAATGCCTAGGATTTATTTTCCAAAGATTCTGATGTAATTCACCTGGCATGGAACTTCAGCATGGGGTACTGTGTTTTTGAAAGCTCTCCACATGATTCTAATGTGCAGCCAGGGTTCAGAACCATGGGAACACTATGAAGCCAACACTGGTCTTTATCAAATAAACTTAGAAATGACACAGGCTCCAACCTGGGTAATTCAGACTCCATAATAACTTTTGAAGTCACAATATTTCACTCCAGTGGAAGATGTAAAGGAAATTTTATTTTTTAAAATCATTTTCTCTCCTCTGGATTTCCATCCAGAATTGTTTCCTGCTTGGGCTTCAAAAAGGCAGTTGACTACTGTCCTCTAGTTCTTTTCTTGGTCAATGTTTGCCTTTTCCCAGTGAGGACTGAAGCCAGGAAGGCTATTTCTTGACTATGCTGACAGTGATTCAGTTGGGTCAATCTTAAAAGTTACACAGAAGTATGTCCATGCAGGGGGGAGTGTGCCCATGATCGCGTATAGGGTTGGCAGACAATGTTTCTACAAGTGTATTTGTCTGTTTTGTAAGAATTTCCACATATATAGTAGAGCTGACAAGGGGCAAGTTTCTTGGCCATAGCCAGCTACCCAGAGGGAATGAGTAGTTGGACCTGTGGGCTCAGGACCATGGTTGCAGGGGACATCAAGCTCAATTGGCATAACATGCTGCACAAAAACATTGTTCCACCTCCTACTTTGGCAAGTAGCGACTGGGATCTTAAAAGCTTGCCAGCAGCCATCTAGATGCAACGATGGGTCTCCCCTCATCCAGAACAAAGAAGAATGAAGAAAACCAAAGACACATGGAAATAATTAGTCCAAGGGATTGGTATACCATGCAATCCTCAGCCTATATGACTATGAGACCAGAGGAACTAGATGGTGCCAGCTACCACTGTCAACCACTGGGAGGGGGATCTATGTAGGAGATCCTAGATAGAGTGGGAGAACAATGTGGAACAAAGCTCAAAGTTATTTAAAAGAAAAAAAAGTATCAGGTTTGCTGGTCTGATAGAGCCTGGTAGAACCACTGAGACTATGGCTCCTAGTTGCCCTTTAGGTCTGGAACTGGACCAACTCCTATGGCATCCAGCCAGACAAAAGACAGGGATATGAGCTGAACATTTACAATAGGTAGATACACTCCTTGGAGAGACCAATCATTGGAGAATAGAAGGTCTGTGTATGTACAGGGAGACAGCTTGGCGGGGAGGTGGGAGGTGAGAAGGACACAGGGAAGAGGTAACTGTGGGGAGGAAGTAGGAGGGGAGTTGTTGCAGTGTAGGAAATTGTAGTCAATGTCATGAGACAAAGTGTATGTGAGCTGCTATATGGAAAGTGAATTTGCTCTGTAAACTTTCACCCAAATTACAATAAAATAAAATAAAATAAAAGCTAAACAGAACCATGTCTAGGAGCTCCAAAAAGTTTAGAAAATGAGCTTATCCTTTCTATAAGCCGTTATCAACAACCCATATGTGCTCCCAACCCTCTGCTCCATTCTTGTCAGCACTTACTTGAATTGTTGGTTTTGCAAGACTGCCATTTTATCATGAACTATTTTCTGAGAGTGGAGTTTTATATATTGAGTGTTGGTTGGACGAGTGGTACTAAGAGTTTCTGGAGGTTATTTTAAGTCAGTCCAAAGCCTGGAATCAGAGGAAAAGCAGAAGGAACTATAGGAAATTAAAATTTCAGAATCAGAAGGATCTTGTTATTGTTGTTAGCTGTTACTGAGTGGACTCTCGGCTCATGATGACCCCATGCACTGCAGAATGAAATGCTGCTCCGTTGCAGAGCAGACAGTTGTGATCCATAGAGTTTTCATTTTCAGAAATACACTGCCAGGCCTTTCTTCCTTGCCCATCCTTGTCTGCAAGCTCTGCTGAAACCTGGTCAGCATCACAGCAACATACAAGCAAGCCTCCACTAGTAGATGAGTGGTGGCTGTGCTAGAGATGCCTTGGCTGGGAATTGAACCCAGGTTTCCCACACAGAAGATGAGAATTCTACCACTGAACTACCAGCGCACTCAGAAGGATCTTTCAAACCAAACCAAATTCACTGCCATTGAGTCAATTCTGACTCATAGCAACCCCCTTAGGGTTTCCAAGGCTGTAAATCTTTATGGAAGCAGACTCCCTCATCTTTCTCCCACAGAGCAGCTGGTGGGTTTGAACCACCAACATTTTGGTTAGCAGCCAAATGCCTTAACCACTGCACCACCAGAGGTCCTTCAGAAGGATCTCGTTGTTGTTGTTATGTGCCATCGAGTCGGACCCGACTCATAGCAACCCCTCCTTGGGTTTCCGAAGCAGTATCACTATGGAAGTAGATTGCCCCATCTTCTTTCCAAGGAGTGGCTGGTGGGTCTGAACCACCAGCCTTCTGGTTAGCAGTCAAGTGCCTTTAGCCACTATGCTACCAGAACTCCCTCAGAAGCATCTTAGAGACCATCTAATCCAATCCCATCAATTCATTCACATGGAAAGTGAGGGCTAGAAAGATGGAGTGACTAGCCCCAGACCCCTCAGCCAAGCCAGCTTCAAAGCCAGGGTACAGCTTAAATGTTGTTGTTGTTATGTTGTTATGTGCCATTGGTCGGCCCCCAACTCATAGCTACCCCTCCTTGGGTTTCTGAGACGGTATCACTACGGAAGTAAATTGCCCAACCTTCCTTCCGAGGAGTGGCTGGTGGATTTGAACTGCCAGCCTTCTGGTTAGCAGTCAAGTGCCACCAGAGCTCCCTACTCTCCTCCATACCACACATCTCCTCTATATCACCTTCATGCTTGAGGATTTACCTTCAGGTAGGCCTAGCAAAGCAGCTATTGACTTTATTATAAAGACTTTTGGTTAAGGAGACTGATCAAACTCCCTGAGGGAAATGTCCTAACTTTGTGGCAAGTAAAGAATAAAAAATGCCTTTCCTGGAAAGTACTGCTCAGGGAATGGGAGACCTGCTCATGGAGACATTGTTCGTCCTGAGCAGATGACCAATAAGCAGAATATTCCAGTACTCCTTATGTTTGAATCAAAGAGCATTTCCAGCTTCTTCAAGCTTTAGCACTTCCTGTGCTTACAGCCAGCTGACACAGCTATTAGGAAAACAATCCTTAACCATGGCTATATTAAGACGTGTGACTTCCTTTGCTGTTCTGGGACCTGCCTTGGTTATCTCCTGGAATGCTTCAACTTGGCCTAAGGCTTGCAGAGTCTCTCCATAAGGGTGGAAATGGAAACAAACTCTGTCCTCCCATGTGCCATATTAACAACTTAAGAGCTCCTTGGACACAGCCAAGAGGGCTCCCAGGGCCATGTTGACAAGGTAGGTCACATGTCACCATTGGGATTGGAAAGAGTCCCTGGCACACCTGCTCCTCAGACTCAAAGAAGATTGTATTTCATCAGGTGTGCAAGCCTGCCAAAGCACAAATGTAGACAAGGGATCCAGGCCAAAGATGTCAGCATCAATCACTATCCTGGTTACACATGGGGCAAGAGTGGACAATTAGCAAATTGTTCTGGGACAGAAGCTACAGAGTACACTCAGCCTTGGTTTCTAGGGTCACTTCCAAAGGTAGCCTAAAGGAGAAAGAAAGCTAAGAGCTTAACAGTTGTTCTTGATGCAGCTAAGAAGATACCCTGTGTGGAATGGCTATAGCTGCAGGTATGCCTCTCTTTAAGAAAGCAGGACTTCTTGAAAAGTATGAAAAAGATGGCACCAAGTCAGTTAGTGGGGTAACTCCCTTGTCTCCCAGAAGTCTTCAGTCTATGCAAAGCTCTTCTTCACCTCTGAAGTCTTTCTAAGCCTCACAACATATCTATGTGGAATCTGTATTTACCAGCCCCACTTTATACCCAAGAAAGCCAAGGCACAAAAAGATGACATCATTTACTGAGGGTCTTGTGGCCAAAGTGAAAATTCAGATCCCTTGATTTATGGTTCAACAATGCCATCTCCCCTTTGTGTTTGCAGCTTTTTCTCCCTTCCTCATTTGATCTAGGGAAGGGAGGTGAACAAGACAGATTCTAGCTGCCAGGGTGCTTACATCTCATGCTGAGACTTGCATGAAATGATCGTACAAATAATCATAGAGTTATGATTTGGGATAAGTGCTGTGAAGGAAAAGGGTTGAGTTACGAAAGTCTATGAGGGGAGAATCAACTCAGTCTGGAGAGGTCAGGGAAGTCTTTGTGGAGGCAACAATGTTCGTTGGAGCTGAGAGCTGAAGGATGGGGGGTGGGGTGGCAGTTAACTAGGCAGAGGGAAGAGTCTTGAGAAAGAGATAAGAGGCATGGTGCTCTTGCATTACAAGAAGATAATGTAGTTGGAGCCCAGAGAAGAGGTCCAGGGAGGCTGGAAAGGATTGGAAAGCATGGCCATGTAAGGTTTTATGGGCTGAACGCCAGAGCTGGATCTTTACGCAGGAGCAAGGAGAGGCCAACGAGTGGGAACAATCCTTGCAGAGAAATAGAAATGGTCCTGACAAGCAAGCACAAGGCCTGAGTTCCAAGCCCTACTCTGCCACCTCAATGCGCAGTGACCTGAGTAAATCCCCAGTTCTGAGCTCATTTCCTCATCTACCAGAAGGACTGGAGGGTGGAGTAAATTGGCTCCTTTCAGCTGTTATGTGCCATGTTTCTAGAATAAAGCAGGAAGTAGGGTTTGAAAACTTGCAATCAGCTATCACTATTGCAAATATCATTTTCCCTGAGCTTTTTAGGAGCATGGTGGTCAAGACTTCAGGGCTGTATCCTGCCCTGGGCTCTGGCCCCAAAGTGCAACATGGCCCCTGATTAGACACAAAAGGAGAAAGAAGTTTGCCATAGCATGCTATCACACAACTGATTATTGTAACAGCCTCTGCCTTTCTCCTCATCAGGGACAGAAGGGAGATAGTGGAGTTATGGGCCCTCCAGGCAAGCCTGGACCTGCTGGTCAACCTGGCCCTCCAGGACCCCCAGGACCTCTAGGCCCCCCAGCTGCAGGTAAGAACTACACTGCTTCATCTGATCTACAGCTTCACCCTCCTGGCCAGTATCCCCAGAGAGGGCACAAGGAGTTGGGAACAGAGCTCTGCCTTGTGTTTATTAGTTAGAAACTGCCAGAGGCACTTTAATTCCTTATTAATTTCTCCACAATTTGGCTCATTCAACTTTTATACAAGAGAGATAAACATCATTCTGGCTTTGTTTCAGCATTTTGGAGAACAAATAGAGGAAGGGAAAAGAAAAAAAAAATTGTATTGTTCATGTCATTTATAGCTTAGGTGAAAAATAACAGGTACATGTTTTACTAACTAACACCTCTTTCTAGAAAAAAAAAAAAAAACATGTTTCATGGCTCCAGCAATTCTCTTATACCTAGAACTAAAGATGACATTGCAGATTTTTCTATCTTATTATCTATCTATCTCTCATATTATGAAAGTATTTATTTATTTGCATTGAATATAGAAAGAAATCACAAAAAAAGAAATTAAAAACAAGAAAAAAAAATCAAAATCAACCACTTGCAGAGGGGATAGTTACATTCTACTTACTACTATGACCTACTTCTGAAAATCAACCATTGTAATCCCTATGGAGCACAGTTCTACTGACACAGTTGGGGACTGTGTAGGAGCCATTTATTTAGTTTATTTCCTTGTCAGTTCAAAGGAAGTTTTTATATATCATCTGAAGCACAGTACTTGTAAGTTAAAGAATACTCTTCACTCACTGTGTAAAATTTTTTTGTTTTGTTTTCAGTTATGTGAAAGGAATCAAAACTTTTTTTTTTTTTTAGTTTGCCTCTCTTGTTTTTTTTTTTTTTAAATTTATTGTGATTTGGGTGAAAGTTTACAGAGCAAAGTCACTTCCAATATAGCAGCTCACATACACTTTGTCTCATGACATCGACTGTAATTTCCCAAAACGCAACAGCTCCCCTCCCACTTCCTTCCCATGGTTACCTCTCTCCTGTTTCCTTGCCTCCCAAGCACTCCTGCCACCCCCCTCCCCACTCCCGAAGCTGTCTTCCTGTGCGTACACAGCCCTTCTATTCTCCCATGATTGATCTCTCCAAGGAGTGTATCTACCTAATGTAAAGGTTCAGCTCATATGCCTGTCTTCTGTTTGGCTGGAAGCCACAGGAGTGGGTTCAATTCCAGACCTGAAGGGCAGCTAAGGGCCATAGTCTCAGTGGTTCCACCAGGCTCTATCAGACCAGCAAACCTGGTACCTTTTTTTTTTTTTTTTTTAATAATTTTGAGTTTTATTCCACAGTGTTCTCCCACTCTATCCAGGATCTCCTACAAAGATCTCCCTCCAAGTGGTTGACAGTAGTAGCCAGGCACCATCTAGTTCTTCTGATCTCATAGTAGTACAGGCTGAGGATTGCATGGTGTAACAGTCCCTTAGACTATCTTTGGTTTTCTTCATTCTTCTTTGCTCTGGAGAAGAAGAGACAAATCCTATGTCCAGATGTCCACTTGCAAGCTTTTAAGATCCCAGTTGTTACTCACCAAAGTAGGATGTGGAACAATGTTTTTGTATAGTATGTTACGCCAGTTGAGCTTGATGTCTCCTGTGACTATGGTTCTGAGCCCACAGGTCCAACTACTCACTCCCCCTGGGTAGCTCACTGTGGCCAAGAAGTGACTACAACCTTCTCCCTTGTCAGCTCTACTATATACCTGGAAATTCTTATAGAACGTACAAATACAGTTGTAGAAACATTGTCTGCCAACCCTATATGATCATGGGCACATTCCCTGCTGCATAGATACACCTAATAGTTCAGTCTGTCCACCCATCTATCCACCCGTTTTTTGTTTTCAATGTTTTTTGTTTTTTTTTCAATGTTTGCCATCACTGACAACGTAGTACTCTATGTGCAAAAGGGTTCATCTTTGTTGTCTATACCTCCCATGCACCTCTGTATGTCTTCCTCTTCCTCAAAGCCACTGTGTTGATCACTCACATTTGGTACATTGCCTTTCTCTTCACCCAAATCAATACTTGTCTCTGCCTATCTAACAGTGTTCCCTTCCCTCCCTTCCCACCCCTGGTAACCAACAAAGAAAATTTCCTTCCATATAGAAACCTTTCCTTGACTTCAAAACTATTTTATTCTAACTTTTTTCTTGAGAAAATGGAGAAATTTTTAAAATTCCACACTACGCTTCCCCCCACTCCAAGTTAATAGGAACATATCTGCAACCACACGGGATGGACACAAGAAGTCATTGCTTTAGATCAAATTTTAAACCAAATTAAAGCTGACTCTGAGACTCTAACTTGCCAGAGTGCCAGGAAAATGCAATTTGAGGGATTATTAGGGTTCTCTCCACTTCTCCAAACTGCCCCAAAGGGTTGGGCAAAGAGCCTAAAGAATAATGAGAGAAAACATCCAGGGAGGTCCCTCAGCCTTTGATCTACCCTATTTACCTTTAAATGCTTGTTGTCCATATTCATGTGGTCCTGGATACTGGAGACCAGAGTCCTCATCCCATGCTTGGATTCCAGAACATTTCCAAGGCTGAGGATCCTGGTCCCATGATCTGACTTCCCCAGGAGAACCCCACAACCATCCCTTCTGAGACCTTGTTCCTTCCCAGGATAACGAATCCCTTTCCCTTGAAGAATTCTCCTCCATGTCTGGGGAAATACCTCTCTGTTCCATCCTCCCACCCCCTCCCTCCTCATGTTCCTCAGTCACCACCACTCCTTTGTCCTGAGAATAGAAGGCAAAAAGGCAAGGAGGTCTTCAAATAGTACCTGTTTTCAGTAAGGGCAAGAAAGCACAAAATCTGGCTACCTCTTTGAAATTGAGGGAGTAGGAAACACCGGGAGAGCAAATATCAAGTAGTATGTAAATTATCTTGCTGCACCTAATCCCATTTTGGTAAGGGAACTAGAGTTGCGGCGTAGCTGAGGCCATGTGTCTGCACTCCATAATCTGTTTGTGGGACTTGGCTGGATGATCCAGATGGGGTCCTTCCAGCTGGCGCTCACCCTTCAAGGCCCTGACAAATATAAAGTCCCTGGGCTCTGTGATCATGAGCGGTTGAAGCCAGCAACTGAGATTGTAGCTTGAAGCCTGGGTTTTACCTTTGGACAGGGACTCTCTTGGCCCATGGGTTCTTGGGGGTTCATAAAACTGAGCAATTAGGGAGCAGAGGGTGAGATAGAGGTTCAGAAAGGTCTGCAAGAAATTGAGACATTAACGGTCTTCTTGTGCTTATTTGTTAAAGTTGTCCTGATGTCCTCATCTGACCTGGGTTCTGGTTCCTTCCTGGAACCTGGGATTGAATGAGAAGAGCAGGGCCTGGGGAAAGTCAGTAGCTCACTCAGATGCCCACTGTTTTGTCTTGCCCATCTCCAGAATATTGAATCTTACCAGTTTAGTTTAGCCTAGCATCATCCTATTTGCTTTCTTTGGCCTTCCAGGTCCTCCTCATTGTACCCACATCCTCTTCCCCCGACCCCTTCATCTTCCTAACCACCTACTGCCTCTCCTCCTTCTTCCCTCTACTCTTCCTTCTTTCCCTATCCACTGCCATATCCCAGGCAAACCACCCACTGTCCTCCAGTGTCCACTCAGGTCTCCACCAAGCTGAAACATCTTCCCACTGTGTCTCTGGATCCACAAGGCTGTGCTATACATTTGGCCTTATATACTATTCCTTATCAATAAGGCCTTCTTTGACCCCCTAACTGGACAAGGCTCCATCCCTGAACCTCCGTCACACATTGCACATCTTTTATGGCCTCTCCACTGGTAACTATGTCTGCAGGTGTGTTTCAACTCCCTGCTAGATGCCAAGTTCCTTGAGGGCAGGGTTGGTGGCTATCAGCTCCATACCACTATGGCATCCAGCATGGGCTCATGGGCAAGGGGTGCCTTGGCTCACAGTGTCTTCTGAGCTGGGTATTGCCAGAGCAGCCAAGCAGTACACAGACTTCTCTTTGGACTGATGTGCCTTCTTTGGGTTACTTCCTTTCTGAGGAGACTCCCTGGGGGAGGAGGCTCCCTGGTGGAGGAGGCTGAGTAGGGAAAGAGGCAAAACTGCACAATAATCCTGCTCTTTGGAAAGGTCTTGGAGCAGGGGATAGTGTTAAGGAGTGGAAGGGGAAGGAATTTAAAAGAGACCTTCTCTGCCACCAGTCAGAAAATCAATTATCTAGAGTCAAAACAGACCCTGAAAGAGAATCCTGAGACTTTGAGAATGTGATAAAAGCCCCAAATACACTCCTGGGGGGAATAATGCCTAAGGCTTTTGACTGCTAACCATGAGGCTGGCGGTTTAAACCCACCAGCCACTCCTCGGAAGGAAGATTGGGCAATCTACTTCTATAGTGATACTGCTTTGGAAACCCAAGGAGGGGTCGCTGTGAGTTAGATCCAACTCGATGGCAGTGAGTTTGTTTTATATATATATATATATAAATGTATGTATGTATGTATGTTTATATATGTGTGTGTGTATAGCTCTGGTAGTACTGTGGTAGAGGCATTGGAGTGATAACCAAAAGGTTGACAGTTTGAACCCACCAGCTGCTCCACAGAAGAAAGATGAGGTGGTCGGCTTCTGTAAAGATTTACAGCCTTGGGGGTCACTGTAAATTGGAATTGACTCTATGGCAGTGGGTTTGGTTTTAGGTTATACATATAGTGAAAAAAAGAAAGAAAAAAAAAATATATATGTATACAGAGAGAGAGAGAGAGAGAAAGAGAGAGAGAGAGATGCACTAAAGATCCTGCTCCGGGGTAGCACAAACAGTTAATGTGCTCAGCTGCTAACTGAAATGTTGGAAGTTTGAGTCCACCCAGAGGATCCTCAGAAGAATGTCCTAGGGATCTACTTCTGAAAAATCAACTGTTGAAAACTCCATGGATCACAGTTCTACCCTGACACACAGGGGGTCTCCATAAGCCAGAGTCAGCTTGATGGCTACTGGTTTGGTTTACACTCAAGACCCCACACCTTATTTCACAGAGTTCCAGAACCCCATCTTGGTGTAGTCTCAGGTCTGTAGAGCACAGGGTAAACTCCCCTAGTCTAGTCTAACTCTTCATTAATGAATAAGTACCTTGAGCCCCAGAGAAGTCACAGAGAATACTGAGGCATATAGTCACATCTGGTCCAGAATCAATCTATGACACCTGGTGCTGCGAACTTCCCCTTGGCCACACAGCCCTTGCAGGAGTTGAGCAGAAGCAAGGGCTGCCTGGAGAGTTGTATCCAGGCTCTTCTGTCTCCTCCCAGACTCCCCTCTCCTGACTGCAGCCAAGGGTGAGTGGAGACTCCCTAATAGAGATGGAGAGCTGGCTTACTGGCTGCAGGGTGGTGATGGGGCCAGACCTGTGAGATAAGTTCAGAGAGGCCTTGGTGGGGAAATTTGGGTGGCTGTGCCTTTTAGTGCAGCTGCGCAAGAAACCAGCAAGGGTAAGGGATGCCTTCTGATAACTGGGAGGAAGCAGCAGGAAAGGTGTACTGGTGGCAGAGAGCAGCTGCCCTGTCAGAGGCCACCCTGGTTCTGGTGCCCAGTACTGGAGCCTGGTGGTACTGGGGAATGTGGAGGGAGGGAGCTGTTTAATAACTTGTTATAGGGAAAGAAGGGCTACAGGAGGGGATAAAGACAAAATGCCTTGAGGATTTAATTTGCAATAATCAAATCACAAATTTAGCTGAGTGCTTCCTGCACCCAGACTGGGTATAAGTGAATCAGAGTGGTACCTGGGAATTACCAGCTTCCTGAGAGCATCAGTATTCTTGGACATTTGCCTTTTGAACGGCATAATGTTAAGTCAAACATGAATTCTCAACCTCACCACTAATTAACTGGAGCATACCAGACAAACTCTGGTATATCTTTGAGGCCTTGGTTCTAGTGAAGGAGTTGGAGTCACAGAACCTTCTAGAAGGCTGCTCCAGTGCCAATCTCATTTCCTTGCTTACCTGGGTTTCCCCAGGTGCTGATTACCTGGAATATTCCCAGGAATCTCTGTCTCCCCAGGCTTTTCTGAAAATATCAGAAACACAAGACTGGAACTTTTTCCATGGAATTGTATTCATATTTTCTGTTAGAACAAACAACTATAATTTGGTATGAGAAGTTGGCAAACCTCCCTCCTCCTCATGTCAGCAGCATTTCTGATTTTGGATGCAATAGTAAAATAGCTTGGGAGGCCTCAGGGTGTGGGGCCTCTCCCCTGGGGTCTCCTCCTCCAGCTGCAGGTGCTTCTCTGGGTCCTGACCAGACGTCTCTCCTAGGGTCATGTTATTTCCTGCCCCTCTGGGATTCCTATATCTTGTCTCCAGTTGTTGGATGCCCTCACATGCCATAGGACCTGCCTTGTCATTGCCTGGAAATCAATGACTGGCTGGTATTCGAAGTCCCCTTATTCAGGAGGAGAGGTACTTATTAACAGTGGTTACAGTGGAGTCACTAGGGTTGGTGTCACCCCCCTGACCTCCTCCCAAACCAGACCATATAGAACACTTAGTAATCTCTATTATAAATTTAAATCATAGAAGAATATGTGATAAATATAGTTGTAAGTTGCTTAAATGCAGTATTTCTTAGATTGTATGAATACTAACAACAAATTTGTTTTATAAAATCTTTCTGCTTTGAATTACAACATTAATAGTTACCACATTATTAGCAACCAAACAGGAGCCTTTTTTGATTTTTCTCCTTTTCTTTTTATTTCTTCATTCTCAAAAAAGTTATTGATACAGGCCCACAAGGAGCCCCTGGTAGCATAGTGCCTAAGGCATTTGACTGCTTAACAGAAGGCTGGCAGTTCAAACCCACCAGCCACTCCTCGAAAGGAAGTTTGGGCAATCTACTTCCGTAGTGATACCACCTCAGAAACCCAAGGAGGGGTCGCTATGAGTCGGATCACTTGACAGCAGTGAGTTTGGTTTGGTTTTGTATAGGCCCACGAACACTAGTTACCACAATATTGTATCCAAAACATCAGAAAATTTGGCAAAATCAGTGAGTATAGAGACACTGGCAGCAATGAAAACAACAGCACGTGCTTGTAGTGAGTGCAAATGAAACCACGTGATTCAGAGCATCGCTGTAATTGAGTAATAATGATAGCTCTGACAACTCACTGGAAGGTTCAAAAAGTAAATTAGCAAAGAATTTTAGCCTTGAAGATATATTGATACATGTAAACTGGGCATATGAAAAATGTTTTTCTTATTATAACTAACTACAGGGATTTTTTTAAATAAAAAATAATACCTTTTTGCTGAAACACTGCACAAAAATTTTATGGATAGTCATTTCGGTTTCACTTCCTCTGACAGTGGTGGTCTCTCCGCCCACATCCTCCTAATGACACCACTGCTTGTTTCCTTTCGTAGTATCCATCTTTTCTTCTTTTTTCCTCGTGGATAGTTCTTGCTTTATTCTTTTTCTACTGATGAGAGGGTGACTCCTAGACTTTTCCACAGACCTTGTCTCTCCAGTTCGTCTGCATTCAGTCATTCAATCATCAAACACATACAATACCTCTATGGTGTGTCAAGCAGTGGTGAGTAAAAGCAGACACAAGCCCTGTCCTCACGGAACTTACATTTTACCAAGGGAGAGAGACCTTGCTATGTAGAGTCATAAACATGTAAGTACATAAAGAAAAGGCATAGGGATCTATGAAATTTTTCCCAAGATGAACATGGAAATGTGAAGACCCAAAAAGTCTTCCCTACGGAAGTGATGTTTGAGCCCAGATCAGAAGGGAGTTAGGAGGTACTGGCAAGGAGAGGTGGAGGGTGAAGGGGAGGACAGTCTGAAGGAGAGTGGCCTATGGAAAGATCGTTTCCCCAGACCAGTGACTCTCAACTTTGGCGCACACTGCAATCATCTTGAGAGCTTTAAAGATATGGATGCCTGGGACCTAGTCCCAAAAATCTTAATAGAATTTGTCTGTGGTATGGCCTGGACATCTGGACCTTAAAAGTCAAAGTGAGAACTACCACTTCAGAGGGCCCCCACATTGCAGGTATTTTCTGTTCATATCACTCTGGGACATGTTCTGACTTTTTTCTGTATCAGGAGAGAGTAAGTGGGCTAAGCATTTACAAATGTTGCATTTTCTTTAAAAAATAACCAAAGAAACCCACTCAGAAATTCCTCTGTAAAATCCATTATATAAGAAGAACAAAATAAAATGAATAAAAACCAATAAATATTATTAGTCAGAAATGTGTTCATCTGCAAGGAGCCCCTGTTAATGATGGTCTAAACAAATAGAGGGTAGTTTTGTTGTATCACAGGGAAGTCCAGAGGTGACAGCAGCTGCTTTTGGTTCAGCCTCTAAGTGTCACTATCAGGACCCCAGAATCCATGAGCCCCTGTCTTGCTGACATATTCGTTTCTCTTCTCATACTTATGGCTTCATAGTTGCCTGAAACACCAGACATTTTATCTGTTTTCAAGGCTCGAAGGAGTAGAGCTATGTATCCCATCAGCTGTGTTTCTCTCCTTCTCAGTGAAAACTTTCCCAGATGACTACCCTTCCCCAACTGCAGACCTTGCATTTGCCAGAACTGTGGTACTTGGTCACCTTTAGCTGCAAGGGAGTCTGGAAACGGAACTATCTATCCAGTTAGTCTTTAAAATAAAAGTAAAGGAGAAAGAGGCCTGGGAATAATCATGCAACCCACCCAGTGTAATTAAGAGATCTACACAACATTTACTCCCTGTCTTGAATCAAAAGCCTCTCTCTGACCCTCTCTCCTTCAGGCTTACTCTGAAATGCTGTGGACTCTAACCATCTTTCTGTTAAAAAGCTTGCTCGCATCTCCTTGGGCTGTTTGGTTTTCTCTTCTTTGGCTCTAGTAACACAGCAGTCTGTTGCTTCCTAGGACAACTTATAATGGGACCCAAAGGGGAAAGAGGATTTCCCGGGCCTCCAGGAAGATGTCTGTGTGGACCGCCCATGAGTGTGAATAACCCTTCCTACGGGGAATCCATGTATGGGTCCAGTTCCCCACGAGTTCCTGTGGTAAGGCTTTTCTGGGCAAAATCTGGTGTGGTTATCAGGAAGGACCTACCACCTGATCCTCTTACATCTTTGTAAACTCTTTTTAGTAAAATTAACTTTCCCTCGTTATACTGAGTACACAGCCATTATAGGAAATCAGAAAATCAAAAGAAGAAAACCAAATTTTCCATTTGGTTGTGGGTCCACTTTGGGGGTATTTTATCTTTTTAAAGAATATTTTTTTACATGGTTGCAATTATATTGTATAAAAATGTTGTACCCTAGTTGTCTCCATTAAAATCTTTATAAGTATCTCTTTTTAAATATAATTTTAAATTTGTTGTTAAAGAAAATTTCTAATAAATACAAAAGCAGAGCAAATAGTGTAATGAGCCTGTGTATTCCCTTCAGGTAAAAACAATCAACTCATGGCTAGCTAATTTTGTTTCCTTGTTTTCTGTTTACGTGTATACTTACTACTAAAGAGCTCGGGTGGTGCAGTTGTCAAGGCATTCATCTGCTGACCAGAAGGTTGGTGGTTCAAACCCAAGAGCTGCTTCATGGGAGAAAGATGAGGCAGTCTGCTTCCATAAAGATTTACAGCCTTGGAAACCCTATGGAGCAGTTCTACTCTGTCCTATAGGGTCATTATGAGTTGGAATTGACTCAGTGGTGGTGGGTTTGGTTTGGACACCCACTACTGCCCACCATCCCTTGGATTATGAAGTAAATCCTGGACATCAGTTCATCACAAACATAATTTAAATGGATGCATAATCAGGGTATGGCTGTGCTATAATTTATTTAACCACTGCCCCACTGTGGGGTATTAATAGGGTCCTCTCAACCTTTTCATTAATATACATAATACTGTAATGAACATCTTCGAGTGTAAAAATTTTGTTAGGATCATTTCCAGATGTTGAATTACTTGATTAGATGACATCACCTTGTTATTTATTAAGTGTTGGGAACATTTAAAATACTTAAAAACTTTAAATCACAGAAGACATTTTTTATATCAAACTCTGACATTTGGAACTGGATTGAGAAAGTAGGAGAATCAAGACATTTCTCCGCATTTCAGGAGGAACTTTAGTGGGTAATGTTAACCAGTGCAAGAACAGAAATTCTGTTTCTTCCTCCAGCCTTCTACCTACCTGTTCTAGAAGTGTTTTCTGGAATCCTCACCAATGTGTTCTTTGGCAGATTTTTGTGGTCAACAATCAAAAAGAGCTTGAGAGTCTGAACACCCAAAATGCCATTGCCTTCCGTAGAGACCAGAGATCTCTGTACTTCAAAGACAGCCTTGGCTGGCTCCCCATCCAGGTACCCCAAGGAGGACACCTCAGGACCTTTCTCACACCACCCTATGCACAAAAGGGACACAAACAATAAAGGGAAGGCCAAACAGCTGGGCCCCAGGGGCAGAGTTTTTTGCCTTTTTCCATGGAAGAGCTAAGCATCCTCCATCACACTTTTTCTGAGCAACTGTCCCAGTAGAGCTTCCTTTCTGAGCCTCTGGGTGAGAAAGGCCCATACCCAAAGATCCAAACTGTCTTTACATCCCCAAACTGCTAGACTGCCATCTTGATCTGGCCCAGCATTCCTGCCATCTACAGAGCTCTGGGCAACAGGAAAGAAGTGCCTTTCCCAACCTGGAGGAGGAGGTTCTGAAGAGGTCCCAGAAAGCCAAACCCCCAGTATTGTCCCCTAGATCCAAGGTATATCTGCCCCTAGGGCCAATGGCCTTCCTCCTTAGCAGCATCCCCCAGTAACTGTTGTGTGTGTGTTTTGTTTTGTTTTTGTTTTTGTTTTTTTTGGCCAGTTGACCCCTTTCTACCCTGTGGATTACACTGTAGACCATCGTAGCGCCTGTGGGGATGGGGTCCTGCAGCCCGGGGAGGAGTGTGATGATGCCAATGATGATACGGGTGACGACTGCATCAGTGAGTAGGACCCAGCCTTGGAGGGCCTGAAGCCTGAACAGCCATGGGGTTGGGGGTCAGAGCCCTGGACATCAGCTGTAGTGGTTTGAAACAGTTCCAGGGCCGGAGGGTCCCCCATCCCTCATAATTCAGGGCAAAGTCTAACTCCTTTCACCACCCAAGGTCATCAATGGAGCCAGGGTATGTCAAGTATCTTGTTCCCAGAGAGGGCTGCCTTGTCCCACAGAGTAGAGCCACCAGGCCTTCCCTTTTCTCCCAGTTCTACTTCTTTACCCACTACCAGGCTCAAAAGACTGTGGCTTTATTGGATGGAGTGGTGAAAGGGATGCTGTTGTATGCAAAAGAGAAAGGGCTAGGATTTGAATCGGGACTCACTTTTACCAGGTGGAGCTCTAGGGGCAAAGTCCTTCTGACTACAGCTGCTGGCCCAGCCAGAGCTGCCTTCAGGCTTATGGGACCTGTCAGGACAGCCAGGCAGAGGCAGCACCGGAGAGCTTGCATTTTTCTTTGTTTTCTATCAAGTGACAAAGGCATGAGGTGAAGTGGAAAGCACAGACTTCAGAGTGAGACAGAGTTCAAATGCAGGCTCTGATAGCCACCACCTCACCCTTGGGCTCAGAGAGGAGGCACTACTCCATGCGTGAGTGGGATGATGGAAGGCAACTCACGGCTCTGAGCCTCTGTTACCTTAGCTGTAAAATGGATACAACAGTACTGACTGCTCAGTATCTTTAGAGATTCCATGAGTTAGTAACATATGTGTGGATTGTCTGGAGTCTAATAAGAGTTTGGTATCCATTTGTTGAATTCATTCAAGACTTATGTTTTAAGCACTTTTTTTAAGCCTAGGAGCTCTGGTGGCATAGTGCCTAAGGCATTTGACTGCTAACCAGAAGGCTGGTGGTTCAAACCCCCCAGCCACTCCACGGAAAGAAGATTGGGCAATCTACTTCTGTAGAGATTCCGCCTCAGAAACCCAAGGAGGGGCCGCTATGAGTCGGATCCGACTCCTCAGCAGTGAGTGAGTTTTATGGAAGCCAGGTTTGGGCTCAAGGGTGGTGATGTATAGATGCACAAGCAGGTCCTTCCCCTTAAGCAGTTCAAGGGAAGGGTGAATATGCAGCATGTTGGAGGCGTGCACAGGGGGTGAAGACAGGGACAGGTGCAGCTGATTCTCTTCCCGTGTGGCTGCACCTTCCCTGGATGCCCTTGGAATTCCTGGGATGTCAGTCTCTAGGATGCCGGCATGGCCTGGAGTCCCATCTGCCCTTAGCCACACTGTGGGAAAGAACCAGTGGGGTCTCTGTGCCCTGGATGAAGGTAGGGTACACCACCCAATATTTGTGTGAAACTAGAAGCCCCCTGCTGAAGGTCACCTGGCTCCCCAGAAACACAGGTTAGTCCCACCTGTGTCACTCTTCCTGGAAGCTCTCTGTTTAACAGACAGGAGTCACCAGGTGTCATCACTTCTGCCCGATGCCCACCACTTCCTGACCTTCACCTCATGGGACCCCCATGGTGGTCCTGGGAGGAGAGGCAGGGCTATGGCCCTCTGTGCAGAGGACATCAGGGCTCAGAGAGGCCTGCTCCTGGTCCCTTGACAATGTGCGGCAGGGCAAGCGGGAGCCGGATCTCCTTGCTCTCCTTCCACCACTGGTGGGTGCAGGATCTGTCTAAGGGCAGTGCTGGGATGAGTCTGAACTTTGTGGAGGGCAGTCTTTCCAATGGTGCAGTGCTCTGAGCATATCCTTTGGGCACACAGTCCTTGCAGGCTGAGGCATGCTTGTCCCTCTGCCCCTTCTCAGGCTGCACTTCATATGTCCCTTCAGGCTGTCACCGGGCCTACTGTGGAGATGGTCACCGGCATGAGGGTGTGGAGGACTGTGACGGCTCTGACTTTGGCTATCTGACCTGCGAGACCTATCTCCCTGGGTAGGGATTGCCTCATTGTGCTATTATGACCTAGGCCAAAGGCCACTTCTCCTTTCCTCTTTTTCCCCTGCCTCCCTCCCCCCTCCTTCTTTTTTCCAAATACTTTTGTGTGTGTCTCATGTTCCTGGTGCTTTTTAGACACTAAGGTATAGTGATAAATAAGACACGGCCCTGCTCACGCTTCTGTTCAATGGAAGAGGCAGGCAATAAGTACATAATCACCATGTACCCTCTCGGAGCAGTCTGTATGCCACCAGGCCTGTGGCTGTGCTGCCTGGGCTGGGGCAGACCCAGCCATCAGGCCTGCCCTGGCACAGAGAGATGGGTAGTTTCTAAACTCAGCTGCTGCCCCTGGGTGAGCAGCCCCTGTCCCAATGGTTACTATGACCAATTGGTTTCCTGTTCTGTGGGCCTGGGAAGGGAGCCCAGTCGAGTGTAGACATATCAAGGCATTTCAAAGAATTCACATGCCTGTGTAACCTGAATTCTCTAGAATACTCCTACCCCATCCAGCATGTCTGCAGGCACAAGTGAGCCCACACTTGCATTAATGTCTAATTTTGCTGGCTCACAGTCCTTCAGAAAAATTCCTGAAACTTGGTACTCACTTCAAAGACCTCTTTAATTAATTGAGGGTCCTCAGTTGGGTGTTCACATTGCTCAGGACAAGTATTCTAGCATCCCAGCTTCCACACTGACATCTCCCATGCCAACTGAGAGCCACTGGCCCCTGTGAGGCACTGATTCCATGCCCAATATGTGGCCTCTTGTCCTTCTTTCAAAGTAAAAAATGGTGCCACCTTCCCCCAGTTCTCACAGAGCCAGAGTTGTATAATGTTCTATGAAAAATAGAGGCTGCTCCCTCTTCCCCAGTCCATGTCCTGCCCTACTCTTGTCTCCAGGGTAGACCCGCTGGTGCCTCAGGTCACATAAGTCCCTTGTGAATCAAATTTCAACTTTTGCTTCAGGTACTTTTCCTCTTATAACCTCAGACCCAGGGGCTGAGAGAGCAGACATTATGCCTGTCTCTCTACTGCCCCCTCTCTGGAATCTCTTCCAAGGGGGCCTCCTCAGCTCATTGCCCCTCCATGTATGCAAACATATTCTAACCAGGCTTGTAGGTGTAGACATCTGTAGTCACCCTCCACACTCTTGAGTCTGTTTAGGCTTGACCAGAAACCCCTACCTAGATGAGTCCATTGCCCCTCTCCCTTAAGCAGGGAAGGCTCCTGACAGGCAACTGCCAGAGAGTTGGCAGAAAGTCTGAGCTGGCTTATGGCTCAATGGAGAAATCAAGTATAGACAGCCAGTCAAGGACACAGGGCCAAGTAGGGCTGGTTCACTGGCTCAATGTGGCTCCCTGCCTAATCCCTAGAAGCCTCAAAGGGATGTCTTTGAGTGTGTATTGAACACACTGCCATGGTGTTATCATTTGGGTTTACAAAGGTATAGACCTGTAATCTCCAATATGATAGCCACTAGCCATGTGTGGCTATTAAATTAAAATTATTAAAAGTTAATAAAATAAAAACCCAAGATCCCCAGTTGTATTAGCTATATTTCAAATCTTAATAGCCATATGTGGACAGCAGCTACCATATTGAACACAGATATAGAACATTTGCATCTTACAGAAAGTTCTATTGGATGGAGATGAGAAGGGGGTGATTTTCCTACAGATGCTATGTATTAGCAGGGTTACTAATTCCTCTTCTACCCAGAGCCTCAGATGAGGCAGAAGGAAGGAAAAAAAAAGAAAAAAGAAACCCAGAGGCCTAGATTTAACTCCCCCAAGCTCCTTACCCCAGAAGAGAATGATAACAGTCTTTATAAAGCCCTTGGCAAGGTGTCAGGAGTGGTCACTGTTTGATAAGGCTTGACCAGAAGTCACCAGAGATGGGCTTTTAGAATGTGGCTTTGTCCCCTGTGATGCCCTGTGTTTTTGCCTCTCCTCAGGTCATACGGAGACCTGCGGTGCACCCCGTACTGCTACATTGACTCCACACCCTGCCGCTATTTCACATGAGGGGTGCGAGAAGAAGGTGGGCTGCAGCTTCCCCACTTTGTTCAACAGACCTCGCACTGTCCTGGTCCAGTTTCCACCAACCTCTGTGCAACAGAAACAAGGACAACTCTTGCTGCTGAGATGTGCTTTTAACAGTCTGACTGGAAGAACCCAGGACCACTGCACCCTGTCTTAATCCAAAGTACTAGAAAACCTTCCACATGCCCAACCTGGCAATGTTCCCCATTGCTACCACTGGCCCAAGAGCCGGCTACAAAGTCCTTCTTCTTCCTGAATGTTGCTGACCCTGGCTGTGGCTTTGGCTTAGTACTGTTAGACACACATGGCCCTACGGGCTGTTTTAGTTTGTTCTCATCTTGTTGGGGGTTTGGTGTGAGACCTTTTTGCCCTCTGGAAATGCTGGCTTTCTTCCCCAGGGTAGCCCATCCTCAGATCTCCTGAGACCACACGATAACAAAGCAGGGAATGGACAAACTCTCCCTTAGTGTGGCTCAAAGCTCTAGATCTGCTGAAAGACCCTCAATTAGCCACAGCCCAGCTCAGCATCATGTGGATACAGCTCCCCCAGGAAGAGACCAACTGTGAAAACGCACTAAGAAAGCCACCAAACCTATGCTCACCCCCAGGTCTATGGTGGGGGCTCAGGCTGGGCCACTGGCCATGCAGACAATGTCAGAGCTGGACCTTCCTCTTCTGGATGTTTCCTAAGAGGCGGCTTTATGGTTTTACCACCCCTGGCACCATCTTGACCTCGTGACCTCACTTTGACCTCTGCCTTGTGAATGCTGCTCTTGTCCATTTCCTGTGGAGAAGACTCTTAGCAGAGTGCTAGGTTTCCGGTCTAAGGCCCCCTGGATGAATATGCAGCGTAAGCAGAGACTATTTCTGTCTAGAGCACCATCTCTTTGCTTCCTGTTGATTCCTCTGAATGGCCGTGTCCTCCTTTTGTGTCTTGGCCTTGCATAGCCTTGTCCCCATGTCTGTGCACCCAAACTCTTTATTTTCTACAGGATCGTAGTCCAGCCTGTCTGCGAGCTGCCTGTCACCGCCATGTTTCCTGAGTGGAGCTTAGTTTAGCTTTAAAAAGATGCCTCTAAGGTGATATGCCCTTTGGCTGTGATGAAGCTATGCCTTTTGTTACCAGGTAGAGTAATACCCTGGGCTTGGGTACAACACTATCTAATGTGCCTAAGACAGAGTGAGGTCTTGGGAACTCAGCAGGCAGGAGCATCTGGCTGTGAGGGTCATTGTGCTGCTGGTTTGATCTGTGAGTAGACCGTGTAATCCCAGCTGGGCATCAGCCTGAGAGTGGTGCGCCCACAGGTGGGCATATTGGCCAGCCCAGTACCCTGAGCCTCTGCTGCATGGCCTGGGAGATGTGACTTCCATGCTGCAAAACCACCACCAACATACTGGGGCCGCCAGTGGGTAATAAA
The DNA here is from genome assembly GCF_000298275.1 of Orycteropus afer afer. Taxonomy (NCBI): domain Eukaryota; kingdom Metazoa; phylum Chordata; class Mammalia; order Tubulidentata; family Orycteropodidae; genus Orycteropus; species Orycteropus afer. The sequence goes on from NW_006921590.1 coordinate 23,762,597, forward strand.
TAAAGGCCGTTCATTTCCCCACTGTGGCTCTCTCTTCCCTGAGGGGTAGGGACCAGGGTCCCAGCAATTGCTGAATGGGGTCAGGGGCTGAATACATCTGCTTCCTAGGATTTGCACAGGGTTCTAGAATGTAGAAGCAGCCCAGCTCCCTCAGGGTGAAGAGAGAAAACTGAAGTCCAGAGGAGTGGAGATAATTGCCCAAGGTCACAAAACCTGGTCTTGTTAATCTAGCCTTGTTTTAGGATCTTGCGTAGGACAGGAGGGAATTCCTGGGTAGCACAAACAATTAGGAGCTCAGCTGCTAATCGAAAGGTTAGCATTTCAAGAGCACTCAGAGGCACCTAGGAAGAAAGTCCTGGTGATCTACTACTGAAATATCAGTCACTGAAAATCCCGTAGAGCAGTTTCCTCTGACACACACAGGGTCACCATGAGTTAGAGCTGATTCCACGGCAACTGGTTTTGTTTTGTTTTTAGTACTGAATAAAGATGCAGACTACCCTTGGACCTGGGCAGGAGGGCCCCTGTCCTGTGTGCCTTAGAGGGCACCACCCTGCCCTCCTATGGCCATGACCCTCCACACAGGGCAAGGAGTCTATGGGGCCAAGGTGCCCTCCTAGACCATACTCCAGGTACTCGGGAATCCCCAAATTCTTATCTAACATTCCTGAACCTGCTTCCAGGGCCTGCAGAGGCTCTTCCCCATAGCCATCTTTGTGAGTGTGACCTATGCACACCTCTAAGACCAGAGAAAAGCTATTAGTAGAGTTGTGCATGGAGCTTGGACGTGCAGGCTAGGTTTCTGTTTGGCTGCACTTGAGGCTCCTTGCTGTGCGGGATGGGCCTTAGGGCTGAAAAGAGAATGGGTCAGGCTGCGGCCGGGCCCCACTCTCCTCGTGCCCCCACATGCTGCCACGGAACTTTGAGGAATTAAAAATTCCAAATTCAAGTCTAGCCTTCTAGGTCTTATGAAAGTGTATTTGCTGAGGTATGCAGATAAAACCTAACTAATAGCTTGTTAGTTTGATTATACTTTAAATTTTTAGACATTTGGTTTGGGAACCTCCATCTGGGGTGTTGTCTCTGGGTCCCACAATCCTAGGGTGGGCTGCTCTCCAGGTATTTCAAGGGAGGGTGCTGCAAAGCTCCGGAAATTAAAAGATTTAAAGTCACGTCTTTCAAGAACATATATAATAGTAATTCTACCTCTTTGGTATTTTGAAAGGGAAAGATGAAAGATCAGTAAAGATGGTGGCCTCTGGGTCCCGCCCTTAAATGCTAACTGTGTGTAGGGAGCAGTTTCTCCAGGGACAGAGCTGGGTGGGGCTGACGAGGAGCATCTGTAAGTACGAGAAGCTGACACAGAATAGGTAGTCAAAATCTCACCTGTGCCAGGTAAATGCTTTCTGAAGTCATTTGCTGGTCTGGTGGGAAACTGAGGTACCATAGCATGGAGGCAAAAACACTGACCTGGAAGTCCAGGCACCTGGACTCATAACTTCTCACAGCCTCAATTTCTTTCCTTACCTAAAAGAGACTTTAAACTAGGGTTGAATTCTCTTCCAACTCAGTTGGCTTGTGAGTGTGGGCTCTGCCTTCCATCTGTGATAGGCATATCCTAGGATAGTGATGGACCCCCTCAGCAGCTCCCCACACCATCACACAGGAGTGGTGGAGAATGGGGCAGGGTCTTCAGAGGTGTAGTTGGTCACCAAGGGAGATTGTGCTCTTCTGGGTGCTTTTGTTGGCAAGTAACTTAATATCCACTTTGGATATAAACCATAGGGTAGAACTTATTGGCACATATAAATTGATCAGCTGGACTTAAAAAGTCCAGCAGAAGGGTGATCAGGCATGGTTCAATCAAGGCTCACACTCCACTTTTCTTTATTCTCTAGGCTATTTGTATCTCCCTGTCAGTTTAATCCTCAGGCTGGTTGTGAGCTGGCTTCTGCAGCTTTAGGCTGATACCTGTACCCTGCAACATCCAAAGGAAGCAGGACATCTATTCTGGCAACTCTTGGGAATCTCCTTTTCCAGAAGCCTGCAGCAAATCTTGCTGCAATCCTCCTTGGCCTATTTTGAGTCACAGGCCCATTCCTAAACCAATTCTTTTGCCAGGAGAATTTCACCTGCTGACTGGATTGGAGCTAGATTCCTGAACCTCTAATGGCAAAGGTTATAGTACCCTTAGCCCACTTCTGGAGATTCTGGAAATACACTTCTGCGTTGTAGAGAAGGGGTGGCTACTGGGGCAAAAATTGGGGTGCAAGAATGGGGAAATGGATACTTGGTTATCTCTGTGGTTTGCTTCTCTTTTTGGCAGTAATAATGGCTGGGTCACTTGGAACAAATATTTTGGAAGCCTGCCCATACTCAGAGATTCTTGGTTGATTCTAATAGGTCTATTCAGAGAGGTTGACCCTGGTCATGAGAGATGTGGTGTCATTCATGAAAAAAGCAGAGGATTTGGGTTCACACAAGTCTGAATTTGAAGTCTGGTTCTGTCACTAACTTGCTGTTTAATTATCCTGGATGACTTACTTAATTTCCCCCGAGTCTCTGTTTTCTCATCTACAGAATGAAAGTAATAATACCTTATTTTAAGATTGTGGGGAATTCTAAAGGAGCCCTAGTGGCACAGTGGTTAAGCACTCAGCTGTTAACTAAAAGATCAGCAGTTTCACCCCACCAGCCTCTCTGAGGGAGAAAGATGTGCCAATCGGCTTCCATAGATTAAAAAAAAAAAAAAACCCTCACTGCCATGGAGACTCATAGGGACCCCTCCTTCGGTTTCTGAGGTGGTATCTCTACAGAGTAGATTGTCCAGTCTTCCCTACTAGGAGTGGCTAGTGGGTTTGAACCGCTGACCTTGTGGTTAGCAGTCAAACGCCTTAGGCACCACTGTCACCACAGCCTTGGAAACGCTATGGGGCAATTCTACTCTGCACTCTGAGTTGAAATCAAGTCGGTGGCAACAAGTTTGAGGAATTAAACCAGAGATAATATGGTTCAAGTTTCTAAAACCTAGAAATTGCTTAGCAGTGTTAGATTTAATCTGTGTCATTCTCGTTATTTAGTGGCTCATGCTTGATCACTCACCTCTATGGGGACTTGAAATATTTTTTTTTCTCCCTTTGAAGCAGACAGTGTGTGTTCACTTTGATAGCTGTTTGGACCACAGCCTCACAACACAGCAGTCATAAAGAGCAGTGGTTCTCAGACTTGGCTGCATGTTAGCAACTTTTATAACATACTGAAAAACCAAAAAAATTCATTTGACTCACGAATTGCAATAATTCTTTCTTTTTTATTGCAGTGGTCTGGTACAGAGCCCACAATCTGAGGTACATCCATATTGTTCTCTGCTAACTTCGCAGCAGGCTTTATCTGTCTGCTATTGCAGCCTGATGACTGGCAGGGCTCGGTGCTGACTTTCACCCTCTCAGTCCTGGACTGGGTTTGAGTCACCAGTAACAGAGGCCCAAGCTCTGCTCACTGACACCCAAGGATGCAGTCTGTCACTGGGGATGACTCATTTAGCCCAGAAGCACTCCCACCATAACCAGGGGGGCTTGGAAATGGGTATTGGTCCCAGGACTCTTTTCTATCTACCTGCAAAGTTGTTTGAATGGCAAATTTATAAGCAAACCAAGTCCTTTGTTTCAATTTTTTATTTTAAGAGTTTGTTTTACATTCAACATTATGTGTACATTTAGTTTCACTCCCCATTTTCCATCCCCAAACCCTAACCCTGTCTCTCCCACTCCCTGCCCAGTAACCCTTCCCACTGTGCCCCTCATAGTAATGCATTCCTGTGTGTCCTGCATTTCCTCCGTGTGAATGTTGCCCCTCTGGTACCCCGTGGTCGACTGCTCCAAGGGATGCATTTCCATAGAGTATGTGGGTGCACTATCCTGGATTGAGTGGTCTGCATATACATCTTGTTCACTATTGGGGGGTCTCACCAAACTCCATCTGACTAGTAATTCTGGTCATTATTGAGTTTTTGGATCAAAACAAGTTCTTTGAAGACAGGTTAGTAACTAGTAGGACCAGGTTTCTGAGTGTCTCTTGGGACATACACACAGGGCACCCATCACTCTAATACAGGCATGGAGGGTACATGTGGGCAAACTGCTGAAGAACCTTCAGATATCACTGTAATTAAAGGACCAATTTCAGCCCAATGACTGCCTTCCTGGGGTTCCACCCCATCCCTCCCCATAGTGGTGGTGTGGTGTTAGGTGCTGTTGAGTCAACTCCCACTCACAGTGACCCCTATGTACAACAGAACGAAACACTGCCCGATCCTGCGCCAGCCTCACAACCCTTCTATACCTGAGCCCAGAGTTGCAGCCACTGTTGAGGTTCTTCCCTTTTTTTGCTGATCCTCCACTTTACCAGGGATGATATCCTTCTCCAGAGAACAGTCCCTCTGACAACATGATCAAAGTACATGAGAACTTGGAAGTGAGAATGGCCAGACTTTGGGTCTCTATGGTAGAGTTGGCCAAATTAAATTTTCAATGAAACTCAGTCCTTCCATTTGTGTAGTAACGATGAGCTCACAGATCAAGGACCTTGGTGGTACATCGAGGAGACCTTTACACTAGAGCAATACACAGGCACTGCTCACTCAAGGGCCCAGAGGCTCCAGGACTGTGGTGTATTCCCCCAGATCTTCATTTGTAACATTGCTGAGAGGGAGCTGCAAGTATCCTAAAAGTGATGGGCTAAAGACTACCCACCTCCTCTCATTCAACCTCACCTGAGAAATAGAATCAATAGAACTCACCCTGAGTTCTTTCAACTCAAACAGTTGACTTTCAGAGTATGATAACTCTGAAAGAAACACAACCTTACTAAGTGAAAAACAAAACAAAACGGGTTATTTCCCCTGTCCATTTATTCTCCTTAAGCAGCGTAGCACAGTGGTTAAGCTATCCAAAAAAAACTTGGCTGCTAACCAAAAAGCTGGCAGTTTGAATGCACCAGCTGCTCCGCAGGAGAAAGATGTGGCAGTATACTTCTGTAAAGATTACAGCCTTGGAAATTCTATGGAGCAGTTCTACTTTGTCATATAGAGTCACTGAATCTTAATTGATGGGTTTAGCTAGATTTTGGTCAAGCTAAGAGGTGGTTTGGCTTGGCATTGGTGCCCCCTGCAGGAACCATGAACAACTCCTACTGGGATTTTTATTTATGTAATCAGAGCCTGGAGACACCTTAGAGATAGGACCCAGTGTTCTCAACTGTGTTGGAGACATGGGGTATGTGCGTGTAGTAGACTGATTACATTAATAGTCTCAATTCATCACACACTCCTGTGTCCACTCCTTTTTCAATGTAACTTTGTCACTCCTTCCATCAATTGTTTTTTTTCCCTACCTCTTGATTCTAAACGGGGCCTTGTGATTTGCTTTGGCCAATTGTGAACAGAAGCACTTTTGTTCTTTTTGCTCTCATTCTGGCACCTCTGACTTTGCCATGAGAACATACCCAACCTAGCTAGTCAGGGGATAAGACATGGAACTGAGCTGATCTGCTCCAGGTAGCCCTGCAAAGGTCTCCTGGGTCAGCTAAACATCAATCAACTGTTGGTCACATGAGGGACCCCAATCACGACCAGAACCATCCTGCCAAGTCCAGTATAAACTGCCAAATCACAGACTTGAGTAAAATAAATGCTTTATTTCAAGCCACTAAATTTCAGGATGGTTTGTTACATACCATTGTAGTGGCAAGGGCTAACAGAGCGGATAAAACTCCCCAGGTCACCACCACCACTTTCCAGATGAGACCCCTGGTTCGAGCCTAACCTCTGTCTCCACCTGAGTGAATGGAAGCCAGTTGTAGATTACATAGCAGAGAATGATAATACTTTAACCACTGAGTCACCAGAGCACAGGTCTTCTTATTCTTAGCTTAGTTAGCATACGATTTTATTCAAAACAAATTTATTGAGCACCTATTAGGTCAAAGACAGCAGAGAATGAGGGAGAAAAAAAAAAAGAACATGGTCACTGTCTTTTAGGAGTTTGCAGTCCAGCAGGAGGACCAAGGCCACAGCACAGATGGAAGCACTGTTCTACCAGCAGTGAGGACAGAAGTGGGTGAACAGGATCCTTCCAGCCAACAAGGGTCAATCAGAGACCAGGCACTTGATGAACACCAGCCAAAAGGTTGGAGGTTCAAACATATCCCGAGTCATCTATCAGTGGCCTGGTGATCTGTTTGTAAAAGGTCACAGCCTTGAAAACTCTATGGAGCAGTTCTATTCTGCACACATGGGGTCCTTATGAATTAGAATCTATTTGATGGTTAACTAACAACAGGATGATGGCAGGTTATGTCTAGGTGATGATTCAGTTTAACCCTTGCAGAGTTCTCAGACCCAAAGTTAACCCTGCTTTTTCAGACCAAGTAAAATGGCCTCAGGTGCCATGTGGCTTGCTGAAAATCATCCTTTAGTTTCTTGTTTTGTACCTTTTAAAACAGAATTGTTCTTAATTATCATGAATACCACATCACAAAAACAAAGGAGTCAATTTAGTAAGTTTATCTGGCTGACAGACAGGGAGTTCTTAAAAGAACTCCCCATTTCTCACTGATTTTTAATGACGGTAAGAAAACAAAGCTACCAAGACATTAAATGTATTGCTGATGTTCATTTTTTTTTTTTATTTAAATATAATGATCTTTTAAGAGAATAAACCAAAAGAACTTTACACAGCAAATGTTTTATATAAATGTAAACATGCATGTATACTTCATAATTAAGCAAAATAAACTTTTAGGCATAAGATTTTTAAAATCATTAAAGAACAAGACAATAAAACCAAGACAGAAATAAAAGGAGCAACAAAAACACACATTTCATAACGCTTCAATTGGTCTTGTCTTCCAACCTACTGGTTAAGGCCTGAGATTCAGGAATCCTACCTTCCTTGCCAAATGAAAACCTCCTGTTTGGCTGTACCTAATACATTTCCACATAACAGACTATTTCTCTTTCAACCTACTGTAATAAATACATCTCTCTCACACACACACATATACATACATCCTACTGAACCAGCCTCTTAAAAAGGGAAGTAAGGATTTTGGAATTTTCAAGTTTTCTCACCACCAAAGCACAAAGAACCACACATAGAAAAAATGCTTCTGCTATGTTCTGTTGTACATTGGGTGACTATGAGTCAGAGCTGACTCGATGGTACCTGACAACAACAACAACACAGAAATAAAAGAGTTAATGAGTGGCATCACTACAGATCTCTAGTTTATTGTAGTAAGTTTTCCTAAATCATGTCTTTACTGTGGCTTGCCATGGCCCCTTGGACAAGTCTTCATACCTCACCTACATGATCCACAGAATGGCAGATGTTGTACATAGCAAATAAAAAGGAATTTTAATAAATTAATTAGAGACTTCAAAATCGTGAAAATCAGCATGGATAGCTTTCAGCTATCTCCAAATGCAAGGAATGTTTTCTCCTGCCTCTGTCTATCCTTTGTACTCCACTGTTCATTTTCTCTGCCTCCGCTCCCACCAGGCTATAAGCATCTGAATGTCTGTCTACTCCTGTAGAGACCCCAGTTCTGGAATAGAGATGAGAATGACAGTCCCTGCTTTAAGGATTTCACACCAACTACAGTTTAAGCAAGAGGAAGGTCAGTGTGTGCACACAGGGCACTCCACGTAGGTGGAAAGAAATAGAGGAAGAATCTAAGAGGATGGCACCTTTGGCCCAAGAGTGGAGTCTGGAGGGGACAAGAGGAGGAGGAGGGTTAAGGGGAGGTTCCTGCAGGCTGAGGGAGCAGGCCGAAAGAAAGCCCAGGGCAGGAAGAAGTCCAGTTTGGCTGGCACAAGGGTACTGGTGAAAAGCAGTTTGTAAAGACAAACTCATGATTTCAAAGGAAAGATTCCTTACTCTGGTGGGTAAAGTGGGGGGGCTGGAGGCAAAGGGAACCAGACAGCTCTGTGAAGAGATCCACACTGGAGCTGTGCTGGAGATTAGCCATTCAGTGCTGGGTAGGATGGATGCACGGATGAAGCATGAAAAGCCTGACTCACCAACCCCAGTGCTGCACGCAGGCACTTCCTGTACAAACAAACATCTTGACTTGACATACCAAAATCCACAGTTCTGTCTATGTAAATCAAGATTTTAGAAGAGAAAAGGAAAAATAAAAATGAAAAGAGGCTTAAATAGGTATTTTTAGTTCAAGTTCCTAGAGCCTGCCCCAGCTTGAGCAAGTTAGTAGCAGTGAAATTCAAATCCAGTAACAATTCAAGTCTCCCAATCACGACCTTCACCTTCCCTGAGCTGTCATCATTACCAAGGAATTACAAATCAATTATCAATTCATTATAAGTAAGTTCTTACATACCATTAAATCTACTGACACCCCATGAGCTGAGAATACACCACAGGGCACGAGAGGTACCTCTGACCTCCACTTAGGTCAAGTGGTGTGACCATGCTGCTGGATGAAGGATACCCACTCCTTGCCCATGTGCCCAGCTCCCTGGAGTTGGTCACTTTGTGGATGAAGCAGAGTTGACGCTGTAAGGTGCAACTCTAAACAAAGCCCCCACCAGTGACCACTCATTTCCTTCCACAGTCCTGGGGATGGAGAGGCCATCAAGTGGAGGAACCTGAGGAAGCAAAATCATTTTGAATGTCTTGATACCCACTGAACCAAAGTAGATGGAAAAATTTCAGGACATATTCATTTAAACTACTAGAAAAGGGCTACTCCATACTAATTACGGGATGATTTATCATACATTCACTCAATACAGACTATTTACTAGCAACCACGTTCCTACAACAACAGATTAAGTCAGAAACTGTACGCTGCAAAAGGCAATCTTGTGACTTTCTTCTACTTGTCTACAAAAACACAAATACATCTGGGAGTCAGGCACAAACAGTGGTACAAAAGCACCTTATGAATGTGCTCATTTCATATCTAGAACTCCTATCTAGCTTCTGGTATTTGGAATCTTACTTATTCACTTATTCAGAGTGTTTTTTTCACTTCACCTCTCTTCTACTCCCTATAGCTCCCTTCCCTAAAAGCCACCAAATGAAGGGCACTTACTATGGATGTATATGGAGAGAAAGCCCCAATTTAATCAAGTCACACAAGTCAGCCCAGTGGCTGCTGGTTTAATTTGTTCACCCAGCCTCATACACTTAGGACTGTCTAGATAAAAATTCGAACTGGAAGTACCCAACACTTATCTTTTGGAAACCAGTAAAAGGTCCAATGTACACTTAAAGTCCATGTAGAAGAATCTCTGCCTCCAACAAATGAGATTCAAGGGGAACAGTGTGAAAAATCCAGACTAGGGGCAGGAGACCTGCCATAAACCAGCTGTGCGCTTCCCTTTCCTATTTGTAAACAAGGGGGTTGAACTAGCAGGTCTCTTGGGTTCTGCCCAACTGACACTGTAGGACTCAGTCTTGAAGTCCAGTTCTACACAGGATTGTCAGGCTGGCTCAGGCAAAACTTCCTTACCACTTTGTGTCAACAATTTAAAGTGGTTTTAACATACTTCTATGCTGCAATTTGAGGTTTCCCTCCCTCTCCTACACCTCAAAGACTGTGCTTCATTGCACTGGTGCAGACCACCTGGCCAAACTGGTGGCTGCTGAGGTTGAAAATTGAATTGTTGGCCTAGGGAAGACATGGTCTCTGAGTAATCTAGACCAGCGCATGTTTGTCTGTGTTTTTCATTAACGCTGCTAACCAAATTGGAATATAACTGTGTTAGTTCTATAGATCTATTTAAACTTTGAAACATGAGATTGTTCAAAAAGTACACGAGAAAATCACCCATCACCTCTAAGTTAAGGACTTGAATATCTGAAAGCTCCAGAGCCTCAAACTCCTACTACAGTCACTGCTCCACACGTTCTCCTCTTGGCAATAGACTCCATGCTAAAGTAGCCCAGTCTTGCAGCATATTTGTGCACCAAAAAGTGTCTTTTGAAAGATCCAGCTCTAGTCATCACTGTCACTGCCAGATTCACTCAACTGCAGGTCATTTCCTACAAAAGAAAAGAAAAACCAAAAGCACACAGCTGTAAAATTATTTCCTCACAACTTTTTGGTTGGTTACCTTGGCTGCACACTACTGTAAAGCCTTGCTAACCAACTTAATTATGGGGGGAAAAATAAATTTGGTGTATTAGGAAAAAAAACAGGGTTTTGAACCTGTTCATTCTAGTTCTACTCCCTGCTGAGAATTTCCTTCCCATATTGAATCAGAACCCACATTTTAACAATGGTTACATAAGGAATCACCTGAGGATCTGGTTAAAATGTAGATTTCCATTCAGCACATCTTGAGTGGAAAGGTAAATTCTTGGCAAGGAGTTGAACTGGAATGAACTGGTTCGAAGCCCTGAAAAAAGCTGATGCAGCTAACATTTTAAGAGGAATCCTGTTTTTAGCATCTGCCAAAAACAGCAATACTGCTTACTGGAATAGAGCAAGGGAGGAACAGGCTAGACAGCTTTTACATGTGTTATATATAAATAGCAAGAATGCATTTATAAATAACTGATTTATTATTTTCTAGAATCATTCACATTGAGTTGCTTTATAAAAGCTAAAAAAGACATCAACTTGGGCCTCTTGTAAAGGAAGTTGCATACTATTTACACCAGTCATTTGCTAATTCAATATCTCCCTGGTACATCTCTCTCCAGAATAAATCACATCATTATAAACCTCAAGTTTGAGCAAATAAGCTTTGCAAAACCTCAGATTTTTGTTTAGTGTGTAGAATTTAGGAATGAATTATGTACTCCCAATGTAATGTAAGAATAACAAGACTCCAGCTGATAGCACTTGGGTTAAAAAAGCGAACTTCTGTGTTATGTGTTGCTAATCTCTAAGCCAACTCTTCTCAAAGTCTCTTCTGAGGACTCTGGAGGTCCTGAGATTCTTTCAAGGGTTCTGATTCTGAAATCCTCCCTCTTCTAATTACATACTTGTTTGATGCTAGATTTTTTATACTTCAACCTACACAACTTATCACAATAGGCTCAATGCAGAAGCAGATGTAAAAGTCCAGCTGCCTATTAAGTCAGACATTATAAAGATATTTGCAAAATTTTAAAGCAATGTTACTTTTTACTTTTTTTTTTTAATTTGGAAATTTTATTTTTCATAATAAAATGTTATTTTTGTTAACATGCAATAGGTTTATTATTCTTTTTAAATGAATTACTGAATATTTTAAATATCTCACTTTTAATTTCTAATATGGCAAACATTGACAGACACAGGCCACAAACACAAAAGCTCTTTGGTGTCCTCAATAATTTAAGAGCATAAGGTTCTGGATAGGAACCTTAGGGGGCAGTGAGTTGATGTTCACGGGGAAGGAGTAACTCAGGAAAGGTGGGTAAGAATGTTGCACAACCCCAGGAAGCTAATCAATGCCAATGAATTGTACATACAGAAACTGCTGAATTGGTACATGTTTTGTTGTGTATATTCTCAACAACAAAATAAATACAATTTTAAGAAAGAAGAGTATAAAGCTCAAATCCTCCCAGCTATTCCACAGAAAAAGACCTGGTGTTTTTGTTTGTACAGGTAGTCCCTGACTTTAGACAGGGCTCCATTCAGACAACTCCATCATCTGTCAGTTCTGATGGAAGTCGAGTATCTCATTTTTTAAAAAATAATTTCATTATTACTGCCTTTTATTATCAGTATCTTTATAAATCTGGTTTTTATTTGTCTTTAGGCCTTGGAAACATCAGATCTGAGAATGACAACATCAAGTTACATGCTGCAACACTATATGTAGTACATACTACTAACAATAAGATATATAAAACATAGTCGATCATAAGTGCAGTTCACCATAACTTGAGTACGTTGTAAGTCGGGTACTACCTCTTTTTAAAGAATTGAGAAGCAGGGATTCATTTTTAAGTTATTTAAGAGTCACTATCAGATTTGCCAATTTACTATTTATATAAAGTTCAATGTGCTACCTTAAAAATGGTTGCTGAACTGGTATCTCTGTGTGTCATTTTATTCTACTGTCACATGGGATTGCTAGGAGTTGAAA
>NW_006921590.1:23774805-23857687 GCF_000298275.1 Orycteropus afer afer
TTTTTTTTTTTTTTTTAAACCAACTGAAGGTTTGTGACTGCTCTACCACCAAACAAGTCTGTAGTCACCATTTTTCTAACAGCATGTGTTCATGTCTCTGTGTCACATTTTGGTAATTCTCATATTTCAAACTTTTTCATAATGCTATTACCCACTATTGAAGCAGACAGTGTGTGTTCACTTTGATAGCTGTTTGGACCACAGCCTCACAACACAGCAGTCATAAAGAGCAGTGGTTCTCAGACTTGGCTGCATGTTAGCAACTTTTATAACATACTGAAAAACCAAAAAAATTCATTTGACTCACGAATTGCAATAATTCTTTCTTTTTTATTGCAGTGGTCTGGTACAGAGCCCACAATCTGAGGTACATCCATATTGTTCTCTGCTAACTTCGCAGCAGGCTTTATCTGTCTGCTATTGCAGCCTGATGACTGGCAGGGCTCGGTGCTGACTTTCACCCTCTCAGTCCTGGACTGGGTTTGAGTCACCAGTAACAGAGGCCCAAGCTCTGCTCACTGACACCCAAGGATGCAGTCTGTCACTGGGGATGACTCATTTAGCCCAGAAGCACTCCCACCATAACCAGGGGGGCTTGGAAATGGGTATTGGTCCCAGGACTCTTTTCTATCTACCTGCAAAGTTGTTTGAATGGCAAATTTATAAGCAAACCAAGTCCTTTGTTTCAATTTTTTATTTTAAGAGTTTGTTTTACATTCAACATTATGTGTACATTTAGTTTCACTCCCCATTTTCCATCCCCAAACCCTAACCCTGTCTCTCCCACTCCCTGCCCAGTAACCCTTCCCACTGTGCCCCTCATAGTAATGCATTCCTGTGTGTCCTGCATTTCCTCCGTGTGAATGTTGCCCCTCTGGTACCCCGTGGTCGACTGCTCCAAGGGATGCATTTCCATAGAGTATGTGGGTGCACTATCCTGGATTGAGTGGTCTGCATATACATCTTGTTCACTATTGGGGGGTCTCACCAAACTCCATCTGACTAGTAATTCTGGTCATTATTGAGTTTTTGGATCAAAACAAGTTCTTTGAAGACAGGTTAGTAACTAGTAGGACCAGGTTTCTGAGTGTCTCTTGGGACATACACACAGGGCACCCATCACTCTAATACAGGCATGGAGGGTACATGTGGGCAAACTGCTGAAGAACCTTCAGATATCACTGTAATTAAAGGACCAATTTCAGCCCAATGACTGCCTTCCTGGGGTTCCACCCCATCCCTCCCCATAGTGGTGGTGTGGTGTTAGGTGCTGTTGAGTCAACTCCCACTCACAGTGACCCCTATGTACAACAGAACGAAACACTGCCCGATCCTGCGCCAGCCTCACAACCCTTCTATACCTGAGCCCAGAGTTGCAGCCACTGTTGAGGTTCTTCCCTTTTTTTGCTGATCCTCCACTTTACCAGGGATGATATCCTTCTCCAGAGAACAGTCCCTCTGACAACATGATCAAAGTACATGAGAACTTGGAAGTGAGAATGGCCAGACTTTGGGTCTCTATGGTAGAGTTGGCCAAATTAAATTTTCAATGAAACTCAGTCCTTCCATTTGTGTAGTAACGATGAGCTCACAGATCAAGGACCTTGGTGGTACATCGAGGAGACCTTTACACTAGAGCAATACACAGGCACTGCTCACTCAAGGGCCCAGAGGCTCCAGGACTGTGGTGTATTCCCCCAGATCTTCATTTGTAACATTGCTGAGAGGGAGCTGCAAGTATCCTAAAAGTGATGGGCTAAAGACTACCCACCTCCTCTCATTCAACCTCACCTGAGAAATAGAATCAATAGAACTCACCCTGAGTTCTTTCAACTCAAACAGTTGACTTTCAGAGTATGATAACTCTGAAAGAAACACAACCTTACTAAGTGAAAAACAAAACAAAACGGGTTATTTCCCCTGTCCATTTATTCTCCTTAAGCAGCGTAGCACAGTGGTTAAGCTATCCAAAAAAAACTTGGCTGCTAACCAAAAAGCTGGCAGTTTGAATGCACCAGCTGCTCCGCAGGAGAAAGATGTGGCAGTATACTTCTGTAAAGATTACAGCCTTGGAAATTCTATGGAGCAGTTCTACTTTGTCATATAGAGTCACTGAATCTTAATTGATGGGTTTAGCTAGATTTTGGTCAAGCTAAGAGGTGGTTTGGCTTGGCATTGGTGCCCCCTGCAGGAACCATGAACAACTCCTACTGGGATTTTTATTTATGTAATCAGAGCCTGGAGACACCTTAGAGATAGGACCCAGTGTTCTCAACTGTGTTGGAGACATGGGGTATGTGCGTGTAGTAGACTGATTACATTAATAGTCTCAATTCATCACACACTCCTGTGTCCACTCCTTTTTCAATGTAACTTTGTCACTCCTTCCATCAATTGTTTTTTTTCCCTACCTCTTGATTCTAAACGGGGCCTTGTGATTTGCTTTGGCCAATTGTGAACAGAAGCACTTTTGTTCTTTTTGCTCTCATTCTGGCACCTCTGACTTTGCCATGAGAACATACCCAACCTAGCTAGTCAGGGGATAAGACATGGAACTGAGCTGATCTGCTCCAGGTAGCCCTGCAAAGGTCTCCTGGGTCAGCTAAACATCAATCAACTGTTGGTCACATGAGGGACCCCAATCACGACCAGAACCATCCTGCCAAGTCCAGTATAAACTGCCAAATCACAGACTTGAGTAAAATAAATGCTTTATTTCAAGCCACTAAATTTCAGGATGGTTTGTTACATACCATTGTAGTGGCAAGGGCTAACAGAGCGGATAAAACTCCCCAGGTCACCACCACCACTTTCCAGATGAGACCCCTGGTTCGAGCCTAACCTCTGTCTCCACCTGAGTGAATGGAAGCCAGTTGTAGATTACATAGCAGAGAATGATAATACTTTAACCACTGAGTCACCAGAGCACAGGTCTTCTTATTCTTAGCTTAGTTAGCATACGATTTTATTCAAAACAAATTTATTGAGCACCTATTAGGTCAAAGACAGCAGAGAATGAGGGAGAAAAAAAAAAAGAACATGGTCACTGTCTTTTAGGAGTTTGCAGTCCAGCAGGAGGACCAAGGCCACAGCACAGATGGAAGCACTGTTCTACCAGCAGTGAGGACAGAAGTGGGTGAACAGGATCCTTCCAGCCAACAAGGGTCAATCAGAGACCAGGCACTTGATGAACACCAGCCAAAAGGTTGGAGGTTCAAACATATCCCGAGTCATCTATCAGTGGCCTGGTGATCTGTTTGTAAAAGGTCACAGCCTTGAAAACTCTATGGAGCAGTTCTATTCTGCACACATGGGGTCCTTATGAATTAGAATCTATTTGATGGTTAACTAACAACAGGATGATGGCAGGTTATGTCTAGGTGATGATTCAGTTTAACCCTTGCAGAGTTCTCAGACCCAAAGTTAACCCTGCTTTTTCAGACCAAGTAAAATGGCCTCAGGTGCCATGTGGCTTGCTGAAAATCATCCTTTAGTTTCTTGTTTTGTACCTTTTAAAACAGAATTGTTCTTAATTATCATGAATACCACATCACAAAAACAAAGGAGTCAATTTAGTAAGTTTATCTGGCTGACAGACAGGGAGTTCTTAAAAGAACTCCCCATTTCTCACTGATTTTTAATGACGGTAAGAAAACAAAGCTACCAAGACATTAAATGTATTGCTGATGTTCATTTTTTTTTTTTATTTAAATATAATGATCTTTTAAGAGAATAAACCAAAAGAACTTTACACAGCAAATGTTTTATATAAATGTAAACATGCATGTATACTTCATAATTAAGCAAAATAAACTTTTAGGCATAAGATTTTTAAAATCATTAAAGAACAAGACAATAAAACCAAGACAGAAATAAAAGGAGCAACAAAAACACACATTTCATAACGCTTCAATTGGTCTTGTCTTCCAACCTACTGGTTAAGGCCTGAGATTCAGGAATCCTACCTTCCTTGCCAAATGAAAACCTCCTGTTTGGCTGTACCTAATACATTTCCACATAACAGACTATTTCTCTTTCAACCTACTGTAATAAATACATCTCTCTCACACACACACATATACATACATCCTACTGAACCAGCCTCTTAAAAAGGGAAGTAAGGATTTTGGAATTTTCAAGTTTTCTCACCACCAAAGCACAAAGAACCACACATAGAAAAAATGCTTCTGCTATGTTCTGTTGTACATTGGGTGACTATGAGTCAGAGCTGACTCGATGGTACCTGACAACAACAACAACACAGAAATAAAAGAGTTAATGAGTGGCATCACTACAGATCTCTAGTTTATTGTAGTAAGTTTTCCTAAATCATGTCTTTACTGTGGCTTGCCATGGCCCCTTGGACAAGTCTTCATACCTCACCTACATGATCCACAGAATGGCAGATGTTGTACATAGCAAATAAAAAGGAATTTTAATAAATTAATTAGAGACTTCAAAATCGTGAAAATCAGCATGGATAGCTTTCAGCTATCTCCAAATGCAAGGAATGTTTTCTCCTGCCTCTGTCTATCCTTTGTACTCCACTGTTCATTTTCTCTGCCTCCGCTCCCACCAGGCTATAAGCATCTGAATGTCTGTCTACTCCTGTAGAGACCCCAGTTCTGGAATAGAGAT
Organism: Orycteropus afer afer; assembly: GCF_000298275.1. NCBI lineage: Eukaryota > Metazoa > Chordata > Mammalia > Tubulidentata > Orycteropodidae > Orycteropus > Orycteropus afer. Next base: position 23,779,444 of record NW_006921590.1, read on the forward strand.
GAGAATGACAGTCCCTGCTTTAAGGATTTCACACCAACTACAGTTTAAGCAAGAGGAAGGTCAGTGTGTGCACACAGGGCACTCCACGTAGGTGGAAAGAAATAGAGGAAGAATCTAAGAGGATGGCACCTTTGGCCCAAGAGTGGAGTCTGGAGGGGACAAGAGGAGGAGGAGGGTTAAGGGGAGGTTCCTGCAGGCTGAGGGAGCAGGCCGAAAGAAAGCCCAGGGCAGGAAGAAGTCCAGTTTGGCTGGCACAAGGGTACTGGTGAAAAGCAGTTTGTAAAGACAAACTCATGATTTCAAAGGAAAGATTCCTTACTCTGGTGGGTAAAGTGGGGGGGCTGGAGGCAAAGGGAACCAGACAGCTCTGTGAAGAGATCCACACTGGAGCTGTGCTGGAGATTAGCCATTCAGTGCTGGGTAGGATGGATGCACGGATGAAGCATGAAAAGCCTGACTCACCAACCCCAGTGCTGCACGCAGGCACTTCCTGTACAAACAAACATCTTGACTTGACATACCAAAATCCACAGTTCTGTCTATGTAAATCAAGATTTTAGAAGAGAAAAGGAAAAATAAAAATGAAAAGAGGCTTAAATAGGTATTTTTAGTTCAAGTTCCTAGAGCCTGCCCCAGCTTGAGCAAGTTAGTAGCAGTGAAATTCAAATCCAGTAACAATTCAAGTCTCCCAATCACGACCTTCACCTTCCCTGAGCTGTCATCATTACCAAGGAATTACAAATCAATTATCAATTCATTATAAGTAAGTTCTTACATACCATTAAATCTACTGACACCCCATGAGCTGAGAATACACCACAGGGCACGAGAGGTACCTCTGACCTCCACTTAGGTCAAGTGGTGTGACCATGCTGCTGGATGAAGGATACCCACTCCTTGCCCATGTGCCCAGCTCCCTGGAGTTGGTCACTTTGTGGATGAAGCAGAGTTGACGCTGTAAGGTGCAACTCTAAACAAAGCCCCCACCAGTGACCACTCATTTCCTTCCACAGTCCTGGGGATGGAGAGGCCATCAAGTGGAGGAACCTGAGGAAGCAAAATCATTTTGAATGTCTTGATACCCACTGAACCAAAGTAGATGGAAAAATTTCAGGACATATTCATTTAAACTACTAGAAAAGGGCTACTCCATACTAATTACGGGATGATTTATCATACATTCACTCAATACAGACTATTTACTAGCAACCACGTTCCTACAACAACAGATTAAGTCAGAAACTGTACGCTGCAAAAGGCAATCTTGTGACTTTCTTCTACTTGTCTACAAAAACACAAATACATCTGGGAGTCAGGCACAAACAGTGGTACAAAAGCACCTTATGAATGTGCTCATTTCATATCTAGAACTCCTATCTAGCTTCTGGTATTTGGAATCTTACTTATTCACTTATTCAGAGTGTTTTTTTCACTTCACCTCTCTTCTACTCCCTATAGCTCCCTTCCCTAAAAGCCACCAAATGAAGGGCACTTACTATGGATGTATATGGAGAGAAAGCCCCAATTTAATCAAGTCACACAAGTCAGCCCAGTGGCTGCTGGTTTAATTTGTTCACCCAGCCTCATACACTTAGGACTGTCTAGATAAAAATTCGAACTGGAAGTACCCAACACTTATCTTTTGGAAACCAGTAAAAGGTCCAATGTACACTTAAAGTCCATGTAGAAGAATCTCTGCCTCCAACAAATGAGATTCAAGGGGAACAGTGTGAAAAATCCAGACTAGGGGCAGGAGACCTGCCATAAACCAGCTGTGCGCTTCCCTTTCCTATTTGTAAACAAGGGGGTTGAACTAGCAGGTCTCTTGGGTTCTGCCCAACTGACACTGTAGGACTCAGTCTTGAAGTCCAGTTCTACACAGGATTGTCAGGCTGGCTCAGGCAAAACTTCCTTACCACTTTGTGTCAACAATTTAAAGTGGTTTTAACATACTTCTATGCTGCAATTTGAGGTTTCCCTCCCTCTCCTACACCTCAAAGACTGTGCTTCATTGCACTGGTGCAGACCACCTGGCCAAACTGGTGGCTGCTGAGGTTGAAAATTGAATTGTTGGCCTAGGGAAGACATGGTCTCTGAGTAATCTAGACCAGCGCATGTTTGTCTGTGTTTTTCATTAACGCTGCTAACCAAATTGGAATATAACTGTGTTAGTTCTATAGATCTATTTAAACTTTGAAACATGAGATTGTTCAAAAAGTACACGAGAAAATCACCCATCACCTCTAAGTTAAGGACTTGAATATCTGAAAGCTCCAGAGCCTCAAACTCCTACTACAGTCACTGCTCCACACGTTCTCCTCTTGGCAATAGACTCCATGCTAAAGTAGCCCAGTCTTGCAGCATATTTGTGCACCAAAAAGTGTCTTTTGAAAGATCCAGCTCTAGTCATCACTGTCACTGCCAGATTCACTCAACTGCAGGTCATTTCCTACAAAAGAAAAGAAAAACCAAAAGCACACAGCTGTAAAATTATTTCCTCACAACTTTTTGGTTGGTTACCTTGGCTGCACACTACTGTAAAGCCTTGCTAACCAACTTAATTATGGGGGGAAAAATAAATTTGGTGTATTAGGAAAAAAAACAGGGTTTTGAACCTGTTCATTCTAGTTCTACTCCCTGCTGAGAATTTCCTTCCCATATTGAATCAGAACCCACATTTTAACAATGGTTACATAAGGAATCACCTGAGGATCTGGTTAAAATGTAGATTTCCATTCAGCACATCTTGAGTGGAAAGGTAAATTCTTGGCAAGGAGTTGAACTGGAATGAACTGGTTCGAAGCCCTGAAAAAAGCTGATGCAGCTAACATTTTAAGAGGAATCCTGTTTTTAGCATCTGCCAAAAACAGCAATACTGCTTACTGGAATAGAGCAAGGGAGGAACAGGCTAGACAGCTTTTACATGTGTTATATATAAATAGCAAGAATGCATTTATAAATAACTGATTTATTATTTTCTAGAATCATTCACATTGAGTTGCTTTATAAAAGCTAAAAAAGACATCAACTTGGGCCTCTTGTAAAGGAAGTTGCATACTATTTACACCAGTCATTTGCTAATTCAATATCTCCCTGGTACATCTCTCTCCAGAATAAATCACATCATTATAAACCTCAAGTTTGAGCAAATAAGCTTTGCAAAACCTCAGATTTTTGTTTAGTGTGTAGAATTTAGGAATGAATTATGTACTCCCAATGTAATGTAAGAATAACAAGACTCCAGCTGATAGCACTTGGGTTAAAAAAGCGAACTTCTGTGTTATGTGTTGCTAATCTCTAAGCCAACTCTTCTCAAAGTCTCTTCTGAGGACTCTGGAGGTCCTGAGATTCTTTCAAGGGTTCTGATTCTGAAATCCTCCCTCTTCTAATTACATACTTGTTTGATGCTAGATTTTTTATACTTCAACCTACACAACTTATCACAATAGGCTCAATGCAGAAGCAGATGTAAAAGTCCAGCTGCCTATTAAGTCAGACATTATAAAGATATTTGCAAAATTTTAAAGCAATGTTACTTTTTACTTTTTTTTTTTAATTTGGAAATTTTATTTTTCATAATAAAATGTTATTTTTGTTAACATGCAATAGGTTTATTATTCTTTTTAAATGAATTACTGAATATTTTAAATATCTCACTTTTAATTTCTAATATGGCAAACATTGACAGACACAGGCCACAAACACAAAAGCTCTTTGGTGTCCTCAATAATTTAAGAGCATAAGGTTCTGGATAGGAACCTTAGGGGGCAGTGAGTTGATGTTCACGGGGAAGGAGTAACTCAGGAAAGGTGGGTAAGAATGTTGCACAACCCCAGGAAGCTAATCAATGCCAATGAATTGTACATACAGAAACTGCTGAATTGGTACATGTTTTGTTGTGTATATTCTCAACAACAAAATAAATACAATTTTAAGAAAGAAGAGTATAAAGCTCAAATCCTCCCAGCTATTCCACAGAAAAAGACCTGGTGTTTTTGTTTGTACAGGTAGTCCCTGACTTTAGACAGGGCTCCATTCAGACAACTCCATCATCTGTCAGTTCTGATGGAAGTCGAGTATCTCATTTTTTAAAAAATAATTTCATTATTACTGCCTTTTATTATCAGTATCTTTATAAATCTGGTTTTTATTTGTCTTTAGGCCTTGGAAACATCAGATCTGAGAATGACAACATCAAGTTACATGCTGCAACACTATATGTAGTACATACTACTAACAATAAGATATATAAAACATAGTCGATCATAAGTGCAGTTCACCATAACTTGAGTACGTTGTAAGTCGGGTACTACCTCTTTTTAAAGAATTGAGAAGCAGGGATTCATTTTTAAGTTATTTAAGAGTCACTATCAGATTTGCCAATTTACTATTTATATAAAGTTCAATGTGCTACCTTAAAAATGGTTGCTGAACTGGTATCTCTGTGTGTCATTTTATTCTACTGTCACATGGGATTGCTAGGAGTTGAAACTGACCACGATGATGGTTCATTCAGTTTGACCTCCTGCTAAGAATATTCATTTCCACTGGGGATCTTGTTAAAATGTAGATTCTGATTCATTGTATCTGGGGTGGAAATGCAAATTCTCAGCAGGGGGTCAAACCAGTTCAAAGCCCTACTTGACAGTAGCTAACAACAACAAAGAGGTTCTAAGGCCAAAATATTTGAGAACTGTTATTCTAGACTCAGCAAAGGTGATAGGGGCATTGCAACAATTGTTGTTGTTGTTATGTGCCATCAAGTTGGCCCCAACTCACAGTGACCCCTCCGTGGGTTTCCGAGGCAGTATCACTACAGAAGTAGGATTTCCCCACCTTTCCTTCCAAGGAGTGGCTGGTGGGTTTAAACTGCCAGCCTTCTGGTTAGCAGTCAAGTGCATTAGGCACTATGCTAATTGGTAACCCCCAAATTTGACTGTTGGGGCTGGCGATTCAAGCCCACCAGCTGCTCCGTGGAAGGAAGATTTGGCAATCTACTTATGTAAAGATTTACCACCTTGGAAACCCAAAGGGGGTGGCCATGAGTCAAAATCGACTCGATGGCATTGAGTTTCGTTTTTTTGATTAATCAACTAATTTGGGCATGATTCCTTACAGAGTAATATGATGCACGTGTCAACATACCAGTAGGACTAGAATTAAAAACAGGGCTTTGAACCAATTCATTCCAGTTCAGACACCCCCTACCCCCCAATCTGCTTTTCCATCCCAGATACACTGACTTAGAATCACCTGGGGATCTTGTTAAAAATGTAGATTCTGATTCAGTGTATCTTGGGTGGAAAAGCAAATTCTTACCAGGGGGTCAAACTGGAATGAACCAGTTCAAATTCTTGCTTAAAAACTTTTTTTGAAATTTCTTGTTACAATTGATTTGACCCAGGTTTAAACTGATCCATCTCTTTTGGGGGCAAGATTGATCTGGGTTATGATTCAAGAAAACAACTCACACCATCATCATTCATTCTTTCTTTCACAACAGGGTTTAGCAAATTTGTGTAATTTATTGTGATTTTAGGGTTTATAAATGGCTTCTAGTTTCAAATCCTGAATTAAGTAATGCAAGTGCTTAAGGTAGGTCATCCCCACTATATCACTCTTTCCTTTTTCTTTCTAGAAAGGAAGGAATAATAGAGCAATGACTGCTTTACTCCAGCCCACAGCTCTCTTGCATCATTCCCTTCTAACCCTGTCTCCCCCTCTAGGATCTCCTGGGCTAGGAAGGCAAGCAAAACACCTTCAAAGTATCTGTAATCCTAAAGCAAAATGAAGAACTGAGTTAAAGCCACAGTAGATATGTTAACTTTTCCACTATAAACACCAAACTCCCAGTGTGAAACTTATTATGTATCCCCAGCCACTTGCAAAGAGCATCAAAATGTACCCTGAATCTGGGACTAGCATTGAGTTCACTCAGATAAAAGAACAGAGGTTCGAACAGTGGTTCTAAAATGAGGCTGATCTTGCCCCTCAGAGAATATTCTGCAATGTTGTGAGACACTTTTGGTTGACACAAATAGGAAGAGGGTGCTATATTGGCTTTGGGTGAGTAAAGACCAGGGACACCTCTTAAGCATCTGGCAATGCATAGGATAAAGAATTACCCAGCCTAGTATAGCCTAGTATGTCCAGAGGGCTGGAGGTTCAAACCCACCAGCTACTCCTTGGGAAGAAGATGGGGCAATCTACTTCCTAGTGATACTGCCTTGGAAACCCAAGGAGGAGGGGTCGCTATGAGTCAGGTCCGACTTGATGGCACATAACAACAACAACAACAAGAAGTATGTCCGTGGTTGAGAAACACCAGCCTACAGTAGGAGTAGGGTTAACTAGGTCAGCTTCCCCACTGTGGCTGCCAAACTTTCCTCAAATGAAGTCACCCCAGGGAAGAATATTCATCAGGGTTCCACACAAAGAAGCATAAAAAACTGGCACTCTTCTCACCTCCAAAACAAAGACATTTTTGTTTTTCTCACTTTTAGTTTCCACTGTATTAAAAGCCAGCCAGACATTACAGTATCTTCAGGTTTCCCCCTTGCCAGAGGTTAGTAAGTTCACAGCTGTCCACTAAAGGCATAGTCCCCCAAGTCTTCGGGCTGTCTGGAGACACTAGGTTCTTGGAATTGTGCAAATGACCTGGGGGGTGGGGCTGTGTGGGGGCAGGTAGCATCCCTAAAGCCTGGTGGTAAATGCAGAATGAATGAGCCTAGTTGTTCATGTTGTAGCATTTTCCAGACTTCACAAAGCCCAATTTGTGACAGTGGGGAGTGGAGAAGAAAAAGAACAGATTTTTAGTTTTATGCTTCCTTTTTTTTACTATTTGGTAACTCCTTTCTGCTCCAAATGATTTTTGCCAGGATTCTTTCTTATGCCTCAAGTATCTGCAGGTTTACACATTCCAATATAAGATAAAGAGAAGCTGCGTCTTTAGGCCTGACATGCCATCTCCTTTGACCATAAAAGGAGAGCCCACTTACTGAGGGTGTTCATGAGCTGGTTGCTTCCTTGTGGCCGGCTGGTTCCGTTGGTAACGGTGGGTCTGCTGCTGTAGGGCTGCTGGTGTGAAGGCTGTGGAGGGGAAGCTGGGGCGTCATCCTCCCCACCACTGCTGGAGCTGTCATCGTCGCTGCCTGAGGAACTCTCGGAGTCTGAGGAGCTGCTCCCACTGCTGCTCATCTGCTCGATAATGTCAACTTCAGCCCTCAGCTCTGGAATAAAAGGACACCCACAAATATGAGCACAGCAGCCATTATTAAGGCAGTTTGTTGAACCTTCTATAGATAGTAAACTGGCTGAATGACTAGTAAGCTAGTCATTCACCAACAGCAGTGAATGACTAAAACGAACCCCCCACTTCTCAATTCCTTAAAATGACACAAACAAAAATACCAAAACCAACAAACAAAATATCCAACCTGTCTCCAGAGAGACAATGAAAATATTAAATTCATCCAAAATAACTAAAGAATAAACGTTCCAAGATAATGACAGTTCTGTGTAAGAAATGAATTAAGTCCATTTTCCCTTTATCTACTATTAAAAAAAAAAAAAAAAAGATGAGGACCAATCCCTGTACACCGGTACCATCTCACAAATCCAGAGTGAATTACAAGATTAAGCACCATATATGAGAAAAGAAAAATTATGCTAAGGTGTTGAAAAATACTTGATTATGAGTTGTAAGGTCTGAGAGTTTATTCTGGATGGACTTTTAACCACCAGCAAGGAACCTGGGTGGAAGCCAATCTATTTTCTATACCACTCTGGAAAACTTAAGTGCTAGAGCAGACAACTTCTGAGGTCCTTCCCAGCTTTCACATCCTGGGATGAAAAGATGGCCTGCAGAAGGACCCATGGTGACTAAGTGAAAATGGTGGCCTGCCTGACTTAACATGCCTGACAGATAATCATGCCTGGCAAGCACTCCATTTTTTTATAAATGTGAAGCAGAAATGTGAAGGAAAACATGTCTTCCCTAACCATTTCCATGTCATTTGGATACATCAAGGAACTTGCCAGATTCCCATCTAAACAAACCATGTGGTTTTAAATGGTGAGGATTCCTAAGTAAACATAACTCCTAGTCAAATGAAGTGGAGACTTCCATCAACAACACTGCAATATCCACAAAGGAAAAAAATCAGGAGGTTTAACAACTGTGCACCCTGCACACAGTGATTTCCCTTGCTAAAAGACAGCATTTCTATAGGGTAGAAAAGCAAACCTCCAAAGGACAATTCTATTTCCCTATCTACTATTATTTTGGATTTAATTTTGTTGCATGAACCTTACAAATATGAAATATGACAGTCTCATAATTTCCTAAGACTCACCCATCCTCTGTATGGGTGAGAAAGCTTTGTCTCAAGTTTGCACTGGAGAGAGCCTAACCACACCTCTCGGTCTTTCTAGGTTAGGGTCTAATTCTACCAATCCCTATTACCTCTTTCACATTTACACAGTTTATGTTAGCAACAATACATCTGAATGGTATTTTAAATGTCCATCTAACCCAGATACTACACTAACGTAGAAGCCACTGGTGCACCCCTTGGTCTCCCTCTCTCCTTCTAACACATAGACTTGAGATCTTTCCATTTTCCAAACTTCAAGGTGTATGTTGTACAACTGTGGATGGCAGTCATGCTTGTTTAAATTCTGGACTTCTAAGCAGAATGCTGCAAAGATATTAACAACTCAAGTCACTATTCCTAGACAAATGAGTTAAGTGGTAGAAAACCCCACCCTCCACCTCTCTGGAACTCTAAGTTTTGTAAAATTTTTTTGATGGCAAGGAATACCCATCTCTCTATGTGACTACCATGAGACTGTCAACACTCTACTCCAAGTTGTTATTGTGGTTCCATAAAATGCTCTCTACCTCTTTTGATGTCATCCAGCTGAGGTTCAGGTGAGGGGTTATCTTTCAAGGGAGAAGTTTTAGGTCCAACTGGAGGCTTCGTTGGAGCTCTGAATGGCATAGGTGGTGGTGGAGGAGGAGGAGGTGGCGGCTGTGATGGTTGTGGGGGACGAGTGGGCTGTTGTTCCATTCGGGCCTGGATTTTACTGCTCCCCTCAGCTCTGAAATGAAGTATAAAAATTAATTTGGAAAAGCAAAAAATTCAGAGGGTTCTCTAATGTTAGGTGGCAAAGTACCTGGTAGTCTCTACAGACACCCTGCTCTCTACCAACCTGTCATTTTATAACAAATTACACAGACTATGCATTCAATAGGTGAGTATTGAATGCATTATGTAATGAATTAAACCCCAGGGATACAGAGGTGAATAAAACAGACTTATTTCCCTTAGGAACTCATATTTTATAGTGAAAAGTATATAAAATAGGCTTGTAGGATGCAATGGATTATAAGAACCCACTTTATGAATAGAAAATAGGATTTTACTCATATATAATATAAAGCTACACTCACAAATCCATAATTCTCTAAATAAAACTAGCTCCTGAGATACTGGCCAGTTTGCTAATTTTTCCATTATCTATTTCCCATTTGCTCTTTCTATTACCTGCCAGCTCTTGCTGGTAGACAAGCCAAAAGCACAACCCCAGCTTGAGAAAATTCTATCCATTAAAAATTTATTTTGTAAACAGACTAGCCCAGCATGTTCTACATCTTACTTTGGTGAAAAGTGACTGGGGTCTTAAAGCTCGCAAGCAGCCATCTAAGATGCAGCTATTGGTCTCTCCTCATCCGAAGCAAAAGAGTGAAGAAAATCAAAGATGCATGGAAACAATTAGTCCAAGGGACCAGTGGACCACGGGAACCTCAGTCTATATGACTTTGAGATCATATCTAGATGGCGCCCAGCTATCACTGCCAACCACTTAGAAAGGAATCAAAATTGGAGATCTCATATAGAATGGAAAAAATGTGAAGCAAAATTCAAAATTACAAATAAAAGACCAAGATTATTGCTCTGATAGAGACTGGTGAAAGCCCCAGACTATGGCTCCTAGTCACCCTTCAGGCCAGGAACAGAACTCACTCCCAAGGCTTAACTTTTTCAGCCAAACAACAGGTAGGCCTATGAGGTGACAAATTACACCAGGGAGGTGCACTCCTTAGAACAATTAACCATTGGAGATCAGAAGAGCAGCATTTGCACAGGGAGAAAACTCACAAGGAAGGGAATGCACAGGAAAGGAGGACACAGGGAAAGGGTAACCACAGGGAGGAAGTGGGAAGAGAGCTGTTATAGTGTAGGGATTGCAATCCATGTCACAAAACAAAATATATATGAACTATTGAATGGAAAATGAATTTTCTCTGTAAACTTTCACCCAAATCACAGTAAAAAGTTAAAAAAAAGAAAGAAAATGCAAGTTCTGACTCAGAAGGTCCTGAGATTCTGCACTTTTAACAAGCTGCCTGGTGATGGGACGTTGCTGGTTCCCAGATGTAAGAGAACAGACCACAACTATCAGATACTGGAGGAGTTACAGTGGCACCTGAGTCCCTGCAGATAATTAACACTCAAAGCAGCAGGGCAGGAGACAGAGCTCTGCGGCATATCTACCAGCCGGATTCAGGTAAATCTCTCTAATCCTTCCATAAAGATTACACCCAAGAAAACTCTATGGAGCAGTTCTATTCTGTAACAAATGAGGTCACAATGAGTCAGAATCAACTCAACAGTAATGGGTTTGGTTTTAGTTGTTTTATCTTATAGAAGTTGATCACCAGGCTTTTCCTCCACAGTGTTGCTGGGTGAATTCAAACTGCCAACCTTTCAGTGAGTAGTCATATATAAACTGTCTATGCAAAATAAAGAATGTGCTCTTCAATTATTCTAAGTATGTAAACTTAGATCTTACCCTTTAGGTGGTACTGTATGAACAATTAGGAAATTAATAAAATTATTTTAACTGTATTATAATTTAATTATAAAGCACAGCCCTTCCCATAACAGCTATAAATACTTTTCATGTTTCAGGTCTTAAAAACAATATTTCTTTTTATTGCATTTGAAGAAAAGATGTATTTTACTGACTTGTCTTAGATTATGTAGATGGAGTGTTGGTAGAACACCATGAGTACACAGGATAATAATATCCTTACAAGAGAACTGAATAGATAATACAAAGGTACAGAAGCATCATATGAGTCTGTGTCCAGTTATTCACATACCTTGTTTTCTTGACCTGAATGCTGCTACTGAGCTTTTCCAGCACATATTCACCAGTGTCATGATTAATAATGAGCACACAGTCTTTCTGATAAGGCCGCTTATTCCCCTTGAACACAGTCATTGGCGGTGTGGATCCCTATTTACCACAAAAGTATGAGATGATGAACTGTAACACAGGTAAACACATCAGCTATAGAAATAAAAACTATGTTTATAGATGTCATCATTAAATCTTTTATTAGGGTACTCAAAAGGAGCAGAATAAACTGATTTCTATACTAACTCTTTCTGGTTTCCCAGGCAAAAAGAAAGTATAATCATATAGCAAGAATCCATGCCTATGTAACTGGTTCTAAGCAAGCAAGAAAAGACAGTATGTTTTAAACTACTTTTTTCTATGGATTGGAAAAATGTTACAAATATTGGTGAAGTGTGAACAAAGAAAATTAATTAGCCAGTACTTGTATTACACTGAGTAGAGTTGTCACTATGGGAATGATCAAAAGGAATATTTCCTTTTACAGAGTCCAGTATTTCCTCCTTCATGGTAAAGAACCAAAAAGAGCATTTGCCAAGGGCAGGTCATTATCCCTAGTGGTGGTGTTGTCAGGTGTCATTAAGTTGGCACCGACTCAGCGATCCTATATACAACAGAACAAAATACTGCCCAGTCCTGCATTATCCTCACAATCATTGCTATGTTTGAGCCCACTGTTGTAGCCACTGTGTCTGTCCACAACATTGAAGACTTCCTCTTTTTTAATGACCCTCCATTTTACCAAACATGATATCCTTCTCCGGGCACATCCTGAGAGCATGTTCCAAGTACATGAGATGAAGTCTACCATACTCTCTTCTAAGGAGAATTCTGGCCATACTTCTTCCGAGACAGATTGGTTCTTTCTTCTGGCAGTCCACAGTAAACTACATATTCTTTGCCAACATCACAATTCAAAGGCATCGCTTCCTCTTTGGTCTTTTTATTCATTGTCCAGCTTTCTGGACATGCATATGAGGCAATTAAAAATACCATGGCTTGGGTCAGGTGCACCTTAGCTCTCAAAGTATCTTTGCTTTTTTAACACTTTAAAGAGGTCTTTTGTAGCAGATTTGCCCAACACAATGCGTTGTTTGATTTCTTCACTGCTGCTTCCATGGGCACTGATTGTGGAGCCAAGTAAGTGAATCCCTGTCAACTTCAATACTTTCTCTGTTTATCATGATGTTGCTTACTGGCTCAGTTGTCAGAATTTTTGTTTTCTTTACGTTAAGGTATAACCCGTGCTGAAGGCAGTAGTCTTTGATCTTCATCAGTTAAGTGCTTCAAGTCATCTTCACTTTCAGCAAGCAAGGTTGTATATCTGCATATCACAGATTGTTAATGAGTCTTCTTCCAATCCTAATGCCATGTTCTTCTTCATATAGTCCAACTTCTCAGATTATTTGCTCAGCAAACAGACTGAGTATATATGGGGAAAGAATAAAACTCAAGACACATACCTTTCCTGATTTAAAATCATGTAGTAATCCCTTGGTCTATGTCTAGTTTTCTGATGCTGCTATAACAGAAATACGGGAAGTGAATGGCTTTTAACAAATAGGAATTTATTCTTTACAGTTTAGAAGGTTAGACATCTGAATTCAGACTGCCAGCTCTAGGGCCTGGGTGAAGGCCCCTCAACTTGGGCTTTAGCTCTGCCTCTTATCTAGGCCCACTGGAGCTGGAGGAGTCTCTTAACTCACACAGCTACTGGCTGCTGAGGCTGACAAACCCAAAGTCAGCAGGTAAAATGATATAATCCCAAGATCAGCAGGCAATGCTGCAGGCCACTGTGTTCGAGTCCAGGAACTAGAGATGAAGACTCAGCTAAATGCAGGATCCAAATGTGTCACAAAGCTAGAAACCTTTCCCAAAGCTTCTCTATGTATACTGGAAGCAGGCCACACCTCAAAGATAACTCCCCTTCAACTACTTAGCTGCTCAAAGCAGATTCCAATGTGGAGAGGATTACAGTCTCATCATAGGGAATGACTCTATCCAGCTGCCAAGTCACTCAAAACCACAGCCCAGACAAGCTATCACACAACCTTAACTACCTGTTTATGTACAGGTTCCACATGAGCACAATTAAATGTTCTAGAATTTCCATTCTTCACAATGTTATCCATAATTTGTTATGATCCACACGTCAAATGCCTTTGCATAGTCAACAAAACACAGGTAAACATCTCTCCCTGTTTTCAACCAAGATTCATCTGCTATCAGCAATGATATATCCCCCTTTCCATATCCTCTTCTGAATCCACCTTGAATTTCTGGCAGTTCCTTATCCATGTATTGCTACAACCATTTTTGAATTATGTTCAGCATAATTTTACTCGCATGTGATATTGTGATGGTTATGTTTGTATGTCAACTTGGCTAGGCCTGGTTGAGTGGCTGGGCAGCTGGATGTAGTATTCCCCATGATGAGACTGGTAATCAACTCCTTGGTGGAATCTACTGGGAGCAGCTGAGTAGCTGCCTTTGGGAATGTGGTCTGCTTCCTGTATTTAAGGAGAAGCCTTGGGAACGGTCTCCAGCCTATAGCACGCTTGGACTCTGCATGTAGCTATGTCATTGCTCAGCAGTCTGCTATGCTCTGCCGACCTTGGGACTTACAATGGACTTAAGTTAATGGCCTGCTGTGTGGTTTGGTAATATCGGGACTGTGCCTTTTTCCTTGTCAACCTTGGGGCTTCTCAGCCTCAACAGCCAGTAGCTGTCTGAGTGAAGAAATGCCTCTAGCTCCAGTGGGTCGGGAACAGGAGGCAGAGCTGGACCCTAAGGTTGAGGGGTTTTCACCCAGCCCCTAGAACCTGGCACTTTGAACTTGGACTTAAAGCCTCCAAATTGTGAGCGAATAAACTCCTATTTGTTAAGGCCATCCCATTTGTGGTATATTTCTTGTCAGAGCAGCACTAGGTAACCAGAACAGATACTAATGATATTGTTAAATAATTTCTACACTCCGTTAGATCACCTTCCTTTAGAATATGCATGAATATGGATCTCTTCTAGTTAGCTGGCCAGGAAGCTGCTTTCCAAATTTCTTGGAAGAGATGAGCAGCATGGAATAAACACATCATGTCATTTACCTGCTTAAACCCTTCAACTGCTCTAGACCAAAAACCCTAGCTCTCTAGCCTCCCTCAGCACCACTCTGTCCTGGACTCCACAGCTGAAGACTGCTGGCCTCTCCCATCCTCAGGCTCTTTCCTGCCTCAGGCCTTTGACAAAAGGTACCTCTTTTGCCTGCAACATTTTGCCTCTTCTTCCCTTTAATGAACCTTCATATCTGCTCAAAGTCACTTCCTTATGGTAGCCTTTCCTGATTGCCTACAGTAGTTGTTATTTTTTTCTTGTATTTATTTAAACTCCAAACCATAAGTACCACATAAAAAATGTATTTTTACAGGGAAGAGGTGGCTACAGGGAGGAAGTGGGAGGAGAGCTGTTGCATTGTGGGAAATTACAGTCAATGTCAAGAGACAAAGTGTATGTAAACTGCAGTAAGGAAGATGAATTTGCTCTGTAAACTTTCACCCAAATCACAATTAAAAAAAAAAAAAGTGCTTTTGTTCACAGTTGTATTCCCAGTGCCTAGTAGTGAGCCAACACACAACAGATATTTAATATCTGTTTAACACTGAATATAGAAGATATTTCCTTGTTTAGAATCAAAAACTGCTTGGCTCTTTGACTTCTCATTCGTAACAGTACAAAATTTAGAGCTGAAAGGGACTCAGGGACCATTTACGCAACTCTTTCAATTTACATTTGGGAAACCAAGGTCCAAAGGGAGGTGATGTAACCTGCCCTAGGCAACAAGTAACGAAACTGTATTGCCAGGCAGGTTATTGTCTCCCAGCACAAAGCTTTCCAGGTCTCCCTGTCCAGAGTCTTTCCTTTTCATTCTGTCACCAGTTACCAAGAACTTATTATATTCTAGGACAGGGCTATAGCATTCAATAAGACATGTTCATTAAGAACATTTTGTCTGACCCTTCAGGCAGGGTTTCACAAAGGCCTTTCTTTGCAGGGGTTTCTAATCCAGCTTTTAACTCGGTTCTTCATCTCTAAGTTATCATAATGCTCTGAACCTCTGGTTCATGCCTGCGACTATCAGCCTGGGCCTGACCCCTTGTCAAACATCTGAAAGATGTCAGCCTGGCTCCTGCATGCCCTAACTCATGGCTTGGCTGCCCTGCACTCCTAAACTGTTGTTGCTATATATAAGCACGGGCCTAGGACTCCTCTTCAAAGAGTTGCTTGGAAGAAACTATGTTGTTGTTATGTGCTGTTGAGTCCGACCTGACTCATAGCGACCCCTCCTTGGGTTTCCCAAGGTTTCCCAGGCAGTATCACTACGGAAGTAGACTGCCCAACCTTCCTTCTGAAGAGTGGCTGGTGGGTTTGAACCGCCAGCCTTCTGGTTAGCAGTCAAGTGCCTTAGGTACTATGTACACTACCAGAGCTCCTCAAGAAAGGTGTCCAGAGAGAAAACCTGTCTACTTTGTAGCAAATAGGGTGGTATAGGGTGGGAGCAAGAATCATTTATAAGCATCTGGGAAGCAGGAATCTCATCCCCCACCTTCTAAATTCCTATGCTTAGAAATCTAAAAATTTTTAACAGTAGGAAATTTAAATTGCAATAACAAAATATGAGGATTCACTGTGATCCTGTATTTAAAAAGCAGTAACAGTAGAGTAAACTTACAGGAATATGTGGGAGAGTAATTGTGACTTCATCTCCTTTGCCAACCTGAAGCTCTCCTTCACAGGAAGTATCTATAGATGCTGGCTTAAAATCATCTAAAGGGAAAGAAAAAAGCATTTACCTACTAAATTACTTATACCACAGGATTCCAGTACATTCTTATTTAAGGATTTTCTATTACTACTCAGACAAATGACAGATACAAATAACTTAATTTTTAAATACTATTTCATTATGGAAAATTTCACATATACAAAAGTAGAGCAACTAGTACAATGAACCTTTATGGGCATTCACCCAGATTCAATAATTACCAACTTAAGGACAATCTTGTTTCATCTACTCCTCCACATACTTTTTCTCTCCCCTATCTATCCCCCTCACTGGATTATTTTTTGGGAAAAATAAAAGCTAGAATTTAAATGGTATTCTAATATGTAAGCTAAGACACTCCTTTCTCCTAAGTGATAGATGGAAATTAATGTTGTATTATCCATAACAAGGCATTTTGGCAGGGCTGCTGTGAGGATCAAAAGCAACAGAAAATATGGAAAACATTTTAAAGCTCTTGTAAAGCCCCATACAAAACATGACAGGTTACAGCACCATACAAGCTGATTTCATTTTACATAATAACTGTCAAAATTAGGATTTGCCACACTCAAGTTCCACAGCTTTGACAAAGATACTACTGTAGATGTTCAGAGAATATCACTGAACCATGTCCAAAAGTTATCCTGCCCATTTTTCTGAATTGCAGGTGAAGTACAACACGAATAGCCATCGTACTCCATTTTATCCCACACCTGCCTCAAACTGCAGAGCAGGTACATAGGCAAACCATCCCATTTAAATCCCACATTGCTCTTCATCCCATGAAAACATCAAACCTAGTAAACTGTTCAGGAAATGATGTTTTGATCATCTTCCTAATATCCTCTCTGAAGGGGCTGGACCTGCTATCAGTAAGAAGCATAACAATGGCATGGCAACTGAGCACACACAGATGGAACTTCACCATCTAACACGCCCTCTTCCTTTGTGTTGAGTCACATCTGACAAAAACAAGTCTTAACCAACGTTAGCACTACCAGGACGGGAAACCAGAAGGTTGTGAATCACAGCGGGATGCTCTCAGCCAATTCTAACAGCCAGATCTTTACCCAGGACGTAGAGTGGAAGTGAGCCTCCCTCAACAGAGTCTATAATCATGTAGAAAAAGAAGGTCCAGCATAATGACTATTCTGACATTCCTTATGCTTATGCTCTCTTCTGTTTCCAAACATAGATCAAGCTTTAACTTATCCTAGGCTTATAAATTTTAATTTCATTCTTCACCCACACAGCATTTGGTACAGAGGAAAAGTCAGTAGTATTGGTGACCTCAAAAGGTATCTAAGTCAAACTAGGCATGAAAAGCTCAAAGAGTAGGAACGCGGATGGGGCGCAGAGAGGATGTGGCTCTTTTGGCTGAAGTGGGGACGAAGCGCAATGAGTTGTCACATCAAGACCCGCGAGGAAAGCAGGCCGAGGAAACGGGGGCAAAGAGAATGGAGAGAGGAGGAGGGCAGTGATACGGGTCATAAACAAATAAGCGTAATCCTTTAAACGTGGAGACTCCTCGTGGGAGACAGAAAAGGGGAGGTGGATTAGAGGGAGAAGAACGGAGGTTTGACGTGGGATCACAGCTTTTCGAAAACGAAGAGGTGGGAGTTTCGGCTTAAGGGTTGGGTGGAGAGAGAAAAAGAGAAAAGGGCCAATGACGTTCGGAAGAAGAGTTTGGGGTTATGAGGCAGAAGAATAGTTGGACGTGACGAAGTGTTTAGTTTGGAAGGAGAGAGCTGAAAAAAAGAAAAAACCGAGGTCCCGTATGATTTAGGGTTAAGAGAGAAGTCAAGGGGTCCCTGGACTTTGGGAGGCCTAGGGAAATGAGGAGGGAGTCGAAGCTAGCAAGGGAAGCCGGGGCGGCCGAAGGGGACCGTGGGGTGAACTGACTTACAGCGAATAGTGTGGAAGGAGGCCCGCGGCCGCTTCTCGAAGCTCTCCCCGAGCCGGAGGCAGTGCTCCTCGCGGTCCAGCAGTGGGTTCGCGGTCCCGTTCATGTCCCCGCGCGGGCCTCGCGCCCGGCCCGGCGCTCTTCTTGCGCGGCCGCGGCCCGAGCTTCCGGCGCCGGCGTCCGGGAGACCGATGCTCCCGGGACACCACTCCGGAGCGCACCCAGAGCCGAGCCGGCACCCACCAGGGGCGGGAACCAAGTCCCCTCCTTCGAGTCTGGGTGGGGTAAGACTCTGAGGAAGTGAGGCCACGGGACTTCCGGCGTCGAGGAGGGACTTCTGGGTTCGTGGCGGAAGTGTCGAGGGCGGTGGCATGGCTAAGAATTCCGTTCGGAGAATCCCAATTCGAGGCCTGCGAGGCTGTCTTGTCCAAGTTCGGGGTTCCCCGCGGCTGCTCCTAAATTTTGCCTCCAAGGGCTGGGTCTGGTTGAGGGGTAAGTACGCCAGGCTCTGCCCTTGTAAGTGAACCTAGGAACGGGTATGGATGGATCCCAAAGCGTGGCAGAGTACATTAATCCAGTTCTGACAGCCAATAATGGCCTGCTCTCTGCCGACCCTCGGGGCCCTCAGTGGACCAGTTTATCCTTAGTGTCCTCAGAGAGACACTAAGGACCCTCCGCCACGCGTCACTGGTTTCTCGGTCCCTTTAGCGCCCTGATGGGGGTGCGAAGGCCTCAGTCTCTGTGAAGCGACACCCCCACTGGTTCGTGCAGCCGCTTCTTATGAGTGCAGTGAGACTCAGGCCATCCGGGCCTGCCTCCATCACCTCCGACAAAACGGAATCGTTAATCCTGCAGACTTGAGAAACGATGCGTTCACCTCGGTCTGGCCATTGACCATTCACCTCCAGTTCGTGCAGCATTTGCTGTTGTGATTGTTTTTAAGTCACTCCCTTCATGGACACTGAAAATTAATGAGCATTTCCCTCCCAAGGTTTCTCTGTCATTTTGGGGGCGTTTTTTTTTTTTTTTCTAAACTATAAAAATTTGTTGTAATAGTTGACTCATCATGCTTTGAATTAGAGTTTGGTGCATGAGACTGCCCTAGCCACTGAATGTAAACTTTATGAAATTAGGGACTGTGTCTTGGTCTTTGTTGCAGGTTGAATTATGTCCCCAAAAATATATGTTGGGATATTAACCCCTATGCCTGGTAGCATAGTGCCTAAGGCACTTGACTGCTAACCAGAAGGCTGGCGGTTCAAACCCACCAGCCACTCCTCGGAAGGAAGGTTGGCCATTCCTACTTCCGTAGTGATACTGCCTTGGAAACCCAAGGAGGGGTCGCTATGAGTCGGGCCGACTCGATGGCAAATAACAACAACAGCAACATGCCTGTGCAGGAGCCCTAGTGGCACAGTAGTTAAGTGCTCTGCTGTTCATTGAAACATAGGTTGGAAGGTACCAGCTGCTCTGTGGGAGAAAGAAGTGGCAGTCAGCTTCCTTAAACATACAGCCTTAGAAACCTTATGGGACAGTTCTACTCAGTCTTGTGAGGGTTGCTATGAGAAATCTAATGATCCTAGTGGGTTTTTTGGCCTGTGGGTGTAATTTTTGTTTGGGTTAATGGTTTCTTAGTTATGTTAATGAGTCCATGATAGTGTTGAGTGTATCCTAAACCTAATCTCTTTTGAGTTCTAAGGAGCACTGAAAAGTAAGCACTAACTGGGGTGGTCAGTGACCAGACCAAAGTGAAGTCATCCTTTTCCAAGTCTGCGAGATAAGGATTCCTGTTTTGTTGAGGGTGTTGGAACTAGGCCCAGGGTGAAGGGTAGGGAGTGGATCCTCGATAGATGCCTTGTGAAGACTCCTTTGTGACCTCTCCTCTAGCAGGCAGTTTTGTGTAGAGTCAGCATTTTGTAGTAAATGTTTGATGAATTGAACCTAACATCTTAACTGTTTTAGAACCACTAACCGGAATCTTATGCTTTTCTTGCAGAAACACCCCATGCTGCCTGAGGCTCAAATGCGGCCTTGGGAAGCACATCTGAGGTCTTGTGTCTGCAGTGCCAGCATGGATTTCTCAGTCTGTCCAGAGATGGAGAATCTTCAGCAGTGCTAAATACATGACTGTCCCCCTATGAGATGGCATCTTTGCAAAGGAAAGGGCTGCAAGCAAGGATTCTCAGCTCTGAAGAAGAGGAAAAACTGAAAAGAGACCAAGCTTTGGTGTCTGATTTTAAACAGCAGAAACTAGAAAAAGAAGCTCAGAAGAACTGGGACCTTTTTTACAAAAGAAATAGTACTAATTTCTTCAAAGATAGACACTGGACCACCAGAGAGTTTGAAGAGCTAAGATCATGTAGGGAGGTAAAGCTAATATTGCACCTTATTTGACCTACTCTCCATTTAAAATGTGTAGAGAGGGATGCTTTACTTCATTCCTATGAGGAATGTGAAGGAGGGAATTTACGAAGCTTATTAAAATGCATTGTACCTTGGGAGAGAAACATACTGTTTGGTCTCAAGTAGTTTCAGCAGTTTCTGGGACGTATAATACACAGGAGAGGGAACTTTAATGGGCATTTTCTATTGCTTTAAAGTTAATGTGAAAATTATAGACATTAAATTCATACTGAGTGACTTTAGTGACAGATTAAGAATAATGGTCAGTGTTAATGAACACTTACCATGGCCCTTTTCTAAGAACTTTCCCAGTGTTCTCTAATTTGAGCTTTATAATAACTCTGCGAAGTGGATATAATTATCCCTGCTTGCAGATGAAATTGAGACACAAAGCTGTTTAAGTGATTTGCCCAAGAACAGACTGGAAGTAGGGGCAAATGAAGGAGTTGGGATTTGAATCCAGGCAAATTAGACCCAGAGCCTGATTTGTTAGCCATTTTGCTATTTTTCCTCTATACCATACTCAGTGTTTGAATATTTAGATGATAAATTAGGTACCAGTATTTGCTTTTTATTATTAGTTCACTTGTTTATTGACCACTCTATGAGAGCAGAGACCGTGTCTCTTAAGGTCTGGACTTGTTAGTTTGGTTTGTTTCTTTACTCTGCAAATGTATTTAACTTTGACATCTCTTCCTCAGTTTGAAGATCAGAAATTGACTATACTTGAAGCTGGCTGTGGAGTTGGGAACTGTTTATTCCCGCTTTTAGAAGAAGACTTGAATGTTTTTGCCTATGCCTGTGATTTTTCTCCTAGAGCGGTTGAGTATGTTAAGGTTGGTGCACCAGCCATATATTCTGTTAAGCTTCTATTTTTCAGACTAGTTTGTCTTCTCTGTATCCATTTGATCAATCCTAGTCCTCTCCTCCAGGATATTAGTATCATGGGCTTTAATTTTCCTGTTTCTGTACATAATATGTCCATATAGAAACACAGCTTTATTCAGGAGGCAATAATGCCTGATAATCTCACTATTAGTAATGAATGCTACTTTTGGTCACTGGGTTAAGGTTATAGCTGCCTGATTCCTTCATTGTAAAAATATTAACCTTGTGCCATTAACAAATATGTGGGAATACTTTGGCAACATGCACATATCCAGTTCCCCATCAACCTTTTACAGTTTTGGTATCCATTAGACTATTAAAAAATATATATATTGGTAACACATCATAGTAAAACTTGCTTTTTTTCATACTACATTATACCTTGCAGTTTTTCATGTTAGTACATATAGATCTACCACATTTTTTATTTACCTGTTATAACATCCCATAGAATGGTTACACCATACTCTATTTAACACTTACCTGTTGATACTCATTTAAGTATTTCTAACTTTTTGCTCTTACAAACAGTGTTAATGTGACTATCATTGTACTTGCTCCCTAAAAGACACTTATAAGTGTTTATGGTGAATAATGGAAGAGTAGAACTCCTTGGGTTAAAAAAAATGCACATTTAAATTTTAATAGGTAATACCAAGTTGCCTTCCAAAAAGATCTTACCAATTTATAATTTTACCAATAAAATCAAAGTACATTTTTCTTCATTTCCTCAACATTTGTTAGTCTTTTATTTTTCCCAAACTCCCCAAACTAAACTCACTGCTGTGGAGTCAATTCTGACTCATAGTGACCCCTCCTTGGGTTTCCGAGGTAGTATCTCTACAGAAGTAGACTGCCCAGTCTTCTTTCTAAGGAGTGGCTGGTGGGTTTGAACTGCCAGCCTTCTGTTTAGCAGTCAAATGCCTTAGATACTGTGCCATCAGAGCTCCTGAATCTAGTGGGCAAAAAATTATGTCTCCATATTTTAACTTGTTTTTCCCTGCTTACCAGTGAGATTGAAGACCTTGCTATATATAAGGAAACATTAATTTTACTTCTGCTGTGAATTTCTTTATTCAACAGATACTGAGAGCCTAATATTTGCCAGTCACTATTCTAAGCACTACTGAGATTAAGCAGTGAAGAAAACACAACAATTCCAACCCATGTGGAGCTTACATTATAGTAGTGCCTTTGCCCATTTTTCTAATTGGTTGTCATTTTCTCTTACATTTTTAGGATGCATTCTCCTCATTCTTGATTCTGTTATAGATGTTGCAAGCATTTTCTTATATCCTTTGTCAGAATTATTTGTGGTATCTCTGTTTGTTTGTTTTTTGTATCTCTTTTCTTACATAGAATTTAAACTATGATGTATTCACCTTTTTTATTGAGGTGCTAAGGTGCTATCTTGTTTAAGAATTCTTCACTCCAAAGATTTAAACATAATCATTTATTTTTATATTTTTGATTATTATGTTTTTTAATCTATAAAATTTTCACCATTATTTCTCCAGATATTTCTTTGGTTCCATTCTCTCTCTGTCCTTCTGGGATTCCAGTTACATTTATTTATTGTTTTGTATATTATACCTCAATATAAAGAAAACAGAATCCTCAAAACTGGACCAATAAGCAGCATGATGGTAAATGGAGAAAAGATTGAAGTTGTCAAAGACTTTGTATTACTTGGTTCTAATAAGGCACTTGACTGCTAACCAGAAGGCTGGCAGTTCAAACCCACCAGCCACTCCTTGGAAGGTAGGTTGGGCAATCTACTTCCATAGTGATACCACCTTAGAAACCCAAGGATGGGTCGCTGTGAGTCGGGTCTGACTCGATGGTACGTAACAACAGTCAACACCAATAGAAGCAGCAGTCAAGGTATCAGATGACATATAGCATTGGGCAAATCTGCTGCAAAAGACCTCTAACTTTTAAGTGAAGAGCAAAGGTATTTCCTTGAAGACTAAGGCACGCCTGACACAAGCTGTGGTATTTTCAGTTGCCTCTTACAAATATGAGAGCTGGACAGTGAATAAGGAAGAACGAAGAAGAATTGATGTTTTTGAGTTGTGATGTTGGTGAAGAATGCTGAAACAACCATGGCCTGCTAAAAGAACTAACAGATCTGTCCTGGAGGAAGTGCAGCCAGAATGCTCCTTGGAAGCGAGAATGGCCAGACTTCGTCTCACCTACTTTGGTCATGTTGTCAGAAGGGACCATTCCCTGGAGAAGGATATCATGCTTGGTAAAGTGGAGGGTCAGTGACAAAGGGGAAGACCCTTGGTGAGATGGATTGACTCAGTGGCTACAGCAGTGGCTCAGGTATAGCAGGGATCATTGGGCTGGCACAGGACCAGACAGTGTTTTGTTCTGCTCTGTATAGGGTCTCTATGAGTTGGAGACCACTCGACGGCACCTAACAACAACAATGTGATATTGTCCCATGGCTCATGGATGCTCTATTTTGTTCTTTACATTTTTTCCTCTTTGTATTTTCAGTTTATATAATTTCTTTTGTTCTATTTTCAAGTTCACTGATCCTTTCCTAGTTGCTATCAGGTCTACTGATAAGCCATTTCAAAAGTAGTCTTTGTTTCTGTTACTGTGTTATTTTTATTTATTTACTTATTTTATTGTGATTTGGGTAAAAATATACAGAGCAAATTCATTTTCCATACAGCAGTTCACATACACTTTGTCTTATGACATTGACCACAATTTACCACAATGCAGCAGCTCCCCTCCCACTTCCTCCTCATAATTACCTCTTCCCTGTGTCCATCCCTCTACTGTGTTATTTTTATTTCTAGCATTTCCATTTCTTTCTGTTTTATGGCTTCCCTCTCTTTGTTGAAATTAACCATTTGATCTTACATGTTGTCTACTTTTTCCATTAGCACTTTAACTTACTAATCATGAAATGTCTAGTCTGATAGTTCTAACATCTGTGTTATATCTGAGTCTGGTTCTGATGATTGCTTTTTCTCTTCAGATTGTATTTCTTCTTGCCTTTTGCCTTTCTTGCCTTGTACTTTTTAAAATTTGTATTGTGATTGGGTGAAAGTTTACAGAACAAATTCATTTTCCATACAGCAGTTCATACACATTTTATCTCATGACATTGACTGCAAATCCCCCGTAGTGTAACAGTTGTCTTCCCACTTACTCCTCATAGTTCCCTCTTCTCTGTGTCCTTCCCTCCCATGTGTTCCTGCCCCCTCGAGCTGTTTCCCTGTGCAAACACTGCCCTTCTGTTCTCCCATGATTGATCACTCCAAATAGTGTATCTACCTGGTATAAATGTTCAGCCCATATGCCTGTCTATTATTTGATGAGAAGCCACAGGAGTGAGTTCAATTCCAGACCTGAAGAGTAGCTAGGTGCCATAGTCTCGGGTCTCACCAGGCTCCATCAGATCAGCAAACGTGGTCTTTTTATGATTTTGGGTTTTGTTCCACATTGTTCTCCTACTCTCCAAAATCTGTGTAGATCCCCTTCTGAGTGGTTGACAGCGGTAGCTGGGCACCATCTAGTTCTTCTGGGCTCATGGTCATATAGGCTGAGGATCGCATGGTCTACGAGTCCCTTGGACTAATTGTTTCCACGTGTCTTTGGTTTTCTTCATTCTTCTTTACTCTGGATAAGGAAAGACCCATCATTGCATCTAGATGGTTGCTTGGAAGCTTTTAAGACCCCAGTTGCTACTCACTAAAGTAGGATATAGACCAATGTTTTTGTGTAGTTGTTGTTGTTATTAGGTGCCGTCAAGTCGTTTCTGACTCATAGCAACCCTGTGCACAGCAGAACAAAACACCGCTCGATCCTGCGCCAGCTCCATGATCCTTGCTATACTTGAATCCGTCATCGCAGCCACCATGTACCAGTTGAGCTTGATGTCTCCTATGACCATAGTCAAACTACGTGCTCCCTCTGAGTAGCTGGCTGTGGCCAAGGAGTCACCACAACCTTGTCCCTTGTCAATTCTGCTATACACCTGGACGTTCTTACAGCACATACAAATACACTTGTAGAAACATTGTCTGCCAACCCTATGCATGGTCATGGGCACACTACCCCCTGCCTAGACATACCTGATTACATAGGGTTTTAGATACTGAGGTAACGTTGTTTTTATTAGGTACCTTCACAAACTCATAATGACCCCATGCACAATAGAATGAAACACTTTCCAGTCCTGTGCCATCCTCACAATAGTTGCCATGCCTGAGCCCATCATTGCAGCCATTGTGTCAGTCCATCTTGTTGAGGGTCTTCCCCTTTTTCACTGACTCTCCATTTTACCAAGCATGATTCCCTTCTGACAGCATAACCAAAGTACAAGAGATGAAGTCTGGTCATTCTTGCTTCTAAGTAGCATTCTGGCTGTACTTCTGCCAAGACAGATTTGTTTATTTCTCTGGCAGTCCGTGCATGGTACATTCAGTATTCTTTGTTGTTGTTGTTGTTGTTAGGTGCCGTCGAGTCAGACCCAACTCATAGCGACCCCTCCTTGGGTTTCCGAGGCAGTATCCCTACAGAAGTAGGTTGCCCAACCTTCCTTCTGAGAAGTGGCTGGTGGGTTTGAACCACCAGCCTTCTGGTTAGCAGTCAAGTACCTTAGGCACTATGCTACCAGAGCTCCTCAATATTCTTTACCAGCACCACAATTCAAATGCATCAGGTTTTCTGCAGTTTTCTTTGTTCATTGTCCAGCTCTCAAGACATCATATGAGGCTATTGAAAATACTATGGCTTGGGTCAAACACACCTTAATCTTAAAGGTGACATCTTTGATCTTTAATACTTTTAAGATGTCTTTTACAGTAGATTTGCCCAATGTAATGTTGTTTGATTTCTTGGCTGCTGCTTCTGTGGTCATTGATTATGAATCTAAGTAAAATGAAATCCTTGATAGCTTCAGTCTTTCTTCCGTTTGTCATGATGGTGCTTATTGGGTTCGGTCATAAGGATTTTTGTTTTCTTTATGTTGAGGTGCAATCCATACTGAAGGCTGTAGTCACAGATCTTCATCAGTAAGTGCTTCAAGTCATCTTCACTTTCAGCAAGCAAGGTTGTGTTGTCAGCATGTCACAGGTTGTTAATGAATCTTCCTCCAATCCTGGTGCTTTGTTCGTTTTCATATATTCCAGCTTTTTGGATTATTTCCTCAGCATACAGACTAAATAAGTATAGTGAAAGGATATAACCTGGATGCACACCTTTCCTGATTTTAAATAATACAATATCCCCTTGTTTGAATGATTGCCTCTTGGTCCATGTGCAGGTTTCTCATGACCACAATTAAGTGTTCTGGAATTCTCATTCTTTGCAGTGTTATCCATAATTTGTTTTAGTCCACATAGTCAAAAGCCTTAGCATAATCAATAATACAAAGGTAAACATCTTTTTGGTATTTTTTGCTTTCAGCCAAGATCCTTATGACATCAGCAGTGAAATGCTTCTTCCTCATTGGAATCCAGTTTGAATTTTGAGCAGTTCTCGTCAATATACTGCTGCAACCATTTTTTAATTATCACCACCAAAATTACACTTGTGTGTGATGTTAATGATATTGTTCAATAATTTCCACATTTTGTTGGATCACCTTCCTTTGGAATCACACAAATATGGATCTCTTCCAGTCGGTTGGCCAAGTAGCTATCTTCCAAATTTCTTGGCATAAACAAGTGAGCACTTCCAGTGCTGCATTCATTTGTTGAAACATCTCAATGGGTATTCCATCAATTCCTGGAACCTTGTTTTTTGCCAATTCTTTCAGTGCATCTTGAACTTCTTCCTTCAGTACCATTGATTCTTGATCATATGCTACCTCCTGAAATGGTTGAACATTGACCAGTTCTTTTTGGTACAGTGACTATGTATTCTTTCCATCTTCTTTGGATGCTTTCTGCATCATTCAATATTTTGCCCATAGACTCCTTCAGTATTGCGACTCAAGGCTTGAATTTTTTCTTCAGTTCTCTCAGCTTGAGAAATGCAAAGCATGTTCTTCCATTTTGTATTTGTAACTCCAAGTCTTTGTACATACATTTCATTATTTTACTTTGTCTTCTCAAGCTGCCCTTTGAAATTAGTTCAGCTCTTTTACTTCATTATTTCTTCCATTTGCTTCAGCTACTCTCCATTTAAGAGCAAGTTTCAAAGTCTCTTCCGACATCCATTTTGGCCTTTTCTTCCTTTCCTTTCTTTTTAATGACCTTTTGTTTTCTTCATGTATGATATCCTTGATGTTATCCCACAACTTGTTAGGTTTTCAGTCATTGGTGTTCAGTATATCAAATGTATTCTTCAGATGATCTTGAAATTGAGGTGGGATATATTCAAGGTTGTATTTTGGCACTCATTGATATGTTTTAATTTTCTTCAGCTTCATCTTAAAGTTGTATATGAGCAATTGATGATCTGTTCTACAATTGGCCCCTGTCCTTGTCTTGACTGATGATATTGAGCTTCTCCATCTTCTCTTTCCACAGATGCAGTCGATTTTGTTCTTGTGTATTCCATCAGGGTATATACACCATTGGAGTTCTGGTGTGTAGTGCCTAAGGCATTTAACTGCTAACCAGAAGGTTGGTGGTTCAAATCCACCAGCAACCCCTCAGAAGGAAGATTGGGCAATCTACTTCCATAGAGATACTGCCTCAGAAACCCAAGGAGGGGTCACTATGAGTTGAATCAATTTGACTCGATGGCTGTGAGTTTGTTTTATATACACCATAATGGATATATCCCATAAACGGGTATTGTTGTTTTTACGTGCCGTCGAGTCAGACCTGACTCATAGCGACCCCTCCTTGGGTTTCTGAGGCAGTAATCACTATGGAAGTAGATTGCCCCATCTTCCTTCCGAGGAGTGGCTAGTAGGTTTAGCATAGTGGCTAAAGCACTTGACTGCTAACCAGAAGGCTGGCAGTTCAAACCCACCAGCCACTCCTTGGAAGGAAGGTTGGGCAATCCTACTTCCGTAGTGATACTGCCTTGGAAACCCAAGGAGGGGTCGCTATGAGTTGGGGCCGACTCAACGGCACATAACAACATAAACGGGTATAGTTGTTGTTTATGTTGTTGACAAAAGGTATTTGCAATGAATAAGTCCTTGATCTTGAAAATTCTATCATGTGATCTCTAGTGTGATTTCTATCACTAAGGCTATGTTTACCAACTACCCATGCTTCTTTGTTTCCAACTTGCACATTCTAATCACCAGTAATTATCAACACATCTTGATTGCATGTTTGGTCAATGTCAGACTACAGAAGTTGGTAAAACTCTTCAGTTTCTTCATCTTTGGCTTTAGTGTTGGTACGTAAATTTGAATAGTAGTCACATTAACTGGTCTTCCTTATAGGCATATGGATATTATACTATCGCTGACAGCACTGTACTTCAGGATAGATCTTGAAATGTCCTTTTTGTTGATGAATGTGATGCCATTCCTTTTCAATTTGTCATTCCTGGCATAGGAGACCATATGATTGTCAAGCTCAAAAGGGCCAATACCAGTCCCTTTCAGCTCGTTGTTGTTGTTTTGTGCTGTGGAGTCAGACCTGACTCCTTGGGTTTCGGAGGTGGTATCACTATGGAAGCAGATTGCCCAGCCTTCCTTCTGAGTAGTAGCTTGATGGGTTTGAACCACCAGCCTTCTGGTTAGCAGTCAAGTGCCTTAGGCACTACGCTACCAGAGTGTATCGATCTTTATGCATTCCATTTAATTTTTGACAACTCTCAATTTTCCTGGATTCATACCTCATGCATGCCACATTCCGATTATTAATGGATGTTTGCAGCAGTTTCTTCTTATTTTGAGTTGTAACACATGAGCAGATGAAGGTCGAGGAGCTTTACTCCATCCACATCATTAAAGTCAATTCTACTTTGAGGAGGCAACTCTTCCCCAGTTGTATTTTGAGTGCCTTCCAACCTGAGCAGCTCCTTTTTTGGCAGTATATCACACAGTATATTCATAAAATTTTCAGTGTCCAGTTTTTTCAGAAGTAGACCTAGCCAAGTCCTTCCTAGTCTGTCTTAGTCTGGAAGCTCTGCTGAAACCTGTCTGCCATAGGTGACCTACTGATATTTGAAGAACCAGTGGCATAGCATCCAGCATCACAGCAACATGCAAGCCACCACAGTATGACAAACTGACAGACAAGTGGTGGACTGAGGTAATTAAGAGTTTGTAATAATGTAGTCAGGAGTTGTTCTATGTTTGAAATTTGTTGTTGGTGTAGTAACCAATGTTGGTTGAGGTTTATTCTTCTATGGACACTAGAGGCTTCAACTTCCTCTAATGACTTCATTTTTCCCTCCCTTCTTCCCTTTGTGCTATTCCCCAGAGAGAGTCTGTCTCTTGCAGCTCCCCGGCTGTAATCCACTGTTGTTGCTAGAGACATTTTAGTGTGGTGTTATGACAGAGAGAAGGAGTGTACTGTCTAATTCTCTGATTAAGTCCCAGTTTTCAAGTACACAGTATGCCTGGGTCACAGGTATGGCTTTCACAAATGTTTCTGTCCCTCCAGGAATAGAGCTTTTCTCCTCTTGCCCACCTTTCTCCAACTGCAGGGGATATCCACCAGTATCCTGTCTTTGGTCTTAAAAATTTCCCCTTGCAGATTAATGCTGAATCTGGACAGAGTGGTTCTTTTCCCCCAGCTGCGATAGTGTGCCCTTAGGCTACAGGTCCTAGATGACCTTTTTTCTACAAATTACACCTAAACCTGTTCTTCTTTAAGGGATATTAGAAGACAGGGGAACACCAAAAAGAGCTTTGAA
The DNA here is from genome assembly GCF_000298275.1 of Orycteropus afer afer. Lineage (NCBI taxonomy): Eukaryota > Metazoa > Chordata > Mammalia > Tubulidentata > Orycteropodidae > Orycteropus > Orycteropus afer. The sequence continues at coordinate 23,809,461 of NW_006921590.1, forward strand.
TTTTCATTACCTGCCCTGTGAGGCTGGCGGGGGCTCTTGGAAGAAACACCTGCACAGGAGTGGTAACATGCCTATGCCTTTGGCCCCAGGAGTTCCTGGAAGAGCTTCACACTCTCTTGCTAACCTACATTTGGCCTCCAGAATTTGTTAAGTTTCTAGTTTAATCTTCCCAGGCAGGAGGCTTCTGCCTCAAATTAGTAAATCCTTGGCTCCTGTGCTCCATGAAGGCACCCTTCTGTCTCCGGATTTGCAGACGGCTGCTTGTCTTGTGACCTCGGGCCTGGTGGGTTCACAAGAAATTGTTACTTTGCTGTCTGTCCAGCTTTTTTCTTGTTGCAAAATGGGAGGCTATGTCTTTCTACTTTTCTACATCTCCAAGCCCCTGAGTAGTGCAGACCATTAATAAACTCTGCTGCCAGTGCTTTGAGTCTATACAAAGATGCCTCAGAAGAATGGCCTGGTGATCTTCCAAAAACATCAACCATTGAAAACCATGGAGCACGATTCTACTCTGACACAGATGGGATCACCATAAGTTGGAATCAACTTAATGGCAATCATGTAACTGGTTTACATCTCTAAACTAAGTGTGGAATTCCTTTAATTTATCTGGAATTCTCATTTTTCCGTAGCTTTCCAAATGGGTAGCCAGTTGTCCAAACATGATAGATGGAATGAGAAGTCCATTTTCTTTCACTGAGAATTGTCACCTATCTTTTATCATATGCAGTGTTAAATTCTGATACACACACACACACACATACACACAGGACTGTTTTCAGACTTTATTACATCCCAGTGATCCACATGTCCCATTTCTGAACCACGGTGTTAGATTACTTCATTTTGTAATGTTCTAATGTCTGGTAGGATACTTGACCTTCAGTGTTCTTCATTTTAAAATTTGACTTGACTGTTCCTAAAGATAGAATCTCTGGTGGCGTAGAGCCTAAAGCATTTGACTACTAACCAGAATGCTGGCAGTTCCAACCCACCAGCCACTCCTTGGAAGGAAGATTGAGCAATCTACTTCCATAGAGATACCACCTCAGAAACCCAAGGAGGGGTCACTATGAGTTGGAACCAACTCCACGGCAGTGAGTTTGGTTTGGTTTGGATTCCTGAAGATTTTCTCTTTTCAGATATATTGTTCATCTTGTCAACTCTGAATCTCTATTAGAATTCAGTTGAGATTGCACTGGATTTATGGGTGGAATTATGGGTAGAAATGACATCTTTTCAATATTGACTTCTTCCTGCCCATTAACTTACTTATCATTATCATTTACATAAAGAAATTTAATATTTATCTTTATAATACTCTTCTACATTGTCAGAGCTCCCCAACCAGAATGTACCAGAAACCCACTTAGAGTCAAAAAAAGTTAGGTTTGTTTCGCTTGCTGCAGCAAGGGAAAACATATCGTAGAACTCAAGCGTATCATGATAACGTCTCAATAAGGTGAATTGGAAAGGTTTCTCATAAGATTGGGGCTTATACTGGACAATTCAAAGATAGATTAAAGAAGCAAAGGCCACTTGGGATTATGATCTCTGTGGAAATACATACTGCTAAAAGGCTCAGTTTTGAATATGGGGTAGGTTGTTCTCTCCCCAGTTAAAAATAATTTGCTGAAATGAAATCTGACTTCTTTTAGCAATGTTAAATATTACATGCTGTATGTAAGAATGGTTCAGTACTAGGTTTTACCTAGTAGCAAAGTGAGCATTCATTTCTGTGCAGCAGTATATAAGTGGGAGTACAATCTCCTTTTTTTCCTCTTAACAGCATGGTGGTTGGATTAAAATTCTTCTGTGTATTTTTTTTACCCCTCTCTAGCAAAATCCTTTGTATGACACAGAAAGATGCAAGGTATTCCAGTGTGACCTAACTAAAGATGACCTCCTGGAACACATGCCCTTAGAGTCTGTGGATGTTGTCATGTTGATATTTGTGCTCTCAGCTATTCACCCTGACAAGATGCACCTTGTCTTACAAAATGTTTATAAGGTAAGCAATTTGAAGCTGCACTTGAAGATTAGACGTACCTTTTATTTCACTTCCCTCTGAGGCTTACATACCGTGTGTATTTGCAGAGTTCTGCCATTCTCACTGGGTAAGCCGTGTAGTCAGTGCATGCTTGGAAAGGACATAAAATGTTCACCTTACTTCAGGTTTGTGCAGTGGCTATGGCTGCTCTTCAGAGCTTGGCCAGCTTGTTATTGAGACAGTAATAACCAAATCATAGAATTTGACAAGGTTAAATGAGGTATGTATAAAGTGCTAGCACAACACCTAGAAATGCTTTTAAAAACCAGTCATCATAATTGTTGGGGTGGTTATTGTTACTACCACTGTTGTACTGGAGTGGGGAGAACCCAAACTTCTGTGGCCCCCAGAAAGTGGCCTTAGCACACAGGCAGTAAAGCTTTACTCGGTAGTGTTGTGATAAGCCACCTTGGCTTCCATGTCTCAGCCTCAATTTCCTTGTCTATAAATGGTGGTACTTCTTACGGAGTTATTGTGAGATACTGGTGAGATGTATGTGTGAAGGTATTTTGTAAGCTACAGCAGAAGCTCTCTTATGTATACAAACAATTGGTAACAATGTTTCTTAATTTTTAAAAAATCAACTAAACCAAGAGATTATTGAAATGATACATTCTTAAACATTTATTTTAATTTACAAAAGCATATATTCAGTCATCACTTTTTTGACTTTCAGCCAAGGCCTTTTCTTTGAGTGTGAGGCCATTTATTTTTTATGCATAACCACACACATAAGGTACTTTTGGTTTCTTTAAAAGTGAAACAAGTACTTAAAAACAATTGGAAAGTAATCAGAGGGCAGTCTTCTATGTTTTTACCCAGACTTTTCACGATTGATTCTCCTGCACTTATTTAAACAGCAGTTTGTTTAGTACTTCTTTATCAAGGAACAAATTCAGCTTACTTTTCATAGAATATAAAAATACTTTCTACTCACATTCATATTTTATTGTGTATATACTCCCTTAATAAAGTAACAGTTGTAAAACCAAATACAATTGGCATAAGCAAGTTTGGGAGCAAACCCAAGTGATTCATGGTGAGTGTGCAGTTCAAGGTGTGGAAGAGGTGTCACTAAAGCGTAAGGGTGCATGATCTAGAAAGCCTACCAGCCTCAAATGTTCAATGAGTCATGAACTTCAGCCCTTCTGCCTTACACAGTAGAGTATTCAGCAAGTTGGGAAAGTAGATGTTTATTAAAAGAGCTTTTATTGTATTTAAAGCTATACATCAAAATTTAACCCTTTTTTTTTTTTTTTTTAAATTAAAGCAAGTAGTAGGGTAGAAATTCTAAGACACAGAAACCTATTAGGTAATTATTTTCACTTAAAGCAGTATTTTTGGTCATTCATATATTACCACATAGGTTTTAGCCCTCTGCCTGTGAGGTTTGGGCAAGTTTCTTCTTCCCTTCCCTTTCCTGTTGATGATATCTGAGCAGATCAGAACCAATATATACCCCCAAAGGGGCATGATAGTTTAGCTGGGTAAAGGAGAAGGAAGGAATGCATTAGGCAGGGTTTTCCAGAGAAACAGAACCAATGAAGGACGTGTGTGTTCATGTATATGTATGCACATATGCATGTGTGTGTGCATGTAAATAAAGAGAGATAGTATAAGGAGAGATTGGTTGATTATAAGGAATCAGCTCATGCAGTTGTGGGGCTGGCAAATCTGAAATATATAGGGCAAGTAAGCAGGCTGAAAACTCAGGCAGGGTTTGATGCTGCCATCTTGAAACAGAATTTCTTCTTTCCCAGGAAACCTGTTTTTCTTCTTAAGGCCTTCAGCTGATTGCCTGAAGCTTACCCACATGATCCAGGGTGATCACTTAAAGTCATGCGATTGTAGATGTTAACCACATGTACAAAATACCTTCACAGCAACACCTAGATTAGTATTTGATTAACTGAATAGTGTAGCTTAGCAAAGTTGACACCTAAAATTAACCATCACAGAGAGCATCAGGGCAAAGATGGTAGGATTAGTGATTTGGAGGTCCAGGTGAGTGTGAATGATTATTAAAGGTGGGGAACTAGAGACAGAAAGCTGGAGAGATGGAAGGGTAGTCACAGAGCTTACATGGCATTGAGAATATGGAGGGATTACACTTAGTGTTGGCAAAGTCTAGGATGTGACTGAATGGAGGGTGGAGGACAAAGTCTTTGGAAGAGAGAAGCTGCAATCAGGAAGAGACTAGCATATTTAGGAAGATAACCCACATATGTATTGAACTTGCCCAGAATTAAGAATGGTGTAGCACTGAGGATAGAACAGTAAGCCAGAAGATAAACTCATCAGGAAGTGACCCTGGAACTGATAGATGACAGTAAAGAGAAGGAATGATGGATGATGTAATTTGATGAAAGAGATTCAGACCTGAGGAAAGTAAGGAGAACACCAGCCCCATTTAGGCCAATTTGTATAAGATTCATGGGAGAAAACACAGCCATGACCTGAGAAGTTTGCAGAGAAAACTGTGTCTTTAGGGGATAGCCGGTTTCTTTTCAAACAAGAATGGGAAGTGTGTTTTCAGAAGATGTTGTGGATAACCAGTGATTTCACTGATGAATGGTTTCAGGAATTAGGGAAGAGTGGGAGATAGAAAGAGGATAAGGAATAGAGTCTTAAGGGAATTGAAGTGCCTGCTATCAATTCTTCTATACTGCATTATACTTGTTGTTGTTGTTTGCCATCGAGTCGGCCTCAACTCATAGCGACCCCTCCTTGGGTTTCCAAGGCAGTATCACTACGGAAGTAGGAATGCCCAACCTTCCTTCCTAGGAGTGGCTCGTGGGTTTGAACCGCCAGCCTTCTGGTTAGCAGTCAAGTGCCTTAGGCACTATGCTACCAGAGCTCCTATACTAGAGGTCCTCAAACCAAACCAAACTCACTGCGACCAAGTCAATTCCAACTCATAGCAACCCCCATTGAGTTTCCAAGGCTATAAATCTTTACGGAAGCAGACTGCCTCATCTTTCTTCTGTAGAGCAAGTGGTGGGTTTGAGCTGCCGACCTTTTGGTTAGCAGCCAGATACCTTAACCACTACACCACCAGAGCTCCTTTTACTGGAGATCCTACTTAGCTCAAAAAGACAAGAGAAATAAAGATTTAAGAATGACAAAGAAAGAAATTTGTAGACAGTTGTTGTTGTTATGTGCCATATGGTCGTCTAAATAGAAAATAGTAAAGGAATTAAAAAAGTATAAGAAGTAGTTAGAAATTTAACAAAGGCTGGATATAAGATCATTATGCAAAAATCAACAGGTAATACAAAATGTAACTTTAAAAAAAAATGTTCTGAATAGCAATATAAAAATAAAATGTACCTAGAATAAATTTGTGTGTTCTGGTGGTACAGTGGTTAAAGCATTTGGCTGCTAATTAAAGGTTGGTGGTTCAAACCCACCAGCTGCTCCATGGGAGAAGGATGAGGCAGTCTGCTTCCATAAAGATTTATAGCCTTGGAAACCCTGTGGGGTAGTTCTACTCTGTCATAGCATTGCTGTGAGTTAGAATTGACTCAACGACAGTGGGTTTGGTTTTTGGTTTTTTTAATAATGGGTATGTGAGACCTGTACAGAGTAAATTAGATAGTTTTATTGAGAGACATTAAAGAAAATTTATATAGAGATAAATACTATGTTTATGAATAAATAGCTTCTTTTTATGAGCTATACAATCCCAATAAAAATTCCAAAATTTTTTTTTTTTTTTTTTGAGAAAAATGGCAGGTGGATTCTAAAGTCATAGAAACAAAAAAGGTCCAATAATGGCCACAACACTTCTGAAAAATAATGTGGTGGAATTTATACATTATCAGATATAAAGATTTATTAAGGCTGTAGTGATTAACACAGAATGGTATTGGCGGAGGAGACAGACAAATTGACCAAGGAAATGTGATGAGTGCTTAGGAATAGATCCACACATACGTGGAATTTCATGTATGATAAAGATGACATTGAAGATCATTAGGAAAGGAAGGGCTACTTAATAAAAAATGGAACGACCAGTTATCCATGTGGGAAAAAATGCAGTTTGATTCATACTTCACACACTATAGAAAAAAATCATTCTCAGGTGAATTAAAACTTAAATGGGAAAGATAAAATTTTAAAACTTTCAGGAGAAAATCTTTATGACCTCGTTTAGGGATACATTTTCTCAGTGCCTCAAAGCATTCTAAACATAAAGATGATTAACTATAATAAAATTAAGAGTTTCTGTTCTTCAAAAGACAATATAATACAGAGAAACTGAAAAGGCAAGTTGGAAAAAGAAATTTATAGTCCATACAACTGACAAAAGATTAATATACAGAATATGTAAAGAATTCCTTTGTATCAGTAAGAAAAAAAAAAAAATTCACTGCCATCAAGTCAATTCCCACTCATAGCAGCTTCTATTGGGTTTTCAAGGCTGTAAATCTTTATGGAAGCAGACTGCTGCATCTCTCTTCTACAGAATGGCTGGTGGGTTTGAACAGCTGACATTTTGTTTAGCAGCCAAATGCCTTACTTAACCACTACACTCCCAGAGCTCCTATCGGTAAGAAGGACAATTCAATTTTAAAAATGGGCAGACAGGATTTGTCATTTTATAGCAAAGAGCACATATAGGGCCAATTAGCATATGAGACGATAACCTCAATCTGGGCAATAATGAGACACTTAGATTAGCAAAATTAAGAAATCTGACAAAGCCAGGTATTGATGAGGATGTGGATCAGTAGGATTCTATATACTTTTCTGGTAGGAGTATAAATTGGTATAACCACTTTGGAAATCAGTTTGACATTATTTTGTAGAATTGATCATTTTTGTTAATACGGACCAGACTTCTGCTCCTACATATATTCCCTAAAGAAATTCTTACTCAGCAAGAGACATATAGGTGAGTGTTTGTGACAGCCATGTTCATAATAGCAAAAAACTAAAAATAACTCAAAAGTCCCATGGATAGATACATAAAGTGTGCTATGCTTACTGTAGAATGGTTACAACCCTGAAAGAGAAAGACCTCAGCTACACACAAGGACGTGGACTGATTTTTAAAAAGCAAATTGCTGAAGACTACTTACAGCATGATTCCATTTTTGAGCAAACCCCTCCCTTCCCCTACCCTACCCCACCCAGAAAAAAAGTGAAAAACGAGTGGACTTATAGCACAGATCAGGCTGGTGGATCTGTAGGGCAGGGCTTCGTGCCACTTTTGTGCCATTCACCTCCTTGCTAGTCTGTGAAGTCTGTGAGCTCCTTCTCAGAATGTTTTTAACAGCCTAAAAACAAACAAACAGAAAACTACGATTACAAGGGCAAACTACTTTGAAATAAGTTATCAAATTTGTTATAAAACATTTATAATATGAGAAATAAATATGCCTTTTATTAATATATTATTTATCCAAATCTTGTAGTAGCTCTAATAAATACTATGATATTAAAGTAATGATGGATGTAAATTGAGGTGTCTCCAACAACTGTACCATGATGTGAAAATATTTATGGTTTCTATTAGTGAGAACCACCACTTGTCTGTCAGTTTGCCATACTGTGGTAGCTTGTGTGTTGCTGTGAGGCTGGAGGCTATGCCACCAGTATTTCAAACACTGAGAAGGTCACCCATGGTGGACAGGTTTCAGTAGAGCTTCCAGACTGAGAAAGACTCAGAAGAAGGAAGGGGCCATCCACTTCTCAAAAAATTGGCCAGTGAAAACCTTATGAATAGCATTGAAACACTGTCTGATATATTACTGGAAAACTATGAATAGCTCTGAAACATTGTCCAATATAGTGCCAGAAGATGAACCCCTCAGGTTGGAAGACACTCAAAACATGACTGGGGAAGAGCTCCCTCCTCAGAGTAGATCCGAACTTAATGATGTGGATGGAGTAAAGCTTTTTGGGACCTCCGTTTGCTGATGTGGCATGACTCTAACTGGGAAGAAACAGCTGGAAACATCCATTATTAGTCAGAACATAGAATATACAAAGTATGAGTCTAGGAAAATTGGGAGTTACCAAAAATGAAATGGAACACATGAAGATCGATAGATATCCTAGGCATTGGTGAGCTGAAATGGACTGGTTTTGGCCATTTTGAATCAGACAGACATATGATCTACTATGCCAGGAATGGCAAATTGAAGAGGGATGGCATGGCATTCATCGTTACGAAGAATGTATCTAGATTTATCCTGAAGAACAATGCTGTCAGTGATAGGATAATATCCATGGCCTACAAGGAAGACCAGATAATACTACTATTACTGAATTTATGCAACAACCACCAAAGCCAAAGATGAGGAAATTGAAGATTTTTACCAACTTCTGCAGGCTGAAATTGACCAAACATGCAGTCAAGATGTGTTGATTACCATTGGTGATTGGAATGCAAAAGTTGGAAACGAAGAATCACTGGTAGTTGGAAAATATGGCCTTGGTAATAGAAATAACGCTGGAGATTGCATGATAGAATTTTGCAAGACCAACGACTTTTCATTTCAAATACTTTTTTCCACCAACACAAATGGTGGCTGTACACGTGGACTTCGCCATATGGAGTACACAGGAATCAGATTGACTACATCTGTGGAAAGAGGAGATGGAGAAGCTCAATATCTTCAGCCAGAACAAGGCCAGGAGCTGACTGTGGAACAGATTATTAGTTGCTTATATGCAAATTCAAATTGAAGTTGAAGAAAATTAAAACAAGTCCATGACAGCCAAAATATGACCTTGAATATATCCCTCCTGAATTTAGAGACCATCTAAAAAATAGATTTGATACATTGAACACCAGTGACTGAAAACCAGAGGAATTATGAAATGACGTCAAGGACATCATCCATGAAGAAAGCAAAAGGTCATTAAAAAGAGAGGAAGAAAAGACCAAAATGGATGTTGGAAGAGACTCTGACATTTACCTTTGAATGGAGAGTAGCTAAAGCGGGTGGAAGAATCGACAGGTTGAAAGACCTGAACAGAAGATTTCAGAGAGCAGCTCGAGAAGACAAAGTCAGTTATTATAATGAAATGTGCAAAGACCTGGAGGTAGAAAACCAAAAGGGAAGAACACACTCAGCATTTCTCAAGCTGAAAGAACTGAAAAAAAAAAAAAAAAATTCAAGCCTTGAGTTGCAATATTGAAAGATTCTATGGGCAAAATAGTGAATGATGCAGGAAACATCAAAAGAAGGTGGAAGGAAAACAGAGTCACTGTATCAAAAAGAATTGGTCGATGTTCATCCATTTCTGAAGGTGGCAGAACCAGTGGTACTGAAAGAAGAAGTCGAAGCTGCTCGGAAGGAACTGGCAAAGAACAGGGCTCCAGCAATTGACGTAATACCTATTGAGATGTTTCAACAAATGGATGCTGTGCTGGAGGCACTCACTCGGTTATGCCAAGAAATTTGGAAGACAGCTACCTAGCCGACTGACTGGAAGAGATCCATTATTTGTACCCATTCCAAAGAAAGATAATCCCACAGAATGTGGAAATTATCAAATGATAACATTAATATCACACACAAGTAAAATCTTGCTGAAGATAATAACAAAAACAGTTGCAACAGTATATTGACAGAGAACTTCACAAAATGCAAACTGGATTCAGAAGAGGACATAGCATGAGGGATATCATTGCTGCTGTCAGATGGATCTTGGCTGAAAGCAACTAATACGAGAAAGATGTTTACTAGTGTTTTATTGACTATGCGAAAGCATTTGATTGTGTGGATCATAACAAATGATGGGTAACATTGAGAAGAATGGGAATTCCAGAGTACTTCTTTGTATTCATGAGGAACCTGTACATAGACCAGGAGGCTGTCATTCGAACAGAAAAAGGGGATCCTGCATGGTTTAAAATCAGGAAGGGAGTACGTCAGGGTTGTATCCTTTCACTATACTTATTCTATCTGTATACTGAACAAATAATCTGAGAAACTGGACTTTATGAAGAAGAGCATGACATCGGAATTGGAGGAAGACTCATTAACAACCTGTGACATGCAGATGGCACAGCTTTGCTTGCTGAAAGTAGGATGACTTGAAGCACTTACTGATGAAGATTAAAGACCAGTCTGCAGTATGGATTACATCTCAACATAAGGAAAACAAAAATCCTCACAACTGGACCAATAAGCAGCATCACAATAAATCGAGAAAAGATTGAAGTTGTTAAAGATTTAATATTACTTGGTTCCACAGTCAACACCAATGGCAGCAGCAGCCAAGACAATCAGATGATGTATTGCACTGGGCAAATCTGCTGCAGAAGACCTCTTTCAAGTGCTTGAAGAGCAAAGATGTCTCTTTGAAGACTAAGGTTCGCCTAACCCAAGGCATGGTATTTTCAGTCACCTCGTATGCATTTGAGAGCTGAGCAATGAACGAGGAATACTGAAGAAGAGTTGATGTCTTTGAGTTGTGGTGTTGGCAAAGAATACTGAAAGTATCATGGTGTTCTGGTTACTTAGTGCTGCTCTGACAGGAATATACCACAAATGGGATGGCCTTAACAAACAGGAGTTTATTCTTTCACAATTTGGAGGCTTTAAGCCCAGGTTCAAAGTGCCAGGCTCTAAGGCTATATGAAAGCCCCTCGACCTTGGGCTTCAGCTCTGCCTCTTGCTCCCAGCCCACTGAAGCTAGAAGCATCTCTTCACTCAGACAGTTGCTGACTGCAGAGGCTGACAAGCCTAAAGTTGACAAGTAAAAAGGCATAGTCCCCATGTTACCAAACCACTTAGCAGGCCATTAATTCAAGTCCATTGTAAGTCCCAAGGTCAGCAGAGCATGGCAGGCTGCTGAACAATGACATGGCTACATGTAGGGTCCAAGCGTGCCATAAGCTAGAGACTATCCCCAAGGCTTCTCCTTATATACAGGAGGCAGACCACATCCCAAAGGCAGCTACTCAGCTGCTTGTGGTAGATCCCACCATGGAGTTGATTGCCAGTCTCATCATGGGGAATAACTGCCACCAGCTGCCCAGCCACTCAACCAGGCCCAGCCAAGTTGACATACAAATTTAACTACCACACATGGACTGCCAAAAGAACTAACAGATCTGTCCTGAAACAAGTGCAGCCAGAATGCTCCTTGGAAATGAGAATGGCCAGACTTCATCTTACCTACTTTGGTCATGTTGTCAGAAGGGACCATTCCCTGGAGAAGGATATTGTGCTATAATAGCGAAGAAGGGGAAGGCCCTCAACGAGATGGATTGGCACAGTGGCTACAATGATGGGCTCAGGTATAGCAAGGATTGTGAGGCTGGTGCAGGACCAGGCAGGGTTCAATGGCACCCAATAACAATGTTAGTGAGAAAACGTGTTGTGTACATTATAATTTGACGGAATGCTAAATTGCAGTTAGGGTGTAGTGAAACCAAAGGTATAACTTTTTTCCTATCAAATTCACAGACCCCTAAATTCTAACCTTAGACTCTTTGGGTCTGTGGACTCTAGGAGCCCTTATTCTAGGGGAAGGCCAAACAGTGATAAAGGTGAGAAGCATACAGACAGATGCAACAGTATTGATAATATTCTAGCTCTTGAGGTGGTTTGAGGTTCAATTTATAATTCACATCTTATGTTATATATATTTATACATTTTCTTGAGATTTAACATACATGTAATAAGTAACTGGATCCTAAGTTTTAGGATTAGTTGAGTTTTTTCATGTATATACACTCATGTAAACACCACTTACACATAGGTTCTAGCACCCTGCAGGTTTCCCAGGTGCTTCCCCCCAACCCCCTGATCCCAGATCAGTGCTCTGGTCCCTGTTATCCTAGATCATCAACAGATCTTGAATTTTAAGTAAATGGAAACATGATGTGTTAAATAGATTTCAGTAGGTATCAAATGTTAAATATATAATTTTTTTTTTTTTAATTGAATTGAGTTATCTCAGGCTGTCCCTGCCCCTGGTATAACCTTTCTTCAGAGACAAATTTCCATTCCGGCAGTCCTCCTGCTTTTACCCCCTCCCCTCCATTAGAAATCTCTTTTTTAGCTGATCTCGAATGTGTTTATAGCACCTGTCTGATTACCTTTTCTCTATTGTTATGGTGTCTGGTTCATAAATTTGAAATGACATGTTTCATCAGGGAGTTACCTAAGGAAGAAGAAGTTCTCTTAGCCACTGACAATAAGACACACTGTGGGCAGCTCAGAAGCTTTGCAGGAACAATCACAAAAATAGGCTGTTGTGACACAGTCCTCATTTCTCCAGATCTTAACTCTAGAGAAATGAAATAACCATAGAAATTTAAACTGGAAGACAACCTTAAAGTTGAACTCCTGGGATTTGAGGATAGAACAGTGAAGTCCAAATAGACCACATTTGCCATTGGAAGATGTGGGTTTTGACCTTCCCTATCCTACCAACTTCCCTTGAGACCTCAGGCAAGTCACTTTTACTCTGAGCCTTTTTTTGTGGTGAAGTGGGTATAATCTGCCTACTTGTTGGTGTTGTGTGAGAATGAAAGAACGTGACATTGGAACACGCTTGGTAAATGATACAGTGCCATGGTCAAAGGAGGCATTGGTCTCACGCTTATTGTTTTACAGACAAGAAGGCAGATTCAGAGGGATGAAATTACTTGCCAAAGGTCATTCAACTAACTAATGGAAGAACTGAGAGTTGAATCAGGATTTCCAAATTCCTGAGTGAGTGTTATTTCCTCTATCCATGCAGCCTTTCTTTCCTTCTAAAATGAAGTTTTTCTCATGTGAACCAATCGAGTTCAGAATGTTCCCTTCTCAGTTATTCACATTGTAAAACTCAGCATTTCTGAACAAGATAAAATTGTTTTTATCCATGAGGCTCTTTACTGACTGCCTTTAAAATGCCTGCTGGCAGTGATGGGAGTCGCCTGAATTCTGCTAGCACACTGGGAAGCATTGTGGGCTACCCATTCAGATTTTGTTCAGAAAGAGGAAGAGTATCACAGACTGCATTTAGGAAAGTTAACAGCACAGCACATATTTTTTCAAAGGAGAAAAAATAATTATTTCAGTAAATGGCATGTGTCTGTTTAAAAGTAAATATCTTAATCATCTTATTGATGAGATGGATCAGAATTGCAAGATTTAATAAGATTAGTTCCTCCTGTGAAGTTCTCTCATTGGTATGTTACATAATTTGAAAGAATTTTCATGTAAAAAGCAAGTGTCATTTTGAAAAGCATATGACCCTTTGCAATATGAGATAGGGTCAATTATACCCACTATAATTGCCTTTTAATCTTTGAGACATTTACTCTGCACTTATCTCTGAAAGGCTCTGCTATGCGACTTTCCACTTGGTGCTGACACAGACCCCTTCCCTACATGATCGCCCTCTGATCTAAGGACTCACTGAATCAATTGGATCCCCTTCATACACGAGGTCCACTCAAAGTTACCCCTCCCTTCTGAGCCTCTTTTCTTGTCAGTAGTGTGAAGGGGGCATCTTGATTCTATGATATGAGACCTTTTGACTTAAATGTGAGTCCTGACTCTCCCCCTTAGTAGGTAATGTTTGATCATGAGCAAATCATGTAACCTCTTTGAGTGTCAGTTTCCTTTTCTCACATGAGGATAATAATCATGCTCCTTCCTATCTTCTAGAATTAGGGTGAAGATTGGATGGAAAAATGGTAAGCTGTAGAGTGCTAGGCATTTATCAGTTATTAGCATAGTGGCTGAGCTGTACGTGATGGTAGCCACATACAGTGAAACCACAGCTGAGACTCAGAATGGCGAAAGCCAGCCCAAATCAGTAAAAGGAATTGTGGTTATGTGCCGTCGAGTCATCTCCGACTCATAGAAACCTTTTGTACAACAGAACAAAACACTGCCCAGTTCTGTGCCAGCCTATCCCTGCTATACCTGAGCCCATCAATGTAGCCACTGTGTCGGTCCATCTCGTTGAAGGCCTTCCCCTCTTTCATTGACCCTCCACTTTACCAAACATGATATCCTTCTCCAGAGCCCGGTCCGTTCTGACAAAATGACCAAAGTAAGTGAGATGAAGTCTGGTCATTCTCGCTTCCAAGGAGCATTCTGGCTGCAGTTCTTCCAGGACAGATTTGTTAGTTCTTTTAGCAGTCCACGGTACTTTCAACATTCAAAAGCTTCAACTCTTCATCAGTCCTCCTTGTTCATTGTCCAGCTCTCAGATGCATATGAGCCGATTGAAAACATCATGGCCTGGGTTAGGCTCATCTTAGTCTTCAAGGAGATATCTTTGCTCTTCAGCATTCGAGAGAGGTTTTGTGCAACAGATTTGCCTAATGCAGTATGTCTTTTGATATCTTGACTGATGCTTCCATTGGCATCAATTGTAGAACCAAATAATACGAACTCTTTGACAACTTCACTCTTTTCTCCATTTATCATGATGCTGCTTATTGGTCCAGTTGTGAGGATTTTTGTTTTCTTTATATTGAGGTGTAATCCATACTGCAGACCGTAGTCTTCAATCTTCATTACTAAGTGCTTCAAGTCATCCTCACTCTCAGCAAGGAAAGTTGTGTCATTTGCATATCGCAGGTTGTTAATGGGTCTTCCTCCAATCCTGATGCTATATTCTTCATATAGTCCAGTTTCTCAGATTATTTACTCAGCATACAGATTGAAGCAATATGGTGAAAGGATACAACCCTGATGAATTCCCTTCCTGTTTGTCTTACTATATGGTATATAGTGTATCTTTCTATGCTTAAAAAACATAAACAAAACACTTCCAGATATATTAAAACATCTTAAACATAGAAGTGCCCATTTGTTATTACAAACAATTGTATGTACCTCAGATTTTTAATATAATAGTCTTAACAGGATTGGTTCATAACCATGAGTTGTATTTAAGTCAGACGTTCATAGCCCAAGGACTGCCTGTATTTCATAATTATCACAAATTCAAAGTTATTTTAATCCCTAAATTAATCAGATTTTATTTAACAATAAGTCATTTAACCAGGTTCCCCATTGTTATTTGTATCCCACTTTTGTTTTGTAGGTATTAAAACCAGGCAAATGTGTCTTATTTCGTGACTATGGGCTGTATGATCATGCTATGCTTAGGTTTAAAGCTGGCAGCAAACTTGGGGAAAACTTTTATGTTAGACAAGATGGAACCAGATCGTATTTTTTTACTGATGGTAAGATGAATGGGATCTCCCTTTAAAATGTTTTATTACTTACTTCTGTTTGCTTGGTTGCATTGTCACTGTGGTACTAGTTTGGGAGGGGGTTGCAGCTGTACTTGGAACACACTAATGAGACTATGGAACCAACTCTCCAATGCTCACCACTTATTGAGCACCTGGGACAGCACAGGGGCTCCCACAAGCCTTCTCTGGGTGACTGGGTCAGTCAGGGAGCCTGGTGAATGAGCAGACTCTGCCCTGCCACATAGGCACCCTGCTGAGAACCGTGCTGCAGAAGTGAGGAGGGCGCTGCAGAAATGTCACTCTGTTTAGTAAAGAATAAAGCACCTGGGACATTTAGGTTATTTTCCAAAGTCACAAAGACAAGAAGCCTTTTTCTTTAAATGTGATTGGATCAGTTCCTAAATACACAGATTTGTTTCAGAGGAGTGTTAAGAAAAACCGTCTAAATGCCTAACATTAATCTGGACCTTCTTAAGTCTGTTTTCACAAACGTTTTTATTTCTTGATTACCATTGAAACTGGAAGATCTTAAAAATGTCAGGTGAAAATTAAAAAGATGTTTTTAATGTTTCTGATTCATAAAATTTGATTAAACCAGTAGTGAATAATTGAGAAGATGCAATGATACCTGCAAAGTACTTCAAAGCACATTTTTTGAGGTAATGGACTCAGTTTGATATTTGTGCTACATAGCCATTCTCTTTGTTTTGTTTAATGCATAGTGATGTTATTGAGGTTAAATTGACTTTTTTCCCAGTCTGGTCATAGATTTCTCTTCCTCACATTAGGATAAATGAGGTCTTCAGTTTAAACAAATGGAGCACATTCAGACCTTGTATAAACATAGTCAGTTTAGAATATTGTTTCTTTTTGTTCAGAGTTTTGTATTTGAGGCTCATAATAGGGCAAAGTGCTCACAATCATTTGTCCTTCAACTTTTGTTTTAAATGTGTTTAATTGGAGGTTTCTACTTGGGTGTAAGATGATAGGTAAGAAATAGGAATATGTTAATTTCTGCCTCCAAGAAAAAAAGAACCCTTTATATTGGAGCATTAAAATTACCATTACATTAAAATTTAGGTATGTATCAGTCTCAGCCTTCCACCTACCCCTCCTTACCCACTGGGGGGGCAAATGCCACATTGTTAAGACTGAGTGCTGTTGCCTTGCTTGTCTTCCAGAATTCCTGGCTCAGCTCTTTATGGATACAGGTTATGAAGAAATGGTGAACGAATATGTGTTCCGAGAGACTGTGAATAGAAAAGCAGGCCTGTGCGTGCCTAGAGTTTTCCTTCAGAGCAAATTCCGAAAGCCTCCAAAGAACCCAGCACCCATGTCCCGTGACCCTGACCCTGGGTCATAAGTCCTTATTGTTCACGAAATGGACACTTGTGCCGCCCCTTGAAGAGGAAGGTTTATAATTAGTCTTTTTACTTTGTATATTTTTATATTGTAATGTTTTTTAAAATGAGCATATGTAATTTTTATATTAAAAAATGTATATGCAAATAAAACCACAAGGCCTAAAAAGTAAAGAAAGCTTTATGGTATAACATAATTTAGCCAAGTAGTTGGACTGTGAAATTCCAGGAAGAAAAGAATAAGAGCCTCAACAGAACTTGGAGGCCCCTGTCGTTGCTTATTGACCCTGTAAGTGTGCCTTTGGGCAGCATGTCAGACAACTGTGAGAAATGAGGCCAGATGGACTAAGATAGTGCATCCAGATGGACTTTTATCCTGAAGGATTGTGTAGTACTTTTCTTCTTTTTTTTCCAATGTCTTGTATTTGCCCATTTTAATCCCCCTTCATTTCATGTATATACTTTGTCAAGAGCTGTGTACCACAAATTGCTTTTGTATTTGCTTGCTATGTCTCTGCTCAGTTAACCACCGTGCCTGATTCTGAGACCCTCCATAATTGAACCAGTCCCTGGGAGAGCGGGGAAGGCCACTACCTATCCCCCTGTCTGTCTAATGCCCTTTCTCCAGATACAGTGGATGTCTAATCTAGAGTTGAATTTCAGAGCTGAGAGGGACTTTAGAATGTACTGTCCCAGCTTCCTGTCTGGAAATGAGGAAGCAGTGGATGGGGGAAATGATGACGCTGAAAGCAGATAGCTGGTGGTGTGGTGGCATATGAGGTAAACCCTGCGTTTATCTGCTGACCTGTTTCCTGAGCTGAGCATGTAATACCCTTTACTCTGTGAAATAAAATCATAGTTCTGTTTGCCTGCTAACTGAAGTTGATCCTGTAAGCCTTCACGTTTTCCTTTCTGCAGAAAGCTATCTATGAGAACACTGTGTCTTGAGTATGTTGACTTGTGGAATGTGTGTGCAGCACGCTACAGCCCTTCAGCCCCAATCATATCTGGAGAGGAGGGGTCCCCCCATAGGGAGGGGGTTGGATAATAGTCACAGTGTTTCTGAATAACCAGAATAAATCCTCCTCGCTTCTGGAGAGAAGAGGGTCAGCAAGCATGGCTTCAACACGGTGCTTACTGGGTGTCTTAACTCTGCCACCTGTCATCAACTGGGGTGGGGTGAGCAGGGGCCTAGGCTGTCTGGATGGAGAGAGGGAACAAGAGAAGCTTCTACTTCTTGCTTTGTGTATTATCTCCCTTTGGGGGCTAGAAGATGTCCATACCAAGTAAGAGCAACACTGATGAATAGTGCAGAGTTTGTCATTTGCAGTGTTTTATTCTGAAGTCAAAGGTGGGTCTGGAGAGAGGCTCACGGGTCTCCTCACAGAGCGACATTCCTCTAAGCCGTGCTCCAGAGCAGCTTGTTAGGGGAGAGCAAGGACCAGCCCAGGATTTCATTTGCAGTCCACAGATCTTTCTTCTAAACCCCTCCATCAAATGAACCCACACCCAGCCTCAGCCTCTCAGAACACTGCATACTGCCCCTCCATAGAAGTTCTTTTATCTGTGCTCTGACCAAAAGCGCTTGGACTTCAGTGGTTAAACTGAATAAAGGCAGTGGGACATTTAAAGTAGAAAGATGGGAGCAATGTATGGAGGAAGATAAGCATGGCTTCATTGTCAGAAAGACACCACTGGAACTCTGACCTCATCCCTTAACCTTTTTGATCCTCAAGAGTCTGCATTTGCAAAATGAGGATAACAGTACTGACCTAACAATATTTTGACCATTAAAAGAAGTAAATACAATTTGGGGCATATAGTAGACCCACGATACTATTAGTACCAGTTTCTTTAGTCCCTTCTTTTTTGTAACATTTTACTGAAGTTTAGCATAACATGCAAAAAAGTGGACAAATCATGTGTGTAGTTCATGACGTCATATAAGCATGCCTGTGAGATCCATGTGCAGAGCAAGGAACAGCATGACTAGCACCCCAGAAGCCCCTGGGTTGCCTTCTGCTTGTTATCTCACCAATAATCACCACTATTCTGATATCCAACATTGCACAGTAGTTTTTTTCATTCTCCCCAAAAGAATTTAAGGACAACTTTTAAAAAAAATACATAAATTATAAGATGATTGTGTTTTAAGTAAGGAAGTTGGAGTAGAGGGAAAAAGTAAAGGAGGATAAAGGGTTATCATACAAACTGCCTAGCTGAAATTCCTACACACTTGGAAATAAATTACAAATTTGACTTGCTGCTGGTCAGTGTGAAGAAGAAACAAGATCTACACAAGTCTGAACTCCTTAAGGTAAACCTGAAGCAGCTACTACTCGTCTTAAGATTTGAGGAATCTTCCCCTTCAGTTCTCGTAAAGAGAACACTAGAATAGCACGTCACACTTTTAATAGCATTGCCAATAACAAAACTACTGAAAGGTGGCTTCTGATAGTTACTTAATGTTGATACAATCCAAAGGGCTAGTCACTAAAATGCTTTAGATAAATGCCCCAAGAGGAGAGGACTGAAAGGAGATGGTCCCAGTGGGCATTAGAATCACTGGAAAGACTGATGGACTGTTTTTCCTTCTGCAATCCTCCATCAACAGTGGTCTTGCTTTCCTAGTTGTTCCCCTTAGCAGAGCATGTGATGTGAATCGAGGAGTCAGGGAGTAGCTTACACTTCCTGAGAAGTGCAACTATTCAAGGTTGCTGATCCAGGGCAGACCCTATGCCTGAGTGAGGCATCAGAGTGACACCCTCTAAAGAAAGCTGAAGGGACTGATGAGGACCCTGGCCATAAGAGAAGGTCTCCCCACCTTTGCCAAGAGCTAGGCTGAAGGAATGCCTATGAGGGGGCCAATAGTATCTCCCTAGCAACTTGGAGTTGTCTCCACCCACAGGAATAATTATGATTCCAAGTTCTTATCCCATAAAATGAGACTGCAAGTATTTTCACTTGGAATATGTAAAGCTGGTGAAATGACATGCCCACTTCTGGCACTGAGCAAGGTAACCTGAGATTAAAAAAAAAAAAAAAATTCCATCAAGTGGATTCTGACTCAGGAAGCTACATGTGGGTAGTGGAACTGTGCTCTGTATGGTTTTCAATGTCTGAGATCTATAGAAGGCAGGACACCAGACCTATCTTCTAGGGTGTCTCCAGGTGGGTTTAAACCACAAACCTGTTAGCAAAGTGCTTAACTATTTTCGCCATCCAGGGGTTATTTTAAGATATGTTGATTGTAAAGTATATTAATAGTTAAATGAATGACATAGTCCATCAAGGTTTTAGTTGTAAGCAAATGGATTCATTTAAGGAACTTGAAAGAGGTAGGAGGGGAAAAAAAAAAAAAGGCTGCACATAATAAAAACGGCTTTCACTGCTTCACTGTTCTTGTGTTCAGTCTCCCTGGGTGCACTTCCTTTACTGCACACCCATGAGGACAGCAGAGGAGGTTCTCCCACAGTTTGGTTGCCCAGGATCCCTGGGAAGCAAGGCCACTGTTGGTTGGTTTAGTAGCAAAACTGATGACATATTTGTGAAGTCATATAGACTGGAGTCAACCAATAATGCCTTGCCTTTACAAATGGAAAACAGGGACCTCAGAAATAATAGTACTATAGAAAATACTATGAGAGTTCCAACTCATGGTGACTCCACGTGTGTCAGAATTGAACTGTGTTCCATGGGGTTTTCAGTGGCTGATCTTTTGGAAGTAGATCAGTAGGACTCTCTTTCAAGGCTCCTCTGGGTGGACTTGAACTTCCAACCTTCTGGTCAGTAGCCAAATGCAACAACAGTTTGCACCACTCAGGTGTATATTGTAATTATATATATCATATATATGACCTCTGGTGGTGTAGTGCCTAAGGCTTCTGACTGCTAACCAGAAGGCTGGCAGTTCAAATGCACCAGCTGTTCCCCACAGAAGGAAGATGAGTTAATTTACTTCTGTAAAGTCAGAATCACTGGTAGTCAGAATTGACTCTGTGACAGTGGGTTTTGGTAGCACTGTATAGTGCTATAGACTATATACTGTTGTTAGCTGTTGTAGTTAGGTGCCCTCAAGTTGATTCTGACTCATAGCAACCCTGTGTACACAGCAGGGAACACTACCCGGTCCTGCACCATTCTCACAATCTTTGCTATGCATGAGCCCATTGTTACATCCACTGTGCCAATGCATCTTGTTAAGGGTCTTCCTCTTTTTCCGTGGTACTAATACTAATCATATGGATTGAAGTCCAAGATTTGCCCAATACAAGTTGCCAATTCCCCTGTGCTTCAGTCTCCGTGTTTCTTAAGACTAAGATTCTAGTGACTGTAGCATAGGACTGCCACCAGTATTAAATAGATCATTCACATGAGAATTCTTTGTTTACTACAAGGTGCCAGTCAAGTGCTAATTATTCATTAGTTTGTTTTCCCAAGAAAAGAACCACTCCCATAATTATTGTTAAGTACAAATGCTGGAGCAAATTCTTCAAGAATTTTTAATCATGGGGTCTTAGAAAGGGCCTGGAGTGTGGATGCTCCACCACAAGGGGGCAGTAAATACTAAATGTTCTTATTGGCCTTCAACTCCCATCTTAATTGCGATCATAACAGAGTCCATCTTCATAGTCATTGTAGAGGGAGGAAAATGCTTACAGATGTGTTTCCAGGCCCACTGTAGTTCATAGAATCAATGATGGTCTCAAAGAGGAGGTGCTTTCACCCAGAATTTAGTCTACTTTGCCTACTGAAGTTTGTGTTCAATTAAATTTAGGCAACAGTTTTAAGGGATGCTTTCTGTGATGGGTTCTGAAGGTTTCCAGGTACACTGAGAAGTGTAAATATATGTTAGACACCAATCAAGAATCCTAAATTTTTTTTTTTCCCTCTGTGGGTAAATACTTTCCACCTCACTCATCCCGCAATGATTCTGTGGATTCATTTTTACTGTTGCTTGGAATTAAGGCAAAATAAGAGAAGGGACTACAGCACGAGACTTACCTGCCTAATACATTATTCATAGTTATCTTTTGACAGTATTTGGTTCCCTACTTCACAGTTGTCAATCAAGGAAGGGAAAACTGAAATAAATCAGGTAAAGTTGAGAGTATTTTACAAGACCATGTTTTTTTGTTGGGGAGCAAACATTTCATATTAATCTAAATAAGCTTACAAAAAATAATAAATAAGATTAGATATTTTTTCACTTTTCATTTCTACCCTTTCCAAATGTGTGGCATTTCATTAAATAGTGTTCAGTAGGTACCCACTGGATCAGGGCCCTGATGGAGTGACAAAATTCAGGAGTTGGGAGAGGTGCAGTGTGGGCATGTGCTGGGAGGTAGGCAAACAGCTGCAGCCCCGTCTTCACTGAGGTAAAATAAGGTAGCTAGTAAACCAAACACACATACTCAGAACATCAGAGGAAAGAAAAAGAGGAAGAAAGGCTATGGAAAACCGGAGTGTGGCAACTGTTACCATCATTTGGAAAGAATATTTCCACATTTTCACAGTAGAGGCGTCAGAACTTCTGGTCTGGGGCATGGCCAAGCAGATGAGAACATGACACATAACTTTGTTGGAGTGTCTTGCCAAGCACATCTAGAGCTACAAGAAAAATATCAAGACTCTGGCAAAAGCCGACAGCTACCACACGGAACACAACTGGCTAAAACAATGGGCAAAATGGTCAACTCTAATTAGAAATAATAAACTAAGTTGAGACTTCCCTTTTTCCACCTATCATATTAAGAAAGCTTAAAAAAATGATAAGACTCAATGCTGGAAAAAGAGAAAGAGGAGAGAGATTGATTATGAGGGTATGAAAAGTATGATCTCTCTAAAACAGCACTGTCCACTAATTTTCTGTTGTCGTCGGTTACGGTAAAGTTGACTCTGACTCATGGTGACTCACGTACGACAGAACGAAACACTGACTGGTCCTGCACTCTCTTTGTTGTTGTTGGCATGTTTGAGTCCATTGTTGCAGTAACTGTGTTAACCCATCTCACTGAGGGTTCCCCTTGCCTTTGCTGACCCTCTGCTTTACCATTATGATTTTCTGCTCTAACGATCTGGCCCTCCTGATGACACATTCAAAGTTAGTGAGTTGAAGTTTCCAACAAACAGTATTCTGTGATCCAAGATTCTGGATCACAGAATTTTCTGCAATGATGGAAATGTCATGTGGCTGCATGTCTAATATGGTAGCCTTTGAGCACTGAGGCTAATGGTGAGTGTGGTAGTGGAACTGAATTATTAATTGCATTTAAATTTAAATAGCCTCATGTGGCTAGTGACTACCTTATTGGACACTGCGTGTCTAAAACACAATTGTGTAGGCATCATGAACCAAAACCCTTAAATTGATAGGTAATCTTTGATCCACTAATCTCACAGTTAAGAATCTAACTTGAGGAAATAATCAGTGGTATGTAAACAAAGATTTTCTTCTCGGCATCATTTAGACTGGTGAAAAGGGGAGGTTAACTATATAATTGATAGTAATATGAGTTTGAATATTGTGTAATCATTAAAAATAGTGTTTTTAAACTTCTTAATGATAAGGAAATGTTCACGATATAATGTCATGTAAATAAGCAGGAATATAAAACTGTATATAGGTATGGTTTCAATTAATTATAATAAATATAAAAAGATTGATAGATGATATATGCAAAGAAAAAAAAAACACAAGAGGGAACCAATCCAAGATGATTATATTTATTTCAAGAATGTTTGATTATATCTAATACTTTTTTCTTCTTTATACTTCTCTGAAGGAGCCCTGGTGGCACAGTGGTTAAAGTACCTGGCTGCTAACCAAAAGGTCAGAGGTTGGGACCTGCCAGCTACTCCATGGGAAGAAGATGAGGCAAGCTGTATCTATAAAGATTTACAGCCTTGGAAACCCAATGAGGCAGTTCTACTCTATCCTATAGGGTCTCTATGAATTAGAATCTACTCAATGGCAGTGGGTATGGGGTTTTTATGCTTTCTGAAATTTCACAGTTTTCTATAATGAGCATATATTACTTTTTTAAAAAATTTTTATTGTGATTTGGATGACAGTTTACAGAGTAAATTCACTTTCCATACAGCAGTTCACATACACTTTGTCTCATGGCATTGACTGCACTTTCCCACAACAGCAACAGCTGTCTTCCCACTCCCTCCGCATAGTTACCTCTTCCCTGTGTCCTTTTCTCCCATGCACTCCTGGCCTCCAAGCTATCTCCCTGTGCATACACAGCCCTTCTATTCTCCCATGATTGATCTCTCCAAGGAGTGTATCTACCTAATGTAAATGTCAGCTCATATGCCTGTCTTTTGTTTAGCTGGAAGCCACAGGAGTGGGTTCAATTCCAGATCTGAAGGGCGGCTGGGGGCCATAGTCTCAGGGGTTTCACTAGGCTCCATCAGACCAGCATCCTGATCCCTTTTTTTTTTTTTTTTTTTAACGAATTTGAATTTTGTTCTCCCACTCTAACCAGGATCTCCTACACAGATCCCCCTCCGAGTGGTTGACAGTGGTAGCCAGGCACCATCTAGTTCTTCTGATCTCATAGTCATGTAGGTTGAGGGTCGCATGGTGTACCAGTCACTAGGACTAATTGTTTCCATGCGTCTTTTGTATAATGAGGATATATTACTTTTAGATTAAGAAAATAAAGTATTAAAAGAAAGTGGCATTCTCTGAAACTCAGTTAAATGGACTAAAATTCTTGGGACAAATCTACTAGAAATACCATTTTAACCTTAAAATTCTTACCCACCCAGGAATGAGAGAATGTTCCACTGTCCTGGAATGCAATGGTGGTGTGCTGCGAACTGGGATGTTTTTATGTGCTGAACTTGTCCCTCCATGGCTGCTATGACTTTGGAAATGCATAGCTCTCAAGTTGTGGCAAATTTACTCAATATATTTGATGATCCCGTACACCTCCACCCCCATGCCTCTCTCTCTCTCTCTCTCTCTCTCTCTCTTACACACACACACACACACACAATTTTCTCTGCTATCTTTTTCTGGAACTCTTAATATTCAAAGGTTGAACTTCCTGAACTGATTATAATTTTATAACCTGATCTCTCCTTTTTAGCCATCTCTTTTCCTTAGTGTTTTGCTTTCTGGGAGATTTGACTGACAACTCTTCTATTTCTCTCTTTCTGCTCGCATATCTCTATCTATCTATGTATATATTTTAATTCTTAGAGCCTTAATTTTTCACTGTTCCTTTTTTAAAAAAACAAAAACAAAAACAAAACCTATTCTTGTTTTATGGATGCAATGTCTTCTCTTATCTCTCTAGGACATGCATTCTCCATGGGTGACATTGCCCCTGAAGAGGGCAAAAACTCGGTTCTTGGATTGGGGAGGACAAAACTATTAGACATTACAATGATTGTGGTCTTCCAAAGCTCACCTCTGTCTGACAAAATCTTGCTCTTTAACATTGAATTTCTCCTGTTAGGGAGAAACAAAATTTCATTGTTCTCAGAGGAGCAATTATGAAAACAAGTCAAGAAACACTGCTCTGAGGACATTATGGGGTTTTTGTTTCTATCTCCCTGCCTGGTTTCTGTTGCCTCTTCTTTTTTTGTCTTCCCTGCTTTGGTCTCTACCTTTCTTCTTAGGGGTTTTCCCTCAGATGTGTGGCAATCTTTGATTGTCTGTAAATACTTAAGAATGGGAAGCTACAAATTGCTGGGATGCTGTGAGCACACAGTGGAGAGTTACGATGTGGGCTTCTCTGTGTGGTAAACTGAACAGGGTGTTGCATTATATACTCCACATTTTGATATTTTGAAGTATCTCCAGAAAATAATCTTTCAGTGCAATGCCTGGTGGATACTATCCTAACTATCTACCTTCTGGGACCCAGGCTCCTAGGGGAAGTAGGAGAGTCTCAGCATTGAGTATGCAAACTTTTTACTTGATTACAATGAAAATGTTCAGTATAGTACTACTTTCAGTATAGTACTCTATCTTCAGCACAGTAGATGGATATTTTATTAAACATTTTTTCTATAAACAATGTTCATTGACTATATAATATTGTAATATGTGACTAGGAGCTCTGGTAGCATAGTGCCTAAGGCACTTGACCACTAACCAGAAGGCTGGTGGTTCAAACCCACCAGCCACTCCTGGGAAGGAAGACTGGGCAATCTACTTCCATGTAGATAATGCTTCGGAAACCCAGGGAGGGGTCAGTATGAGTCGGGTCCAACTAGACGACACATAACAACAACAACATGTGACTATATGTAATTGGCCTAATTTTCCTACCAGTCATTTAGATCAGCAAACATTTCCTTAAAGGGCTACTTGTCTGTCGGTGGAGGCTTGTGTTGTTATGATGCTGAACAGGTTTCAGCAGAGCTTCCAGACTAAGATAGACTGGGAAGAAAGGCCAAGGTGATCTACTTCCAAAACTTGTTGTTGCTGTTATATGACCCCTCCTTGGGTTTCTGAGGCAGTATCACTACGGAAGTAGATTGCCCCATCTTCCATCCGAGGAATGGCTGGTGGGTTTGAACCGCCAGCCTTCTGGTGAGCAGGCAAGTGCCTTAGGCACTAAGCTACCAGTGAAAACCTCAAGAATCACAACCATGTTGTCCATGGGATCTCCATGAGTTAGGGGCCAACTTGAAGGTGGCTGACAATAGCTACAACCCATCCTCCCTGTTGCCTGGTGTTCCTTTACCAGAAGACCTTCTGTTTTCAACCTCCAATCTCCTTCTGGGGTGGGGGATGGACACTTGTCTGACTGTGTGGACTTGGGAAAGCAATTTGCAGGTCTAACTGCTTCTCCCCACCCCTTCATTTCCTTAGTTTTCTTTCTCTTTAAGGCTTTCTCCTTTTTGTTTTTTTCTTTTTATTGTGATTTGGGTGAAAATTTACATAGTAAATTGGTTTTCCATTCAACAATTCATATACATTTTATGACATAAATTGCAATCCTCACAACATAACAGCTCTCTTCCCACTTCACTGTGTTTATCATTTCCCTTCATACTTTTCTCCTATCCTTTTCTGCCTTCTTAGCTTTATCCCTGGGCAAACACTGCCTTTTGATCACATACGGTATCATTGTTCACTTCATAGTCTTGTGTATTGTTTGGCTGAAATTTGAGGGAAGTGAGTTCATTTCTAGGCTTGAAGGGTGTCTAGGGGCCATAGTCTTGGGGGTTCCACCAGTCTCTATCAGACCAGTAAGGCCGCTCTCTTTTTTTCATTATTATTTTGGGTACTGTTCCACATTTTTCTCACATACTATCCAGGACTTCCTATTGTGATCCCTTTCAGAGTGGTTGGCATTGGTTGCCAGGCACCATGTAGTTCTGGTCTCAGGGTCATGGCTGGGGTTCACGTGATCCATTAGTCCTCTGTGTTAACTGTTTGCATGCGTCCTTGATTTTCTTCACTCTTCTTTGCCACAGACAGGGAGAAACCAATAATGGCAACTTTGATGACTGCTCACAAGATTCCTAGATGCCAGTCTCCACTCACCAAAGCAGGATAGAGAACATTTTCTTTGTTGACTATGCTGTGTTAATTGACCTTGATGTCCCCTGAGACTATGGTCCTGAGCCCCAGGCCCAGTGACTCATTCCCTCAAGGTGTTTGGTTATGGCTAAGAAATTTTCATAACTTTTCCCCCTGTATGCTCTACTATATTCATGGATATATTTGCAGTACATATAAATACATATGTAAAAATAACCTTTGTCAAGCCTGTATATATTCATCTATATGGACTTGTTTCTTAAAGACTTTCAACCAATCTCGTCTGTGCTACATCTAGAGCTAGCTGGTGGTGCCAAATCCTGAGCTAACAAACCTTTGGGAATTGTCAGTGAAAATTGAGTCGCTTCTTGTCTTTCATCACTACTGGCTTAAGACTCAGTTTCTCAAGTGCTGTTATTTGCTGTTCACCTTTCTGCTTTCTAGGCATCCAAATTTTATCATCTCTTTGTGGATGTATACCCTAAAAATCCTTTTACTGACATCAGGGTGGGGTTTCCAGAAGAACCTGAAATAAGTATCTATTCAGTCTGTCATCTTTAATCAACTAATTTGGGAGGGCAAAGGTAGTTCATGGTGACTAATGGAGATTTGAGTGGAAATAGATTGGTACTATTGTGACTGTCAGGTAGAAAATGGCTGAGGAATCTGGATGAGTGGAGGCAGCTCAGAGTTGTGTGTTCTTAGAACCAAGGAAAGGTTCATTCCAAGGAGTCCAATGGGCAGAATCCAAGAATAATGTTGAATCAGAGTCAGATTGCTCTTCAGAAAACTGCTCCAATCCATAAACCAAACCAAACCAACTCACTGCCGTTGAGTCAGATCAGACTCATAGTGACCCCTCCTTGGGTTTCTAAGGCAGTATCACAACAAAAGTAGATTGCCCAACCTTCCTTCCAAGGAGTGGCTGGTGGGTTTGAACCACTAGCCTTGTCATTAGCAGTCAAATGCTTTAGGTACTACGCTACCAGAGCTCCCCTCCAATCCATATCCCAGATTATTTATCAAGGACCTTAAAAATGGCCATACTTTTTTGATCCAGTAACTTCATTTGTAGGACTCTTTTCTAAGAGGTAATCTGATGTATATACAAGGACTTCTTTGCAAAGGTATTCATTAGCAGTTTTATGTATATTGTCAAACATTAGAAATAGCCTAAGTTTGTTGTTATTATTAATTGCTGTCCAGTTGCTTCCAACCCATGGCAACCAGGGGGTCAGCAAATTATGGTCCAAAAGTCAAAGCTAGTCTACCACCTATTATTGTAAATAAAGATTCGCTGATACACAGCCACACCCATGTACTGTTGTCTGTGTCTCATCATGTGCTCTAATGGCAAAAACTAGTCAGCAAAACCTAAAGTTATTTACTCTCTGGTCCTTTAAGAAAAGTTTGCTGATCCCTGGTCTAAGTGAATGGTAGGGGAATGACTAAGCCAATTAAGTACAACCACACAATAGAATATTATATCATCAATGAACACTATGTATGTTGTTGTTATGTGCCGTCGAGTCGGACCCGACTCATAGCGACCCCTCCTTGGGTTTCCGAGGCAGTATCAGTACAGAAGTAGATTGCCCCATCTTTCTTCTGATGAGTGGCTGGTGGGTTTGAACCACCAGCCTTCTGGTTAGTAGTCAGGTGCCTTAGGCACTATGCTACCACAGCTCCCAAACACTATGAATAGGAAAATGTTTTCAATATTTTAGCAGAATGTCCATGTTGTAGTGTTAAGGGTTTTTGTTTTTTTCTAAAAGCCAGATAAAAAATTATAGTCAATTCTGAATGATGTAAAAATATGCATAGGGAAAAAAAATACTGGCAAGAAATTCATTAATATAAACTATTAATACTTTTCTGTACTCTCTAAATATTTTACAACAAAAATATGTGCTTTTATAATCAGGAGAGGAGAAAGACAATTATGTGAAACTATTAGACGCTCAGAGGTATAATTGGGGGTCAGATTAGGAAAGGAGCCAATCTTATTTCTCTAGTGATGCTAGATATACCACAAGGGGATGGTTAACAAACAGAAATTTATTCGCTTACAGTTTAGGAGGCTAGGAATCCAAATTCAGAGTGGCGGCTCTAGGACAAGGCTTTCTCTCTCTGTGTCTCTTGTTCCTGGGAGGATCCCAGCACAGGGACCCTGGGTCCAAAGGATGAACTCCACTCCTGGCTCCTTTTTCCTGGTGGTAGTAGGTCTGCCTCTCTCTGCTCACTTTTCTCATTTAGCTCTTGTAAGATAAAAGGTGTTGCAGGCCACATCTGAGGCAAACTCCCCTTACACTGGATCAGGGCTGTGATGAGATTAGGGTGGTGTCCACCCTAATCCTTTTACAGCTAATTGTCTTATCACATCAGATCACATCATGGGGAATCATTCCATAACCACCAAACAACTGAAAACCATGGCCCAGCCAAGTCGACACATATTTTTTTTGGAAACAACTCAATATATAACACAGCTTGTTCTACCCAGGGATCCAAAGAGCAGAGAAGTAGAGCTCTGATGAATGGTGTCTTCAAAGCTTGCGAGTTGGTTCAAACCCACGGGCGGTTCTGTAGGAGAAAGACCTGGCAATCTGTTCTTGTAAAGTTTGCAGCCTAGGAAACCCTAGGGGGCAGTCCTGCTCTGTCACACAGGGTCATTATGAGCCCTAATCAACACACCCAACAACAAGGGTTTGCATGATTAGATTGGACCCATCAGATAATCTCCAGATCTTAGGCCCATAACCTTGATCATATCTGGAAAGTCCCATTTACTGTACTCATTGTTGACAGCTCACGGCCTGGAGGAGGAGTAATAATTGGGTGTAGGTGCTATGCTGGGGGCACTGCAGGACCCTGGGGAAGTCCCCAAGCTAGGAAAGGCTCCCAGCAGCTAGAAACAGTAGAACAAACACAGTCACACAGGAAGCAGGACAGTGATCCCTGCTCCATCATAAGCAGCCCCTCAGCTAACAGCTCCGTCAGGAAGCAGACCTGTGCCATCTCCTGGGTCAGATGGAGCTGGACACCCGTCCTTCCTCCATGAAATCACCCACCTGGGTGGGCCTTAGCAGCAGTCAGCAAATGCTTGCTGCACTTGCCCTGACAACAACCATTCCTACATCCATCAAATATGGACCAGTAGATCTCAGATTGATGAACAGAAGTATCACATGGTTTTCCTGGTAAACATGCATACTAAGGTTCAGGAGGCCTGAAGGGGAGCCTAGCAGTCTGAAGTTTTAACTCCCACCCCAGGGATTCTGATGGGTGTTTTCTAAGGGATGTGGTCCCAATGAGGTGTGTGTGTTTGGGGAGGGGGGTTGTCTCACTTCCTGGCACCCATGGAGCTGAGTTCATTCCCCTGCACAGCCAGATAAGCAGATATATGACAACAACAGAGAGACCAGGGTTACTGGCAGAAGTGGGTATGGGACTGAGGCCATTCACAACAAAACAACCTAGCCCCCTGGACTCTGGGTAGAGATGGCCCAAGCACTTACCTCAGCTGTGTCATGTTCACTGTGTGTTCAGTGTTCACCCCCCAGCTCACAGCAGAGCCTCGTGCGGGCAGGGGCCCTGAGTCTCCTATTCACACATGTATCTTCAGAACCCAGCATAGTATCTGGCACGCCAGAAATACTTCAACTTTTTCAAGATCAAATTATTTTCTGCTTTGAATTTTTTGCTGAAATGAAGTGTTTTCAGTAGTGGAAGGCATTTTGAATGAAATTAAAAAAAAAAAATTAGGTTAAAACAACAACAACAAAAAGCTTGGAAGAAGCCATCTAAGTTGCAACTATTGGTCTCTCCCTGACCAGAGCAAAGAGAGTGAAGGAAACCAAAGACACAGGAAAACAATTAGTCCAAAGGACTAATGTACTACAAGAACCCCAGTCTCCACAACCCTGAGACCAGAAGAACTAGATGGTACCCAGCTTCACTGCTAACCACTCTGAAAGGGATCACAATAAGAGGCCCTGGGTAGAGTGGGAGAAAAATGTGGAATAAAAGTCAAAATAATAAAAAAAGACTAGGCTTATTGGTCTGATGGAGACTGTTGGAACCCCTGAGATGGTAGGCCTTAATACCCTTCAAGCCTAGAACTGAACTCTTCCCCGTGGCTCAACTTTCAGCCAAATAATAGACAAGCCTATACGGTAAGCCATAACACCAAGGAAGTATGTACTCCCTATAATAACCAACATTACGAGATCAAAGGGCAGCATTTGTCAGGGATAAAGCTCTGAAGGCAGGAAGGGATAGGAAAGAAGGATGAATGGAAATGGTAAAACACAGGAAGTAGGAAGAGTGCTGTTACATCGTGGGCATTGCAATCAATGTCACAAATCAAAATGTGTATGAATTGTTGAACAGAAAACCAATTTGCTCTGTAAACTTTCATTCAACTCACAGCAGAAAGTTTAAAAAAAAAGAAAAGAAAAAAAATAGAGCTCTGAGGGAATGCAGAAGGGAGCTAGAAAAACAAAAAGAAAATAATGCAAAAAGTGAAAGAGTAACAGACAAGCTGACACCTTTGGGAGGGCTGGGTGAGGAATAAAGATGTGACCTACCAAGTTAGCCAAGAAATCTGAGGAGTTGGAACTGGAACATCCCCATTCGACGCATGTTTTTATGAGAAGACTTCCTCCCACTGTGACACGGTCTACACCATTTAAACTTAAGGCTCAGCAGAAGGCAAGGGAATCATGGGGGAAGAGAAAGGGGAAATACTAGAACATGATCTGTATTCTTTAAATGTAAGGGTCAGCATGAGACAAGAAAATCATCAGGGAAGAGAAAGGGGAAATATTAGGAATTCCAGTTCTTCATGTAGTGAAAGTCACAAGTTGCCCAGTTCGTGGGAGTTCCTAAGAATAAGGTGACTAACTGTCTCAGTTTGCCTGGGATGCTCTGGCAAATGGAGGTAATTGGTCACCCAGCAAGACCAAACCATGTTCTAGCACACACACAGAGTTCCCTAGTCGTGATTGGCTTTAGTGAGGTACCTGAAAATAGATTTGTGTTTGGTTAGACATTCCTTCAGTGGACCATTTGGTGGGTCCCCACTAATAGATATAACACTTTTAGGCAAGATAGAAAAGTAGCTTACTGTGGGCAAATGCAGCATGTATGACTTAGTGTAGTATCTTTGTGTGAAAGGCACCCTTCTGGCAGACATACTTATCCATAACCATACATATTTATATACACATGCATGCATACTTATATACACAGTTTATACATGTATGCTTATGTACACATTATGTATACACACATGTATACATAATGCACACTACTACATATATATAAACACATAAACATATAACACATAAACATATAAACACATAAACACACACACAGGACGTGTTGTTGTTAGGTGCCATCAAGCCGGCTCTGACTCATTCAACCCTATTTACAACAGAATGTGCCAGCCTCACAATCCTTGCTATACCTGAGCCCATCATTACAGCCACTGTGTCAGTCCATCTTGCTGAGGGCCTTCCTCTTTTTCATTGACCCTCCACTTTACCAAGCATGATATTCTTCTCCAGGGAATGGTCCCTTTTGACCACATGGACAAAGTAGATGAGATGAGGTCTGGCCATTCTCATTTCCAAGGAGCCATAGTTATATTCAGGCTCTCATCCTCTTAGAAGGCCCCTTTGTGCAGTGTACAAACTGTACAATTGTATGTGTCAGGCCTGCCCCTTAGCCTCCAACAAGATTTGTTTCCTGTCCCAAATGCTTCTAACATCAGCAGTGCCAGAAAAAAAGAAAATGCTTTCTTGTTCACTAAATTACATATTTTTGCCTAGAAACCATGTCTGCCATGTGTGTGAAATCCAAAATAAACACCGGATTTTTTATTTTCACACATAGAATCAGAACCTCCTAGAAATAGATGAAAAAGAAATAAAGACATCTGGAAGGGAAGGAAATGTAGCTGAGGATGGGACTGGGGGTGGAAACCAGCTCTTTGATTCTGCTTCTCTAATTCCAACCAGAAGGGACCCACCTGTAGGCACAAGCATGGCCACTCCTGCTTTCTTACAGTAGGCCCCTTACCCACAGTCAATGCTGCAAAGACCCAGTTCAGTAACTACCTCTTCAATACTGCTGCTGCCCTATTCTTTCAAATTTCTTCTTCTGGGAGTCTGATAAAACATGTCAGACCTCATGTATTTTGTATGCCTCTTCTTTTCTGTGTGTTCCATATTTCTATCTCTAGGAACTACATCTGGATAATTTCTTCAGCCCTATCTTCTAATACCCTAATTCCCTTTTCAGTTGTATTTCATCTGCTGTTAAAACTCATCCATTAAGTTGTTATGCATGTATATTTATATATGTTTGCATGCATGTATTTTGCTTATTGCATTTTCCCCCAACAGTTTTATTTAGTTCTTTTTCAAACAGACAACATTACTTTCTATAGTTTCCTGTTCCCTGAAATTATCAAGTTTACCTTAAAAAAAAACCAAACAGCATATTTGTTTTAAGAGTCTGTATCTGATAATTCCAGTATCTGAACTCCTCGCAGATCTGTTTCTATTTGTTGTTGTTGTTTTCTTTTTGCTAATTGCCATTCTTGGACTCTATGTGTTATCTCTTTAGGTGTGCTAGACAATATTTCTGAAAAATTATGTGTTGGAATGATTTGAGGCCTATGTTGAAAGTACCTTCCTTCAACAAAAATTTTTATTTGCTTCTGTGAGGTGTCTGGGC
The DNA here is from genome assembly GCF_000298275.1 of Orycteropus afer afer. Classification (NCBI taxonomy): domain Eukaryota; kingdom Metazoa; phylum Chordata; class Mammalia; order Tubulidentata; family Orycteropodidae; genus Orycteropus; species Orycteropus afer. Next base: position 23,843,307 of record NW_006921590.1, read on the forward strand.
CACTGAAAATTCCAAAACACCTTAAACTGAGGTTATGGCTTGATATTCCCTGACCCAGGCAATTAGCAGTCTCTGACATTTAAAGAAATAAACCAAGAAAAGAAAAGATAAAAATATACACACACACATATTTGATATGGAAGATAGGAGCACAGGTGCAATCCGGGGTTCCAGGATGCAGGATGCACTTAACAACTTCTAGACAAAAGCAGCAATTATGTCAACAAGTACAGGAAGATGCTCAACTCCCAGGAGAATATAGAAATGGTAGGCGCCAGCCATAAAGCAGTCAAAACCATCTATAACAGAAAGCAGAACAGCATCAGCAGAGGTCAATTGCTGGGGCCTCCCATGTTCTCACCTGATGAATTAGAGCTACTAGCTACTCCTCGGAAGGAAGGTTGGGCAATCCTACTTCCGCAGTGATACTGCCTCGGAAACCCAAGGAGGGGTCTCTATGAGTCGGGTTTGACTCGACGGCACATAACAACAACAACAATGTGTCCTCCAGGCTTGGCCTACAGGCTTGTTGGGTAAAAATATCAGCATCATAATGTGAACTGGCAAATATGTCAATTCTTGAAAAAAAAAAGGGGGCTGTTGTAGGTGAAAGACTTAGATTTAAGACTTTTTTTTTTTTTTTTTACTTTAAATGCTGTGTCATCTTGGAAGCATCACTTCTTTCTGGGCCTTGGTTTCCTCGGTTATGAAATAAAAGGATGTGTTGGATCAATGCTTCCCAAATTTTAATATTCACACATATCATCTGATGATCTTGTTAAGATGTGAATTCTGATTCAATAATTCAGGGTTGGGCTCTGAGAGTCTGCTGTCTAAGAAGCTCCCAATGCCCTTAATCTGTTATCCATACTTGAAGGAGAAAAATTTAGCATAAACTCTAAGTTCTCCCCTAGTATGCAAACAGGGACCCTCTGGAGGCTTAATGATTAAACAACCCCCTCTTCAACTGGTTAATTCCTTGTTATACTGGGCTCCAGTGGCACCTCCTCCAGGAAGACTTTCTTTGCCTTTCCTAACAGTGCCTCCCACTAACAGTCTGGGCTGAGAGCTCCTCTCCTGGGCACCTATGCTCCAAGCACTGTGAGCATGTCTCTGTCACACTGCACTGGAATAGCATGCCTATTGTCAACATCCATAACCCTAGTACTAGCACAGTGTCTAGCACACAGCTGGCTTTCAATACATATATTTGTGATATACCTAAACAGAAAAACAAACGAATAAGAGTTTTAACTAGCATTGGGAAAAGAGGTGGGAGAGTGATTCAGCATACTTCTGACCTGGGCTCTGTTTATTCTCAGAGTCACGCATATCCACTTGGCTACTAAGCTGGGAATGGAATGGGAGCCTCAGGTTTCCAGGCTGATGCTTCCTGCTTTAACAGAAAACTTCTAACATGTGGCTCCTTCCTCAGGAGGAGCTTGTTTCCTCTCATCTGTCCTTCTGAAGCCACAGAGGAGAATGTCCTGGACTAGGTAGAAAGATCAGAGAAAAATGTCTGTACCAAATGGACTTTGTAATACTTTGGGGCTGCTGATTCTTAATTAGTGGCATATGTCTGAATCCCAAGGCTTAACTTTCAGGTGCTATCTTCCTGCCTCTCTACTTCTTAGTAGCTACACCAAGAAACATCTACTCAGCCCCATTCCTGCCTTTCCATATTCTCTTCTGTATCTCAGGGGGCTGGAAGCCTGGAAACTACATTTCCAAAACTTCCTTGCCAGATGGGTTCTTGCCAGTTAGGTCCTGGTAGTAGAAGGATCTGTATGAAGTTTGTTGGAAGGCAGGAGGAGAGAAGCAATTTTTACATGTTTTTGACCTTAGCAGCTGCTGTCGCAGGTTACTGTGAACTCTTTCATGGTAGGGTGCTGGGCACAGCCAGCAGCGTTGGCTGTGGGCAACTGAGGACTCCAGCAGCTCTGGCAGCAGTTTCAGGAGCATAAACAAGTGACTCTTGGCTTCCTGCTTAGTGGTGTTTTTAACAGTGGCAGCAGTAATAGTAGCAACCCTTCAGATGCAAGTCAGTGCATGCTTATGGGCCCTGCGTGAAACCACTTTCCCCTTTGTGCTCCTCCAGGCCAATGGGCCTCTAGTAGCTTCTACAATCACTGGTGTCTTAATAAAATCACTTCCTGGGGTCATAGAGAAAAGCTGAGAACACCACAAAAGTGGTCTGAATATAAAAAGTTGAGTGTCAGCTAAGGAATATGCTTGTCCATTACGTTGCCCCAGTTGTCCTATAAGATCTAGACCTGGGCAGGGCCTTTGGAGGTGGTGATGAGGAGTTACCATCACCTCCTCCCTTTTCAACAGGAAGAGCTGACAGGGGAAACTGCTGCTTCCTTAATCCTTGGATATCCTACTTCAGATGAGTTTGCCCTTTCTCAACCCTGTAAGGAACGGAAGACAGAAGGCAGGGGACTCACCTAATGTGCCTGGGAAATAGAATGGGTTTCCTGCCCCTGTGACGTTTTTGGCTTGCCTTTGTGTCCCCTACTGATCCCCTGCTCTGCCCTGCACTTCCTTGCTTCCTTGGCTTAATCATGTCAGTCCCTCCACCTAGAACTGTGACCCTCTCATATCTTTCTAGTAAATTCCCATTTTGCTTAGATATTCTGTGTATTGATTGCCATTGCTACTAAACCATTCCTGAGCAACAATTTCTCTTAATCAAGAGAGATGACTGCTAGTCCAGGAATCCAACTTGGTGTTCATACCAAACAAATGCCTTTTCTGGGTCTTGTAATAGGATTCTGGGGCTGTGGGGTCATTGGCAACTTCTAGGTTGACTAGTTTCTTCAGGGTCACCAGGAGGTCTCAGGGATCTTCAAAGTGCTCCTGGGAACAGGTGTGCTGTGCTGAGTCATTGTCTCCCAGAGGTTATGCTCCTGGGAGAAGGATGTAGCAGCCTGTGGCATTTCCACTCCCAGCACTCTTTCACCTTGCAGGTGAGGTTAGTCACCCTCATCTTCTAGCAAAGGATGGGAAGAAGTTGGCAGTGATTCTGCTGCACGAGCTAGCTTATTTACAGTTGAACAGAGTTTATTTATTCACTGAACAAATTATTATTAAGTGCCTATTAGGGCCACAGGAGCCCTGGTGGTAGCTAAGAGTGCTCATGTGCTAACCTAAAAGTCACCGATTCAAACCCACTAGTTGCTTAATGGAAGAAAGATGTGACAGTCTGCTTTGGTAAAGATGTACAGCCTTGGAAACCTTACAACGCAGTTCTACTCTGTCCATTAGGGATGCTATGAGTTGGAATTGACTCAATAGCAGTGGGTTTGGGTGGGTATTATGGGCCACTCTATGCTGGGGATTGACCAGAGAACCTGATGGATGGAGACCCCATGAACCATATATTCCTTCCCCTGAACCATATATCTCAGGGGAAGGAAAATGAACAAACAACAGACCTAAACAAAGAAATAGAGTAATTTTAGGTAGTCATAAATGACATGGGGGCCCGTGGTGGTTCAATGGTAGAATTCTCACATCCCACACAGGAGGCCCAGATTTAATTCCTGGCCAATGGAATTAAATGTGCAACCAACATCCACCTGTTAGTGGAGACTTCCATGTTGCTATGATGCTGAACACATTCTAGACTAAGACAGAGCAGGAAGAAAAGTCTGGTGTTCTACTTCTGAAAATTGGTCACTGAAAACTCTATGGATCACAATGCTCAATTAGGTAAATCTGGGAAATTTGTTTTGTTACATTGTGCATGGGGCTGCCATGAGTTGGGGGCTGAAAAGAGAGAGGAAGGGAGAGTTACTTTAATTCAGGAAGTCAGAGGACATTCTGAGGAAATGAAATGATCTGAGTGAGGAGGAGGAGCCAGCATTGTTGAAGGAAAGTGGTAGGAGCTTTCTAGGCAGAGAGAATGACAAGTGTAAATCTCAATGGGAATGGGTTGGGAGTGTTTGTGGAACTGTGTGGCTGGAGCACAGGGAGCAGAGGCGTTGGAGAGGTAGGCAAGGTCTGCACCATGTAGGGGCTTGCTAGTCACTGAGGAGTTTGGACTCTTATTCTAATGGAAATATTAATTGAAATTTTTAAGTAAGGGGGAGATTCCTAAGATCTGATTCATGGTTTGGAAAGGTCTCTGTGGTGTGGAGAATGGGCCTGAAGGAGCAACCATGGGAGCCAGAGCCCAGTGGGGAGGCTGCTGCTGAGGGCAAACACCATGTGCCATAGCAAACAAGCTGGTGATGCAAGGCTGTGCTTAGTCATCTGAAGTCATTCCTTAAAGACATCGCCATAGTTAGGACCTATGGCTGCAACCCAGAAAAACAGCAATTACATGCCAGAAAAAGATACGTATTTGTACTGAAACAATAACAATTACAAGGAAACTCCTCTTGATTCCTTCCCTGCTAACTCCTGATTGCCCTAACAATTAACTCCTACAAGGGAGTGATTGCTCAGCCCACCTGGTCTTGCATTAGGGTATACTTGATTTCTTCTATGCCTCTGCCACCCCCTCTCCACACCTCCTATCCCCAACATTACAGACTTTCAATACCAACTTGTTATTATTCGGTGTCAGAGTTTTAGGGATCTGGGAAATTTTTGGAGATAAATTTCACATATTTCTAATTATTTGATTATTTTGACATCACTTACTTCACCTCATCCTTTACTTCTGGAGAAATGTTTCCATTCATTTATTCATCCATTTATGCATTCTTTCAACTGACATTTATTGAGTACCTACTATGGGCCATATCCTGTGCTGGGTAGGAGCTGGAGCTACCCAAGCAAAAGACACTGGCCTGCCCGTACAACGGGGAGTGGCCATCTGCAGATTTCATCTAGCCTGGTCCTTTATGAAAACAAAAAAACCAAACTCACCGTCATCGAGTCGGATCTGACGCATAGCAACCCCTCCTTGGGTTTCCGAGACAGTATCACTACAGAAGTGTAAAGATTATAGCCTAGAAAATCCTACAGGGCAGTTATACTCTGTCACATGGGGTCGCTTGTTGTTGATGTTGTTATGTGCCGTCGAGTCAAACCCGACTCATAGCGACCCCTCCTTGGGTTTCCGAGGCAGTATCACTGCAGAAGTAGGATTGCCCAACCTTCCTTCCGAGGAGTGGCTGGTGGGTTTGAACCGCCAGCCGTCTGGTTAGCAGGCAAGTGTCTTACCCACTATTCTACCAGAGCTCCCCATGGGGTCGCTATGAATCAGAATTCACTCAATGGCACCTAAGAACAACAACAACAACAATGTCGAGGCTGGGAGAGGTTATGTGGGCTTCACAGTATTATATCGCCAGTTAGTAGCAGAGCTAAGACAGAAACCAGCTCTGCTTCTCACAAAAATCCACACTCTTTCCACATTTACGTTTTTACATTTAGTCAAAATGTAAAGAGGTAGATCAAACTCACAGAGAAGGGACAAAAGTGGGCACATACTCAGGCCTTCCTTGGCCAGAGAGGAGAAGGTATATGCCCTGTGAGCATAAGGAAGCTATGGTCAGGGCTTATAACATCTCAAAAACAACAGCAAAAGGATCATGAAAACAATAATAACAAACACAAAGGGACATCATGGAAAAATCCAGCAAGCCATTTCACTTCACAGAATGAGTCATCCTCAAAAGACTTTGGAGAAAGATTAGAAAATGGATAGGTTTTGGAATAATTACTTATCTGAACTGTTTACTGGGAGGCAGAGTCCTGCCAGACACCCTGTATTTAGCATCCAGCTGCCTGGGAGGTGGGAGGAGGGTTCTCCTGGCACTTCTTCAAGTTAAAGTCAACAAATGGTGCCCTCATCTCCAGGGTCAGGAAGCAGAGCCCTCTAGGTCCCTCTCACAATCTGAGTTCTTGCACTCGTGGGTTATTGGCAGGCCAGCAGTTATGAGAAACCCCAGGGGAAAAAAAGACCATTTTTCAGGACTGACCATTTTACCTAAATTTTTTTCTAGTCTGATAGAGCCTGGTAAAACCCCTGAAACTATGACCCCTACTTACCCTTCAGATCTGGAACTGAACTCACTCTTGTGGCTTCCAGCCAAACAATAGACAGGCATATAGGATGAAATTTACATCAGATAGATAACACTCCTTAGAGCAATCAATCGTGGGAGAACAGAAGGGCAGTGTCTGCACAGAGATAGCTGGGGGAGGGGGCAGGAATACATAGGAAAGAAGGACACAGGGAAGAGGTAACTATGGGGAGGAAGTGGGAAGAGAGCTATTACGTTATGGGGAATTGTAGTCAATGTTATGAAACAAAATGTGTATGAACTGCTGTATAGAAAATGAATTTGCTCTGTAAATTTTCACCCAAATCACAACACAATTTTTTTTTCTAAATTTTATGTTTTTGTTGTTGAAAATATACACAGCAAAATATACACCAATTTCTTTATGTACCTTTTAGTGATATCGATTATATTCCTTCAGCTGTGCAAACATTCTCACCCTTCTTTTCTGAATTGTTCCTCCTCCATTAAGACAAACTAACTATCCTTTAAGGTTCCTATCTAATCTTCGAGTTGCTGTTGTCAATTTGATCCCATATAGCAAGTTCTTTCTTTGTTTCTTTTCTTTTCTTTTTCCATGTTTATTATTATTATTATCATTGTGATTTTTGAATAAAAGTTTACAGAGCAAATTCATTTTCCATACAGCAGTTCATACACATTTTGTTTCATGACATTGACTGCAATGCCCACAATGTAACAGATCTCTTCTCACTTCTTCCCTGTGGTTATCTTTTCCTGCGTCCTTCTTTCCTATACGTTCCTGCCCTCTGAACTATCTTCCTGTGCAAACACTGCCCTTGTGATCTCCCATGACTGATACGCATATAGCCAGTTCTTAGAAAAGCATAATGCTCAAGGCAGACCGGTTTTACTAGTTAACCTAGTAAACTATCTAAACTATTTATTGTTCTAAGATGACTTAATTAGATATTTTTTAATTTAACTTTTAAAGATGATCTGTTTAAATAATTTCAGGGTTTCATCTACTCTCCTTGGCTACAGAAAGTCTAGAGTCCATGAAAATTTGAAATTCTGTTCTGCATTTTCCCCTTTTTGATCAGGATTTGTCTATGGAATCTTGATAAAAGTGTTCAGTAATGGTAGCCGGGCACCATCCAGTTCTTCTGGTCTCATGGCAAAGGAAGCATTTTATGGAATCAATTAGCCATATATTCCATATCCTAATCCTTTCCTAACTCCTTCTTCCTCTATTGCTTCAGGTGAATAGAGACCAATTGTTGTGTTTTGGATGGACTTTTGTGAACTTTTAAGACTCCAGGCACTACACATTGAACTAGAAGGTAGAACAGAAGCACTAAACATGTTATTAGGCCTCTGACCACTTGAAACCATGACCCTAAGCCTCAAATCCAATGAACCAAATCCCATGAAGTGTTTAGTTGCACATAAGTAGCCTCAGCAGCTATTTTTTTTTTCCCAAGGTGGAAATATATCTATCATACAACTTTTTTTTACAGGTATACAGGAATTATAAGAATTGGTTGTGCATCTCTACCCTTGATCAATGTGATTTTTCCATCCCTATTAATACACATTCCCCTTCCCTCACTCCCACCCCTGGTAAACACTAATAAACTTTGCTCTCTCTATATATGCCTTTTCTTGTCTTTTAATATAAATGAGGTCATACAATATTTGTCCTTTTGTGTTTGGTTATGTCACTCAGCATGTCTTCAAGCTCCATCCATGTATCAAGACTTCTTTTTTCCTACTGGCTTTGTAGCATTCCATTGTATATGTACCATATTTTGTTGATCTATTCATCTGTTGATGGGCATTTAGGCTGTTTCCACTTTTGGCTGTTGTGAACAGTGCTGCGGTGAACATTGGTGTACAAGTTTGAGTCTCTGATTTCAAGTATTTTGGGTATATACCTACAAGTGGAATTGCTGGTCATATGGCATTTCTATTTTTAGTTTTTTGAGGAACCACCATACTGTTTTCCACAATAGCAGTACCAATTTGCATTCCTACCAGCATGGATAAGGTTTCCAACCCCACATCCTCACCAATATTTGTTATTACTATTTTTTTAATCTTAGCTATCCTAGTGGGGATTAAGTGGTATCTCAGTCTGGTTTTGATTTACAACTTTCTGATGGTTAATAACACTGATCATCTTCTCATGTGTCTGGTGGCCATTTGAGTATCCTCATTGGTAAAATATCTGAAAATTTTAAAATATTGAGAAAAACAATAACACTATTTTGATAAACATATTATGGAAGAGAAGGACAATTTTACATGAATTTTTAAAATTTTATTAAGAAATATTTGTTGGTCTGCTTACTATAATCCAAACACTAATCTAGTGAACCAAGTAAACAATATCCCTATCCTCATAGAGTTTACATGTTAGGAGATTACACAGAAATCCCAGGGATAAAACCCACCAACCCACTGCCATCAAGTTGATTCTGACTCATAGCAATCCTATAGGACAGAATAAAACTGCCCCATAGCTTTTTCAAGCCTGTACATGTTTACAGAAGCAAACTTCCACAAGTCTCTCCCATGGAGCAGCTGGTGGGTTTGAACTGCCAATCTTTTGTGCTTTAACCACTGTGCCACCAGTGCTCCTATCAGAATAGAACCAGGGCCCCATAATTGCTCAACAGATGTCTGATTTCAGTGATATCCCTTCTCTCTTGATGTAGCTTCTAAGCCATTACTCAGGTTCCTGAGCCCACACCCCAGAGACAGAAATCCATAATGGTGCTTGTATAAGGATGATCTTCTCAGTGTTACTTGTGTTACCAGAAATTTCAAGAAAAATTATGTGTCCATTACCAGGGAAACAGGCAAATGAAATGTGATGTATTTTGTATTCAGTGCAGCAGTTAGAATTAATAAATCAGATTTTACTGTGGATAGATCTTAAAACAGGAGCCCAGAGGTGGCTTAACCACTGGTGGTCCATTGATTAAGCACAAGGCTGCTAACTGAAAGGTCTGTGTTTGAACCGACCAGCTGCTCCCTGGCAGAAAGATGAGGCAGTCTGCTTCTGTAAAGATTACAGCCTTGGAAATCCTATGGGCAGTTCTACTCTGTCCTATGGACTTGCTATGAGTCAAAATCAATTGTACAACCGTGGATTTTTGGGTTAAGATCTTAAAATATAGTGTTATCTATACAAATAAGAAATAGAAAGAGATATATTACATAGTTATATATCCATATATCTATATATACACACACATACAATTACGGTTTTGTTTTGAACTTTATAAACATTACCAATCAAAGTAATATTGTGCAGCTGTGGCAAGCTGAATAATGACTCACCAAAAATGTCCATGTTCTAATCCTAGGAACCTACAGATGCTACCTCTCAGGGAAAAAGAGATCCTGAGATAGGGAGACCATCTCAGACCCTTGAGGTGGGCCTGATGCAACCACAAATTTCCCCAAGAGGGAGGCAGGAGATCAGATGGGAGATGTGATGACAGAAGCAGGCGGTTGGTGTGTTGCAAGGAAGAGGCCAGGAGCCAATGAATTCAGGAAATCTCTAGAAATTGGAAACGGCAAGGAAACAGAGTTTCCTCCTTGAGTCTCCAGAAGGAATCAGTCCTGTCAACAGCCCCCCTTGAGCCTAGAAAGGCTGGTTTAGGATCTCTGATCCAAGGGTTTTTATTGGTTAATTTTCAGACGTAGATCTCCAAGCTTTTCTTCTTCAATTATCTTAGTGTGGAAGCTCCACTGAAACTTGCCCACAATGGGTAACCCTGCTGTTATTTGAAATAGGGGTGGCATGGCTTCAAGTTTCACAGCAACACACAAGCTGCCACAGTACCACAAACTGACAAGGAGTGGTGGTTAAAGGCTATGTTGTTAGGTACCATCAAGGCGGCTCCGACTCATAGTGACCCTACGTATGGCAGAACAAAACACTACCTGGTCCTGTGCCATCCCCACAATCTTGGCTATGCTTGAGCCTGTCATTGCAGCCACTATGTCAGTCCATCTCGTGGAGGGTCTTCCCCTTCTTAACTGACCTACTTTACCAAGCATGATATTGTTCTCCAAGGAAGGGTCCCTTCTGAGAATACGACCAAAGTAGGTGAGATGAAGTCTGGTCATTCTTGCTTCCAATGAGAATTCTGGCTGCACTTCTTCCAGGACAGATTTATTCATTCTTCTGGCAGTTTATGGTATTTTCACTATTCTTCACTAATACCATAGTTCAAAAGCATCAACTCTTCTTGAGTCTTCCTTATTCATGTTCAGCTTTCACGTGCATATGAGATGACAGAAAATACCATGGCTTGGGTTGGGTGCACCTTAGTCTTCAAAGTGAAATCTTTACTTCTTAACACTTTAAAGAGGTCTTTTGCTGCAGATTTGTCCAGTGCAATATGACACCTGATTTCCTGACTGCTGCTTCCATGGGTGTTGACTGTGGACCCAAGTAAAATGGAATCTCTGATAACTTCAATCTTGTCTCCATTTATTGTGTGATGCAAGGAAGGGGCCAGGAGCCCATGAATGCAAAGTCTCTAGAAACTGGAAACAGCAAGGAAACAGATGGTGCTCATTGGTCTAGTTGTGAGGATTTTTGTTTTCATTATGTCGAAGTGTAATCCATACTGAAGGTTGTAGACTTTGATCTTCATCAGTAATTGCTTCAAGGTTTCTTTGCTTTCAGCAAGCAATGTTGTGCCCTTTCCTTACGCAAGCTGTTAGTGGTTCAAGTCCATAGTTAAAAAAAATTTTGATAGGTGTCTTAGTTGGATTTCCCTCAAAAGTGGACCCTGAGGCAAAGAATTTTGGGCAAATAGTATATCTGGGAGGTGATCCCAAGAAGCAGAGTGGGGAAGTGAAATAGGGGAAGGGAGAAAAACCAAAAATGGTAAATTAATGAATAGATTACCTCCAAAGGCAATAGAGGCTCAATCTTGCTGGGATCTTTCTGGGTACGGTTCCAAATTGTCTTACCAGTGGGTCCCAAGGGAACAGCCAGTGTGTACAGGAAGTGACCTCCAAAGCCACAGGTGACCTAGAAGGTGAGGCACTGGTAACATCTGCTTCAGTGGGGAGGAGTGCACTTAAACAGAGTTCCCAATAATAAGCCAATCAGACATGAAACAAATTATTTTTACTTTCTTGGATTAAAAATGAGACTGAAAGAGGTTTGACCTCAGCCTGGATCTTTCAACTCCTCCTTCCTCTCCACTCCAACTTGTCATAGTCTGGAATTTTCATGGTTGGTTCTTTTAGCAGCTTGTGTCTGGCTTAGTCTTTCAGGGTTATCAGAAATCCCACTTACCCACTCTTCAAACTCCATGTATTATTATGGGTAAACTTTTCAGTGATTTGAGGGAGGTAGTCAGAAAGTATTCATTATTTGGGTGTCTATTTATTAGCAAGGAGCTCTGGTAGCATACTGCCTAAAGCACTTGACTGCTAACCAGAAGGCTGGCGGTTCAAACCCACCAGCCCTCCTTGGAAGGAAGGTTGGGCAATCTACTTCTGTAGTGATACTGCCTTGGCAACCCAAGGAAGGGTCACTATGAGTTGGGGCCGACTCCATGACACACAACAACAACAACAATTTATTAGCAAGGATCCTGGTGGTGCAATGGTGAAGCACCAAGCTGTTCACCAAAGTCAGTGGGTTCAAACCCACCCAGCAGTTCTGTGGGAGAAAAGACCTGGTGATCTGCTCCCACAAAGATTACAGCCTAGGAAACCCTATGGGGCAGTTCCACTTTGTCCTATAGGGTCACAATGACCCAGAATCAACTAGAAGGCAGCCAACAACACACTTATTTGTAAGCAATATTGGGTTCCTGGAGTTTTTCTTTTTTGCTGTTGTCTGTTAACCAAGCGAACATAACTTGCAATGCAAAATCTTTGACTGTGGGATGTTAAATTCACGTGGTTAGATTTCAGTGTCAAATAGAGCTATAAGAGCTTTCACTTCACTGGAAAAATGAATGACTGTCATGGTGTTAAATTCCATTAAACAAAAAAAACAAAAAAGGATATTTGCTCAGATTCCAGGTGAGGGAGTGTGGGTGCTGGAAGGTAAATTTATCACCATGATTTTAAAAAGTGCTCAATGGTAAAGGAAAAAAAAAATGGAATAGCATAATTTTATCTACACTATGGATACATTCATATATAAATTATGTAACTTTATAGACAAGAACAGGAAGGTAAAATAGAGAAATTAATATTGTTTTGCCAATACGGTAAATTTTCTTTGAAAAACAGGCAGGAAGAGAGATAAACAGTATCCTCATAATCATGTCCCAGCCCAATATGATACTTTTTGGGTGCTTTCAGTTAAACTTGGCAGCTCTTCTAGGCTCAGACTAAATTGCTGAGGAATTCCCCAAAATTTCTACCAACTCTTTTTATCTTTTTCAAATATTTTATTGTGGTTTAGGTAAAAGTTTACAAAGCAAATTAGTTTCCCATTCAGCAATTTAGACACAGATTGTTCCATGACATTGATGGCCATCCCAACAACGTGTCAGCACTCTTCACATTTCCGTCTGGGGTTCCCCATTTCCATTGGTCCAGTTTGCCTGCCCCTTCCTGCCTTCTTAACTTTGCTTTTGGGCAAATGTGCCTTTTTGGTTTGGTATAGTTGATTGTTCTCAGGAGCATGTGCCTCTCGGATATTATTGTTCACTTTATAGGCCTGTTTTTCATGTGGCTGAAAAGTGATTTCTGCAAGTGGCTTCAGTTTTAAGTTAGAAAGGTGTCTAAGGGCTATAGTCTTAGCAGTTCTACCAGTTTCTATCAGACCAGTAGGTCAGGTCTTTATGATTTTGAGTTTTGTTCTACCTTTTTCTCCATTCTATCCTGTATCTTCTGTTGTGATCCCGGTCAGAGTGGTCAGTAGTGGTAGCCAGGCACCATCTAGTTTTTCTGGTCTCAGGGTAGTGGAGGCTGTAGTTCATGTGGTCTATTACTCCTTTGGACTAATTATATCCTTGAGTCTTTGCTTTTCTTCACTCTTCTTTGCTCCGGATGGAAAGAGACTAATAGTTGCAACTTAGATGGCTGCTCACAAGCTTTTAAGACCCTAGTCATTACTCACCAAAGTAGGGTGCAGAACATTGACCTCCACGTCCCTCTCAAGGCCAGTATCTCAGCCCCTGGAGGTGTTTGGTTATGGCTAAGAGGTTTTCATGACTGTGGCCCCTGTGTACTCTATTATATACATGGGTATATTTGCAGCATGTGCAAATGTATATGTAGGAATATCTGCTGCCAACCCTTTATATGCACATGTGTGTACTTAGCAACCCATTTTTGTATCCTCCAAAAGTAGGGTGAAAAATTGGGATCGGCAAGAACAGCACTGAATGGCATTGGATGAACCTCAAAAACAACGTTGAGAAAAGCAGATGCAGAAGACTGCACAGTGCATGCTCCAATTCATAGGAAATATCTAGAAAAAACTATGAAGGTAGAAAGCAGATCAGGGTTGTCTAATGGTTGCCAGGAGCAGAGATTGACGGACTGCAGATGGTCAGGAGGAAAATCTTCTGGGTAATGAAAATGTCCTCAAACAGGATTGTAGTTATGGTTGCACAATTGTATAAACTTAGTAAATTCATCAAATTCTGGATTTTATGATTATAGAGTAAAGCTCTTTAAAAGAGAAAGAGAGAGAGAGAAGCACTGGGAATTGTGCCCTGCCATAATAAATCTAACATGTAAGGAAATAATAAGAAAACAATTCCTGGTTCCTGTGGAATAGCTCACTGATGCTGGTGATGCCAGGGGCTTTCTTGGGAGATTTTCGTCCAGCCCCACATAACCTCTATGGAATTTAAAAATAAAACAAAAAACAGTTGCTGTGGAGTTGACTCCAATTCACTGTGATCCCATGTGTGTTAGAGTAGAACTATGCTCCATGGGCAAAAAATGGCTGATTTTTTTGGAACTAGATCTCCAGGCCTGTCTTCCGAGATGCATCCAAGTGGACTAGAAACTCCAACCTTCCAGTTAGCAGCTGGGTGAGTTAACCGTTTTTATTACCTAGGGACTCCAACCTCTACAAATAAAACTCCCAAACACATACTCTAAAGAAAACACTGTAGTTGCTTTGCAGAGGAACTTTAAGACATGCCTCCTAACCTCCCTTCTAACAGATTGTCCTCCTACCACTCTATTACAAGAGAGCTGAGAGCAATACTATCCAATAGAAATATGCTGGGAGCCACATATGGACTTTAAAATTTTTTAGTAGATACATTTAAAACGTCAAAAGACAAGGTTTGCTGGTCCAATAGAGCCTGGTGGAACCGCTGAGACTATGGCCCTGAGCTGCCCTTCAGGTCTGGAATTGAACCCACACCTGTGGTTGCCAGCCAAACA
>NW_006921590.1:23862367-23872230 GCF_000298275.1 Orycteropus afer afer
CATTCCTCAGCTCCAACCATCTCTGTACTCACTGTTTTCATTCAGGTTTTTCCACTAGTTGGTGCCTAATCCACTTCTGTATAGTTCCTTTCAAAGCTCAGGGTTCCAGGATTATATTCTGTATCTCTGTCAATTGGTTTTTCTTTTCTTTGTTGAAGAGGGTCTGTGTCGCTTGTCTGACTATTCCTCTATCTTACTGGAAGTCCACAGTCTGTTTTCTTAAAAATTTACAGCCTTGGAAATTCTATGGGACAGTTCTAGTCTATCCTATAGTGCTATTATGGGTTTGAATCATCTGGACAGCAATAGGTTTGGGTTTTTTGGTAAGTGTGAGATGGAAGGGGAAGGGGGAGTGTTTTACTTAGAGGACACTGAGCTTATGTTAATTTTAATGGAATAACTTGGAAAGGGACAGTAAGAATGGTTGCACAACTTAAAGAATGTAATCAATGTCCCTGAAGTGTGCATTTGAAAATTTTGAGATGGTATATGCTTTGTTATATATATTTTCACCACAATTTTAACAAAAGTTATTGAATTCTGATCTCTATAGGCACATTCAATTTTGTGGTTCTCATTTTATTTTATTTTTCACACAGCCCTGTGTAATTTTTAAAATGTACTCAATTAATTTCCTTTTCAGGTCTTGGCAGTTAAATCCTTACAGTAAGCACATAGAGCAAGTGTTTAAAATTAATGTTACAAAGAAGCCATTTTGAGTCTAGAAATTATGAAGTGAGGATTTTAAGTAAGATGAAGAGTTGTTTCCTTTCTTAGGAAACTGTATTCTCTCTGAGAAGGAACAGCTGTGATGGTCTACAGTAGTAAGGTGATCTGATTATTATAATTGTTGAACTGAATCTACCAACAGCCATCTAGAAATTAGTGTCCCAGGTAAAGACCAACAGTTTGAGAGGGTCTCCCATGTCTAGGGTGGGCTTTTTGGTTTGGTTTGATTGGAAGTGGGATAGAGGTTGTCCAAGTTTGGATGATACAGCTATTTGAAGTATTGTCAAGATTCTTGTCCTACAGATTCATTGGTGGGTTCTAATCTGCTATTAATTGTAGGAGAATTTATTTCACAAAGGATTCACTGTCCAACTTTCACAACTGTACTTGTAGCCGACCACTGAGCTTTCTTCAGGAATTAAACTTGCTTTGCAGCTGCACCTGGAAAACTATTTCTTTTCCCAAAAACTCTTTAACTTCATCTGCTCTGTCAGGAGCTCTGGTGGCGTAGTGCCTAATGCACTTGACTGCTAACCAGAAGGCTGGTGGTTCACACAAATTCAAATAAGAAAATATTGCCTTCATAAACTTAGCAGGAAGAGGGGGCAGGTGAAGATTGATATTTGTCCGGTTATTGTTGATTATTCTTGGAAACCCCGTTTTGTAATGCTGACCTTTTGTTCTGCTCTTCCTTTCCATGGGTTAAAATTGTGCCCTTGAGATGCAGGTGTTCTGAA
Source organism: Orycteropus afer afer (assembly GCF_000298275.1). Classification (NCBI taxonomy): domain Eukaryota; kingdom Metazoa; phylum Chordata; class Mammalia; order Tubulidentata; family Orycteropodidae; genus Orycteropus; species Orycteropus afer. The sequence continues at coordinate 23,863,834 of NW_006921590.1, forward strand.
TGGGCCCAACTGCTTTTCTTATCCTTATTTCATTCTCTTCATTCTCTTCTCTTTTCCTGCCATACAGATAGATCCATGGTAGGGGTGGGGGCAGGTGGTATTAGAGTCATTGGGATTATTAAGGGGCAGTGTTCCATGGGAGGCCTCACACAAGAATCCCTGATGGTCCAATGGTTAAGTGCTTGGCTGCTAACCAAAAGGTCAACAGTTCGAATCTACCCCATGGTTCCATGAGAGCAAAGACCTAAAGATTTACTCACATAAAGATTATAGCCTTGGTGGGGACCAGGTTTGCTGGTCCAATAGAGCCTGGTGTAACCACTGAGACTATGACCCCTAGCTGCCCTTCAGGTCTGGAATTGAACCCACAACTGTGGTTTCCAGCCAAACAAAGTACAGGCATGTGAGTTAAACATTTACCTCAAGTAGACACACACCCTGGAGAGAACAATCATGGAAGAAGGAAGGGCTGCTTATGCACAGGGAGATAGCTCAGGGTGCAGAAGAGTATGAAGGGATGGACACTGGGAGGAGGTAACTATGGGGAGGAAGTGGGAGGGGAGCTGCTGCATTGTAAATTTTGGTCAATGACATGAGACAAAGTATATGTGAACTGCTGTATGAAAAGTGAATTTACTCTGTAAATCTTCACCCAAATCCTAAAAAAAAAAAAAAGATTATAGCCTTGGAAACACTATGGGGAAAGTTCTACTCTGACCTTTGGGTCGCTATGAGTAAGAATCGACTCAATGACACACAACAACAATAGGCCTCAGACACATGTCAGGAAGGGATAGTAGCTGGTATGTTGGCCTTCACCTTTGGTCCCTGGAATTAATCCAGGCCACCCTTTGCTTTACAAGTTGCCTTACCACCGTTGTTCCCTGCCTTGGTAACCTCATCTCCAGCTTCCTATTGGAACATGGATCTGTTTTCAACATGGTCTTTACCTCAACTCACAGTCATTTCCCATTCATGCATTCCTTCCAGCCCCTAGTACAAGGACTGGGAGTAAGAAATACTTCCTTACCCAGAATTAGCCAGATTGCATATTCTTCCCTAGTTCTCAAGAGATTCTGTTCTCTGTTAACAGTTAACTTAACGCTTAACTTTGCTGCTGTTGGTGGGAACTGAGTTCCTCCTTCTTCAGTTTAAAGAACAGTTCTTCTTCCCAATAGTGGCAACTTCTCTTTTCATTCTTGTTCAGGAGCAACTTTAGTTCTGAATGTTAAAAAATATTCCCATCATATTTGTTGATACATGTCTTAGTTTAAATTTTCCTGAGAGCAAAACTTCAGATAAGGACTTTGGCACAGGTAATTTATTTGGCTTGGAGGCTTGATGGTATGGGGATTAAGTACTCAGTTGCTAATCAAAATGTCTGTGGTTCAAACCCACCAGCCACTCCCTGGGAGAAAGATGTGGCAGTCTGCTTTCATCAAGATTATTGCCTTGGAAACCCTATGGGGAAGTTCTACCATTCTTCCATAGGGTCGCTATGAGTTGGAATCAATTTGAGGGCACACAACAATGACAGTCTCTTGGGAGAGAAACCTAGGAAGCAGAAGTGAGGGAGTTGAGAGCATGAGACCCTGAAGTAGAAACAAGCCAGTTACAGGGTATGATGTCCCACTGATTACTGAGTGGGCAACCAAGACTCGCTCTTGGTGGAGATCCTCTGAGAGATGTATGGAATGGCTCAGAATTGTACCTCTGAAGGACTGGGGGCTGGGGTGTTTTTCCACCGACTTTCCATTCCCCCAGTGGTTAAGATTGCTCTGAAGGTGCTAACTCCCTGCTGCCCTTAAGACTGCTCTGTGTATGGGCTAAGTGAACTACTAAAGCTTCAAAAACAGCAAAATAGTATGCGGATTGCAGTGAATGTCACAAAACAGAATGTGTATGGATTGCTGAATGAAAACTAATTTGTTCTATGAACTTTCACCCAAATCACAATCAAAATAATAATAATAATAATAATAATAATAATAATAATGAAACCCTTACTGTTCTCCCTGCAATTTGGAGCACTGTAGCATCTTGCATGGGTGGCTATAAGTGTCTCCCCACTTTGAAATGATTCTATTCCATCAATAAAACTTTTCTTTTAATTTCAAAAAACAAAAACAACAAAATAAAACTGTGAGGTGGAAAAGTTGAGGAGCTGTGGAAATTGGTATGGTGATTCCTTGAAAGATTGGAAATGGAAACACCATTTGATCTAGCAATCTCATTGCTAGATATATATCTTAAAGAAGTGAGAGCCAGGGCGTGAATAAATATATGCACAAACATGTTCATCGCAGCATTATTCACAATAGCAAAAAGATGGAAACAACCTAGGTGCCCATCAACAGAAGAATGGATATCCAAACTATGGTACACACACACAATGGAATACTATGCAACCTTAAAGAATAACATAGACTCTGAAAAATACCACATAACATGGGTGAACTTGGAGGACATTATGCTGAGTGAAATAAGTCAATCACAGAAGGACAAATATTGTATTAGTTCACTATACACTAGTTCACTTTCCTTGAATTTTTGTAAAAATTCAAGGAAAGGTTTATACATGGGAGGAAATTTTCTTTGTTGGTTACCAAGTGTTGGAGGGGAGAAGAAGGAACACTGCTAGATAGATAGAGACAAGTATTAGTTTGGGTGAAGGGAAGGACAATGTACCAAATGTGAGTGATCAACACAGTGGCATTGAGGAAGAAGAAGACATAGAGAGGTGCATGGGAGGTACAGATAACAAAGATGAACCCTTTTGCACATACAGTACTGCATTGTCAGTGATGGCAAATACTGATCTATGGGTGGATCACGGAAGATGGGTAGACAGGCTGAACGATTAGGTATGTCTATGCAGGCGGGAGTGTACCCACAGCCATGTATAAGGTTGGCAGACAATGTTTCTACATCTGTATTTCTATGTTCTGTAAGAATTTCCAAGTATATAGTAGAGCTGACAAGGGACAAGGTTGTAGTCACTTCTTGGCCACAGCCAGCTATCCGGAGGGAGTGAATAGTTGGACCTGTGGGCTCAGGACCATGGTCACAGGGTCATCAAGCTCCTTTGGCATAACATACTACACAATAATACTGTTCTACATCCTACTTTGGTGAGCAGCAACTGGGGTCTTAAAAGTTTGCAAGTGGCCATCTTAATGCAATGATTGGTCTCTCATTGTCCAGAGCAAAGAAGAATTAAGAAAAGCAAAGACACATGGAAACAATCCAAGGGCCATGATCCTCAGCCTATATGACCATGAGACCAGAAGAACCAGATGGTGGCTGGCTACCACTGTCAACTTCTCAGAGGGGGTTTGGTGCAGAAGATCCTGGATAGAGTTGGAGAACAATGTGGAACAAAGCTCAAAATCAAAAAAAGACCAGGTTTGCTGGTCTGATAGAGCCTGGTGAGACCCTTGAAACTATGGCCCCTAGTTCCCTTCAGGTCTGGAACTGAATTCACTCCTCTGGCTCCCAGACAAACAATAGACAGGTGTATGGGGTGAACATTTATGTGCCATGGAGTCAGCCCTGATCAATCACAGAACAGAAGGGCAGTGTTTGCACAGGGAAACAGCTGGCAGGAATTGGGGATTGGGGTTGGGGGATGGGGAGTGCATGGGAAGGAAGGACACAAGGAAGAGGTAACTATGGGGAGGAAGTGGGAAGATAGCTATTACATTGTGGGGAATTGCAGTCAATGTCATGAAACAAAATGTGTATGAACTGCTGTATGAAAAATGAATTTGCTCTGTAAACTTTCACTCAAATCACAATACAAATTAAAGAAAAAAAAGTCAAAGAAAGGTTTATATATGGAAGGAAAGTTTGTTAGTTACCAGGGATGGAATGGGAGGGGAGGGAAAATTGCTAGATAGGTTAAAAAAAAAAAAAAAATATATATATATATATATATGTGTGTGTGTGTGTGTGTGTATACACACACACATGCACACATATGTATATAATATAAATAAAACAAAAACAAATATATATATAAAACAAAAGCATATATATATATATATATATATATATATATAAACACACACACCCAAAAAAACCCCAAAAAACCCAAACTCACTGCCATCGAGTCGATTCTGACTCATAGTGACCCCCATTGGGTTTCCAAGGCTGTAAATCTTTATGGAAGTATATTGCCCCATCTTCCTTCCACAGAGCAGCTGGTGGAAATGTGGAAATTGTTACATTGGTGAATGTCTTGGTGTGTATGTTTTCACCACAATAAAAGTAATTTTTTAAAAAAAATCAGATTTCCTGGGCTGATAGACACCAGTGAAACCCCTGAGACTATGCCCCTTAGACACCCTTCAGATATGGATCTGAACTCATCCCTGGGGATCACCATTACCGGGAAACAACAGGCAAGCTTATAAAGTGAAAAATAACACTTCTGAGGTAACTACTCCTCAGAACAGTAAACTATATGAGACCAAAATGGCAGCCTTTGTCCAAAAACAAAATTAAGAAGGCAGGAAGGGGCAGGAAAGAAGGCTGAACAGAAACAGGGAATTCAAGGAGGAGGTGGGAAGAGTGCAGATACATTGAGGGGATTGCAATTATTGTTGTGAAACAAAATTGTTGAATGAGAAGATAATTTGCTTTGTAAACTTTCACCCAAATCACACACAAAAAAGATGGCCCTGTTGTCTCTCTTCATCAGAGTCTTAGGTGAAGTTTGTCCTGAGGAACGGATGGCTCAGAGATATAACCTTCCCCCTCCAGTGTGAGCTGAGGCTTTGGAAACATTCAAAGTCAAGGTGCAAATAGGTTCAAACTGGGGCTGATAGTACAGATATTACCACAGCAGAGTAATTCTCATGGTGATGTCTTCAAAGCCCGAGGGTAGATGTTTGTCATCAAAGGAACACCCAATGCAAGTCTAGATGACCGTCAAGAGCTTTTGGGGGTGGTGCAGAGGAGAGTTTGGGAGGCTTAGCAGAGAGAAGTCAGGGTACCACTACAGTAGACACTTCACCATATCAACAGAGGACCTTCCTGGAGCCTGGGACTCGAGAATTATTTGCTTAAAATTTTGCTGCCAACTATCAGATTCCCAATGCAGCAAAGTCATTCTTAAAGCAGATCTATAGACAGACACTCTGGAGGTGGGCTAGGATAACCCTGGGAAGTTCTGGGAATCTTCTTTATAGCTTATGGCATAGTTTGGCCTTTTCAGTAAAGATTCGGTATACTCACAGCTATTTTTCTTCATGATAGCTACATTTATTGTATTCAGAGTGTGTACATAGACCTTTAGATACATCAGTTTATTTAATATATAATTCTGCAAAGAAGATTCCCTTATCATCAGTTGACAAATGAGACAATCATGGCTCACAGTGGGTAAGTGACTTATTCAGGGTGACACAGCTTCATAGACAGCAGCATTGGAATTTTAAACTATTTCAAGGGCAGAGGCAGAAAATTTGGCTCCGGTCATGATTATATATCCACCTTTTTATAGATCCAGGAAGAAGGGCAACCTAAGAATGTCAGCTAGCACCTCTATAAAATCATAAAGCAAACAGTTCAGAGTTCAGACGTTGGGGCCAGATAATTTCTTTTATAGATGATCAGGGAGTACAATGAGATACAAATTTGTGTCCATGTCTTCCTTACATCCTATGCTTAAATATTGTGTTGCTGGGTGCTCTCAAGTTCAATTCCAACACATGGTGACCCCAGATGACAGAGTAGAACTGCTCTATAGGGTTTTCTTGGCTGGAATCTTTATGAGAGCAGACCTCCAAGGGCTTTCTCTCATAGACTTGTAGGTGGTTTTGACCCGCTACCCTTTCAATTATCAGTTGAGTGCTTAACCTTTGTGCCACCAGGGTTCCTTGTACTTAAATATTAATATTTTAGAAACAATAGGTTCATGGTTGTGAATGTGTGTGTTTTGTCCTGGATGTAGATCATAAGAATCTAAATGCTTTCCAGAGAAAAATAAAATATTGAAACAAAGATGACACTTTGGCTCCTTCTACAAGATGCATTTGTGTCCTGTCTATAAAAATCTTCTTTCTCTTTGGGTCACACATTTATACTTGGCAGCATATTTCACAAGCTCACATGAACAAGCTGCCTTGGGCAAGTGTAGAAGGAAGAGCTTGCGCACACACCTAGCAGAAATGAAGCTGCTGGCTGTGTGCTTGCAGTCCTCTCGACAAAGAGAAGAAATCCATCTGAAAAACTCTACTTGTCACAGTGGTGGCAACCTCTACTTTCCTTTCTTTTTCTTCTATTTTTTTTTTTCCTTTAAGCTATATGTATAGATTTCTGTTGTGCCCTGACCAACTTCCTGATGAGCCTTTAGGAAGATAATCCTCATCAGTATCCCTAGTGGCACAACCCTTAATAGCTTGGCTGTTAACAGAATGGTTGGTGGTTTGAACCCACCCAGTGACTTTGGGGAGCTCTGGTGGTGTAGTGCCTGAGGCATTTGACTGCTAACAAGAGAGTGGCAGTTCAAACCCAGCAGCCACTTCTCAGAAGGAAGGATGGGCAATCTACTTCCGTAGTGATACTGCCTTGGAAACCCAAGGATGGGTCGCTATGAGTCAGATATGACTTGATGGCAATGAGTTTGTTTTGTTTTGTTTTGTTTTGTTTTTTAGTGGAAGAAAACCCCTAGTGATCTATGGGGCAGCTGTAGTCTATCACATGGGGTTGCTATGAATCAAAAATCAATTTGATGGTATAATAGGCTGGTAAATGGTTGGTGCTTTGTGGAGTGAAAATTCTTTAGGGTTGAAAAAGACTTTAAAGAGCATTGAAGCTGCAGTGGACATCTGTGGTTTTGACCTGTCCATTTTGCAGCAAATCTTAAGATTTCTATATATATTTGTATGTCTACTTGCCAGGAAGAGGGTGTCATTCAAATGGAACAAGGGGATACTGGATGGTTTAACATCAGGAAGGATGTACGTCAAGGTTGTATCCTTCCACCATACTTATTCAAGGTGTATGCTGAGCAAATAATTCAAGAAGCTGGACTATATGAAGAAGAATGTGGCATCAGGATTGAGGGAAGACTCATTAACAACTTGCAATATGCAGATGACACAGTCTTGCTTACTGAAAGTGAAGATGACTTGAAGCACTTACTGATGAAATCAAAGACTACAGTCTGCAGTATGGATTATACCTCGACATAAAGAAAATTAAAATCCTCACAACCGGACCAATAAGCAACATCACAATAAATGGAGAAAAGATTGAAGTTGTCAGTGCTTTCATTTCACTTGGATCCACAGTCAAGATCCATGGAAGCAGCAGTCAAGAAATCAGATGTTATTGCACTGGGCAAATCTGCTGCAAAAGACCTCTTTAAACTGTTGAGAAGCAAATATATGTCACTTTGAAGACTAAGCTGCACCTGATCCAAGCCATGGTCTTTTCAATCGCCTCATATGCATGTGAAAGCTGAACAATGAATACGGAAGATTGAAGAAGAATTGATGCCTTTGAATTGTGGTGTTGATGAAGGATACTGAAAACACCAGGGACTGCCAGAATAATGAACAAATCTGTCCTGGAAGAAATGCAGCCAGAATGCTCCTTAGAAGTGAGAATGACCAGACTTCATCCCACCTACTTTGGTCATGTTGTCAGAAGGGACCATTTCCTGGAGAAGAATATCATGCTTGGTAAAGTGGAGGGTCAGTGAAGAAGGGGAGGCCCTCAGCTAGCTGGATTGCCACAGTGACTGCAATGATGGGCTCAAGCATTGCAGGACTGCGGGGATGGCACAGGAGACCCGCAGTGTTTCGTTCTGTTGTACATAGGGTCTTTATGAGTTGGAGCCGACTTTACAGCACCTCACAACAACAACTTGCCAGCATCCCATGTTTCTCTCAAACTCCTCTAGCCAGGCCTGATCTCCCTCTGTGCCACTGAAACTGCTCTTGGTCAAAGTTTCACCTAATTTGGTGGTTGCTTCTCCGGCGAGCTTTTCCTCAACCTCCCAGTAGCATTCAACATTGTGGACCACTCTTTCCAGCCTGAAGTGTTCTTAAGGGCTTTCATGAAACCACAGTCTTCTGGCTGCCTCCTGACCTACCAGCCTTTTCTTCTTAGTCTCTTGCTGACTTCTCTGCTGTGAAACACCTAGTGTTTGAGGGTCCTATGGATCTTTTCATATCCTTTCCTCGGTGAGATCACTTCTAGGCTTTGGGGTTTAAATACCATCTATTTACTGATGATTCTCAAATCTATGCTCTGAGGCCCAGGTTAAAGTATCTAACTGCTCACTTGATTTTGTCTCTTGAATGTTTGACAAACATCTGAAACTTAACATGGGCAAAGCAGAATTCTTTTTTTTTTTTTTTTTGATTTGGGTGAAGATTTACAGAG
>NW_006921590.1:23874214-23892077 GCF_000298275.1 Orycteropus afer afer
CTTTTGGAGAAGTCTTTGGAAGCACATAAACATTTAATTTTTAGAAGGTCCCAATCATCTGGCTTCTCTTCTGCTGTTGGTGCATTTTGAATTATGGCAAAGCAGAATTCTTGATGCTTTCTTCTCTCCCTCTGTTCCTCCCCAAAATTCTCTTTTCAGTAAAAGGTACCACCGATTCACCCAGTTGCTTAAGTCAAAGAATTAGAAGTCATCTTTGATTTTTCTCTTTCTCTAATCCCATATCCAAATGGCTTAGCAAGTCATGTAGACTTCCCTCCTCAATACATGTACCAAATCCATCTATTTCTCCATTTTCCACCCTATTATCTCCCATCTGGATTACATAGCCTCCTAATTGGTCTTCCTGTTGTCATTCTTCTTCTTATAATCCGTTCTTAAAGTGGATCTTTTAAAAACGTATGTCAGATCATATGACTTGCTGGTTTAGAACCCTCCAATGGCCTCTCAGGAGCTGTGATGGCATAGTGCCTAAGGCATTTGACTGCTAACCAGAAGGCTGGTGGTTCAAAGCCACTAGCCACTCCTTGGAAGGAAGGTTGTGCAATCTACTTCCGTAATGATACTGCCTCAGAAACCCAAGGAGGGGTCGCTATGAGTAGGATCTGACTCCACGACAGTGCGTTTGGTTTTTGGTTTGGAATGGCTTCTCATCACATGTAGATTAAAATTTAAATCCCTCACCAAGACTTATAAAGCACCCCATGATCTAGCCCAGGAATCAACAAAGATTTCTGTAAAAAGCCAGATAATAAATATTTTAGGCTTGTGGGTCACATGTCTCTGTTGCAACTACTCAACTCTGCTGCTAGAGCACAAAAGCAGTCATAGACTACATTCAAATCAATGAGTGTGGCTGTGTTCCAATGAACTTTGCATATAAAAACAGGCAGGGAGGTGGACTTGGTCCAAAGGCTATAGCTTGCCTACCCTGATCTAGCCCTTTCCCACCCTTCCAATGACATCTCACACTACTCTACCCTTCAGTATGGTCTAATCACATTGACTGGGACAGTGACTAGACAGTCTCCCAAGATAGCTGTCACCAATCTTTCCTTCCCTATGTGTTCATGACATGCCTCTTGAATATGCCAGCTCTGTGACTCCTTTGGCCAATAGAAAATAACAGAATTGATGTTCTAAGACTTTTGAGCTGAGGCTTTAAGAAGATTGGCAGCTTCTGTTTCCTGTCTTGGAATCCAGCCATCATGACCAAGTCATAAAGAGGGGCCACGTGGAGAGAACCTAGGAGCTCTGGGCAATAGCCCTACGTGAATCTCTAGTTGATAACATCAACTGACAGCCATATGAGTGAGCTACCTTGTATACTCCATCTGTCAAGCCCCCAGATGACTGCAGCCCAGCTAACATCACAGGGAGCACTGAAATGGCCAGCTGAGTCTAGTCATTCTACAGATCTGTGAGAGATAATAAAATGGCTATTGCTTTAAGTCATTGCATTTCAGGTGCTATGTTTTGCAGCAATAGATAGCTGAAATACTGGACTTGTTTCTCAACTCACCTAGCTCATTCCTCCCATCAGCACAAGCTGCTTCCTCTGCCTGGAGCATGCTGCCCCAGTCTTCTACATGGCTGGCCCATCTCATTGTCTGAGTAGGCCTGTAGCACTTTAATTTTCCTTTGGAAAGCCACCCTTTCTTCAATTTCATCCATGTGGCTGAACCTCCACTCTTCTCCCTCCCTCTTCTCTGACTCCAGGGTCAACCTGTAATCAAGGCCAAGCCTTCTTCTGCCCTCAGTAGTTGATTCAGGATTAGCCATGTGACCCAAGTCAGTCCAGTAAAAGTCCCAGGAGTTATTGGTGAGGAGACTCTTGGCTGGGGCTGTTGTGCTGGTTTAACACAAGCCTGGAGCTGCTGGTGGCCAGTTTTTCACCACAAGGTATAGGCCTGTCTGGGAATGGAGCCAAAACAAAAAAAAGTGAGTAGAAGGATGGAAAGAGTGAGAAGACTCCTGGATCTAGCCATGCCTGAAGCTAATACTTCGTTGGGCTTATCCGTTACATGGGGCAATATATCCTTTACCACACTATCACCCCTCCCTTCCTTTGAGGCCATGGTTATACCCATAGAGGCCCTGGTGGCACAGTGGTTAAGTGTTCAGCTGCTAACTGAAAGGTCGGCAGTTCAAACTCAGCAGCTGCTCTGTGAGAGAAAGATATGCTGCTTTCATAAAGATTCCAGGCTTGGAAACCATATAGGGTAGTTCTACTCTGTCCTATGGGGTCTCTACAAATTGGAGCTGACTCGATGGCAATGGATTTTTTTAGTTTTAATCTTTACAGGAGCAGGTCACCAAGTCTTTCTCCTGCAGAGCCTCTGGGTGGATTTGAACTGCCAAAGACACAATGAAATACCAGTTCGCACTAACTAGGATGGTTATAATCAACAGACAGACAAACAGACCAGGAAAACAAGGCATGTTGGTAAAGATGTGGAGACACTTGAACCCTTATACACTACTAGTGGAATATAAAATATTGCAAATGAGTTTAGCAGTTCCTCTATAAGTTAAATATAGAATGATAATGTTGTTGTTGTTGTTGTTAAGTGCTGTCAAGTCATTTCCGACTCATAGCGACCCCATGCACAGCAGAACGAAACACTGCCCGATCCCGCACCAGCCCCACAATCCCTGCTATACTTGAGCCCATCATTGCAGCCACCGTGTCAATCCATCTCGTTGAAGGCCTCCCCCTCTTTCGTTGACCCTCCACCCTACCAAGCATGACATCCTTCTCCAGGGAATGGTCCCTTCTTACAACATGACCAAAATAGGTGAGACGAAGTCTGGCCATTCTTGCTTCCAAGGAGCATTCTGGCTGCACTTCCTCCAGGACAGATCTGTTAGTTCTTTTAGCAGTCCATGGTACTTTCAGCATTCTCTGCCAGCACCACAACTCAAAAGCATCAACTCTTCTTCGGTCTTCCTTATTCATTGTCCAGCTCTCACATGCATACTAGGTGATTGGAAATATCATGGCTTGTGTCAGGTGCACCTTAGTCCTCAAGGAGATAGCCTTGCTCCTCAGCACTTGAAACAGTTCCTTCGCAGTTGACTTTCCCAATGCTACACATCGTCTGATGTCCTGACTGCTGCTTCTGTTGGCATCAATTGTAGAACCAAGCAACGTGAATTCTTTGACAACCTCAATCTTCTCTCCATTTATTGTGATGCTGCTCATTGGTCCAGTTGTGAGGATTTTTGTTTTCTTTATATTGAGACGTAATCCATACTGCTGTCTGTATTCTTCAACATTCATCAGTAGGTGCCTTAAGTCATCCTCACTTTCAGCAAGCAAAGTTGTATCGTCTGCATATCTCAGGTTGTTAATGATTCTTCCTCCAATCCTGATACCACGTTTTTCTTCATATAGTCCAGCTTCTCGGATTATTTGCTCAGCATATAGATTGAATAAGTGTGGAGAAAGGATACAGCCCTGACGCACTCAGAATGATAATATGACCCAGCAATTTTACTCCCAAAGAATTGAGAGCAGGGACTCAGACAGATACTTGTACACCAGTGTTCATTCTAACATTATTCACAATAGCCAAAAGATGGAGACTACCCAAATGTTCATCAACAGATGAATGGATAAACAAACTGGTTTATATCCATCAAAAGAAATTAAGTACTGTACTGACACGTGCTACAATGTGGATAAATCTCACTTATGCTGAGTGAAAGAAGCCAGACACAAAAAGTTACATATTTTATTATTCCAGAATGTGTGAACCCATAGAAACAGCAAGCAGATTGGCAGTTGCCAGAGACTTGGAGGGAGGCAAGTGAAAAGTGACTGCTTGATGGATATGAGGTTTTCTTTTGAGATGATGAGCATGTTGTGGAACTAGGTAAAAGCATTCATTGCACAACATTGTGAATGCACTTAGTGGCATTGAACTGTATATTTCAAAAGGATTAATTTTACGTTATGTGCATTTTACCTTAGTTTAAAACAAAAATGCTCCCACCTTTTGCCCATTGAGTCAAAGTCTTTGTCCATTATCCTTTCTAGAGTTGTTGTTATACAACAACATAATGAAAATACAGTGCGAAGATGTTTGTGAATCATCATTGTGCAATCCAGGGTACTCCTTCCAGCATTTGCCTTCTGTAAGCTTGAGAAGTATACTTTCTCTATATTCATCTAAGTCATTACTACAAATGTTGAAAATGGCCAAGCTGAGAATAAAGTCTAAAGGAATGTGTACAGTTTGATAGTATTCATTAGCCTTTAGGTTTGTTTGTCTAATCAGTTACAAATTCTCTGACCTAGTCTAGTAGTCATCCTCATGTTTCACAATTTTGTCTGTATGAAGTTGTGTGATACCAGATAAATATCTTACTGAAATATAAAAAGGACTCTTCATTACTGGGTATTGATTCCCCCAATTCCCAAAGTTAAGTAGAACATTGTATTAGAATAGAATAAGCCATAATAACAAATAGACTCAAATTTTAATAGCTCAACACAATGGAATTTACTTTCTCACTCAAACAGCAACAGTCCAGGGTAGGTACTCAGATTGGTGGGGTACTCTCTTACATACAGTCACTCAGGTTCAAGGTTCTCTCTATCTTGTGGCTCACCCATTCTCTAGGGTCTCATTGCCGTCTACATCCAGCCACAGAAGAGGAAAGAGCATTAAGGACAACATGTACAAATTTTGGGGGGGATGGTCATTACAATGGCATGTACTGCTGCTGCTCATTTAGTCACAAAGCCAACAATAGGTAGGGAAATGCTATTTAGGTATGCACCCAAAAAAGAGAAGAATGGATTCAGTGGACAACTAGTAGTCTCCACTGTAGGTGTTGTTGTTGTTGTTGTTTGCCGTCGAGTCGGCCCCGACTCTTAGCGACCCCTCCTTGGGTTTCCGAGGCAGTATCACTACGGAAGTAGGATTGCCCAACCTTCCTTCCGAGGAGTGGCTGGTGGGCTGGCTGGTAGGTAGCTAATGTCAAATGACACAAAATCACTAATAAACTGACCACACATCCCTCCCTTTTAAAACCAGGTTTCTGCCCCCTGTCTACAAGGTCAATGTCTTTGTTCACTATTCTCTTTAGAGTTCTCAGGATTGTTGTTGTTGTTGTTGTTGTGTGCCGTCGAGTCGGCCCCGACTCATAGCGACCCCTCCTTGGGTTTCCGAGGCAGTATCACTACAGAAGTAGGATTGCCCAACCTTCCTTCTGAGGAGTGGCTGGTGGGTTTGAACCGCCAGCCTTCTGGTTAGCAGTCAAGTGCTTTAGCCACTATGCTACCAGAGCTCCTAGGATATGGCAACATAATGCAAATGCAATGCAAATAAAATAAAAATTGGTGTCAAAGTGAAATTGCCATTCTTGCAAAATAAACAAGATTTCATGAAGATTAGAAAGCAGTTTTGGGGAACTGCTCTAATCCTTTACAAAGCCATTGACAAATGGAGAAACAGCAATGTTAGATCAGGGAAAACTGGTGAGGATGAGAACCAAAAAGACAATTGAATTGAGAATCAAGGGATTAAAAAAAAAAAGCTGGGAAAATTAACAAAGGGCTCAAATATTTTTGCCAAAATTATAGTGTTCATGATTGTGCTGTGGAAGTAAAATCTGAATTGAAGAATTTCATATTATATGATCACGTATTTTCATCAGATGAAAATATGTAAAAAATTCAAAAACCAAACAAAACAGGTGAATAAGCTGTTGAATTAGGTTTGTTGTTGTGGCCATTCTAAGAATTAGCTTCTTTCAATCCTCTTGCCTGGCTTCTCCTCCAAGGCTCAGCCCCTAAATGTTGGTATGACCTACAGCTTCAACCTGCACCTCTTCCCGTCTACGCTCGTTAATGTTCTCATTCCGTCCCTTGGCTTCAAAAATCTACAATTGACTCTCAAATTTATATCTTCCATTGGCCTTTCTCTAAACTTCAGAGTATGTCCTACTGTCTATTTGATATCTTCACTTGACTGTTTAACAGCCTCTCTCAGAACAAGATGTCCAAAAACAGACCTCATGATTTCAAGTCTGTTCTTCAAGTCTTCCCTACATCACGCAGGAAATGGCAGCATCATTCAGCTACTTGTTTGAGCTAAAATCTCAAGAATTTTTTTTTTTTTTAATTGTGATTTGGGTGAAAGTTTACAGAGCAAATTGGTTTTTCATTCAACAATCCATACACATTCTGTTTGTTTTGTGACAGTTCATTCAGTCTCCACACTAACAGTATTCTTCTTACTTCCTCCCTACGCCCACCCCTTCCCTTTGTTCTTCCTTCTATCCCTTCCCACCTTCCTAGCTCTTTCCCGGGCAAATGCTGTTCTCTTCATCTCATAACCTTGATTGTTATAATGAGAGCCACCTGATATTACTGTTCACCTTATAAGTCTGTGTATCGTTTGGCTGCCAGTTGAGTCATGGGGATTAAGTTCAGTTCCTAGCCTGAAGGGTGTCTAAGCACCATAGTCACAGGGGTTTCACCAGCCTTCATCAGACCAGTAAGCCTAATCTTTTTAATGATTTTAGTTTTGTTCTGCATTTTCTCCTACTCTATCTGGGACCTCTTAATGTGATCCGTAAGAGTGGTCAGCAGTGGTAGCCAGGCACCATCTAGTTCTTCTGGTCTCAGGGTCGCGGAGGCTGGGATTCATGTGCTTCCTTAGTCCTTTGAACTAACTGTTTCCTTGCATCTTTGATTTTCTTCACTATTCTTGGTTCAGGACAGGGAAAGACCAATAGTTGCACTGTTCTGTCCCTGATCATTCCCACATCTAACAGATCATCAAATTTTGTTGACCCTCCTTTCCACATACATCCTGAATGGATTCCACTCTATCTCCCTGCTGCCACACTAGCCCAAGTCGCCATATCTCCCACCAAGGCTCCTGTAACAACCTCCTAACTAATGTTTCTCTAGTTCTCCCCACAGCAGCCTCAGTGATCTTTTTTTTTTTTTTTTTCCTTCTCAATTGTTTTATTGTGGCAAAAATATGTATAACAAATACTTGTAAATTCAGTATTTTTTACTGAATTACAATTCAATGACATTGGCTACATCTATCATGTTGTGCATCTACTATCCATTTCCAAATTATTCCACCACCATTGACAGAAACTCATTGTCCCCTAAGCAATGACTTTCTCTTTCCTCACCCATCCCTGATGACCACTAATAATAAACTTTGGTCTCGATACATTTGCCTATTCTAGATACTTCATATAAGTAGTATCAGACATTATATGTACTTTTATGACTGATATATTTCACTCAGCAGGGTGTTTTCGATATTCATCCACATGTGGCTTATTTCAGGACTTCATTTCTCTTTATGGCTGAGTAATAATCTATTGTGTGTATATTCCACATTTTGCTTATCCATTCATCTGTAGATGGACATTTATGTTGTTTCCATTTTTTGGCACAGTGATCTTTTAAACATACAAATCAGATTGTGTATCCCTTCCATCACATTTGTAATACAATCTATACTGCTTCCTGAGGTTTCCCAGGCCCCCACATCTTCAGACTTGGGCCCATGTCTTTTACACCTCTTCTCACCCCATCCTCCTTGCTCACTCTACTGCCACCACGTGGGCTTCCAGCTGCCCCTCCTCAGGGCCATTTCTATCCCTTTACTATTTCCTCCAGAACATGGCTGTCTGACTCCTCTTCACCCAAATCTCAGTTCAAATGTCACATCTGCAGAGAGACCCTCTCCAGCTCCCATCCGAAGCAGCCCCCACCCTCCACTCTCTCTTTATCTATTTACTCTGTTTTCTTCATGGCAATTATGATCGTCACTAACTGAAACTATCTTGTTTATTTATGCATTTAAATCTCTATCTTCCCTTAGAACTGAATTTCCATGAGAATAAGGAATTTGCCCTCTTTTTCCATGTATCTTCATTGTCAGAAGCTGAATAAATAGATGCTCAGTAAATATTTGCCAAATAAAATAAAATACAAAATAAAATAAACTTATTTTCATGATTTTTGAAGTTTTATTTTGGAAGACAAAGTCCTAGTCAAAACCTTTTTTTTCTTTCATTATTTAATAATGAAAGAAATTTTGGTTTTCTTTTTAATTGAATTTATTTAAATAGCCTTTTCCTGTACCAATAATTGTTTAACAGTGTGATCTTCGATCCTATGTGTTTCCTTCCTTGACTGGACTAATAAAGCTGTGGAATAAGGAAGCAAAACCATGGCTGACATGATTTGTTTTTAGTTAACCCAAGCTGAATCAATAATTTTTCTTCCAGGGACACAGAAACACCCTTTCGCCTTTAAAATCCATTCTAGAACCATGTCTGGAATCTCTTCTGCTCACGGGGTTTACAGTGTATGGAAATGTCTTTCTTCTTTTTGAAGGGAGCATTTTTTTCCAGCTCCAGGATTCCATACCATTCTAACTCTCTGCAGTTCCTCTAAGATCACAGATCAACAATGAAAGTCTTTTCCTGGCTTCTTTAAGTACTCTGGCCTGTTATTCATTTCAGTCAAGAGATTTGAATTTAATTCAATTTAAGGCACAAATAAAGGTTCTCATTAGAGGGGAGTGGCCACAGCACAAGACAATTTGGCAACATACTGATGTTACAGAATAAAACTTCTATAATGTGGAGGCTCTGGTCCCTTTTCAAAGAACTGGCTTTTGGAGCTTGAGTTTTTCTGAGAACCAGTCATCTGGGTTGAAAAGTATGGGTTTGAGATGTGGGGTTGGAAGGCAGAGGGAACCAGCTTCCTCACCACCTGTGTTAGACTGGGTTCTCTGGAGAAACAAAAACAGTAAAGCTTATATATATATATATATATATATATATATTTAGAGAGAGAGAGAGAGAAATTTGGGAAAATGGCTCATACACTTATAGAAGCTGGCAAGTCCAAAGTTCTTGGATCAAACTTCAAGCTGGAGGCTTTTTCTGACTCTTGCAGCTGCAGGGGCTGAGGAGCTAGCTCAAGGTTGGCAGGCAGTATACTGGCTGTTGACTCCAACGAATGATGAATCCAAGATCTCCAGGCCAAATGGTGAATTGTTTGCTCACGGACAGTTGTAGACAGCACAACAGAATCCCAATCCACAGAGGAATATTTCTTTTCCCAGGATGTCCATAGATATACTGGAAACAGGCCACACCCCTAGGGAAACTCCCTTTCAACAGATTGGCTGCTCAAAATATAATCATCTGATCCGATCATGGGATAACCACATCACAACAGCTTAAACCACACAGAATTGTGGTCCAGCCAAGTTGACACACAGCTGCAACTATCACACCACCTCACCACAAGGGTGTCACTGGTGGGAGGAGAGATCCCCAGCCCTGAGATCAGCCCTCCAGAAAGGCCTGCCAACAAGGTTCTAAGGTTAACTTAAGTGTATATCTGTTCTAAAGGTGTCAGCCACTTCTCACATCACCTTCAGACTCTAGCCAAGCAGAGAAATGTTATTTTTTTATGTGATACCTCCAGAGTTTTAACTGCTGACTCAAATTTACAAAGTGCCACGCCAACCAGATAAAACAGGCTCATGAGACAGTTGACTAGGACTGCCTGTTTGCTACCTCTGTTCTAAGATGACATGGAAAGATCACAGAAGATGCTGATTGTCACTTTCTTCAATCACTAATATCAGAATGTGGTGTGGTGCTGATTCATTCTTAGCCCAGAGAGCAGTTTCTGTCATATAGGGTTTTGACAAACAGATGTGAAACATTTTTTTTCTTTTTAATCTTGATGTTCTAGGGAATCTTCATTGACTTTCAAATTTGATAGAAAGAGCATTAGCTGCACAATGTTAAACCAAAATGTGGTATATCCATACAATGGAATACTATTCAGCCATAAAGAAAAATGATACATGCTACAACATGGGTGGACCTTGAAAACAGGGTGCTCAGTGAAATAAGTTAGACACTAAAGGACAAATATTGTATGATCTCATTTATATAAAATATCCAGGATAGGAAATACATAGAGACCAAATTTAATAATGGTTATCAAGAGCTGCAGGGAATGGGGAATTAGGAAATGGACTCAACAGCAATGAGTTTTTGTTTTTAAATCTTTACAGGAAGGAAACCTGGTGGCACAGTGGCACAGTGTGTAGGGATACTGAGTCTACTAAGGGCAATGAAAAAATTTGGAAACAGCTAGTTATGATGGTTGCACAACATGGTGAATGTAATTAATGTCACTAGATGATACATGGGAGCTCTGGTGGCGTAGTGCCTAAGGCACTTAGCTGCTAACCAGAAGGCTGGCGGTTCAAATCCACCAGCCACTCCTTGGAAGGAAGGTTGGCCAATCTACATCCGTAGTGATACTGCCTTGGAAACCCAAAGAGGGGTCGCTATGAGTTGGATCCGACTTGATGGCAGTGAGTTTGGGTTTGGTTAAATGACATATGTAGAAACGGTTGAAATGGCAAATATTTTGTGATATATATGTTCTACCACAATAAAACAAACAAGTAAACAAAACCATCCTGGTCATTCCTGGCAGAAGAGTGACTCTGACTTCTGTGTTCACACAGGGGTCATTCTGCAGGTGCAATGTGGCCCTTTTGAGCCACCAAGAGAGAAAATGTTACTGTCTTCATCCATGTTAATGGTCAGCACTGTCTTTCCTCCTTCCTGTCTTCCTGTCCTTAACTCAACCCAGTGCTTTGAAGTCAGCAAATCTCCTTACTTTTTCTTATCCCTTTACTCCTTAGTTTTCCAGAATTTGGGGGAAATGACAAAGTGCTGTTTTCACACACACGCACACACACACACACACACACAAAGGCCTACAAGTATTTTGGACATAGTTAGAGACCCCTCTGCTCAACAGGATACTGTACAGAAAAGTAACACCCTTTGAACATAGCAGGATTCCTGAGTGCTTATTAAATAAATTTAAGTTTTTCTCCATGCCTATAGAAATGGAACTACCCCAAAGCATTTCACCACTCCAAGGGTGCACTAAATAAAGAGAGGGTCTCTCTTTGCTGGAGACCTGCTTGTTTTGTAATTCAGAGAAGATGAGGTCCAGACTGTAAAAGTATGATATCAGTGGGGAGGTAGGGTTACAGTAGGAGAGATTGATTTTAATCCCATGAAAGAAACCAGATCATGACATATTAGAATCCACTGGAGAGAAAAAGATAAGCATAGGCTCATCCTACCAGACCCCTTTTTCCTCCTTCCATCTAAATCTCAGCTCCCTCTTTTCAATGGCAACTGGGAGCAGTGCAGAGGCTATTACTCTCACCAAGGAAGATTTGTAACCTGAGGTGGGGGGTCCGTGAACAAACACACATAGCATGTTTTTCCCCAGTGTCTGGACTTAAACAAACTGCAAGGAGATAATAAAATAAATCAATTGGATAGTGCAGTCTCCAACAAAGCAGTTCTCAAGATTTTTGTCACAGGGTCAGGCATCCCATCTTTGCCCACAGTATGCACCATGTGATCAGGCTCCTGTCAAGAAATTACTGCTTCAAGTCCATTCTGACCTGTTGTCTTTGAGTCAATTCCAAGTTACAGAAACCCCAGGTATAATACAGTAGAACAGCTCCACAAGGTTTTCTTGGGTGTAATCTTTAAAGAAGCAGATTGCCTGGGCTTTCTTCCATCGAACCTCTGGGAGCAAACCATTTGTGCCACCCAGCAATCCATTATGCCACATCAGCAACCCCTTAAATAACCACGTCCTCAATCATTTACCATTGTTAAATTATATTCAAAGGCTTTTAAAATGGACAAAAATGTACTGTGCCCAAAATACTCCACCAATAGGCAACAGGGGTTCTGAGAAGGGGATAGACATCTTTCTCGTGAAGAGAGAACTGCAACATTCACAGACAAATATAAGTGTATTTAATTAAATACAAATTTTAAAATGTACATTAGAGTGTACAGTGCCTCTGAATCAGTGGTTCTCCAACTTGTTGATGCCAGGACCCCTTAAAGGATTGAGGATCTCAAAGAGCTTTTGTTTATGTGGTTATATCAATCAGGAGTTACTGTACTAGAAAATGAAAACTGAGAATTTAAAAAAGTTATTAATTCATAGAAAGTAGCAACAACAAGCAGCTCTGCTAGTGCAGTAGTTAAGCTGCTAACCAAAAGGTTGGTGGTTCAAACCCCCTAGCAGCTCTGTAGGAGAAAGATGTGGCAGTCTACTTCTGTAAAGATTACAGCATTGGAAAGCTTATTGGGCAGCTCTACTCTGTCCTCTAAGGTCACTATGAATAAAAATGAACTCCACAGGAAGAGTTAACATAAATATTATAATTTTGTGAAAAATAGTTTCCAAACCAGTAAAAACAATGACATGAAGGGCATTTACATTTTACATTTGCAAATCTCTTTAATGTCTGGCTTAATAGAAGACAGTTGGATTCTCATATCTATCTGCTTCTGCAGGCAGCTTTTGGAAAACTTGTGGGAGAATGAGAGTGTTGTTGTTATTGTTAGGTGCCATCGAGTTGTCTCTAACTCATAGTGACCCCATGCACAGGAGAACAAAACACTGCTCGGTCCCGCGCCAGTTCTGCGATCCTTGCTATACTTGAGCCCATGGCCGCAGCCACTGTGTCAATCCATCTTGTTGAGGGCCTTCCCCTCCTTCGTCAACCCTCCACCTTACAAAGCTTCTCCAGGGAATGGTCCCTTCTGACAACATGACCAAAGTATGAATGAGAGTGAAAGGGCTAATATTGTCTTGGTATTATTAGGAAATTAGTTTTGACCTCACAGATACCCTGGAAGGTCTTGGAGACTTCCAGGGGTCTCCAGGCCAAACTTTCAGAGCTACTGTTCTAGATAACATGCCAGCTAAAAGAAATATAAGCATTTACTTAATAACATGGCTCTCATTCTAAGTATCTGTGGAGGCACAAGTATAAGACAGGCCCCAAGTTTCCTGCCCCCTGGTTTACATGCCCCTGTATAATTTAGGGGACTTGTACTCATCTTTGTAAATATGATGGGATAACTGCTACCAAGATTGTTGTTGTTATGTGCTGTAGAGTCATCTCCAACTCATAACGACCTGTCCTTGGGTTTCTGAGGCAGTATCACTAGAGAAGTAGATTGCCCGATCTTCCAAGATTGTTATGTCATAACTGGATTTAGGAATGGGAGACTATACTGGTGGACCTGACCTAATCAGGTGAGCTCTTAAACAGAACTGGGCTCTTCCTGAAGAAGAGATCAAATCACGAGAGGTATTTGACACAGGGTAGGTTCTCAGTTGTTATTTTGAAGAAGAAGGGGAGTACATGGCAAGGAATGCAAGAGCTGAGATTGGCTCCCATCCGTCAACTAGGAAATGGGAACTTCAGTCGTACAACCACAAAGAACTAAATTTGGCCAATAACCTGAATGAGCTTGAAATTGATTCCTTCCCTAGAGTATCCAGAAAAGAACACAGCCTGGCTGACACCTTGACTCAGCTTGGGAGACCCTGAGCAGAGAACCTAGCCATACTAGGCCTGAATGTCTGACTTACCAAACTCTGAGATGATAAATGAGTGTTGTTTCAAGCCTCTAAGTTTGTGGTTATTTGCTACACAGTAATAGAAAGTAGTATGTATTATTCAACATTAGTTTTTAACTTATGCAAATAATAAGTACATCTTCCTTGTGATAAATAAAAACATTGCCGAAAAACTAAACATATGCTTTGGCCTCTCAATCCCAGCCAATCCTGGACCCCTTCCTGTACTCCTCTTTCCAGGGGTAACCACTCTTAGTGTAGGATAGATCTTTCCAGACCTTTTTCTATGTACTTATGTGTATATATATTGTTTTGGTTACTTCATGCTGCTCTAACAGAAATTACCACAAATGGCTAACTAACAAATAGGAGTTTATTCTCTTACAGTTTTGGAGGCTAGAAGTCCAAGTGCAAAGTGCCAGGCCATAGGGGCTGGGTGAAAGCCCCTCGACCTTGGGCTTCAGCTCTGTCTCTTTCTCCTGGCCCACTGAAGCTGGAGGCTTTCTTCACTCAGGCAGCTGCTGGCTGCTGATGCTGACAAACCCAAGGTCAACAAGTAAATAGGCACTGTTCCAATATTACCAAACCATATGGCAGGTCACTGATTCAAGTCCTTTAACAGTCCCAAGATTGGCAGACAACATGGCAGGCTGCTGAATGACAACTTGGCTACGTGCAGGAGTCAAGCATGCCAAAAGCTGCAGACCATCCCCAAAGCTTCTCCTTACACACTGGAAGCAGACCACATCCCTAAAGCAGCTACTCAGCTGCTTGTGGCAGATTCCACCATGGAGTTGATTACCAGTTTCATCATGGGGAAAAACTACCTCCAGCTGCTCAGCCACTCAAAACAAGGACCAGACGAGTTGACACAACTGTTAACTACCACATACATGTACCAAAAAAAACAAACAAACAAACAAACATAGTATTGCTTATAGTTATCTCCCTTATCGTAACTCTGGGAACATTTATAGGATTAATACTATAAACTAGACCAATATCCTAAAAACAAGACAAGTCTAAACTGATGTTCTAGAGCAGTTTCCTTATGTCTCATGGAGGCATTTTGAACCATCTATGCTTAACCTTGTGCTCTGGTGGTTAAGGCATTCAGCTGCTAATCAAAAATTCGAACACACCATCCATTCTGTGGAAGAAAGATGAAACAGTCTGCTTCTGTGAAGACTGACAGCCTTGGAAACCCTATAGGGCAATTCTACTCTATACTATTGGGTCACTATGAGTTGGAATCAATGTGATGGCAGTGGGTTTTTTTTTGAGGGGGGTTTGGTATGCTCAAACAGAAATTGGATGTTGGGGGCCATTGTTTAGAATGGTGAGGATAGGGTTTCTCCAACTAAGAAGCATTTAGAGTCAGGGCTGACCCTGTATTTCTCTTCTCCACAGCTGGGATGAACCCACTCAGTTATTGGCTCAATTCAAAGTCACCAGAGAAATATTGGTGGCTCTTGTATCCCATTTGGGAACACAAGCCCAAGATGACCCTCAATGGCTATCTTTTCTCTTCCTTCATCCATCACTGGGAAGCTAAAAGCAACTGTCTTTAGCAAGGAGTTTCAAAAGTTATCTTCAAGAACTGCTGATCCTCCCTTGTTTTAACAGCAACTAAGAGAGAAGGGGGATGGAGGATATGATGGTATGGAGAGGGATGTGGATCCTCCATGTGAAAATTCAAATATCAACAAAAGCCTTCTTCATAGAATAGCAAGGCCTTTAGAATGGATTCCAATCCCTATAAAGCTCCTGCTACAGTGCTTTTTTCAGGAGAAAAACAAAAGAAAATGCAAAACACCCCTCTAAAACCTGTGATGATAAGAACTCTGAAAAAGAAATCAAGAAAATAATATTTATGACAGCCACCAAAAAGATGAAATACTTAGGAATAAATCTAACTGGGGATGTAAAAGACTTATATAAAAAAACTACAAAATACGACTTCAAGAAACCAAAAGAGGCCTACATAAATGGAAGAACATACCATGTCCTTCCATAGGAACACTTAACATTATGAAAATGTCAATACTATCTGAAGTGAACTATAGATATAATGCAATCCCAATCCAGAGTCTACCAACATTCTTTAAAGAGAAGGAAAAACTAATCATCAACTTTTTATAGAAAGGAAAGAGAGCCTAGATAAGCAAATCACTACTGAAGAAGAAGAAAGTAGGAGGCCTCATACTTCCCAATCTCAGAAGCTACTATATAGTCACTGTCATGGATTGAATTGTGTCCTCCCAAAATTTGTGTCAACTTGTCTGGGCCATGAGTCTCAGTGATTTAGAAGTTACACAATGATGTAATGGTGGTATAGTACCTAAGGCATTTGACTGCTACCAGAAGGCTGGTGGTTCAAATCCACCAGCCACTCCTCAGAAGGAAGACTGGGCAATCTACATACATAGAGATATCAGCTTGGAAACCCAAGTAGGGGTCGCTATGAGTCAGATATGACTCTACGGCATGAGTTTGGTTTGGTTTTTTAATGATGTAATGTGGCAGACTTGATGGCAAATAACAACAACAACATGGCTCTTAGATACCCTTCAAACCTGGAACTTAACCCACCCTAGGATCACCTTGCAGCCAAACAATGCAAACTAAAACCAAACTCACTGCCGTTGAATCAGATCCAACTCATAGTGATCCCTCCTTCGATTTCTAAGGCAGTATCACCGCAGAGGTAGATTGCCCAACCTTCCTTCCAAGAAGTGGCATGTAGATTTGAACCACCAGCCTTCTGGTTAGCAGTCAAATGCCTTAGGAACTATGCCACCAGAGCTCCCTGCCAAAGAGTAGACAGGCCTATAAAGTGAACAATAACACCCGTGAGGAATATGTTCCTCAGAACAAGCAACCATATGAGACCAAAAGGGCAGCATTTATCCAAAAAACAAAGTTCAGAAGGCAGGAAGGAGCATGAAAGATGGGGAAATGGAAACAGAGAACCCAGGGAGGAAGTGGGGAGAGTGCTGTTGCTCTGAGGAGATTGCAACTAATGCCACAGAACAGAATGTGTATAAATTGTTCAATAGGAAACTAATGTGCTCTGTAAACTTTCACCCAAACCACAATAAAATGTTAAAAAAAAAAAAAAAGCCATTAATGTACACATCTGCTCTCTCTAGTAGACAGAATAATTTCCTTTTTTTGGGGAAAAAAAACCTCACCAAACCCACTGCTGTCAAGTCTATTCCTACTCATGGTGACTCTATAGGACAGAATAGAACTGCCTTTTTGAGTTTCCAAGATTGTAAATCTATGGAAGCAGACTGCCATATCTTTTTCTTGCAGAGTGCCTGATGGGTTCCAATTGCCCACCTTTCAGTTAGCAGCCATGTGCTTTAACCACTAACTCAAACTCACTGCTGTCAAGTTGAATTTCATAGCAGCCATTACTTGGGTTTCCGAGGCAGTATCTCTGTGGAAGTAGATTTCCCAGTCTTCCAAGGAGTGGCTGGTGGTTTGAACTGCCAGCCTTCTGGTTAGCAGTCAAATGCCTTAGGCACTATGCCACCAGAGCTCCCCTTTAACCTCTACACCATGAAAGTGGTAGCATGTGGGGGGACCACAGACAGAGCAGCGCCAGGGATCTCAGGTAAGGGGAGGGACCCAGGCCCCACCCCCAAGAGGCAGGAAGTAGAGAAGTTTCGAACAGCTATGAGAGACAAATTTGTCTGTCAATTTGTTGTACTGTGGTAGCTTGCATGTTGCTGTGAGGCTTGAAGCTGTGCCACCGGTGTTTCAAATGCCAGCAGGGTTGCACATGATCCACAGGTTTCAATGCAGCTTACAGACTGAGACAGACAGGGAAGAAGGAAGAGGCCATCCACTTTTCAAAGAATTGGACAGTGAAAACCTTATGAATAGAAGACAAACACTGATAAATTACTGAGCAATTCAAAGAAGAGCCCAGAAACATTGTCTGATACAGTGCAGGAAGACAAGCCCCTTAGGTCGGAAGTCTCGCAAAATACGACTGGGAAAGAGCTGCATCATCAGAATAGAACCAACCTTACTGATATGGATAAAGTAAAGCTTTTGAGACCTCCATTTGCTGACATGGCATGACTCAAATGGAGGAGAAACAGCTGCAAACATCCATTAATAATTGGAACATGGAATATACAAGTATGAATCTAGGAAAATTGGAAGCTGTCAAAAATGAAATGGAAAACATAAATATTGATATTCTAGGCATTAGTGAGAAGCTCTAGTAGCATAGTGCCTAAGGCGCTTGACTGCTAACCAAAAGGCTGGTGGTTCAAACCCACCAGCCACTCCTCGGAAGGAAGGTTGGGCAATCCTACTTCCGTAGTG
>NW_006921590.1:23892717-23970479 GCF_000298275.1 Orycteropus afer afer
GTGGCAAGAGGTGATGGAAAAACTCAATATCTTCAGCCAAAACCAGGCCAGGAGCTGATTGTGGAACAGACCATCAACTGCTCATATGCAAGTTCAACTGGAAGTTGAAGACAATTAAAACAAGTCCATGAGAGCCAAAATATGACCTTGAATATATCCCTCCTAAATTTAGAGACCACCTAAAGAATAGATTTGATGCATTGAACACCAATGACCAAAAACCAGAAGAATTGTGGGATGGCATGAAGAACATCATCCACGAAGAAAGCAAGAGGTCTTAAAAAGACAAGAAAGGAAGAAAAGACCAAAATGGATGTCAGCAGAGACTCTGAAACTTTCCCTCGAGCAGAGAGTAGCTAAAGCAAATGGAAGAAATGACAAGATAAAAGAACTGAACAGATTTCAAAGAGCAGCTCCAGCAGACAAAGCCAATTACTATAATGAAATGTGCAAAGACCTGGAGTTAGAAAACTAAAAGGGAAGAACACACTCAGTATTTCTCAAGCTGAAAGAACTGAGGAAAAAATTTAAGCCTCGAGTTGCAATATTGAAAGATTCTGTGGACAAAATATTGAATGATGCAGGAAGCATCAAAAGAAGATGGCAGGAATACACAGAGTCACTGTACCAAAAAGAACTGGTTGATCTTCATCCATTTCAGGAGGTGGCATATGATCAAGAACCAGTGGTACTGAAGGAAGAAGTTGAAGCTGCACTGAAGGAATTAGCGAAGAACAAGGCTCCAGGAATTGATGGAATACCCATTGAGATGCTCCAACAAATGGATGCCCCACTGGAGGCATTCATTGGGTTATGCCAATAGATTTGGAAGACAGCTATCTGGCCAACTGACTGGAAGAGATCCATATTTGTAACCACTCCAAAGAAAGGTGATCCCACAGAATGTAGGCATTATTGAATAATATCATTAATATTGCAAGCAAGTAAAATCTTACTGAAGATAATTCAAAAGTGGTTCCAGCAGTATATTGACAGAGAACTTCCAGAGGTATAAGCTGGATTCAGAAGAGGGTGTGGAACAAGGGGTATCATTGCTGATGTCAGATGGATTTTGGTTCAAAGCAAAGAGTACCAGAAAGATGTTTACTTGTGTTTTATTGACTATGCAAAAGCATTTGATTGTGTGGATCAGAACAAATTGTGGATAACATTGAAAAGAAAGGGAATGCCAGAATACTTAATTATACTCATGAGGAACCTGTACATTGACCAGGAGGCTATTGTTTGAACAGAAAAAGGGGGACACTACATGGTTTAAAATCAAGAAGGGAGTGCATCAGGGTTGTATCCTTTCCCCATACTTATTCAATCTTTATGCTGAGCAAATAATCTGAGAAGCTGGAGTATATGAAGAATGTGGCATCAAGATTGGAGGAAGAATCATTAACAACCTGCGCTATGCTGATGACACAACTTTGCTTGCTGAAAGTGAGGATTCCCTGGAGAAGGATGTCATGCTTGGTAAGGTGGAGGGTTGACAAAAGAGGAGAAGGCCCTCAATGAGATGGATTGACACAGTGGCCACGGCGATGGGCTCAAGTATAGCAATGATTGTGGAGCTGGCACGGGACCGGGTGGTGTTTTGTTCTGCGGTGTATAGGGTCGCTATGAGTCGGAGATGACTTGATGGCACCTAACAACAACAATAGGTTGGTACTTTGCTCAAGGTTTAATCCCCCAATTTAGCTTCTGGTAAAATCTTAGGTTTTCCAAGATGACTTTAATGATATTAGCTGTCCAGTTGCCCCCCACCCCCAATACGCATACACTCATAGCCACCATATGTGTTATCCATGGTGTGGAACTAGGCTCCATGGGGTTCTCATGGCTGTTTTTTCAGAAGTAGAGCACTAGGCCATGCTTCCTACACTGGAAGCTCTGCTAAAACTTGCTCAGCATCAGTGACAAGTAAGCCTCCACCGACACATGGTGGTGGCTGCACGTGAGGTCCAATGACCAGAATTGAACTGGGGTCTCTAGCCCGGAAGGCAAGAAATTCTACCGCTGAACCACCAGTGCTCTCAAGGCTTTAATGATAAGCTTCGAGAAAAAAGCTCTCTTCTCAAGTTTGTTCTCCCAACTCACAGAGGCATGGGCCACTAGCCTCCCTGTAGAAAATATTCACTTTCTGCATCAGTGACAATGTCCCTGGAGTACTATGTTGAGGTTACCTAATACTGCGGCCTGATAGCTTAGTGGCCCTGCCATTTCATGATAGTGTAGACATGTCACTTTGTTTGGCTTTGGCACCTTATTTGTGGGGTGGGCAGGAAATCTGACCAATTCACCACTCTTTAACTAGTGTGTGCCCATCAACAGGTCTCATACTTTGCTGCCTTCCTGAAAAGGCAGTACCAATCGCTATTTTTGATGCCTCATGACTATTGCGGTAGGGCTGTCCTCTGCCTATGAAAACACGGGTGTTTCAGCGTGGAGCTCTGCCCAGCTGAGGCCACAGCCTTTGGAAAACGAATCTATGCGTAGAGCCACAGCGGATTCCGCTCCGTATGTCTATGGGAGCGCTGGTTTCAGTTCCCTTTTCTGAGAAAATCTCAAAGTAGATACAACTCACAAGCTTCACCTGAAGGGACAGAGGTTTGAGTGTGCCTTGAATTGGTGTAGGGTCACTGAGTACAGGCCTTTAAAGGTGACTTCAGAGTGTGGAAATTCTCCTGAACTTCCCTCCCATCCTCTAAACCTGCCTTGGCAGGGGAGGGAGAGAGAAAGCCACTCAGACAGCACATGGCTATCGTTAGTTTCTAATACATACTTGATGCTCTGTTAAAAGGGTTGGGGACTGTCCCATTTCATCTCCCCAGAGGTTTGCACAGACCTGGGTTTTTTGTGACGGAGACCTGAGTAATTAGGACCAGCCCATGAATGGGGTCAGCGCCTTGCCGACCGGCGGCCCGGCGGGACAGGGGCGGAGCGGGCGCCACTGCGCTGACAGCCACCGCAGAAAGGGGGCGGCCGCGCCCATTTCCTCTGCTTGGCTCCGCCTGGGCCGGCAGGATCCGCATCGGCGAGCAGCGCTCCCGGGTGTCGGCCGCGCCGGCTGCGGGACCGTGAGGCGCTGTGACAAGTCAGCTCAGGCAAGCGTGAAGCGGCCGCGACCCCTCGGGCGCTCCGGAGCCCACCGCACTGTTCGCATTTTAGTTGAGGCACCGGTACCCTTGCCTGCATGGACGCGGCGCTGAAGCGGAGCCGTTCGGAGGAGCCCGCCGAGCTCCCGCCCCCTGCCCGGGACGTGGGGGAGGAAGAGGAGGAAGAAGGGATGGAACAGGGGCTGGAGGAGGAGGAGGAGGTGGACCCTCGAATCCAGGTAGGGCGCGAGTGTGGCGCCCCGGCCCTTGCTCCGCGGGGGCCGCCGCGGAGGTCGGCGTCTACACCTACATCCTGCTCTGCAGCCTCTCGCGCTGCGGCCGGGGGTGGTGGCCACGTAGGTCCCGGGTCTAGACCGGAGGATCTTAGTACCTGGTTTCACCGTCTCACACTGGGGGGGCTGCAGTGTTCGTTGGATGTGGCCTATGTTGCGGGGTCCCTTCGCAGGCCCCTGGAGAGAATTGGGGGTCGCCCGCAGCGTACCAGCAGTTCGGAAGGATGCACAACAAAGGGAAAAAGGGGGCGGGGGCGCCATGCCTGTATCGGGGTGCCCTCTGCCAGGCTAGCGGCGCCACGGGCATCCACATCCTCCTGGCTCCGAGAGGAGGAGTTGCCTGGTCCGCGTGGGCGCCGGGCACTGTGGTCGCCCCGCAAGCCCCGCCGAGTGGGCGTTGCCGCTCCTGCAGCGTAGGCTGGCACCGGTGCCCTGGGTTCGGAGCCCCACCTGGCCGAGGTGCCCAGCTTGAGCCGCCTTCCTCCTCCATTGAGTCATTGTTAGCAAACTGAGGGTTATTGTTACCATTGGCTTAAACCGCCTTTGGCCTGAAATGGGTTAAAACCCTGCTTTTCCTTGTTGTGGGATCTGGGGTGAACCGAAATCGGGGACAACTGATGCGCAGAGCTGACGTGTGGAGGCGGCGAGAGGGTTGGCCTGGCCTTCCATTCCTCCATTTCCTAGAGGAATGATTAAAAACCAATTTTGAAGCAGAGATCTATGAGTGACAGCTTACCCTCTTACCCTCTAAGCAAAAGCAGCAATCTCTTTCCCAAGACCCATTTTTTCTACCCTTTCCATAAATTTTTTTTTTTTTTGTAATATATATATACATATTGATTTTAAGGATGCTCTGCATTCAGCGGGAGACCTAATTGGTTTTTCAGTGCACCGATCAATTAAAACCTCATTTAACTCAGTAGTTGGAGTTTAAATGAATTGTTTTGGCAGATTAGCCAGATAAAGATCAAGGGGAAAAATCTTTGCATTAGGAATGATCCTATTATTTAAAGCATGAGTTTGGACTAAATCTTGTGTTCCTACCAGGGAATTCTGTAAGCAAGATCCTTTGTTTGCAGAATAAAGATGAGTTAACTTCAAACTGGGTACTTTTTGCAAATGTTGGTTGTAAATGTTTATTTAAAAGATTGAAATTAAAGCTAGTTTGGAAAGGAAAAAAAAAACTAGGTAGGTTGATTAATTGACAGTTTTTTTAAAAAATATTTTCATCTCTTTATAGAAAAACAACCACTGATGAGTTAATGTCACAAGTCTTTCCTTGATTTAAATTATTTCACTGAGTTTATACTTTTGGCATGGGCTGATTTCTTTTCTTTTTCTTTTTCTTTTTTTTTCTGCTCTAAGGCAGAGGTTACTGTTTTGAATCTGTCGCTAAATCCTTTGTAATAGATGAATTTACCTGGAGGCACATACCTGGAATAAATACATGACCTTATCAGAAAAGACAAATAATGCCTAGCCCTTAAGGCATTTTTGAGAGACATCATCAAGATAAAGATTTCAGAAATACAGATGTTCTTTACTCCAGCTCAAGCTCATCTGTTTTCCTTGAAAATTAAAGCCAACTTTTTCTTCTTGCTACAAATTGGGCAAGGGTAGTTTTTCAGATTATGGGCTGAGTTATATTGGAAACAAAAACTGGATCCCTCAAATCTTTTTTCTCCCTATTTTCTTCACTAGGGAGAACTGGAGAAGTTAAATCAATCCACGGATGATATCAACAGACGAGAGACTGAACTCGAGGTATGGAAAACTGAGTCCTTCCTCTCGAAGAGATAGCAGTCACACTGACCCCTGGCCAGATGGTTTTGTTTTAATAGCTGGAGGTTACTGCTGGAGGCCAGTCCTTGGGAATTGTTGAGCAGCAGCCCTGCTGTCGGACAAGAACACACCACAGAGCCCAACCTGTGGGCCCAATGCATGTGGATCTAATTTCACATGTTTTTTTTTCATTATGGAAGCTCCTCCATGGGGCCAGACCAAGGGCTGTGTGGCACATTACAGCATTACACATGCTTAAGATCCAAATTTAATGCCTCTGAGGAAAAGCTGAAAGGACTGAGGGGAACATTTCCTGAACTCTTTATAATGAATGAGCTCATAAAACCTCTTAAATATTTTAGGGCAGTTCCTTCCATTTGTTCTTGGAACTGTTTGATATTTGCTCAGACATACCATTTTTTGACTTTTCTATCCTAATAATTCATTCCCTCCTCCCTTCCACTTCCCTGCTCATTTCTTTATTGTCTACTTGTGTGTAGAATATAATTATCTTAATGGTAAGGAAAAGCTGTTTAGACTGGGAAAGGCCTTCCTGCTGGGAAAAATCTTGGGAGGCGAGCTTGATTTGAATTTCATGAGCATTCTCCAACCTGAGTGTAAATAGATTAGCATTTTTCACAGCTACCAATTAGTCCTCACCCCTGGTTGGCTTTATCATCCATCAGCAAATTTGAGCAACCTCTGTATACTGTGCAATGCAAACTGTGAGAGCTGGAACTTGACCGGACTGCCTTGTTTTTCTGCAAGTTTCCTGCCTTTGACAGGGAATAATCCTACTACTTTTCTATCTCTCTCCATTAATGGATCATATCTGACTTTTCCTCGTCTGACAGGTTTCCACTTTACATGGGTTCCAGCTTTCACAGGTATTACTGTGTATCTGAGAATCTATGAGTGACTGTCATGTAGGCATGCAGGGAGCTGTTGGTAGGACCTGTTTCTGTAGCAGGAGAAATGCAAGAAAGGTCAACAGGAAGGGCAGGAAACATGTCCAGGCCCTGGAAGTACTAAATGTGGATGAAATATGGACTGAAAAGTTTAGTGTTCTGAGCTCTGTGAACAGTTATCCATGAAACTGGGTGCCCTTCTCCCCAAAATGAAGTAAAATCATCGTGTCTGTTTACATTTTTTTTTCTGCTTATGATGAATTTGAAGTTCTTTGTGATGTTAGGCAACTGAAACCGCTCTGAATCTCTGATTTCTAATACATTAAACATCAACAACAAAACTCTTGCTATTTCTATAGGGTTTTCAAAATATTTTACAAGCTTTCTTTCATTCCATCCTTTCCCAACAGCCTGATGCTGGACTGTCCAAGATGGTAGCCACTTTCTACGTATGGCTGTTTGAATTTAAATTAATCAGAAGATTAAAAATTTCAGTTCCTCAATCATAATTGCCACATTTCAAGCTCTCCACAGCCACCATATTGGACAAAGCAGAGCACACTTTCAGCATTGTAGAAAGTCCTACTAGATGTCACTAACCTGGATAGGTTGGCAAGGCAGAGTCTACCTCTTCTCCAGGTGAGAACATGAGGCTTAGTATCTCATAGTTCAATAATGTGGGAGAGCCTGGTCCCCCATCCTAGACCATGCATATTCCAGATACCCTCCAGCTTTTTTATGTTCTATAATCCCAAATAAATAGAAAACTGAAAAAGCAAACTAGTTGCTGTCAGGCTGATTCTGACTCATGGCAACCCCATGTATGCTCCATAAGGTTTTTAATGGTTGATTTGTCCAGAAGCAAATCACCAGATCTTTCTTCCAAGGCACCTGTAGATAGATTTGAACTGCAAACCTTTCAATAAGTAGCCACGTATATAGCCATTTATGTCAGTTAGGAACTCCCCCAAATGAATAGACAAGTTAGCTTTTTTTTTTTTTTCTTTGCAAAGGATTGATTTATTCACTCAGCAGATATTTGCATGCCTACTGTGTTCTGGGTATTGTTCTGGAAGAAGACAGCCTACATTCTGGAAGTACAATTGGTTCATGTCATAAACTCTTTTTAGCCCTGATTTCTGAATCCCATTTCTGAATATACTTAAATATTTGTGTGTCACGGGAAGCCAGAGGGACAGGTGTTTCCTGCCTTGCTCTAAACAGATTTGGCAGTAGTGTGAGAGGTGGTAGTGAAGGCTGGGCCACGTTACTGGCTGGTTTTTCATGGTGTTATTATAACCAAGACTAACACAGCACTGCCTCATAAAAATACAACTCAAGCTACATAAATAATTAAAATTTTCCTAGTAGCCACATTAAAAAGTAAAAAAAAAAAAAAGAAAAAGAAAAATGAAATTAATAATATGTTTTACTTAGTCCAGAATATCCAAGATAGTATGATTTTAATGGAATCAATATAAAAATTTGTTAATGAGATGCTTTACTTTTTTGATTTTGGTACTGTCTTTAAACTCTGGTGTGTATTTTATATTGCAAGCACTCTCAATTTGGACTGGCCACATTTCAAGGGCTCAGTAGCCACACAAGCACAGTTCTCTGGACATCTGTCACAACTGCCCAGAGCTTGAAGGAGAGGATGGTGTGTGTGTGTGTGTGTGTGTAGTGGGGGCTCTGTTGCTTTAGTCAAGCACTGGCCTCACCTTTGTGCCAGGCACTCTGTTGACCATTGGGATACATGGGAGAACAAGAGAAACAAAGGCCTTGCCCTAAAGGAGTTGACATTTGAGTTGATGTCTCAGTTACCCAGTGCTTCCATAACACAAATACCACAAGTGGGTGGCTTTAAAGAACAGAAATTTATTTGCTCCCGATTCAGGAGGCTAGAGCATGGCTACAGGGAGAGGGCTTTCATTATATATTTCAGCTTTTAGTAGCTGCCTGTAATCCTTATCATTCCTGGACTTACAGATACATCTGCCTCTGTCCACTGTCTTCCTCTTTGCCCTGTTTGTGTTTCTGTGACTGTTGTTATTGTTAGGCACCTTCAAGTTGATTCTGACTCATAGCAATCCCACGTGACAGGTAGAACTGCCCCATACAGTTTTCTAGGCTGTAATCTTTATGGACCAGATCACCAAGTCTTTTTCCTACAGAGCTGCTGGGTGGGTTTGAGCCATGAATCTTTTGGTTGGTAGCTGAGCACTTTAACTATTGTGCCACCAAGGCTCCTTCTCTGTGTC
The DNA here is from genome assembly GCF_000298275.1 of Orycteropus afer afer. Lineage (NCBI taxonomy): Eukaryota > Metazoa > Chordata > Mammalia > Tubulidentata > Orycteropodidae > Orycteropus > Orycteropus afer. Next base: position 23,901,066 of record NW_006921590.1, read on the forward strand.
TAGTCTGCTCTTTTTATCACTCAGAAGTGATTAGATTTAGGACCTACTACTATGGTATGGCCTTATTAACATAACAAAAGAATCCCCTGTCTACTTCCAAACAGGGTCATATTTTCAGGCGCAGGGGCTTAGGATTTCAAAACATAGTCTGGGGGTGGGGGTGGGGGACACAATTCAATTTGTAACAATTGGGGATAAGGAGTGGAAAGGTGGATAATAATTATGAATTGTAATGACTACAATAAGAGTGATGTGACAGACACTAGGAGAGGAGGCACTTGAGGTGACACTTGAGCAGAGGCCTGAGGATGGAAAAGTCCATGTGCAAAGAGGTGGACAGAGGATGGAAGAGACCATGTGTGAGGAGGCCAACAGAGTGAGCAGCTGGGGGAGGTTGAAGGGAGGAGGTGTTGAAGGATGTGGGATTGAGAAATGAGCCATTTTAATATATATATACTTTCAAGGCCTCTGGGGAAGGGGTCTTTCTGTCTACCAATTTCTTTCCCTTTGCTTTTTGTTTATGATCTGGAATGTTAAGCACCCTCTCATGACTGTGTTTGATTCTGATTAAACTGAATTGGTGGCCAGGTGTGTGGAAGCTGCTAACCCGCTCCCAGAATGTGGTGTCATTGTGTCAGGGCAGCTACAGGCCAGGGTGTTGCTCCTGGGATTCACTTTTCCCATCCTACTCCTTGTCTCAGCTGTTTACATCTGAAATGACCAAAGGCTTCTGGATGCCAGCCACCTGCTATGTGGTCAGTGGGTATCTGTCTCTTCCTGCAACCTCAACTTGCCTCTGGCCTCTTTGCACCCTGATTGATTTCAGAGAGAGCGGCAAACTTTTCAAGGGAGTAGCCTTTTAACTGCGGACCCTTGGATGTAAGCCTGATGTTTCCAGTTAAGCAAATAAGTGTGTTATTTTCCCTCAGGCACATTGATTAACCAACTCTAATTATTAATTCACCAAGTATTTATTGAGCACCTACTGTGTGCCAAGGGCAATTTTAATGTGATGAAGACAGAGTATTTGACAGGAGGGACAGATGTTCCTGCCCTCCTGAGGCTGACATTGTACTGGGGGAGGAAATGTAAAGAACAAGGGAAATGATTAAAATACACTGGGGGAGGCAGGAGGAAGACTCAATGCTTAGGGGACACTGAACTTCTATTAAGGGTGATGGAAAAATTCAGAAATGGTTAATGACAATAGTTGAGTAACATGATAAATTTAATTGATGTCACTGAACTATACATGTGATGACTGTAGAAAAGGCAGAGTAGGGAAATTTTTTAATTGGAAAAAAATACACTCTAGGGTCTAAGACACTTGACTGCTAATCAGAAGGTTGGCGGTTCAAACCCACCAGCCACTCCTTGGAAGAAAGATTGGGCAATCTACTTCCGTAGTGATGCCACCTCAGAAACCCAAGGAGGGGTCACTATGAGTCTGAGATGACTCAACGGCATGTAACAACAACAACAACAACAAGGGTGCATGGTGATATGTGTGAAGGAGAAAAACAAAGCAGGAAGGGTCTAGGCAAGTGGTTATTTGGGGGCAGGAGGGGGTGGCAAAAGCAGTGCTGAATACAGTGGACAGAAGAGGTTTTCCTGAAGGTGATGTCTGGAGAAAGATGGTCCAAAGCCAGTGAGCCTAATGGCCCTGTGAGGGAAGAATATTCCAGTGAGAGGGAACAGCCAGTGCTAAGGGGAGAGTGTGGTCTGTGTCTGAGAATTAGCAAGGGAATCAGTTTGGTGGAGTGAGGTGAGGAGGAAAAGGAGATGGAGTCAGAGAGAGAAATAAGCCATTCAGAAGTGTCACAAGCCATGCCAGGTAAGATAATAAAAGGAAATATGCTCATATAATCTTAAAATGTATATTACATACAGCTACTTTCTCAAAAGGGAGCTCTGGTAGCATAGTGCCTAAGGCACTTGACTGCTAACCAGAAGGCTGGCGGTTCAAACCCACCAGCCACTCCTCGGAAGGAAGGTTGGGTAATCTACTGCCTCGGAAACCCAAGGAGGGGTCGCTATGAGTCAGGTCCGACTCAACAGCACATAACAACAACAAACTTTCTCAAAAGTTTGTTAAAACAAGACAGCACAGAGAATTTCTCAATTTCACTGTGATTAAAATTTTCAATAGTCCATGCCAATAGTTTATTTATGTATTCTACTACTAAGTGTTTTCATTATTTCCCTTGCTTGCTCCAAAGGTCGGCTCTTCTAGGGCAATGAAATGGTCAAAGGGAGAAGGAGGAGAGAGGACAAAGCAAGGCCGGTTACTCACATGCAGCTCATCTTCATAATCAAAAGCAGGCTTTTCCAGACTACTCTTCCCGAGGGAGGCAGAGGCAGTTCACTGTAAATGTTCGTGGTTTTTCCCTCACTGCTTGGGTGGGGATGGTTGGTTTCTGGGCAGATGTGCAGGACTATTTGAAAAATTATTTGATTCTGGACATCTGTGTTCTTCAGACTTGCGTAAGGCCTGCCCCCAGAATCTCCCTTTCCCCTCTCTAGAAACCCACAAACATTTTCTCTTAAAAAAAGAATTTTTTTTTTCTTCTGAGCTTAGAAACTCTGGGGGTCATTTGGAAGCAGGTGGCTTATCTTTTAATGAATTACTAGCACAAGTCAGGGAAGGAGAAAAATTCCTTTCTGAAAGGACATGTTGTCACGTGCTGGCACTTTGTCCTTGAAGCCTTGCATGTGTGCTGGGGAGGAGGGTCCTATGACACTTCAATTGTGTTTTAAAGAGAGTGTTAGGGAATGTTTGAAAGGAGAAATGGGTGGGGGACAATGAGGAATAACAGTGCCTTGAAGCTGGCACCAAATTCAAGGCCTGGGGGTTGGCAGTTCAAACCCACCAGCCACTCCTGGAAAGGAAGATTGGGCAATCTACTTCCATAGTGATACTGCCTCGGAAACCCAAGGAAACGTCCCTGTGAGTCAGAGATGACTCGACAGCACGTAACAACAACAACAAGGGTGCATGGTGATATGTGTGAAGGGTGGCCTGCCAAGCCCCTGGGAGAGGCTGTGACCTCCTTTACACAGGGAAGATCTGGTTAAAGTAAACATTGGACCGAGACATTCATGCAGCAAACCCTGTGCACCTCCACTGTACTAAATCCTGGGTTGGGCCTGTGGACCAAGATGGTAAACAACATATCACTCTTTGCCCCCAGGAGTGTGCAGTCTCTCGATGCACACATGCATTTATAATAAACAAAACACATGCAGCACACTGCTGTCGACTCATAGCGACCCCTCCTTAGGTTTCCAAGGTGGTGTCACTATGGAAGTAGATTGCCCAACCTTCCTTCCTCGGAGTGGCTGGTGGATTTGAACCATCAGCCTTCTAGTTAGCAGTCAAATGCCTTAGGCACTATGCCACCAGAGCTCTTTGCATTTATAATAGTGTGTGATAAATACTGGGAGATGGAAGGGCAGGGCCCTTTGGGAGGCCAGGGGAGGCTCTGTTGGAATTGGGGCATCAGTGTTGAGGCCTTAAAGCCTCAGCTTATAAGACAGGATAAGTTGGCATTCCAGCAACCTACAAATGGAGGAGAAAGAGATTTGATATTACAGAAAGCACTTGCAGCTTGAGAATGCTTTGGCAACTGGTATGGTTTATAGGACAGAAGCTCTGGTGGTGCAGTGGTTTAGGCATTTGGCTCCTAACCAGAAGGTCAGTGGTTCGAACCTGTTAGCTACTCTGCAGAAGAAAGGTGAGGCAATCTGCTTGCGTAAAGATTTACAGCCTTGGAAACACAATGGGGGTCACAATGAGATGGAATCCACTCTTTGCAGTGAGTTTGATTTTTTTTGGTTTTTTGGTGATTGGCTAGTTGTAAAGATAAACACAGTTGAGGTCATTGAATGTTGGCCATCAGAATGGTAGGCCTTAGGGTTTCGTACTTCAGTGCCGCCCCTGTACAGTGCTGCTGGAATGTTAGGGGACAGTAAACCTTTGACCCAACCATTGCACCTGTAAGAATTTACACTAAGGATATAACTGGACAAGGATATAGACCTAGTATTGTTCATTGCAGTATTGTTTAAAATGATGGAAAATTATAAATCTAAATGTCTATCAGTAGACGATTGACTAAATAAATAAAAATTATATACGTGTTATGGCTGATAGAATCTAGGTCTAAAAATGATGACATGGTGTGTTGTTGTTGTTATGTGCCATCGAGTTGGACCCGACTCACAGCGACCCCTCCTTGGGTTTCCGAGACGGTATCACTACAGGAGCAGATTGCCCAACCTTCCTTCTGAGGAGTGGCTGGTGGGTATGAATTGCCAGCCTTCTGGTTAACAGTCAAGTGCCTTAGGCACTATGCTACCAGAACATAGAAAGATGATGAAATGTGCAAACAAGTTCCAGAAGAGCGTATATAGTATGATGTTATTTTAAAAAGTATGTTTTTACACATAAAAATGTCTGCAAAAGGTACACATTGGTCATTTTATCTGGGAGGTGAGAAGAGTGATATTATTGTTATTTTTTTAGGTTTTAAAATTTTTTTGAATTGAACTTGTATTAGTTTATAATCAGAAAAAAATAAAACCCAGTGCCACAGAGAAGGAGGTAGGTGGAAGGGAGGCAGTAGTCTTGGCATCAGGTGCTACGGGTTAAGAGCTAAGGTCCGCTGACCAATTTTAGTGGCTCTTGGCCCCAGGCTCCTCATCTGAATTTGGGGACGTGCTCCTTGCCCACATCCTAGGGTGGACCAGAGCATGGATAAGACACTGTATAAGAGAGGGCTTTGAGAGCCATAAAGCAGCATGAAGGTGAGAGCCCCTGTGTGACTGGCTGGTATTGGGGAGCTGAGGTCCTGCTGGGTATGGCATGTGAGGAAGGTTCCCATAAAGCCACACACCAGAGCCAGGCTGGCCACAGCCATGGGGCCTTGGCAATGGCTCTGCTCTCCTCCCCTTGGTCCCTGCTATGACCTTTCTTTGTCAGAGACTAGCACTAGGCACAGGGCCAAAGAGAGGGTTTGTGCAGGCCAGGATTATGGTGGATGGACTCTGCGGTCAGTGGATCAGCAGGGCTTTCTGTCAGGCCTATCTGCTGGGGTGTGGAAATTGGTTTGTTTCCCTGAGTGAGCCCTGCTTCCTTAGGATGTATCTGCCCCTGGGATTTGCCTGGCATGTATGAGGTGCTCAATAGATGTTTGAGTGTATGGATAACAACAGATTGCCCCCTAATAGCTGTGTGACCTTGGTTATTAATTAATGTCTCTGGCCCTCAGTTTTCTCATCCCACTGATAGTAAAGGGTAAGCTGTGGGATGAGATGAGGGCTGCAGTGTGAGCACTTGCAGGAAGGGTTTTGTGGTCCATTCTTGAATGTCTTTCCTGCCTTTTTTGTCTCCCGCCCTCCAGTAAACATGAGAGCTAATAGTAATAGAATGCCTGCTATGTGTCGGCCATGCTCTCCCACTCATTGAATCCTCAGAACAGTGTTGAGGGAGGTCCTATTAGCATCCCCATTTTGCAGAAAACAACATTGAGGGATTCAAGGGCCTTGTTGTGGAGCAGGGTTTCTCAACCTTAGCATGATTTTTCACATTTTGGGCTGAATAATTCTTTGTTGTTAGGAGTTGTCCTGTGCACTATAGGATGTAGCGGCATTCCTGGCCTCTGCTCACTAGGTGCCAGTGACACTTGCCCCTCAGTTGTGACAATCAGATATGTCTCTAGTGCAGTTGTGAACCTTGTTCTAAATCAGTGCCACCAAAATATGGTCTTCATACCAGCAGCGTCAACATGACCTGGGAACCTTGGGCTCCACCCAAGTGACTGAATCAGAATCTCTGTGGGGTGGGGCCCAGGAGCCTGTTCTAACTAGCACTCCCTGTCTCATGCTTCAAAGCACCAGGACTCTTTTCTAGCATGTATTCATAAGGCTGTATTATAGACTCTGAGCTCCTGGATGGCAGGAACCAGGTCTTTCTGTCTTTGTGTCCCCAGCATCTCATTCAGTGCCTGCACACAGGGGTACAATGAATGTCAGAATGAACTGATACTAATTTACTTATGGTCACAATCAAAGCCACTTGCCCTTGTGGACCTGTGACTTTAGGCATTGTCCTATGTAGTACCCTAAACAGGCAGGGCCCCTTTTGTCAGTGCCTGCTTTGGAATTGCATGTCTTCCCCAGGCTTCCCTGGCAGGGCCAACCCTGGCCTACTTGTGGGAATGGTCAAGCGAATCTCTGTGTTCTCCCTCCTTCCCTAAGCCTCCTCTATTCACGGAGGTGTTCACTCATGGAAGTGTTAGATTCTTCCCTGCTTGGGGATGTTTATATTTGAAGAGGAGTCTTTCACGTTAAACCAGGATGATGTGAGGATGTCAGGCACCAACCATGATCAACTTATAGGAAAAAACATTAGTTTAAAAAACTATATGTCCATATAAAACTACCATATCATCTATAAAAAACCATGCAGAAAGGGAAAAAATGTGTATATGCAGAGAAGTTTGAGGATAATCACTCAGAGTGTGGGCCACAAACCATGAATGCTTACTCCCATTCATGGTGAAGTAAATACAGAAACTGAAAGTAAGAGTTTAGAAATTTATTTTTTTTTCTTTACAACAATTTGGTATTGGTATGACATCCAAGTAGTATTTTAATTGTCTATTTATTTATTTATGCCTTTTTTTTTTTTTTAATTTATTGCACCTTGGGTGAAAGTTTACAGAGAAAATTGGTTTTCCATTCAACAGTTTGTACACGTTTTTTGTGATGTTAATTACAATTGCCACAATGTAGCAGCACTCTGCCCACTTCTCCCCTGTGGTTGCCATCTCCCTTAGTCTTTCTTTCCTGTTCCTTCCTGCCTTTTTAGCTTTCTCCCTGGGCACCTGCTGCCCTTTTGATCTCACATGGTTGACTGTTCTAATGAGTGCATACCCCCTGGGGTTACTATTTACCTTACAGGCCTGTCTATCCTTTGGCTGAAAGTTGAGCCATGGAGTTTGTTGAAGAGTGTCTGAGAGCCATCTTCTTGGGGGTTCTACCAGTCTATGTCAGACCAATAAGCCTGGTCTTTTTTATGATTTTGAATTTTCTTGCACGTTTTCCTCCTGTTCTATCTGGGACCTCCTATTGTGATCCTTTAAGAACGGTAGGCAGCAGTGGCCGGGCATTATGTGGTTCTTCTGGTCTCAGGGTTGTGAGGGCTGGGGTTCATGTTAGTTAATTATTTTTTATTGTGTTTGACAGAAGTATTGGTTCATAATGGGTTGGGGAATAAAGAACCCATCACCACAGGTCATTGGAGAGGCACGGCTCCAGGAAAGTGTACCTTCAGATGCCATCAGTGGTTATTGCTTAGCAGCTGAGAACGCTGCTCATTTGTTTGTTTGTTTGTTCTTCCATTTCTTGGTATTTTCTGAATTACTAACAGTGAATGTATTTTATGGTTTTCATAGGCAGGGAATGGTAATGGGATGAAAATGTTGGCCTTTTATTAAAAAAAAAAAAAATGTCCTTATGAGCCAAAGAAATGATTTCTATGGCTAGAATTTCAGGAACTATGAAGGCTGATGGGAAAAAAATGTTTGCATCTGGAGTCTTGCCTTAATTATAGCTAAACTCTGTTGTTGATGCATTTGGTGAATTACTGAATTGTGAGTCTCTCATTGTAGTAATTCATGAAGGAATAGAAAGTGCTTGAAAGGCATTTTAGTTATTGTCTACAGTCAAGAAGGGAGCCCTGGTGATGCAGTGGTTAAGAGCCCAGCTGTTAACTGAAAGCTCAGCAGTTCAAACCCACCAGCCTTTCAGTGGGAGAAAGATGTGGCAATCTGCTTCCAGAAAGATTATGGCCTTGGAAACCCTGTAGTCAGTTCTTCCCTGTCATTTAGGATCACTTTGAGTTGGATTGATTTGATGGCAATGGGTTAGGTTTGATTATAGTTAAGAAACCTTCATTTATATAATTACTTACAAAAGAAAAAAACAAATCACAAAGACTTAGAAATGGAAAACATTTCAAATGTTAAGAATAATTAGATATTTATAGCAAAAAGATGGAAACAACCTAGGTGCTCATCAACAGAAGAATGGATAACCAAAGTATGGTACATACATACAATAGAATACTACACAAACTTAAAGAATAATGTGGAATCTGCAAAACACTGAATGATGTGGATGAACTTGGAGGACATTATGCTGAGTGAAATAAGTCAATCACAGAAGGACAAATATTGTATTAGTCTGTTATTATAAAAAGTCAAGGAAAGGTTTATATATGAAAGGAAGTTTCTTTGTTGGTTACCAGGTATGGGAGGGGAGGGGAGAGAACACTGCTAGACAGGTAGAGACAAGTATTGATTTGGGTGAAAAGAAGGGCAGTGTACCAAATGTGAGTGATCAACATGGTGGCATTGAGGAAGAGGAGGACATAGAGAGGAGCATGGGAGGTACAGACAACAAATATGAACCCATTTGCACATACAGTACTGCATTGTCAGTGAAGGCAAACATTGATTTATGGGTGGATAGATGGATAGACAGGCTGAATGATTAGGTATGTCTTTGCAGGTGGGTGTGTACCCAAGACCTTGTATAGGGTTGGCAGACAATGTTTCTACAAGTATATTTGTATGTTCTGTAAGAATTTCTAGGTATATAGTAGAGCTGACAAGGGACAAAGATGTAGTCACCTCTTGGCCACAGCCAGCTACCCAGAGGGAACAAGTAGTTGGACCTGTTGGCTTGGGACCATGGTTGCAGGGGACATCAAGCTCAACTGGCATAATGTACTACACAAAAACATTGCTCTACATCCTGCTTTGGTGAGTAGTGACTGGGATCTTAAAAGCTTGCAAGCAGCCATCTAGATGCAACAATGGGTCTCTCCTCATCTAGAGCAAAGCAGAATGAAGAAAACCAAAGACACATGGAAACAATTAGTCCAAGGGACTGGTACACTATGCAGTCCTCAGCCTATATGACTATGAGACCAGAAGAACCAGTTGGTGCCCGGCCACCACTGTCAACCACTCAGAGGGGGATCTATGTAGGAGATCCTGGGTAGAGTGAGAGAACAATGTGGAACAAAACTCAAAATCATTAAAAAAAAAAAGGGGGACCAAGTTTGCTGGTCTGATAGAGCCTCATGGAATCCCTGAGACTATGCCCCTTAGCTGTCCTTCAGGTCTGGAATTGAACCCACTCCAGCCAAACAAAGACAGGCATATGAGCTGAACATTTACATTAGGTAGATACACTCCTTGGAGAGATCAATCATGGGAGAATAGAAGGGCTGTGCATGCACAGGGAGGCAGCTCGGGGGCCAGGAGTGCATGGGAGCGAAGGACACAGGGAAGAGGTGGGTATGGGGAGGAAGTGGAAGAGCTGTCACATTGTGTGAGATTACAGTCAATGTCATGACACAGTGTATGTGAACTGCTGTATGGAAAGTGAATTTGCTCTGTAAACTTACATCTAAATCACAATATAATTTTTAAAAAAGAATAATTAGATATTTAAACTCAAGTTGTTATATAAATAATGTACTTAAGTATTAACATCACTTCTAAATGGAAAAAGGCTTGCGGACACATATAGGCTTTTTTTATACAACCTCATTCACTGTAGCCACATTAATAAAATGATGTTAGTATGGATTTTGGCTAGAATATAGAACAAACTGTCTAACATTGAGATGGACTCTATTGTCTCAAAAAAATGGATTTGCATTCCTTTTAAGTTATAAAGATAAATGAGACAATATATAAATTTTTTTGTCTCTCAGCTGGAACCCTTTCCATTGTACTATAAGCAGTCTTTTCCACAGTGACATGATTGCATCCCCAACTTGGTTTGTCCAAAATGCTTCCCTCTGACTCTGAGGTGTCTACAAGCATCCCTACCACAAAAGAAGACAGACTGTGGTTGACAGATGTGTTGCTGTCCCAGTGGTTGATTTTCTAGTTGCTGTCGAGTTAGTTCTGATTCATGGCAATCCCGTGTGTGTCAGAGTAAAACTGCACCATAGAGTTTTCACTGGCTGATATTTTGCGAAGCAGATCACCAAGCCTTTCTTTTGGGGTGCCTCTGGGTGGACTTGAACTTCTGACCTTTTGGTTAGTTGCCAAACACTTAACAGTTTGCACAACTCAGGGACTCCTGTGGTTGACAGAGTGTCCAAATCCCCAAGTTGGCCTTGCACATCAAGGGATACTCTTCTATACAGAGAGTCTGGTCCTTATGGACTGTAGCCTTTTAATATTGAGCTGTTATTTTTCATTTGGAGCATTTATTGTAGGGGCTTTTAACGTGGTGGTGTGTGTGTGTGTATGTTTTGGCTGGATAAATTAAACATCTATTGAACCTCATCCTTTTGGCAGACATCCTAGTAATCTTTGCCCAACCCTCCTTGTTGAGTTACTTAATCTGCCTATGGCCACACAGATGTTTCCAGCAGTGAGAACTAGCTTGCTTTAATGCAGTGCATCTTAACCAAAGACTTTCCAATAATTTGCAAAAGCAGCTCTTAGAGAGCTTGGAGAATTGGGCCCTTTCATTTCCTTAAAGGAAGATGAAAAAAAAAAAATTGTTCTATTCTTGCTAGATTTTTCCTTTGCTGTGTTTTGCTGGATTATCTAAGAGATATTAATGTTTGCTCTGACAGAAAGAAACTGCTAGTGAGGAGACAATGAGAGGAAGATCCGCTGTTTATCATAACTGCAGCCAAGCCTACTTAATAGAAACTCTTTCATTGTTTGGCATGAAACAACCTCAGCATGATGAATGGGGCTTGGTTGTCTTCATCTCCACCCTTTTATTGCCAGCATGAAAAAGCATTCAGCTTTGTTTTGATAGATTTGAGGCACATAGATTTAATGTTTTCTTCCCTGGTTTTTGGCTTAATAAAACAATTAAGCCAAAGATAAAATAAGGGTGTTGTCTTGCTTCATTGTTCTGCTTTCCAGTCTGCCCAACAAATTAACAAAATGTAATGGTTTAAAGGGAGCTCTGGTAGCATAGTGGCTAAGACACTTGCCTGCTAACCAGACGGCTGGCGGTTCAAACCCACCAGCCATTCCTCGGAAGGAAGGTTGGGCAATCCTACTTCCGTAGTGATACTGCCTCGGAAACCCAAGGAGCGGTCGCTATGAGTTGGGTTTGACTCAACAGCACACAACAACAACAACAACAACAACAATGGTTTAAAACAACCACTTTATTTTGCACATGATTTTGTAGGTCAGGAATTTAGTAGGGAGGGCTCAGTGAGGTGGTTCGCAGTGAGGAGTCTCATGCAGTTGCACTCAGATAACACCTGGGGCAGTGGTCATCAGAAGGCTCCACTGGACTGGATGTCCAAGATAGCCTTGCTCACATGTCTATGCTGTCAAGCAGAGCGTCCATATATGGCCTTTCCAGCGTGGTGGTCTCAGGCCGTCTGACTGCCCACCTGGTGTCTGATTTTCCTCAGAGTGAGCATTCCATGAAGACCAGATGGAAGCTTCATGACCTTTTCTGACTGAGCCTTGGAAGCCATCTAGCATCCCTTCTGTTGGTCCAGCATCATGAGCCCACATAGATTCAAGAGGGATTCATAGATTTTAACTCCCTGGTGGAAGGAATGCAAAAGAATTATGAGGTCATGTGTTAAAACCTCCGTATTCATGTGGTGACAAAGGCTTGCTTTATGACTTGCAGGACATCTGTTTTCATTCCTTTCTTTTACTTTACTTGTGTTGATTTCATAAATGACCATGCTTCATAGCACCTCCTTGAGTTGCTCTAATGTTAACCAGCCAGCAGAGTGAGGACTGGTTAGCACAGCCAGTGACCCTTACACAAGCTGGCAACACTAAAGGCAAGAGGCAGCAGTTGTTAGCAGTACTGTCAGTCTTGCATAGGGGAATTCTTTCTGGCTTTGTCCATTCTTAACACTTTTGTCTGAGGGAAAATTATGCCATGACTTTAATGCCTATAATAAAAAATGAGTAAAGCCTAAGCCAAAGGTATATTGGCTACGCAGACACTTTTTAAACTTAGAGAAGGATTCTAAAACTCTTTGAACTGCTTGCTTTCCTTGTCACTGGTTTTGCTAGTGTCTCTGTTGGGGAAAGAGAATCCTGCTGTTGCTTTCACTTACTAGAAATTGGATCTACTCTCCCAGATGGAACTTGTTAAGGAAGACCACATTTTAATGCTATGAGACTTGGGGTCAAAAAAGCATAGGAAAACATTTTTGGAGCAGATGGAGACTATACTACATAGCATACAGTAGTGGAGTTTGGGGGAACTGGATTTGAATTTTCTTTGTGCTTCATAATAGTGTAGTCTTAGGTAAGTCCTTTTTTTTTTTTAGCTTTTCTGAATTTTAATATGTATTTTTCCTTCCCACCCTTTTCTCTTTAGTGTATAACTACACCTATATAAAAATAGCTACCATTTATCGAAAACTTATTATGCTAAGCATTGTGCCAAGTGCTTTATATAGTTTATCCTATTAATTCTCACAACACCCTTGTGATGTTGATGAGAAATGGAGGCAATGAGAGATTAAGTAAATTCTCCAAAGTCACACTGCCAATGGGTGGTTGGTGGAACCAGTTAAAATCCAGGAATCTGAACACATGTGTTTAAATACACCCTGTATTTGAAGGGGTGGAGGAAGCACGTTTGGAAGCCTCCAGGGAGGTATGTGAGATTGAAAGAATGCTGGCCTAGGATTTAGTAAGGAGTTACTTCTTTGCCCTGACACTAAGCAGATATACATCCTTGGGAGAGGACCTTTACCTTCTGAAGCTTCAGTGACCGCATCTGTGAAATGGGAGCATCTGAGCCAAATGATGACCAAAGTCCTTTCCAGCTCCGATATGTACAACGCTGAGATTTTTATTTAATCTAGCCACATGCTGAATGAATTCTGAATCATCCACAGTCTTGATGATAGGAAAACAAAACCAAACTCACTGTCATCGAGTCGATCCCGACTCATAGCGACCCCTCCTTGGGTTTCTGAAGCGATATCTCTATGAAAGTAGATTACCCAATCTAGGGAATAAATACTAAAGCACTTTGGTCAATCTAGGCTGCAATAGGCTTGGTATTTTATTTTTATTGGAGCAATACTTGCACAGTATTAAACAAACTAAACTAAACTAAACTAAACTCTGAGGAGTTACAATGCAAAATGAAACTCTTCTGCCCACTTCTTTCCACCACTAGTTCTGCTCCGAGAAACAACTCCTTTTAACTCTTCTGTTAGCTGTTTCTTCTGGTCATTTCCTGCTGCTGCTGAAGTTAGAGCCACAGACTTTGGCTTTAGTTCTTTGGCACCCTGCGTCCTTATTTCTTCCCATTCCTATGAGCTGCAGACAGAGGAGACGCTAACCAAAAGCCAGCAGAAGCGAGACAGCCAGCTTGCCTGAAATGCTGGGGTGGGTGGCAGCGTGCTTTTCATGGCGGCTGCACAGAATGATCTCCAGCGCTTCCCAAGGCGGGTCCAGATTTCCCTCGTTTGAAAATGCATGTTAATTATAAAATGGACCTTGTGTGTCATAACAGCTTGGGCGGTGGTGGAGACACACCACCCTCAATAAATGTGCCCATCAATTACATAATCCATCTGAAATCTAATAGTTGTGAATTTTTTTTAAAAAAGTAGGTCTTGAAATTGAGGAAATGTGTTAAGCTTCTTGATGGGAACAGGGAAATAACTCACTTGTGGTTGAGCTCAGTAAAACGCTGTGGTTTCAGCAATTCTGCCTCCTCTTACACAAAGAATCCTGTGGGTTTGAAAACATGCCTCTTGCCACTAATGAGAAATCACTGGGTTCTGTCAGTATTTCCTGCTGAGTGTGTGATGGGGGTGTTGTTATGTAACTTAAGTCCCTCCTCCAGGGCCTTCTGTGGACTGAAGCCCGTGCCAAAAGTGTAAAGGGCAAATGGGCTTTTTCTCTTTGTTTGTGGCACTTTGGATCTTGGGTTATTTAAACTTTTTTTTTCTTTGGTAATTGGTTAAATTTCATTCTAGTGGCACAATACTTAGCATAATAAGCTTTCAATAAATGGTAGCTATTTTATGTATGTGCCTGTGTAACACCAACAAAATTGATGAATTGAAAGCATGTCTTTTCTAATTGATAGACACTGCAAAATAGCTGGCCCATGTTATTAAAAATATCAAGGTCATGAAATACAAAGACAGACCCAGGACCTTTCTGGACTAAAAGAAACTAAGGAGACATGACACATAAATATTGTTGTTGTTGTTAGTGGTGTTGAGTCAGCTCCACTTCATAGAGACCCTATGTACAACCAAATGAAATACTGCCCTGTCCTGTGCCAACCTCACTCACAATCCTTACAATACCCGAGCCCATCATTACAGCAACTGCGTCACCATCTCATTGAGGGTCTTGCCCTTTTTTGCTGACCCTCCACTTTACCAAGCATGATATCCTCCTCCAGGGAATGATCCCTTCTAACAACATGACCAAAGTAGGTGAGATGAAGTCTGGCCATTCTCACTTCAAGGAGCATTCTGGCTACACTTCTTCCAGGACAGATTTGTTGTTTGTTCTTCTGGCAGTCCATGGTACTTTCAGTATTCTTCATCAACAACGCAACTTAAAAGCACCAACTTTTCTTAGGTCTTCTTTATTCATTGTCCAGCTCTCACATGCATATGAGGCAGTTGAAAATATCATGGCTTGGGCTAGGCACACCTTAGTCTTCAGACATCTTTGCTCTTCACTTGAAAGAGGTCTTTTGCAGCAGATTTGCCCAATGCAGTACAAGTACATACAACCTATGAATACTCCAATGAGTATTCTGAACCAGAAATAACTTTTTTTTTTCACTATGAAAGACATTGTCTCAGTTATCTACTGCTGCTATAATAGGCACACCACCAGTGAGTTTTAATAAACAGAAATATATTTTCTCACGGGTTGGGAGGCTGGAAGTCTGAATTCAGAGTGCTTGCTCTAGGGGAAGGCTTTGTCTGTCAGCTCTGGAAGAAGGTTCTTGTCTCTTGTGAGTTCTCTTCCTGGGCAGTATTCACGTGGCTTGCCATCTCTCTTCCTACATCTCTATTCTAGTTGCTTATTTAATCTCTTTTGTATCTCAAAAGAGACTGATTCAAGACACGCCCTACACTAATCCTGCCTCATTAACATAAAACAATCCATTCCCAGATGGGATTATATGTGTGTGTGTGTGTATATGTAATTTTTAAATTTTATTTTATTGTGATTTGGGTGAAAGTTTACAGAGCAAATTCATTTTTCATACAATTGTTCATACACATTTTGTTTCATGACATTGCTTGTAATCCCTGTAACATAATGGCTATCTTCCCACTTCCTCCCTGTATTTACCTTTTCCCTGTGTTCTTTCCTATGCATTCCTCCCTGCCTTCTGAACTGTCTCCCTGTGCAAATACTGCCTTTCTGATCTCCCATAGTTGATTGTTCCAAGGATTGTACCTACTAGGTGTAAATGTTCACCTTATACACAGTCTGTTGTTTGTCTGGAAGCCACAGGAGTGACTTCAATTCCAGGCTTGAAGGGTGACTAGGGGCCCTAGTCTCAGGGGTTTTACCAGTCTTTAGCAGACCTGTAAGCCTGTTCTTCTTTATGGTTTCGAGTTTTGTTCCACATTTTTCTCATACTCTATCCAAGATCTCCTATTTTGATCCCTTTCTGAGTAGTTGACAATGTTGGCAGGCACCATTTAGT
Organism: Orycteropus afer afer; assembly: GCF_000298275.1. Taxonomy (NCBI): domain Eukaryota; kingdom Metazoa; phylum Chordata; class Mammalia; order Tubulidentata; family Orycteropodidae; genus Orycteropus; species Orycteropus afer. The sequence goes on from NW_006921590.1 coordinate 23,916,807, forward strand.
TCTTCTGGTCTCGGGGTCATGTTGGCTGAGGTTTGCATGGTTCACTAGTCCCTTGAAGTAATTGTTTCCATGTGTCTTTGGTTTTCTTCATTGTTGTTTGCTCCAGATGAGAAGAGACCAATTGTTGCATCTTAGATGGCTGCTTGCAAGTTTTTAAGACCCCCAGTTGCTAATCACCAAAGTAGGATGTAGAACAATGCTGTTTTGTAATATGTTATGCCAATTGGGCTTGATATCCCCCATGACTATGGTCCTGAGCCCATGGGCCCAGTGACTCACTCCCTCAGGGTGTTTGGCTGTAGCCAAGAAGTTACCATAACTTTGCCCCATTAGCATGATTATATATATGGACATTGTTACAGCACATACAAATACATATGTAGAAATATCATCCACTGGACTTCTATATAAACAAAAAAAACCAAACTTACTGCCATCAAGTCAGCTTGACTCATAGCAACCCTTCTTTGGGTTTTTGAGGCAGTATCTCTGTGGAAGTAAATTGCCCAATCTTCCTTCCAAGGAGTGGCTGGTGGGTTTGAACTGCCAGCCTTCTGGTGGGTTTGAACCACCAGCCTTCTGGTTAGCAGTCAAATGCCTTAGGCACTATGCCACCAGAGCTCCTGACTTCTATATAGGCATGGGTATATTCCCTTTTGCCTAGACATACCTGATCATTCAGCTTGTCTATGTATGTATCCACCCATAGATTAACGTTTGTTATTACTGATAATGCAGTATTGTGTATGGAAAAGTGTGTATCTTTATTGTCTGGACCTCTTTTGTGCTTCTCTGTCTCTTCCTTTTCCTTAGTGTTATTGTGTCAGTCACTCGCTTTTGGTTATTGCCTTCCCTTCCTCCAAATCAATACTTGTCTCTCATCTATCTAGCAATTTTCACCCCCACCCCTCCCCACCCCGATAACCAACAAAGAAAGTTTCCTTCCATATTCAAACCTTTCCTTTCCTTTTTACAATAGTTTGACTAATAATAATATTATCCTTCTGTGATTGACTTATTTCACTCAGCATGTTGTCCTCCAAATTCATCCACTTCATGAGGTGTTTCACAGATTCTACATTATTTAGTGTTGCATAGTATTCCATTGTATAGCACGTATTTTGGGGGGCATAATTCAACCCATAACAGACATTTATAAGACAATGGATGCAATTTGAGTAAAGTCATAAATTAGTTTACTTGTATTGTATCAATGTTAATTTTTTCATTTTGATCAGTGCACTCTGGTTATGTAAGAGAATACTCTTGTCTTTAGGAAATACAAAATATTTTGGCATGTCTTAATTACCTAGTGCCACTGTATACAAATACCACAAGTGGGTGGCTTTCAAGAACAGAACTTTATTTTCCTATAGTTCAGGAGACCAGAAGTCTAAATTCAAGGTGTTGTTCTAGGGCGGGGTCCTTCCTTATCTATTTCAGATTATAGTAGCTTTCAGCAGTCCTTGTAGATGCATCTCATTATGCCTTCCTCTTCTGCTTCTAGTATCTCTGTGTTTATTCTGCTCTTTTTATAACTCAGAAGTAATTAGGTTTAGAACCCACCCTACTCAGATACTCTGGTGGTGTAGTGCCTACGGCATTTGACTGCTAACCGAAGGCTGAGGGGTCAGATCTGACTTGATGGCAGTGTGTTGCTTTTGCTACTCAGATATGATCTAATTAACATAATAAAGAAAATTCTATTTCCAAACAGGATTACATCTACAGATATGTTGTTGTTGTTATGTGCTGTTGAGTCAGGCCCAACTCATAGCAACCCCTCCTTGGGTTTCCAAGGCAGTATCACTATGGAAGTAGATTGCCCAACCTTCCTTCCAAGGAGTGGCTGGTGGATTTGAACCTCCAGCCTTCTGGTTAGCAGTCAAGTGCCTTAGGCACTATGCTACCAGAGCTCCCATCTACAGATATAGGAGTTAGGATTCCAACACATATTTTGGGGGACACAATTCCATACCTAACATAGGGTAAAGGGGCATGATGTCTGCATCTTACCATCATTTTTTTTTTCTAACTATGAAATTATCTTAAATTAAAAAAGAAAGAAAATCAAAGAATCTTCCCCCATTCCCAGACCTGCCAACTGCCTTGACTCAGCCTCCAAGTCAGCACCCCTTTTTGGCTCTAGAATCTCTATGTCTGCCAGTGCTTCCAAAGGAAAGTGGCATGGACCCAGTCTGGTGGATTAGATGGGAAGGCCACTGTCAGGCTGGCATGTTCTGTGAGATGGGACTTGGTGCTTACCTCCTTGTTTGGAGCCGTGTTACACTCAAATCCAAATTCGAAGCCAGAGCCCTTTTCCTGGGAAGAAATCAATTCTACTTAGCTCTCAAAAGGCTCCAAGACACTTGTTAACCTCAGAGGAGGGAAACTTGCAGGAAGAAACCATGAGGACTTCCATCTTTCTTTTTCTTTCCTTTTTTCTGCCCTGTGGAGGAAAACTCTTGGTGGTTCAGAACGAGGGCAGCTGAGCACTTAACCATTTGCACCACCCAAGTACTCCCAAAGTGGAGAGGCAGATGAAATCCCAGGTGCCTTTGGCTAACCAGAAGGCTGGTGGTTCAAATCCATCAGCCACTCCTCGGAAGGAAGGTTGGGCAATCTACTTCTGTAGTGATACTGCCTCGGAAACCCAAGGAGGGGTCGCTATGCGTCGGGTGACTCCACGACACATAACAACAAAAACAAAGAGTCTAGACCTACTCTGCCCAGTATGTAGCCACTAGCCAAATATAGCTACTTAAATGATAATTTAAACTAATTAAAATAAAATAAAACAAAATTTAATTTCTCAGCTGTATTAGCCACGCTTTAAGTGTTCATGTAGCCACTTGGGGCTAGTGGCTTCCCTACTGGATAGCACAGATACGGAACATGTCCATCATCGCAGAAAGTTCTGTTGGACAGCTCTGGAGAGCACTTACTCCCTTTTCATCCAAGCACTATTTAAAGTGGCTTCTTTGTGTATTTTAGGAGCTGCCACAAGTGTACTCAAAGAGTAGATTGGGTGAAAAGAGAACTTGATTTGTGATAAACTGGAAAACAGCAGTCAGAGTGTTTCCAGTGGTGCCTTTTGTCACACAATTCTAGAATATTCTTGCTAACAGAGACTTTAACAATTATTCTAGGGCATAATTGCTTCCCTAAATTCAATTATTTTCCTGCAGCTGTCATAATTTTTTATCATATGCTAGTACTGCATGGATTATATGTCAACATAAAGAAAACAAAAGTCTTCACAACTGGACCAATAAGTAGCATTATGGTAAATGGAGAAAATACTGAAGTTGTCAAAGATTTAATTTTATAAGCATATCTCAGAGATAATGCAAGTTTAGTTTCTGGACCACCTCAGTAAAGTGAATATCACAATAAAGTGAAATTTTGGTTTCCTAGTGCATATAAAAGTTATGCTTACTGTATACTGTAGTCTATTAAGTGTGCAAAAGCATTATGAAAACATTTGAAATACTGTGAAAATAACTAGAATGTGACCCAGAAACGAAGTGAGCACATGCTGTTTGTTGGAAGAAATAGTGCTGATAAATTTGCTTGATGCAGGGTTGCCATAAACCTTCAATTTGTAAAAAAAAAAAAAAAAAAAGAATGCATTATCTGAAAAGCACAATAAAGCAAAGTGCAATAAAGTGAGGTATGCCTATACTTGATCCACAATCAAAGAACATGGAAGCAGCAGTTAAGAAATCAAATGATGTACTGTGTTGGGCAAATCTGCTGAAAAGACCTTTTTTTTTTAAAAAAAAAAGTATTAGAAAATGAAGATGTCACTATGAGGACTAGGATATTTTTAGTCACCTCCTTTGTACGTGAATGGTGGACAGTGAATAAGGAAGACCAAAGAAGGATTGATGCATTTGTATTTTGGTGTTGGCAAAGAATTTTATAAATATACCATGAACTGCCAGAAGAATGAACAAATCTGTGTTGGAAGAAGTACAGACAGAATGTTCTTTAGAAGTGAAGATGGTGAGGTTTCATCTTATGTGCTTTGGACATGTTATCAGGAAGGATCAGTTTCTGGAGAAGAACATTATGCTTGGTAAAGTAAAGGGTCAGTGAAGAAGAAGACCCTCAACGAGATGGATTCACACAGTGGCTGCAGTGATGGGCTCAAATATGGCAAGGATTGTGAGGATGGTGCAGGATCCAGGTGTGTTTCATTCTGTCATACATAGTTGCTTTGAGTCAGAACTGCCTCAGTGACACCTAACAGCTAACAGTACTACATGTCCTATTTATTCCATATTTTCCTTTAAAAAGAATCATTTACACTTTAGTTTGTTTGAAAAGGAAACTAATTTCATGACTTTAAGTGGAAAACCATAAAAGGAAATAAATTTTTTAAAAGCAAGCTTTTTATTGAAAAATTAGAAGGAGAGTGAGTGAGAGAGCTCTGGTGGCTCAGTGCCTAAGGCATTTGACTGCTAACCAGAAGGTTGGCAGTTCAAACCCACCAACCACTCTGTGGGAAGATGGCTCAATCTATTTCTGTAAAGATTTACCACCTCTGAAACCCAATGGGGGTAACTATGAGTCAGAATCAACTCAATGGCAATGGGTTTTGGTTTTTTGTTTATATACACACACACACACACACACATACACATGCACATGCACATACATATACATATACATATACATGTATAACCAAAAAAAAAAATCCTCACTGCCGTTAAGTCAGATCCGACTTATAGAGACCTCTCCTTGGGTTTCCGAGGCAGTATCACCATGGAAGTAGATCGTCCAATCTTCCTTCCAAGGAGTGGCTGGTGGTTTTGAACTGCCAGCTTTCTGGTTAGCAGTCAAATGCCTTAGGCACTACACCACCAGAGCTCCCATACATATGTATACATATTGTTGTTATGTGCTGTGGAGTTGAGTCAGACCTGACTCATAGCAACCCCTCCTTGGGTATATATATATGTATGTATATATATATATGTATGTGTGTGTATATATGTATATGTATATACATATATACATACACACATACATATATACATATGTATGTGTGTATATATATATGTATATGTGTGTGTATATATATGTATGTGTGTGTGTGTGTGTGTGTACATACATATGGAGAGCTCTGGTAGCGTAGTGCCTAAGGCACTTGATTGCTAACCAGAAGGCTGGCGGTTCAAACCCACCAGCCACTCCTCGGAAAGAAGATGGGGCAATCTACTTCCGTAGTGATAACCGCCTCAGAAACCCAAAGAGGGGTCACTATGAGTCGGGTCTGACTTGACGGCACATAACAACAACAACAACAACAACAACATACATATGTATATATATGTGTGTGTGCATATATATGTATATGGGAAAGTTGGTGAGTTTTCAGAGGTAATGTTTGTTTCCAGTGCATGTATTCTTTGGATTATCAACTTCTAGCAGATGCCTTTCTCTGTGGAAGATCTGGAGCCTGGACTTGCTCTTCTTTCTTGAAAATGAGATTAGCAAATGTAAAGAAGTGTTAAAGCTCTAGTAGCACCTAGCAGAGGCTTTCTCTGTGACAAAAAGAAAGATCTGAGGAAGACTGACTCTTCACTGTTGAAAACACACTGGCATTTCTGGTTTGCCAGAGATCTTTGCAGGGCAGGCTGAGGGGCAGGTAAGTCTTGGTGTCACTCGGCAGACCGCTTAGCAGTTATTGAGTAGCTCAGAGAGCTTTTGTTTTTGTTGGTAATATCAGTCAATATTTGCTGTATTAGAAATTAAAAGTAAGAGAATTTAAAAATCTATATTTTACAATAAAGAAAGAAGAAAATTTATACATCTACCTTAATTCATTAGCAATGAAAATATAAACTTTCTACATGTTAACATAAGCAATGTTTTTTTTTAATATTTTCCCAAACAAAAAAGTTAATGAAAAGAAAATAATTGTTTTATATTTTTTGCTAATAGCTAGCTCAGTAGAGGAGAACAGAATTATCATATCTGTTTCTGAGTTCAGTCTGTTGTGATGTCACATTCTCTGGAAAAGGACACTGAACATTCATGAGATAATGAAAGTGAAAAAGACCAACAGTGTCTTAGTTTATTTTGAAAATGGTTCTGACCTTGTCATTTTCTTGAAACCACTGTGAGAATTACCAGTGGTGAGAAGAGAGTCAGTGATAACTAACTCACTTATCACTAGGAAGTGATAAGAAAGACAGGTTGGACTAAATAAAAGAGTGAAATCTACATTTTTTGTCCAAAGCTTGATATTTCTCTCCGCATGCCCCCCCTCCCCCCCAAGTCCTGTGACCTCGGGCACAGCATCTCAGCCCCAGGCTCCAGTTTTCTTATCTGTAGGCAGGGCTAGCCATTCTTGTCCAGCCCGTCTTTCTGGGTTTCTCTGAGACTCAGATTGTTGTTGCTGTTAGTGTGGAATCTCTTTTTACAAACGGAAGGTAGTGTATTTATAAATGGCATTACTAGAGATCCTTTGAAGTATGGTGCCATCTTTAATTTGTAGGACAGTTATTTTTAAAAACTGATGCCCCATCTTAATTTCACTTAGTCCTGGGACACCTTTGTGGAGGGGAAAAGCTGTCAATCTCAGCAAACAAGGTAATTGAGGATTATCTAATTGGATTGGATAGAAAACAGGGACTGGTCCCCAGTGAGGTGCCACCTGGCAGTCTGTTTCTAGTGGATGTAGTTCGTGCGACTCGTTTGGTGTAGCTGGAGTTCTTATCTGATACAGGGCAGTGTTTTTGACACACTGACACATTCAAAAGGGGAGGTTGTGCCACCCTCAGCAGTTCTTTGCTTGAATAAATTACCCTCAGTCTGACTCACCTAATGGATGTGACACACTTTCCAGATGGGAAGATCTGAGGCTTCATCCAAGCAGAGCGAACCCTCATAGAATTCCTTCGAGGGTGATCTGAAAAATCAGCTGATAAACAGCACTGGGATGGTGAATGGCTTGTTTTTCTTGCCTGGTAAAAGGTCCGCTCAGTCTCTGGAGATGAATTTGTACTTCAGCATGGCTCATCTTCCTGGATCATTTAGTGTAAGGAAAACAGTCAGTTCTTCCTCCTGAACATTCCTAAAAGCCACTCCTGCTCTGTTCTTGGAAAACACATTGGTCTGTAATTGTAGGAACCAAAGAACCATGGTTGAGTCTTTTCTTGAACTAGGAAATAAGTCAAAAAGCACAAGTTCAATAGTGGTACATTAGCTTTCTAGGCACATTTAAGATGCATTTTAGGGAATACGTTTTGGTTAGATTGAATTAAGTTCCTCAGACTCTGCTCCTTATAAACATGGCTTTGTAGTAGAGGCCCATGCCCTCCAGCAGTTGACTATATAATTCCAGTGCTTTGCCATGGTATGGAAAACAGATTGACCCTCCCCTCTCTCTCCACCAATACGCCCACCTTAAGGTGTATTTTCAATCCCATGCTTTTTTTTAATTCAATTCCAGGTGACAGAAATCCAATTCAGATTAGCTTAAAGCTGATGGTTACAGTGCTGGTGGTGGTTGGGGTTTGGCACTGTCCTGGCCCTGGGACCTGGAGTACAGTGCTCGACTTTAAGGCGTGGGTGGCTTCAGAGGCTCCAAGTGTCACTGGAATTTGGTTCTCTCGTTTCTTCTCACTGGCTTCTTTCTGTCAGGCTCTCCCCCCATGGTAGCAAAATGGCTCCCATCTGCTCTAGGCTTTCATTCTATCCTCTTATCCATCTCAGTGGGAAAAAACTTCCTCTTTCCAACAGTTTCAGAAAAGTCCTAAGCATCAAATCTCATTGGTCCTGATGGCTCACATGATGTTCCCTCAACAATCACTTAGGCTAGCAGTAAGCAATGTGACTGGTCAGATCTGGGTCACATAACCACTTTTGGGACCAGAGTTGTTCCACTAGGGACTGCTGAGACCCAAGCAATATCAGGGTTATTGAGCAGACAGGGAAGATTTTGATGCTGAGGTCTGTGGGCTCCCACACCCCAGTACTTAAGGGGAATTAATTGTTACTCAAACAGCTGTCATCCTCTGCAGACTGGTGAAAGAACTGTGTCTGTTTTATCTCTTCAGGGAGAATACTGGCTCTGTGTTTAGCTTTTAATGGGTATCAGATGAATAGGTGTGTTGGCGGTTGGGCGTCTTTCAGTTGTTCATCATCGCTGCAGCATAGCCTTGTTTAAAGAGGGAAAACCTGGTATTAAATCACCTCTCCTGGGTTTAATACCCTTTGATGGTCACCTGCTGATACAGGTAGTTGCAGAAGGATGTTAACTAGGCTGGTGGTCCCTGAACCTGCTCATCGAACTCACCCTGGGCACCTTTAAAACTACTCTGCAGCCAGTTCATTCTTTTGTAAAACCTCCATCTGATCAGGTGCTGCCTCTGCTTAAAAATCCACCATGGCTCTCCAGTGCCCACGGGGTAAAGTTCAAATGCCTTAGTATGACACACATCACTTACTGGGGCCCCACCCCCCATCCATGCTTTACGCCTGCTATTCCCTCAGCCTCCCATGCCCTTCCTCCTCTGTCTGGTGAAATCCCCCCTTCTCAAGGACTGATTTGCATGACACTTTCCTTAGGTCATCTTCCCAGGTGTGTGTCTGTTGCACAGTGTGCATTCTTAGGTCTTAGTATTCGTCACACTATGTTGTAGTTCTATATTTACAGCCTGAATTTAACTCCTGGCTCTCACATTTCCCAACTTCGCTACCCATCCTCTGTACCATTATAAAATGTGAATAATGACAATAGCATTTACCTGATAAGGTGGTTATACTGATCACACAGGTTGATGGGCTTAAAGCCTTATGAGAGCACAGCCACATAGTAAGTTGTCTGTCTGTGCTTTGCAGCCCTCTTTCTTCCCAAGGGCAGAGTTGATGGGTAATAGTCATCTGTGCCTGAAATTGTTGTGTGGCATTGAGTTGACTCTGACTCTTGGCTATCCGTAGGACAGAGTGGAACTGCCCCAAAGTATTTCCTAGGCTGTAATCTTTGCGGGAACAGATCACCAGGTCTTTTCTCTGGCAGAGCTGCTGGTGGGTTCAAACTGCTGATCTTTTAGTTGGCTGAGCACTTAACTATCAAATGTCTCCAGGGGCTGGCCAGGGGAGCTGAATGAGTGAAGTGGGCTGGGTGTGATCAAGCAGAGAGGTGGTGGGGACTGGAGGAGGCCAGTCCCTGTCTGACCCCATCTAAGATGTCCCTGTCTAAGGGGGCATCTTCTACTCCACTGCCAGCCAATGGTTGTCAGGTAGGAATGGGACCAGTGTTGCCAGATCACTGGATGCTTTTTGTTTCCAGTGAGAAATTTAAGAATCCAGATATTTTGAAAAATGTCTATTTTCCTGACATTTACTATATAGCTTACAAGCCAAATGCACTAAGCCTGTTGGCCCAGAGCCTACTGATGTGGGCCTCAATTCTCGTCTTACAGGGGAGGCCCAGGGTGATGATAGGATCTGCCTTGGATCCCACACCGCCTGGTTTGGTCCTCAGTGTCCTCACTCGTGGTTAAGTGTGTGGACAGTGCTGTCCTGCCTATCACCAGGTGGTGACCTGAGGATTCTGCTGGTGCAGATGAGTGCATTTTGCAAAACAACTCCCTACACAAAGGTTAGGGATATTATCCTCATCACATTGGCTCCTCTCACCTGGAGAGAGACCCTCTTAGTATTTTTCAATAGGATCATGAGTCTCTTTTTATACCAGGAGTACTTATTGTCGTCTGCTCATGTCTCTGGGTGGTGCATACGCTTAATGTGCTTGGTTGCTAACCAAAAAGTTGGAGGTTTGAGTTCATCCATCTAGAGGTGCCTTGGAATAAAGGTCTGGCAATCTACTTCTGAAAGATCACAGCCATTGAAAATCCTGTGGAGCACAGTTCTACTCTGACACTCATGGGGTCTTCCTGAGTTGGAATGAACTCAATAGCAACTGTGTTTTTTTTTCTTACTGTGCCCAGGTACTGTTAGGAGTTTTACATTTCCTTTCTCCTTTATTCCTTCTGACAGCCCTCTTCATGAGACCATATTTTGTAGGTAATAAAAATGATTCATAGAGATGTTACCTGCTAAGGGCCTCACAGAAGAGGTTTTGGCAGGATTGAGTCTGTCTGTCTGTCTGATTGAAAGCCTGGGTTTTAGGCAACATGCTGCTTCCATCCATTAGCAGGGCTAATAGAGCCACACCTGGCAGTACCTTTGTGGGGCTTTGTTCTCTGAGCTGCCTGAGAGGCCTGGAGACCCAGTACATCTGTGGTAATTCCCTGGGAGAACAAGTCTAGTCTTGTCCTCTGTCTTCAGAAGTTGTAGGAGGTGACTCCAGGCCTGGCCAGACAGGAGAGGAGGCAGAGAGAGAGGAGGATGCAGGGCTTGGGCCAAGGGGCCAAAGCCTGTGTGAGAAGTGTGATCCAGGCTCACAGGCTGAGAAACTCCCTTAGAAGGTAAGGGCCTTATCCCAGAGAGCAGCCATCATTTTCAAACCCAACTAGCCAGCCCATGGCATAATATGACAGAGGGGAATGGATTAGAAGAACTGATCAGGAGCTCCTTCACCTCCTTCACCTTCATTCGCCTAAGAGGCCTCTACAATTTGGTGTTAAGAAGATATTTTTCAGATAGTTACTTGTGTAGTGGTGAGGTAGGCCCTTTCTATGCAATGGCATGACACATGTTTCACCAGCAAGTAAAACGGGGCCAGGTCCATGGCTGGTGACCATGTGTTGGTCCTTCTTCTCTGAGCATCTCTTTCCCCTCTCTGAAACACATGCATACATACATACACATGCACACACACATTCAGACTCATACACACATACTGCACATGCATTCATTCACATTCATATTTACATGTACATGCACACATTACACATGCACACACACATTCAGACTCATACACACATACTGCACATGCATTCATTCACATTCATATTTACATGTACATGCACACATTACACATGCACACACACATTTACACACCTACAAATACAACACATGCACACACTCATACATACATAGAGATTCACACTCATACTTACACACACATACACTGACATGCACACAGGTGTTACCATACCACATCAGGCAAAACCTAAAGGGGCAAGGATCAGGGGACGTGGGCTCTCTGAAGTGCTTTCTCACCCTCCAGCATGTTCTCCTAGACCTGGGACTAAACTTCTTTTTCACTCTTTACCTCTTGGAACCCATGAATCTGATTTCTTGACTTTCATAATGTGTTTAAGCCTATCTCTGTCCACTGGCCTGTTCTGTCCTTCTAAACTCTTGTTGAGGCTCAGGTTATTAATGGCAGTCTACAGGGTGGGTGGCCACACTTATGCCTTCTATTCTCCATGTTCCAGACCTCTGGATTCTTTCATTTTCTTGCAGACACTATGCTGCTTCCTCTCCCCTCTTGGCTGCATGTAGGCTCTACTTCCTGCTGGGGACTCAGTGTTTCCTCTCCCTCCGCAGTTGCCCATTTGCACTTCTGCCTCTTGTATAGATGTTACCCTTCTGGAAGTTTCCCATGAGTGTCTCCTGGACTCCTGTCTGGCCTGGCAAGGGTCTCTCTGCCTCTGGGTTCCATGCCTCCTGCACCATTTCGTCCTGGCTCTGACTTCTCTGGAAGGGCCTATCCCACCCACCAGGCTGCAAGTGCTCTAAAGGCAGGAGCCATTCTAGATCCAGCACAGGGTCTGGTACGTGATAAATTTACATTTGTATTTAATCCTGGCTGTGCCATATGGCTGAGGACTTTTTGAGAGTGTAGGGAACAGTGTTACCATCATGTCTAGAGATGGTTGAACTGGACATTTTTCCCCTGAGGATCTGGACAGTACAGATCTGTACTGCCCACCATCATAGTCATTAGCCACGTGTGGCTATTTAAATTTAAATGTAATTACTTAAATAAATTAAAAATTCCATTATTGGGTCTTGCTATTCATACTTTAACTGCTCAGTAGCCAACAGATAGTGGCTTACTATACTGGTCAGCTCAGATTATACAGTGTTTTCATCATTGTAAAAAGTCCTATTGGACAGTGCATCTCTATTCACTGCCTTTTAAAGATTTTATTTTAAAGGGCTTATATGTTGGTGGAAGATGAGGTGATCTACTTCCATAGTGATACTGTCTTGGAAACCCAAGGAGGGGTCGCTGTAAGTCAGGTCTGACTTGACGGCACATAACAACAACAGCAACAACATATGTTGGTGGAGGTCCCTGAATCGTGTAAATGATTTGTGCTTAAGTAAGCTAAAGGTTATCAGTTCAAACCCATCCAGCAGCCGTGAAAACCCTATGGAGCAGTTCTACCCTGTAACACAAGGGGTCACCATGAGTCAGAATTGACTTGATGGCAAAGGGTTTGGCTTTTTTTTATTATATTGGAGGAGGAGTCCCCTGGGTAGCACAAACTGGTAATCACTTGGCTACTTACTGAAAGGTTTGAGATTTGAGTCCACTCAGAGGCATCTTGGAAGAAAGGCCTGTTTGTTTTTGACCTACTTTTGAAAAATCAGCCATCGAAAACCCTATGGAGCACAGATCTATTCTGACATACACGGGCCACCAAAAGCCTTGGGATCAATTCGATGGCAGCTGGTGTTGTATGTTGGGTAGAGTCCCTCCTTGGTGTTTCTTGTTAAAAGCAGGTGTTTTCAGATTCCTTCTTAAACCTGAGCTGTGTTTCCTTGATTTCTCCTGGCTGTAGGACGCTCGCCAGAAATTTCGCTCTGTTCTAGTTGAAGCCACAGTGAAACTGGACGAACTGGTGAAGAAAATCGGCAAAGCTGTGGAAGATTCAAAGCCCTACTGGGAGGCACGGAGAGTGGCAAGACAGGTAAGGTAGTCTCCAGACCATCTCCCCTGCTGCTATCCACCACCCATTGGCATTTTGGGTGTGTTTTTTGATATCTAGGAGCTCTGGTGGCATAGCACCTAAGGCAATTGACTGCTAACCAGAAGACTGGCAGTTCAAACACACCAACCAACCCTTGGAAGGAAGGTTGGGCAATCTACTTCCATAGCCATACTGGCTCAGAAACCCAAGGAAGGATCGCTAGGAGTCAGATCCGACTCCAAGGCAGTGAATTTGGTTTGGTTTTGGTTTTGATGTAACTCCTGTACCTCTTGATTCTGTGTCTCCTGCTGGAGGTTGGAAATGCAGCTTTTGTATGATGGGAAACAACGGCTTTGTCAACAGCTGTGTTTGAAGTTGACTCTGTTCATCTTCTTTCCCTCACAATCATTCTTCATCCTAGCTCTTGGTACTGTTGATAGGGTACAGGTCCTGGCATTTGGATGGCTCTGTGAGTGGGCGCTGCCTAGCTGCCTGAGTTGGTGCCTGAGTCCAGTTCCCAGGCAGCAAGGGCAGCTTACACAGGCATTCAGATGCGTCCAGCGCATCAGGCTTAATCATTCTTGTTCCTGCTTCTGACGATTGGCTGTCAAAAAAGCAGGAGGAATACTTCTTCCTCCCTTGCATTCTCCTTACTGTTTGGAATTAATGGATTTAATGGGTGGTATAAACTTTTAACACTCTTGGAGATTCAAGTCTACTTCCTGAAAAATTATGTTGTTAGCCCTTCAAAACCCTGGGGAGCAGAGTTCTACTTCAACACACAGGAGGTCGCCATGAGTTAGAGGTGACTGCATGGCAACTGTTTTGTCCTGAGAACCCAAATAAGTGGCTGAGGAACTGAAACTAGGGTGGGGCAGCAGCTGAAAGGGTGAGGGGATGCTGTGCTGGGGGTGTTTGTCCCTGCCTTTTTCTCAGTATTCAGGGGAGCTGTGGTCAGGCAGTTGCTGGGGGCTCCTTCAAAAGTAGGTCTGGTTTCAGAATGTCTTCTCTTGACTGCTCTTAATGTGATGAAATGTCCCTATTTTGTCTCCTCCCCACCTCTTGATAGCCAGGCTTATGAACGGGGAAGGGAAAGACCCCTCATACTTATTGAGTGCCTGCTGTGTGCCAGGCCCTGGGCTGGAGACTTTTCACAGACCTCAGCCCATTCAGGTGTCCTGACCTGGTGTCTCTTCAGCATGAGTCACCTACCCAATCTGCTCCTGTACTAAGTCTTGAAATAAGAGCCTGGATTTCCCAAGAAGCTCTAAGCAGTTGGTCCAAATTGTCATTCACCAACAAATGATCAGGTCTTCTCCCTCTTGTGGGTTTATAACATGATAGAAAATGCTGCCTTCAAAGGTCTCCACTTGTAAGAAAATCTTTAGTGAATCAATAAGTATTTAAACACCTACTGTGTGCATAGCATATTGCTGGGCACTGTGTGGGAGATATCGGTAGCGTGGATCCTTAGGAAGTTTGTCACTGTTGTTAGTTGCCATTGAGTGGACTTGGATTCCAGGCAACCCCATGTATACAACAGAATGAAACATCGCCAAGTCCTGCACCACCTTCAGGTTGTTGGTATGTTCAAGTCCATTGTTGTGGCTTGTGTGTTTTGAGGGCCTTCCAACCTAGGGAAGGCTCATCTTCTAGCACCATAGCAGACATTATTCTGATTGGGTTTTCATTGGCTCATTTTTGTGTAGATCACTTGGCTTTTCTTCCTAGTCGGTCTTTAGTTTGGAAGCTCCTCTGTAACCTGTCCATCATGGGTGACCCTGCTGATATTTGAAATACAGGACCATAGCAACATGAAAGCTACTGTAATACAACAGACTGACAAGACAGATTGGTGGTTGAATCATATTAAGATCAGACCCATAGAGGATAAGGGGCCAGGACTTCACCATTCCTTGTCTTTTCCCTTCCTCAGTGCACCTTTCAAAGTTACCATCAAGAGATCCCTTTGATTCTGTAGCAGTTCTAAGATTCTAAGATCCTACCTATGTTTTTGGATTTTGCACTCTGAACCATGAGCCAAAGTTTCTGATTAGAATCTGCCAGTTGTATTGTCTTTGTTCCCATACAGCAGCTGTTTGAAATCCTTCCCCCTTCCTTGGTAAATTGGGCTGTACAATCACAGTCCCAGTGACTTGTTTTCTGCAAGCTCAAGCAGCCACTCCACTGAGCTCCACCCTGGACTCTGGGATTCTAGGGAGAAGACATCCTTCTCCAAAAGGTACTCTGAGGGACCCTCCCTCCAAAATACCCATGATCCCCCAAGTCCAGGGCTGTGTCCCACCCTCTGTAGCCCAGGGTAGTAGTATTCATGAGCTGAAATTGCAGGATGAAGGATTTGGTTGGATTTGAGGAGAAATCCTGAGGAGGTTATGAAATGTCTTTTTCTGAAAATCTTTAGCACTTGCATTTATTGTCCTCTGCTGAGGATTCATTCTTTTTATCTAACAGTTACCTATTAAGAATATCTCATATGCCCAGTACAAAAGGATGGCTTCAGAATGGTCTGTTCAGGGTTTCCTTAGAGTGGCAGCAGTTCTGCTAATACCCTGGTAGCTTCTCTGTTGTGTCTCCTGATCCTATGTTTCGGGGAAATGTGGCTAAGACCTTTGGACTACCACCCGCCAGCCCCAGCTGATGGGTGGTAGGCTCCTTTGGCTTGTGCTTATCAAACGTGCTCCCCGCTCATGTTCTTTGAACTTGCTGTTCCTGCTGTTTTTCATCCTCTTTACCCACATATTTGCTTCTCTACATTTCTGCTCAAATGCCACTTTGCAACAAGACCTTCCCAGGCAAATGTATTTAAAGCTGTAACTTGCTACCCACCATCTCTGCTACCCCTAGTCTTCCTTTTGCTTTCCCTCCACAGCATTCATCACCATCTGTCTTGTTATAGTTCACTTGTTTGAAGTAAGCGATGTTCTGTAAGCAAAGGGCATTTTGTCTGTTTTGTTCACTGCCATGTCTGCAATGTCTACCATATAGAAGGTGTTCAAATAGCAGTGCATGATTGAAGGGAGAAGTGAACAAGACTGAGTGGTGAGGTTGGTGAGCCACTGGAGGCCCAGATGTCCCTCCCCAATCTCCCTGACATTCTGAGCTTTCCCTGTCCACTGCCCCTTTGCCTACAACTTGTTTCCTGCCTAAGTAAGCAGAGGGTTGGGAACATGAGTGACAAATTCAGCTTCATCTGGGTTGGGTTCATTCAAATCTAGTTTGTTGGGTGGGTCCCAGATTGCCTGTGATGCATCCTAGAGTAAATTTCATATACTCCCTTCTTTCCTGAACCCTAGTCCTCTTTGAAGGATCTCTGGTGGCGTAGTGCCTAAGACATTTAACTAACAGAAGGCTGGCGGTTCAAAGTCATCAGGCACTCCTCAGAAGGAAGGTTGGGCAATCTACTTCCGTAGTGATACCACCTTGGAAACCCAGGAGGGGTTGCTATGATTTGGATCTGACTCCAAGGCAGTAGGTTTGGTTTGGTTTGGGTTAAGTACTCTTTGATGGAAAAAATGGTGACTGAGATCACAGGGAACTGGGTGGGAGGCTCTCAGTCGGCCGGGAAGCTGTGGACTGTGGCATCTTTCCTTCCTCTTATCTCTTCTCTTGGCTGGTGAGGACAATGACCATGACAATTCCCAAGTCCTGTGGGAACTCTAGTGGCATAGTGCCTAAGGCATTTGACTGCTAACCAGAAGGCTGGCAGTTCAGACCCCAAGAAGGGGTCGCTGTGAGTCAAATCAACTCGACAGCACTGAGTTTGGTTTTTTTTTTTTTGATGGGCAAGCCACTGAATCATGGAGTCTAATCAGAGCTCTGGTAGCAGAGTGGCTAAGACACTTGCCTGCTAACCAAATGGCTGGCGGTTCAAACCCACCAGCCAGTCCTCGGAAGGAAGGTTGGGCAATCCTGCTTCCGTAGTGATACTGCCTCAGAAACCCAAGGAGGGGTCGCTATGAGTTGGGGCCGACTGGACGGCACATAACAACAACAACAACAACAACAACAACAACAACAATCAGATAATACCCAGACCCTGAGGGTGACTGACTCACACTCAGTTGGCAGAGTCCAAGATTTGTGTTGAGGGTAACCTGTCCAGTTTTGTCTTTGAACTCTCCCTGTAACTTCCTGCCATCTTGCGGGTGGGGCAGAAAGAGCCTGTGGTGGAAGGTCCAGAGTGACCCTTACTCCTCAACTCCAGGGGACCTGGTTGGTCTAAAGCTGAGGAAGTGGAAGGCTGCTCAGAGGATGAGGCTCGGCATTGATGTTCCATTTTACTTTTGTGGATAGTGGACTTGGGCCAGACAGATGAGCTTGTTTGTATACTCACGTTCCTCTCTGGCCTTCTCCACAGGGGTGGGGTGGGGCAGTGGTGTTTATCTCCAGCTGCTGCCAAGCGGACTTCCTGTTTTCTTCCTCTGGTCTTATCCCACCTCCTTCCTTTTTATATTTATAAACCCTCAGGCTGCATGTAGCAGGAATAGTCTCTCAGAGATTCCTTCAAAGCTTTTCCTTCTAGTAGGTATAGTGAGTGAGGCACTGTGTTCTCAGAGCCTTGTCATCCCCATTTGTGAAATAGTGATGGGTGTGGGACCATCCTGGGCTCCCTTGTGAGGTCACTGTAAGGACTTAAGTGAGATAAATGTTTGATGATGGAGTCCCTGCACAAGCTTGGATTTCAGCCTCATTAAAACAGTTTTTTAGAAAACTTAGGAAATAAACAAAAAGAAGGAAATGAGGCCCTTCACCTTCTTCTTTTATTATTACTATTATTATTAACCTTTTCTTATTTTATTTAAAATAATGGTTTGGGTGTAACTTTACAAAGAGCAAATTAGTTTCCCATTCAACAAATTATACACATTTTGTTTTGGGACATTAATTACAACCTCATTTTCTTTTCATATTTAATGACTATGCCTCTTAGTGTTTTTTGTTTGTTTCGTTGCATGTTTGATAGAATTTATATTTTGAAGCAGTTTTAGGTTTACAGAGAAGTTGTGTAAAAATTACAGAGTTTCTGTATACTTCCTATCCCTCCTGTACACAATTTCTCCTATTATTAACATATTCCCATTTCTCTAAACATTTTGTTCCAATTGATGAACTGATATTGATGTATTATGATTAACTGAAGTCCATAGTTTGCATAGTTTGCATTAGGGTTCACTCTTTGTGTTGTATAGTCCTATGAGTTTTGACAAATGCTTAAAAAAAGAAATCATGCTGTAGTCATAGTTATATGCTGAGTCTGAGATGCCCATATCTGCCCATCCAGAATCTTAGTGGAGCAACAGAGGGTAAAGCCTCCCATACAGCTTAGTTTTCCATAAGGAGTTTACAAAGAAATTGTATCTGTCCATCAAAAATTTGCATTCACTTTATTGCTCTTGATGTCAACTCATTTTCTTACCAGGGAGTCAGATCTAACCCAGTGCTCTTGGAAACCCAAGTTCAACTTGAGCAAATTCTGCCAAGAAGAATAAGAACATGCCATTTATTTATTTTTTTTTCTGGGCAGGTTGGGGGAAGGGAAGTGGCTTTGATTTATTTTAGAGTTTTTGTCCCTGGGCCAGAACTTTTTTTAAGGCTGCTCTGACATATCTGCTGGCCCATCTGGCCTTCAGTATGTGGCAGAGGAACAGTTTGACAAGGAAGTGGAGCCATGTGACTTAGTAAACCTGAATGACAGAGTGTTTCTTGCTTAACTTTGAACCCTAAGTTCTAACCAGATCTTGACTGTGACCTTGGACCTGACATTTTATCATTGCCAGTCCCAACCCTTGTTATTTTTTAAATGGTTGGAACATGTTAGAAGAGAACAGAGTACTTTTGCAAACCTGAAGGGCAAAATGCATAAATGCAAAATAATGAGAGTTATTTAGTGGCCTGTGTGTGTTTACAGGGCCCTGTAAATCCTTGTCCTGCACTCAATCTTCTTTGGAGAAGTAGGTGGGTGGAGAGATATTTGAAACTTGCACAGTGACTTAGCTGTAGGACAGCTGATAAAGCATGGTTTTTGGAGCCAGATTGCCAGCTTTGAATCCCAGCTCATCACTTAATAACTGTGGCACCTTTGTCAGAGTACTTAACTTCAGTGCCTCAATTTCTTCATGTATAAAATAGGGTTGTATGGTAGTTAGCTTTTACTTTGAGACAAACTATACCCAAAACTTAGTGGCTTAAAACATTTATTTAGCTGGGCAAGTTTTCTGATCTTGGCCGGGCTCATCTGATCTCAGCTGGGGTCACTCATGCGTGTATAATCAGTTGGCAGCTTGACTGGGGGCTGGTTGCTCTTGGATGGTCTCATGCATGAGGTAGTTGGCTGGTTATCAGCTGAGGTGGCAGGAGTGACGGGGCCTCATGTGTCTCATCATCCAAAAGGCTAGCCTGGACTTCACATGGTGTGTGAGAAGGGCAAGCCTAGTGTGTCAAATTTGTTAATGTCTTATTGGCTAGAGTAAGTCACATGACTAGTTCAAATTCAAGAACTAGGAAAAATATATCTGCAAAGTATTAGTGCTATGTTTTTCAGTTTACCATCGTGATTGAATAAGTTAGTACATGTAAAGTATTTGAGTCATAGAAAAGAAATGTAAGTTATTATTATTCCCAGATTTTTTTTTTCTATCAAACATTGTGCACCTATGTTGCCTACTTTAAAACAACCAACCAACCAACTATGACAAAAATCCTGTGGTATGAGCAGCAGAAGAAACCAGACCTCAACTGGCTGGGGGTTGGGAATGTATAAGAAGTAGAAGTTGTGAGGACAGAGAATGACCCCAGACAGGTTGAGTACAGACTGAGTTGGTTGTGAGGATACTATTTGCCAGAAGAGCAAAACACGATGAGGAGGGAGTTAGCTGACTTGCCCTTTAACTTATCGAAAACATTTCTGAAGGCCAAACATAATATGTGAGGGTCCTGAATGGATGGGCAGTGCTGTTTCCAGTGACATAAACAAATACTCCCCTGAAATTCTTGTGTTTATCATAGAGGAACAGAATGTGATAATCTTTGTTTGTTGGGAAATTCTAGACATTGATTTGTTTGCTGAACAAAAAACAAAGCTCACTGCTGTCAAATCAGATCTGACTCATAGCAACCCCTCCTTGGGTATCCGAGGTGGTATCACTATGGAAGTAGGTTGCCCAACCTTCCTTCTGAGGAGCAGCTGGAGGGTTTGAATCACCAGCCTTCTGGAGGACCCTCTATAAATGTTGAGTGAGAGGCCTAGGTTCTGCAAAAGTGGGACAGAAACTCAAAAACTTTATTGGGTATGGGTTGTTACTGTATTTACTTGTCCAGTGATTTTTTTTTCCTGTAATGTATTTTTTTTCATTCAACAAATATTTATGGGGCACCTAGAGAGTATCAGGCACTATTATAGGCACTTGGTATACGTCACAGAACAGACCAAGGCCTATTCTGTGGAGCTGACATCCTCCTTTTAGCGGTCTTGTAAAAGTGTGTGGGATGGAATCTTTTGGGCCAAAGTGGAATCCTCATGTTACTGATCTAGATTAAAGTGTGTGTGTGTGTTTCTCTTCCATTTGAGAAATGGAGTGAGACTGTAGGACAATGACAGTGGGCTAGCACTTTGGCAAATACAAATATCTCTCAAGGTATTTCCTGAGCATCTCCTCTTCATCTGTGCTAGCCATTGTGGGCATAAAATGTGGTTTGTAAAGGAGCTCTGGTGACATAGTGCCTAAGCCATTTGACTGCTAACCAGAAGGTTGGCAGTTCAAGCCTGCCAGCCATTCTGCAGAAGGAAGACTGGGCAATATACTTTTGTAAAGATTTGTTGTTGTTGTTGTTACGTGCCGTCAAGTTGGACCTGACTCATAGCGACCCCTCCTTGGGTTTCCGAGGCAGCATCACTATGGAAGTAGATTGCCCCATCTTCCTTCCGAGGAGTGGCTGGTGGGTTTGGTAGCCTTAGGCACTATGCTACCAGAGCTGCCTTCCAAAGGGGGTCGCTATGAGTCAGAATCGACTTGATGGCAGGGAGTTTGTTTTTTTTGGTTTGTACCTTCCAGGAGCATTATCTACACATGTGGAAGGAAGGGAGTTTTATGGCAAAGGTAAATGCCCACCAAGTTAGGAGCCAAGTAGGCTAAACCACACAACACAGGGTAGCAATGTGTGAAAGAAGCCAGGCGAGTCGAAGGGACTGTGTGTGTATGTGTGTGTGTGGGAGGAAGGTTGCCCACCAGGAGTGTCCATGGGGAAAGGTACCTCTGATCCCTGAAGCACAGGAGGGAGTCTCAGGAGAAAGAAGAGCAGAGATCTGAGGGAGAAGGCAATGTAGATACAAACTCTGGTGAGTGCGTCAGCTTGAGGGTTGAAGAAAGGGAAGCTTAGGGAGCTTTAAGGACCAGATGGGGAAGCAGTGGTGTGGCCTTACAGCCTCAGCCTAGCTCTCAGACTTGATCGGGAAGCCAAAAAGCAACTTCTGTAGGCTCTTGAATAGGGGCTATGCCTTGTTGAGATTGATTAAGTGTTGAAGTCATATGAGAACATCTAAGAAAAATTATCTACCTGTAGGGCTATAGAAAGTTTTTGAGCTTATCCATACAGTTGGAACTCCTTCCCCTCATGGCATTCTTTCCCCTGGGACGTTCATCAGAGTTCCTCACACCCCCATTCTTCCCAGTCACTGGTATTAACAGCAGCACCACTCTTTGAGCTCTTGCCATCTGTAAGGGACTGTGCTTGCTGCTCTGTGTAGACAATGTCATTGATTTTCCCTTCTGTCCCCTTATTGTTGTTGTTGTTATGTGCTGTCGAGTCGGCCCGACTCATAGCGACCCCTCCTTGGGTTTCTGAGGCGACATCACTACAGAATAAGATTTCCCAACCTTCTTTCCGAGGAGTGGCTGATGGGTTTGAACTGCCAGCCTTCTGGTTAGCAGTCAAATGCCTTAAGCACTACGTCACCAGAGCCCAAGGACTATTACTTGGGCCTTTATTTAAACATTTCTGCTGTTGTGGTGTAACCTGAGAGAAAAGAAAGGAGGCTGTGCTGCATTGTGGTTAAAGCATTCAGCTGCTAACCAAAAAGTAGTTCAAACCCACCAGCCACTCCATGGGAGAACGATGAGGCAATCTGCTTCTGTAAAGAATTACAGTCTTAAAAACTCTTGGGGCAGTTCCATTCTGTCCTGTAGGGTTGCTATGAGTCAGAATCTACTTGGTGGCAGTAGGTTTGGTTAAGTTTTCTGTGCCCAACTCGGTGGCTAATTAGGTATAAAGATGGAGTCATAGGAAACACTAACATTTTCACCTCAGGAGTAGGAACAGTTATTGGACATAAGTGTGGTACTCCAGCTTTGGGAGAATGTGGCAAGTTCAATCTTTAGTCTGTTAAAATTGAAGTGGCTGGGTGCCTTGGCCATCAGGAATGTCATTGGCTAGAATTGAATGCAAGCGAAGTTGGAGGTAAGAGTTGGGAATCAATGATATGGAGGTGACAGTGTACTGGAAGAGTGTGTGGAGAGAACTAGGGGTCACAGGTAAGGATAGAGGAGAGGGGGGAAAAGGAGAGTGATTTTATTTTTCTCTTGATTTCATGAACTTGTATGGAAGAATGTGTACTATAGTGGCAGGCAAAGAATGTATTGGAAACTTTCTAATCCTTTCAATATAAGATGCACTTTGAAAACCTATGTTGACTTCATTTACTTGAATGGGCAAGCAGTGTAGTGTTTTCTCATTCAAAGGATGTATGGGGAAATTCCATGTCCTTGTTATACATGAAAGAACACTGGTGGCGCTGTGGTTAAAGCATTGAGCTGCTAATCAGAACATTGGTGGTTCTAACCTACTAGGTGATTTAAATTCACCAGCTGCTCCACAGGAGAAAGATGAGGCAGTCTGCTTCTGTAAAGATTTATAGCCTTAGAAACCCTATGGGCCAGTTCTACTCTATCCTATAGGGTTGCTGCGAGTCAGAATTGACTTGATGGCAGTGGGTTTGATTTGGTTTTGTTATATATGATGTACTTTGAAAACCTGGAAAACTGTTGAATTCATGTATGTTCTGGTTACCTAGTACAGCTCTGACGAGATATGTACCACAAATGGGATGACCTTAACAAACAGGAGTTTATTCTTACAATTTGGAGTCTTTAAGTCCAAGTTCAAAGTGCCAGGATCTTGGGCCTGGGTGAAAGCTCCTCAACCTCGGGGTCCCGCTCTGCCTCCTGCTCCCAGCCCACTGGAGCTAGAGGCATTTCTGCTGACTGCTGAGGCTGACAAGCCCCAAGGTTGACAAGGAGAAAGGCACAGTCCCGATGTTACCAAACTACATGGTAGGCCATTAACTTAAGTCCATTGTAAGTCCCAAGGTTGGCAGAGCATAGCAGGCTACTGAGCAATGACATGGCTACGTGCAGAGTCCAAGCATGCCGTATGCTAGAGACCATTCCCAAAGCTTCTCCTTATATACAGGAAGCAGACTACATCCCAAAGGCAGCTACTCAGCTGCTTGTGGTAGATCCCACCATGGAGTTGTTTGCCCTTCTCATCATGGGGAATAACTACCACCAGCTGCCCAGCCACTCAACCAGGCTCAGCTAAGTTGACACAAAAACTTAACTACCACAATGTACTTCAGTGGGAGAAAATTTTTAGTGTTTTCGTATTTGAAGAATATATTTGGTCATTTTGTACGCCACCAGAGCTCCTGCTAACCAGAAGGTTGGTGGTTTAAACCCACTAGCGACTCCTTGGAAGGAAGGTTGGGCAATCTACTTCCCTAGTGACACCGCCTCAGAAACCCAAGGAGGGGTCTCTATGAGTCGGATCCAACTCCACGGCAGTGGTTGCGTGTACTTTGAAAGCCAGTGTAGCCCTCTTGATTCTATGTCCTTGAGTGGAAAAATCTGTGCCACATTTTCTCAATGAATGTGTTGTGAACTTCCCCAACTTTGTTATACATGATGTACTTTGAAAACCAGAACTCTTTTTTTTTTCTTAATTGTGATTTGGGTGAAAGTTTTCAGAGTAACTTGGTTTTCCAGTCAACAGTTCATACACATTTTGTTTTGTAACATTGATTGCAATCCCCAGGAGAGTGATTTAAACATTCACTGTGTGCCAGGTACTTTCCTATGCCCTTTACATATATGAGAGAGTTTTTTTTTTTTTTTTAATTACCAGAATTAGAAATAGGCTTAGGGAGGTTGAGCAGGTTATTCAAGGGATTTCCCATAGTTCTTATTTCCTGAGCATACACTAGGTACCTGGGTTTGTAGTAGTAAGTCTTTTATGTATATCATCTCATAATCTAAACAGAAAGACAGTGAGGTAGTATTATTATCCCCATAATAACGAGAGAGATAATGACTGAGGCCTGGGGAGGCAAAAATAATGTACCCAGACCACAGACCTTGTAAGGAGAGGTGCTAAGTTTTAAACCCAGCCTACTTGGTTCTAGCTGCTGACTGGCACCTGGAACACAGTAAGCATTTAGTGACAATAAGAAAGCTTGTACTACACCCTGACATATCTGAGGAGAACAAGTAAGAAAAATTACTGACTAAAAGAGCTATGGAAAGTTTCTGAGCTTATCTGTACAGTTATTTAAGGAGCTCTGGTGGCGCAATGCCTAAGGCATTTGACTACTAACCAGAACGTTGGCTGTCCAAACCCATGAGCAGAAGGAAGATGGGGCAATCTACTTCTGTAAAGATTTTACTGCCTCAGAAACCCAAAGGGGGTTGCTATGAGTTGGAATTGACTCAATGGCATAAGTTTTGGTTTTGGTACAGTTATTTATCTGTGTGTCCTCTGTTTTCTGTGGGATAACAGAGGCTCTTTTTCTGAGTAATTTTGGGCCCTTAGAAACTCCTTCCCCTCATGGAGCTCTGTCCTAGTTCTCCTGGAACATCCCTCTGAGTTTGTCACGCCTCCTTTCTTCTTGGTCACTTTCATTTCTGCTGAGCCACTTGGCTGCCATGCCTGGATGCCATTTCTCACCAGGGGACTTTGTCTGGAAAGGTCAGGGTTAGTGACGTCCATCCCTGTGGCTCTAGCCATGTTCCCTGTGGGTGGCCTCAGGCCAGTTCCTAGGAACTGCGTCATCCCTGCTGCCAAAGGTAAGGGCAGTTGCTGAGTGATGGGACACCTGTCCCAAAGCAGAGTTCCTGATGATTTATGGTAAGGAAGCAGAATGGACTCTTAACTCTCTCTTGACTGGAAGACCTTGTCTTGCCTTGGAGTCCTGGTTAGGACTGCTGGGGAAGAAGTAGCTGCATTTTGGAAGCCCAGAATTTTGAACAAGGAGTGTTGGTGGCACAATGGTTAAGCACTCAGCTGCTAACTGAAAGGTTGTTGAAACCCACCTGGAAGCTCTGTGGGAGAAAGACCTGGGGATCTGCTTCAGTAAAGAGTCCAACCAAGAAAACCCTATGGAACAGTTCTGCTCTGTCACTGAGGGTCACTAGGAGTTGGATTTGACTCGGTGGCACCCAACAGTACAACAGAATCTTGAATTAAGCTGGGGTCAGTAGGGAGCTAGGTTGAAGGCTCCTTAAATATAGAGTAGGTCTCAACTTCAGTGGAAAGGGTCCTCCCCCTGTTTGGCGCTGGCTGCACCTCCTACTGAGGAGCTCTGGTAGCATAGTGCCTAAGGCACTTGACTGCTAACCAGAAGGCTGGTGGTTCAAACCCATCAGCCACTCCTCAGAAGGAAGGTTGGGCAATCCTACTTCCGTAGTGATACTGCCTCAGAAACCCAAGGAGGGGTTACTATGAGTCGGGTCCAACGCGATGGCACATAACAACAACAAAAACAACACCTCCTACTTGGCTGACTGTGCCTCAGGTGCCCTCTTCGTGGGCTGGAGTAGGTAGCTTTTGCAAATCTTGAGGTTTTTCTCTTCCGGTGGAGCAATGGGCCACTTGCACTTAACGTTTTCCTGCCTAGCAGGTAGCAGGAAGCCAGGAATGGGAGGGGTTCCAGCAGGGTCTTAGCCAGGCAGTATGAAGCTTGAGGTGCCCCTCATTACCTTGCCAGGTGGACAATTCCCCTTTCTTAGTCCTGTTTTCCTTTCCCGGGGGTGTGGCCAGCTCATTACTTATGCTGCTGGTGGCCAAGTGCTGCTTGCAGTTCACTGATGTGGTTTGTCACCACAGGAGGCAGTGGTTAGAGGGGAAGCTGGCTGTGGAGTTTTGTTCATCTCTGAAACCATGATGTTCTTCAGATGTTTCTTTCTCTCTCTCTCTTTCCGTCTTCCTTTCTCTTTTAAGTAGACATGACTGTCCTAAACTATTTCTTAGCAGTAATGATGGAGCTGGAAAGTGTTGTGCCTTCTCCTAGGGCCACAGTGAGAACCGCCAATAGTGTGGTGGAGCTTGTAGCCCTTCCCAAGACAATGGCTCTTGGAGCCTGTAGATGTCAGACCACACATCTCCCTGTGATTGTGGAGTGGCTTTGGTGATCCTCTGGGTGTCAGGATTTCTCCGGATAGCTTTATGGAGTGGATCCATGAGGATAACTTCTTCCAGGAATTTGTATGTGGAATCCTCACCAACCCAGGACTCTCCCAGCCCACAATGGTGTCTATCTTGCTCTTCAGCAACAGAATGAAGGCTTTGAGCAACCTCAGAGAGTTAACACCACCATGGTCAGACTTGCCATGGGCTGCACCCTTAAGTAGTGCCTGCTTGTGGCCACCACAGCACACAGATGAGATATAGCCTTGCCCTGCCTTGTATCCCAATCTTTTCTAGTTTTTTAAAACTGTTATCTATTTTTAATAAATTTATCACATTAACATGGATATCTCTTCCCTTCATGATTGAAAACCACAAGGTATTCCCTGGAGGAGTGACACAGTGACTTATTTCTCAGCTGAAGACAGTCAGAATCTAGGATGTAGTTTTGCTACCAGCTTTGCCAGCAGCCCCTGGATGGTGCAAATGGTTAACACACTGAAAGGCTGGCATTCAAATCTATGAGGTGCCTTAGAAGAAAGGCCTGGCAATCTACTTCTAAGAAATCAGCCACTAAAGCCCTACGGAGCACAGTTCTCCTCTGACACACGTGGGGTCGCCATAAATCAAGTTGATTCTATGGAAACTAGTCATTTCGCTAAGGGGGGGTAAGACCTTTTTGTGTTGCTAGGCAACAAGGTTTAGTTCCTGGTCAAAAGGTGGTGTTTCTTTCACTCTCTGGTTCATCTTTCTCTTCCCTTTCCTTGCCTTGGGGATATTCTCTGCCCAACTTCCTTTCTCTTCTACCCCCACCCCTCTTAGTTCAGATTCTCTCCCTTTCCTTTTATGAAAATCTACCCTTAGGAAAGAATCTGTTTAATTTATTCCCACTGAGAAAATAAATGACCGAGATGGCTGAAAGATTTAAGGGCTCTCTGGTCTTTCAGATAGTTCTGACTTAAAAACATTCCCAGAGCTTGGGATACTGAGTTTCAGGCTTGATAGGACTGCTTATTCTCAGCTCAGGGCTTATCACGCAGCAGGAGCTTCTTGGTGTGTGTGCGTGTGCGTGTGTGTGTGTGTGTGTGTGTGTGTGAAGAAACTGCATCCCTGTTTGACTGCTATTACACTGGGAGGGAAATTTTTAGAAGTCCAGGCCATAGACAGAGTTTCCATTTCTGTGTGGTGGCGTGTCATCATAGTACCTTAGCCAAAGGTAGGTTGGCAGGTAAAATACAGGACACCCAGTTAAACTGGAATTTCAGGTACATGTTTTTTTTTAGTATAACTATGTCCCATGTCATATTTGGGACATAGTTATACTAAAAAAAATATTTTTTGTTTATCTGAGATGCAAATTTCACTAGGGGTCCTATGCTTAATTTGCTAAATCTGGAGGCCCTACAAAGAAGGGAAGTTGTGGTGTCAAGGCATCAGCAAGGTAGAGAAAGTATTTTTGAGTTCAGCTGCCCCTTCTCAGGGTTCCTGAATTCATGGCAGGTAGAGCTGGGGGAGGATTCTGGTCCTCAGTTGGCCAGGAGTTTTTTTTAATATATTTTTGGCCAGGCATTTTTGTTGTGTGCCATCGAGTTGGTCACGGCTCATAGCAACCCCACGTGACAGGAGAACTGCCCCACGGGGTTTCCTAGGCTGTGATCTTTATGGGAGCAGGTTACTGGGTCTTTTCTTCCACAAAGGCTTGTGGGTTCTAACCACCAGCCTTTTGGTTAGCAGCTTAGTGCTTTAATCAGTGTACCACCCAAGGCTCCTTGGACAGGTATAAGTGAATACATATATGTGGGAGTGCTCAGTATAAGGAAAAGTACTCAACATGCTCACGTTGCTGTTCTAGCTACTTTCAAAGCCTGGTATTTCTAGGGAAAAATAGAGTTTCTAAGGTAAGGATCCGTGTCTGGGGTTTCTCCTGTCCCTCCTAACTCCTATCTGGTCAACTCCATACAGAATTCTGAAGGACTCCTTAGGAAGCCACACCAATTGAGTCTCTTCTGAAGAACCTTCTGGAATATGAGTTCCTCAGCTGTTCTTTCCTCTGGCTTCTCCAGCTTTCTTCTCTTCTCCATACTTGAGTGCCTTTATTAGTTTTATCATCATTTGTTGGTTTATTTGTTTTTCCATTTAAAAATTTTCTAAGCATTGGGGAGCCTACATTCTTATAGAGGAAAGAGCTCCTCTTTGCTTTAATTAAGGTAATGATCAACTATGTTGAGGAGGTTTTGCCTTGTATGTTTCACTTTGAAGAAGTGATTTTAAAAAGATAATAGCATCTGCTCATCAGTTCGTGAACTGCCTAATGGATCTTCTAGCTCTTCACCAAAGCACAGCACAGTACAGAAGGTGCTAGATTTTTATTTTTTAAAATTTTAAAAAATGATGGCTATCTGACATCTTCTAAGGTTTTCTCTTTCTTTGAATTTATGTCTCTCAATCTGAGGGTCAGGCCATCTGAGCAAAGGTTCTCTTTATACAGAGAAGACTAGGAGTTCTGTCTCACTCTGACCTATGCCCACAGCCAGGATGGTAGAAGGCATTTGTAGTGGGCTCTTTAGAGAGCAATTGCTGGAAAGAAATCATGAGGTGTAAGGCATTGTATTAGTTTATGTAGATTCCTCCTCCAGCTGGCCCCATCCCAACACCCAAGGCTACAGGGAAATATACAGATGAAATTCTACGGCTTGAAATTCTGAAATATACATTCCTGTGCACAGAATGATGGCCTCATGTTATATTAATTAGGAATTTGGCTGCAAGCAACAGAAGACTCAAAAACAGTAGCCTAAGCACACAAAACTTCATTCTCTCACATAAAAGAAAGTGAATTAAGCAGTCTAGGATTGGTGCCATGCTTTCATGGTCCTCTGAGACCTAGTGTCCTTTATGCTGCTCCCTCCTAGTGTGTGAGTACCGTCCTCAAAGTCACCTCATGGTCCAAGATGGCTCCAGGAGCTCCAAACATTACATCATATGTCAGGACAGAGGGAGGAAAAGAGAAAGGGAAAGGTCCATGTACTCCTTCTGTTTTAAGGGATCTATTTGGAAGCCCCAGATGACATTTCTGCTTCCTATTCATTGGGCAGAACACTAGCTGTAAGGAAGGCTTGGAAGTATAGACTTCCAGCTAACTAAGCAGGATTGTTTCTAAGGATGAATAGGAGAGATTGGATGTTGGGGGGCAACTAACACACTCTGCCATGTCTCTACTCTGATAGAAAGGTTCTTGTTGGACAGAGTTAGAGATGGGCATATGTGACCCACAAAATAGACTTATAGGACTCCTTTGAGCAGAGAAATACAGGAGCCTTCTACATCTCTCTGCTACATCACTTCCCTCCCTTCATGGTGTGTAGAAAACTTACTTTCCCTTACATTGTATTGGAGACCTATGAGGAAATGCTAGCATTCTATAAAGTTGTAAGAATGTATTGTATATGTGTTTTATCAAATCACAGAATCTATTTGTACTTTCTTTTAACAATTACTAATTAAATGATTCATTTCCTATTGCCAGGTCTATAGTGTTTGCCCTCATGTCTTACCTGGATTATTGAAATAGATTTTAACTGGTCTTCTTGCCTCCTAAAACCAGTTGATGTTGAGTTGGCTCTAACTCATCATGGTCCGATGTGTGTCAGAGCAAAAGTGTACTCCATAGGGTTTCACCGATTGTACAGAAGTAGATTGCTGAGTGTTTCTAACCAGGTACCTCTGGGTGGACTTGAACCTTAGCAACCCTTTGCTTAGTAGCCGAGTGCATTAACTGTGTGTACCACCCAGGGATTCCATCCGCCTCCTGGTACTGTGCTTTATCCTCTCTCTCTCCACTGGCTCCCCCAAAGAATTATCTTGTCAAAGTTAGTTCTGCTGATAGTCGGCTTTGCTCAGAAACTTTAGCCCAGTTCTGTCTCCATTATCAAACTGAATCTGAGCATCTCATACAACTGCTTACCGATGGCCTACTGCTCCCTTCTCTGGCTCCCTGAGCTTCTCTGTGCTCTGCCTCAGTGTGTATCCCTCCCCCACTCACTGAACCGAACCTACTGCCATCAAGTCAATTCCAACTTATAATGACCCCCTCGGGTTTCCAAGGCTGTAAATCTTTACAGAAGTAGTTTGCCTCATCTTCTTCCCATGGGGCATCTAGTGGTCATAATTACCAACATACATCATGTTTTGTCCTCATAAACTTTAGATTAGTTTCTTAACAGTTTGAATATGATTTAAAGGTGTTTGGGCCATTATTGAAGGAGTCCTCATGGTGCAGTGCTTAAGTGCTCAGCTGCTAACTGAAAGGTCTATGATTTGAACCCACCAGCCACTGCATGAGAGTAAGATGTGACAGTCTGCTTCTGTAAAGATTGCAGCCTTGGAAACCCCGTGGGACAGTTCACCATGTCCTGTAAGATCACTGTGAGTCAGAATCCGCTTGATGGTAATGGGTGGGTGGTATGGATGGGTGGGCCATTTTTGCTTAGAGAATGGTAGGTGCCTCAAGAACTAGTCAAGCACAGGCTATTAATTGGTCTTCCTGTGTCAGCAGAGCATGACCAGGGTTTACCTTAGCAAAATGGTATATCCAGGTCAATCTGTTGCCATTGAGTGGATTCTGACTCATAGAGACCCTGTAGGGCAGAGTTGAATTGCCCCATAGGGTTCCCAAGGGTAGTTTAAAGATTTTTAAAGAAACACAGTGCCACATCTTTCTCCCATGGAGCGGCTGGTGGGTTCGAACCACTGACTTCTTGGTTAGCAGCTGAGTGCTTAACCACTTTGCTACTAGGGCTCCTCCAAAGGATATATAGGAACCAGGAATTAATCCTTCTAGACCAGGGTGGGGAGCTCTGGTGGCATAGTACCTAAGGCATTTGACTACTAACCAAAAGGCTGGTGGTTCAAACCCAGCAGCCACTCCTCAGAAGGAAGATTGGGCAATCTACTTCTGTAGTGATAATGCCTCAGAAACCCAAGGAAGGGTCACTATGAGTCGAATTGACTGGATGGCAGTGAGTTTTTTTTTTTCAGACCAGGGTGGGGGTGAGGTGGGGATGAAGAAGATATCAAAACTACCTGGGAGAGTGACTTTAGATGGAAATGTATGTTTGGCTCTGTGCTGGGTCCTGTGGGTGATAAAGTGTGAAACACAGTTCTGCCCTCAAGAACCTTAGTGCTACAAACTCTTGTGTTCAGCATCTGTGGGGCAGTACAAGGCTATCTTTGAATGAATTCTCTATCAAGTTCCCTGTTAAAAGGGGGGAAACCAGTAAACCTAGAAGAACAGACTGTTTGTTCACTGTGAAGAGGAGACTGAGGGATGGCAAGGACGTTTTTCTTAATAATTTTTTGTCACTGTTGAAAATATACACAATAGAAAACCTACACAAATTCAACAATTTCTACATGCACAATTCAATGACATTGGTTACATTCTTCAAGTTGATATGACAAGGACTTTTTATTAAATAGCCTAGGAAGAGTCATAAGGAGGAAGATATGATCATTCAACAAATTAATCCAGATTGGTGTAGTTGTGAAAGAATTCACAGAAGCTGGGACATTTGAAATGGGTTTTAAAGATGAATAGGAGTTCTCTAAATGGAGCTTTGGGAGAAGGGTGTGCATTAATGGCAGAAGGAATGGCATATGCAAGAACAGTGAGTTTTAAAGGAATGGTTAGCAGTAGGGCTTCACTGGGTGAGTGGGAAGTGATAGAAGATGAGGCTGTGAACCTGTACTAAGGCCTGAGTTTGTTAGGGGTTGGAGGAGTGTTAGACAGGCACGTTAGAAATGTTATCAGGTATCCTAAATGCTATTGTATGAGACTAAATTTATGCCAAGTGGAGTTTAAATTGGCCATATGAGGAGCTCTGGTAGCACAGTGCCTAAGGCAACTGACTGCTAACCAGAAGGTAGGTGATTCAAACCCACCAGCCACTCCATGGAAGCAAGACTGGGCAATCTACTTCTGTAAAGATTTACCACCTGGGAAACCCAATGGCGGTTGCTATGAGTTGGAATCAACTTGACAGCAGTGAGTTTTTTTTTTTTTTTAACATGAGGTTGGAAGACCTGTTAGAAAGCTGTTAAAATAATCCAGGCAAGAATGGATGCCAGAAACATCTGCTGAGCTTTCCTTTGAGCCCATTCATCCCTTGGTTCAGAGCTGGGGGGTGGGGAGGCCAGAGCCTGCCAAGCTTTTGGATACTTTAGAGAGAGAATATCTTGACCAGAGAGCTCAGCAAATTGGGTGTGCGGATGGTGATGTAGAGAGAGTTGGGGAAGATGGAAGCAGCACTGTGGGTTCTGTGGTTTCTCACCAGAATCTGCAGACTCAGACTTGAAGAGAATCAGCTTGCCATTGGAGAGGTGGAATCATACAGGGTCCAATGCTTTTGCTCTTTCTCTCCAGTTTGTTAGAGTCAGGGGGTTGAGTTTTGAGTCCCAGTCTCCTTCCTTTCTAGCTATGTGACCTTGGCCAGTACCTTGAACCTTAGTTTCCCTGTGTGTAAAATGGGCACTACAATGCCTACCAACAAGTATGGTCCATGGGACAACATTTTAAGCACCAGGCATTGTAGGGATGTAATAAACACCTTTGTCCTGGCTCCCTTTATCCTCCCTCCATCAGGGCAGCAGAGGGGGGTTGGCTGCAAGGAGAAGGATCTCACCAGGTTTCTGCAGCTTGGCTCTTGGCCCTCTTTGAAAGCACTTTGTCCTGATAATATGTTTATGTGTTTTGAACTAGCAGGCAGGGTGTTTATTTTCTTTTTCTTCCCTCTGCCTCTGCCTGGGACAGAAATTGCTGAGGGCTTTAAATCAAAGCAGAAGAGACTGAGATTAGAAACGAGTGGTTTGGCCACTGACAGACTATTGGGGGCAAGTGTTGGCTTACAAATTTTCGATATATTTTACTTGAAGATTCAATGTGGGCAAGGTGGGCTTTTAGGGACCAGGAGCCCTGCTAGCCTTGCAAACCGTCTCTTACTTGGACACATGTTTTTTGTTTTTTTTTTTCATTGAGATTTGGGTGAAAGTTTACAAAGCAATTTCACTTTCCATACAGCAGTTCACATACACTGTCTCATGACACTGACTACAATTTACCCCAATGCAACAGTTCCCCTCTCACTTCCTCCCGATAGTTACCTCTTCCCTGTATCCTTCCCTCCCATGCACTCCTGCCCCATGAGCTGTCTCCCTGTGCATACACAACCCTTCTATTCTCCCATGATTGATCTCTCCAGGGAGTGTATCTACCTAATATAAATGTTCAGCTCATATGCTTGTCTTTTGTTTGGCTGGAAGCCACAGGAGTGGGTTCAATTCCAGACCTGAAGGGCAGCTACAGGCCATAGTCTCAGGGGTTCCATCATGTTCTATCAGATCAGCAAACGTGGTTCTCCCCACCTTTTTTTTTTTTATGATTTTGAGTTTTGTTCTACATTGTTCTCCCACTCTATCCAGCATCTCCTATACAGATCCCCTTCCGAATGATTGACAGGTAGCTGGGTACCATCTAGTTCTTCTCATCTCATAGTTGTGTAGACTGAGGATCTCACGGTGTACCAGTTGCTTGGACTAGTTGTTTCCATGTGTCTTTGGTTTTCTTCATTCTTCTTTGCTCTGGATGAGGAGAGACTCATCGTTGCATCTAGATGGCCACTTGCAAACTTTTAAGATCCTAGTTCCTACTTGCCAAAGTGGGATGTGGAACACTATTTTTGTGTAGTATATTATGCCAATTGAGCTTGATGTCCCCTGCAACCATGGTCCCAAGCCCAGAAGTCCAGCTACTCGTTCCCTCTGAATAGCTGGCTATGGCTAAGAAGTGATTACAACCTTGTTCCCTGTCAGCTCTACTATATACCTGGGAATTCTTTCCACACAGCAATTCTTAAAAATACAGTTGTAGAAACATTGTCTGCCACCCCTATACATGGTCATGGGCACACTCCCCTCTGCATAGACATGCCTAATAGTTCAGCCTGTCCACCCATCTATCCACCCATAGATCAATGTTTGCCTTCAATGACAACACAGTACTGTTCGTGGAAAAGGGTTCATCTTTGTTGGCTGTACCTACCATGTACCTCTCTCTGTCTTCCTACTTCTCAATGTCACTGGGGCAACATTTTGACTATTAATCTCCATTCATTGCTAATCTCAGAGGTATTTCTTTGTTTTTATTTTATGTTTACTTTAAATTTTGTCTTTAATGAGAATAGCTTTTGACAAATATTTTTGGTTTCCCTAAAACAGGAGCTCTGGTGGCGTAATGGATAAGGCGCTTGACTGCTAACCGGAAGGTCAGTAGTTCAAACCCACCAGCTGCTCCACATAAGATGGGGCAATCTACTTCCGTAAAGATTTACAGCCTCGGAAACCCAATTGGGGTCACTATAAGTTAGAAATGACTCGATGGCACTGAGTTTGGGTGTTCTGTTTTTTCTTTTTATTTTTCAGTGTGTAACGTTTTCTTGAGTTTTGTGATCCTGTGGTGGGTAAACAGCGAGAGTGATAGCTAATGAACCAAAGGCTTCTAAAAATGTTCCTTTAAATATTTTATTATGGATTTTTTCAAGCATGCACAAAAATGGATAAAATAATACAGTGAACCCATTTTACCCACCACAACGGCCAACAAAACCCTGGCCCTCTTTCCAGGCATCCTTCATTTATCCTCCAGCTCCCCCACCCCCCTTGACTATGTCACAGATATCATATCACAGATATCATATCATTACACCTATAAATACTTAAGTATTTATCTCTAATACATTTAAAAATATTATAAAATTATTTTCACACCTAATAAAATTAATAATTTTTCTTTAATACCATCTAATCTTCAAAATTTCCCAACTGTTTAAAAATGTGTTTTCTTACAGTTGGTTGAAAGCTTTTGATGAGAAACAGCTGTTATTTTTTGATTTGATAAGTTGCATGTAGAGCTCTCTTTTTCCTTCAAATTAGGCTGTTGCGCAACCCAGTAACATAGCTTTGAGTTTAAAGAAAGAACTATGTGGTAGATGAATAGCAAAGCACTAGCTGATTAAGAAATCCTTTAAGAAGCAATTTTGTAAACCTTTTATTATGGAAAATTTGCAAGCATATATAAAAACAAAGATAATGGTAAAGGCAAAATAGCTCCCTGGCTAACTAGCCTGCTGATTAAACTATTTGTCTCTGTTTGAGCAAGACACTGCATTACA
This sequence comes from Orycteropus afer afer, assembly GCF_000298275.1. Classification (NCBI taxonomy): domain Eukaryota; kingdom Metazoa; phylum Chordata; class Mammalia; order Tubulidentata; family Orycteropodidae; genus Orycteropus; species Orycteropus afer. The sequence continues at coordinate 23,952,352 of NW_006921590.1, forward strand.
GAATATTTCCTTATAGTTTTTGCTATAATTATGTATTCTCAGTACTGTATCAGGCTCTGTGGGAGTTAACAGGGAATCCTGGCATTCTAATCTGAGAAGCTTAATGATTTGTTCAAGGTTATCGACTCAAGACAGTGGTCATTGTTGGTGCCAGGAATATAGTCGGTTCCTCCCAGTTCTCTTGACACATTGCACTATGTCACAGTGGCTCAATTGTCTGGCCAGTCAATGCTCGTTCTGTGCAGGGCATTGGGATGTTTCTTTTGTTGATATTACGGTACGTTAAGGGCTGAGGCTCCTGGGGTTGGAGAGCTACAAAGGTCTCTGTTTGTTCCTATGGTGCTAGTGAGACCATTGCTCTGGGGAGCAGAGCTTGCCAAGGGTATCTGATGCCTTCAGGTCCTAGACCCCCTGCCTGTGGCTTAGGGGAGGGAGATGCTCTTTCCAGCTCTGGCACCCCAGTTCTTTATACACCCACCTCTCCATGCCTGTGCTCCATCCTCCATTAGCTGCCGAGGACTGTCATGTGGCATAATTACAGAATGTGGCTTCTTCCCATGTGCAGTATGCCCACTCTCCCTGCCCTAGGATGTAAGTAGGACCTCCACTCCCTCTGGGTGAGGATGGTGGCCCAGGTCTGTGTTGTGTACTCCAGGAGGAGTGTGGAATCACTTCCCTGATTGCTGTGCATGTCTTTCCAACCTTGAGCCTAGGACACACTGATGCTTTGTGGGTTCTGGAAATAGGGGGAGGGGGGCACAAAGCAGAGACAGAACATGAATGTGGCTGGTCTTGCAGAGGAAGGCATAGCCCTGCTGAATGTGGAGAGACCCACTGCAGCAGAGGAGCTCTTCAAGATAGCACACATTTGAAAAAATTCAAGATGGTGCATGTGGTATGTGCATGTTATGGGGCAGAGAGTGAGGGGTATGATGTTGGGGCTGGGTCTGTGGCTAGCAGGACGTAATAGAAATTGGCCTGGGTTGAGGTTGGTAGGACATCAGATTTGTTCTTTTGGGTGGGCCATTTCATTTGCAAGGGTCTCAAATTTTCATCTATAAAATAAAATGAACTGACATGGTAGCTATTACAATGGGCTCAAGTATACCTACTATTTTGAGGATGTCAGAGGCTCTGAGCTGTTTTATTCTATTATATGTAGGGTTGCTTTGAGTCAGAAATGACAGCATCAGAGAACAACAACAGCAACACATTGTTTCAATCTCCTTGAGCCCACGTACCTTATGATTTGACCCCGTGGGTTGGGGTTTCTCTTTGGTGGTGGCTCCTGGGCAATATGCCCTGGGTGGTGGTCCCCTGCTTTAGCCCTCTGCCTCCAGCCTGGCTCCAGGCTTCTGCCAGTTTGTAGCAGGTGAACTGTTCCTCCATGTTCAGCCAGTGTGAGTGTGTGTGGGAGTGAGGGGCAGGGAATGTGGGTGGCCCTTACTGGCTGGGGTGGGTGGGAAGAGGCTTGGCATCTGTTATGTCCCTGCAACAACAGGAAGGATTGGATTTGGGTCCCACATGAGATGTGTCCCATCATGTGTGACTGGCTGGCTGGCTGCGTCTATGGCCAGTAATTGTGAAAGCACTTTATGAGTGCGTGAAGGTTATAAAGATGAGCTGGCTGACCAACCCTGGCATGCTGATTTGGGCCAAGGGGTGGCCTGCATTATGGGAAGTACAACTCCTGGGAGCCTCTTACAGCTGAATTGGGGTTGGGGTGATTCTGAAGGGCCACAAATGGTGCCAACCCTAAGCAAAGTGATAAGTCCATGTGAGTGGAACAGGAATCTGTGTGGCATAGTTGAGTGTTCATGCCCATGGCCAGAGGTGGTTCACAGGCTGGGGGCTAGGGCAGTAGGGAGACAAAAGTGGACTTGATCTTGAAGGAGCCCCTACCCCTAGATGAAGCATGAGCCAGACTCACCCCTGGTTAGTCTGAGGTCTTGGATGACCATGAGGAGTAGGGAGTGGGGATTGACCTGCCAGAAACTGGGTTTTGGCACCCTACTGGACAGGCTAGGTCTTCTCTAGGTCTCAGAATACAATGTACCCTCAGATTCGCTTATTGTGCTGGATTATTTTTAGTGTACTGTTTATAATATAAAGTGGGACTGACAATTCTGCTTTGATGAACATAAATTGGAGGTTATGGATGACAGCTGAGACTTTTTAAAATCAGCCTTCATTTCAGTGTTTGCACAATATCTAGGATTAGAAATGGCATGATGGCATCAGATTTCCACTAACTTCACAAGGGGGAAGAGAGAGAATCAAGAGGAACATCAATCTATGGGTATCCTGTGAGGTGGAACTCAACATACTTCCACCCTCCAGACTTCTTGCCAATGCGGACACCAACCGTCCTTCCCACAACACTCTGCTTCTCTGCTGATAATTCACTGCATTGGCCACATAGAATTCACAGACCATACTCCCAGTTATGGGGTTTGTTAGGAAGGTAACAGGTACAACTCAGGATACAGTTCTTCGACCAGGGCAGCTTCTTCTTGGCCTTGCCTGCAGGCAGGCCTCTCCCTCGGCTCTTTGATCTTTGGGCCTTGCCTCTTTCTTGCTCAGGCAAGTGTTACAAAGCTCTTCAGCTATGCCAGCAAGTGCCTGGAGGCACCCCACTCTGCAGCAAACCCACCGGAAGGCACTCACTCTCATGCTTTGTGGGTCACACACCCATGGTAACCATCTTGCTCTGTGGGCCAGGAAGTGCATTGTGCCATCTTGTGCAGGTCTCCTGGTTCTGCGGCCTCCGTTTCTCTGCCATACATCTTGCCACCTAAGTTTTATAGCTCTCTCTCTGTTTCCTGAGTCTATAAGATTCTCAGCACAGGGACCTTGGGCCCAAAGGATGCACTCAGCTCCCATACCATCTTCTTGTTGATAGTGAAGTCCCTTTCCTCTGCTCCTGGAATAAGGTCCCTATAAGCCTAATGGGATGGCAAAACTGACCAATCTCTTTGTCAGGTTTCCATATACCTTATTTGCATGGTCCACAAGGGTTTGCATTATTAGTATATTGTCCAATCCCCTTAGGAGACCACAAGCACCTTATTTGCTTAATCCCACACAATCATTTTGTGGGAATCTCAAGACCGTGAATGGCTAGAAAGGGCATATTAAGTCATTCACTGCACCACACTAGGCCAGAACTTTCTGTGATGTTGGAAATATGCTACATCTGCACCATCTAATATGGTAGCCACTAGCCACAGGTAGCTGTTGAACACTTGAAATTCAGTGGCTAGTTTGATGAAGAAACTGAATTTTTTTTTTTTTTAATTTTATTTTGATTTGGGTGAAGATTTACAGAGTAAATTCACTTTTCATACAGCAGTTCACATAATATACTTTGTCTCATGTCATTGACCAAAATTTACAATGCAACAGCTCCCCTCCCACTTCCTCCCCATAGTTACCTCTTCCCAGTGTCCATCCCTCCATACTCTCCTGCCCCCTGAGCTGTCTCCCTGTGCATAAGCAGCCCTTCCTTCTCCCATGATTGTTCTCTCCAGGGCGTGTGTCTACTTGAGGTAAATGTTTAATTCACATGCCTGTACTTTGTTTGGCTGGAAACCACAGGTGTGGGTTCAATTCCAGACCTGCAGGGCAGCTAGGGGCCATAGTCTCAGTGGTTCCACCAGGCTCTATTGGACCAGCAAACCTGGTCCCCACCTTCTTTTTTTTTTTTTTTTTTTGCCTCCAAATGATTTTGAGTTTTGTTCCACATTGTTCTCCCTCTCTATGCAGGATCTCCTACATCCCTTCTAAGTGGATGACAGTGGTATCCGGGCACCATCTAGTTCTTCTGGTCTTATAGTTGTATAGGTTGCAGATCGGATGGTGTACCAGTCGCTAGGACTGATTGAGAAACTGAATTTTTAACTTATTTACTGTTAGTTAATTTAAATGTAAATGGCATCACATGACTAGTGGTCCCAACTTTGAACAGCATAGTTCTATAATGATAATAGGGTTTTGTTTTTATTTTTTACTTTTTGTTATAAGAAATTTCAAATAGATACAAAGTAGGGAGAATACTATAACAAACCTCCCTATGCTCATAATCTGGCTTCTACAATTAAATCAGAAAATAAACTGCTGTACAGTTGAGTCCACCTCCTGGTGACCCCATGTGTGTCAGTGTAGTATTGTGCTCCATGGGGTTTTCAATGGCTGACATTTTGAAAGTAGATTGCCACACCTTTCTTCTGAGGCACCTCTTGGTAGACTTTAACCTCCAAACTTTTGATTAGCAGGTGATCACATTTTTTTTATGTTTACTAAAACATAATCTAAGATTTTTACTACCAAATAGTTCTTTTTCTTTTTTAATTGTGATTTGGGTGAAAGTTTACAGAGCAAATTCACTTTCCATACAGCAGTTCACATACACTTTGTCTCATGACATTGACCACAATTTACCACAATGCAACAGCTCCCCTCCCACTTCCTCCCCATAGTTACCTCTTCCCAGTATCCATCCCTCCATACACTCCTGCCCCCTGAGCTGTCTCCCTGTGCATAAGCAACCCTTCCTTCTCCCATGATTGTTCTCTCAAAGGAGTGTATATATACCTCAGGTACATGTTCAACTTTTATGCCTGTCTTTTGTTTGACTGCAAGCCACAGGTGTGGGTTCAGTTCCAGACCTGAAGGGGAGCTTGGGATCATAGTCTCAGTGATTCCACCAGGCTCCATCAGCAAAACTTGTCCCCCCCTTTTTTTTTTCCAAATGATTTTGAGTTTTGTTTCATGTTGTTCTCCCTCTCTATCCAGGATCTCTTACATAGATTCCCCTTCGAGTTGTTGACAGTGATCACATTTTTTGATTAGGGTAAAGAAGACTAAGCACAGTGTGACCAGTACATTCTTTGCCAAGACATTGCAGTCCTAGCAGGGTATTTAATCGAAGTTTAGAAAGTAGGGTCAGGGTCAGGGTTTGAGTCTTAACCCTATTCTTGGTTGCCATGTGATCTCGGACAATTTTTTTTTTTTTTAAACCTTTGTGAGCCTTATAAAGTAGGAATAATAATTGGACAGATGTCATAGAGTTAATTTAAGATTTACATGAGATGCTGTACTCAGAACACCTTATATACATTATCAGAGACAAGTTTAAGTGCACAAACAGTAACTGCTGTGATTATTTTATTCCTCCTCATGATCTGTTTCTAGACTTGTGGGTATGGTCATTGTTGAGTACTAGGTCAATCTAGTCTTGCAGGGTCCCTCTGTGACCAGTTGGGTACAGGTTTGGGCAGTCACATGACTAGACCCTTCTCCTTCCCCCTTCTGAGAGCTAACTGGCCAGTGTGTTAGTGAGACCTGCACGGTGCTACAAGACAGAAGGAACAGGTGGGAGGCAGCAATCCTGCACAGTGAATTCCTGGCTGGCCTTTGGGCCCTTAGCTGCTTCTCTTATGTGTATGGGTTCTAAGTACACTGTCTAGTGGTCCAGTGGTTAGGTAAAATGCTGACCTTTCCCAGGGTGTAGAGATTGTGTGGTTGAGCAGGGATAGCCCCAGACCAGGGTTTCCTGCTTCTGGTTGGCCACTAAATAGCTGTGTGACCATGGGCGAGTTCCCGCACCTCTCTGGGCCCTCCTTTGAATAATGAGGCACTTGAGCCACGTGGTCTGTAAGTGCCTATTGGCCTCGAACCTTTGCTGACTGTCCTAATACTCTGGTTCTGGAAGTCAAAGCAGAGAGGCATGACTGTGTCCTCTCCCTCTTCTCCTGGCAGCCTCAACAATGGCAGGCCTCTCCACCCCCACTCCCCAACTCCCCCATTTTGTTGATGACTCTTTGTAGAGCACCCACACACTTCAGTCAAACTGGCCCAGGCCAGTGTCTAATGAAGGTCGTTAAATCCATTCATGAACAGCCTTTTAAAATTCTTTCCATAGGACTGTTTCCATGAAAGCTGTTAGTATCCATGAGTCATGAAGAAATTAAAAATATTCCTGTGTTGCTTCTTACAGTTCATACCAAGCTGAGCTCACATTTTCCTCTTTGGTATATTACAAGCAGAGGCTCAGTTCTTTAATTTGCTAATTGGGTTTTTCTGGTATGAGTGAAGCACCACATGACTTGTTCACATGATAAGAGTGTGAGGAGCCCTTATTCAAATAATGTGCTCATGATAGGTTTGGTTCCTTTGTTAGGGTCTGAAGGCAAAAACTTTATTGCTTGTGCCAAAGCTTTTGAGGTATCATCTTTCATATGATGGTGAGAACCAGGCAGCCAGCTCTCTTTGGGATTGCTAAATTGGCTCTTACATTCTAACACTGGGAAGCCATCACGGAGTTACACTCTCCTCAGAGAGATAAAGTATGTAAGACCTGGTGTCACCTGTATTTCCGTTGCCTAGCCTAGTGCCTGACACACAGTCTGTATTCAGTTAATGTTTGACATGTCTCTTAACAGGGAACTCATCCAACTCATAGCAACCCTACAGGACAGAGTAGAAATGCCACATACGGTTTCCAAGGCTATAAATCTTTACAGAAGCAGACTGTCACATCTTTTTCCTACAGAGTGGCTGGTGGGTTTGAAGTACTGACATTTTTTTTTCTCAGAAGGTAGATGCTTTGACCACTGTGCCACCAGGATCACTATGAGTTGGAATTGACCCGAGAGCACTGAGTTTGGCTTTTTTTTTTTCCCCAACAGAAAAACATTAGACAAATCACTCCTCTCTTTCTGACATCCCCCCAGCACTTTACACCTCTGTCACTCAACCTGTCTGCCTTGTATTAGTCTGTGATGACTGTGTCTGGGTTTCCAACTGAGTGGAGCTTCTTACTTAGGTGTGGAAGCCCCCCACCCCACCCCAGTGCTTAGCTTCGTGCTTTGTTTTCATGAGGTGCTTAATAAATGTTGAATGGATGATATTCTGCTGGGAGTAGGCTGGGAGGATAGACTGTCCCTTTCCTTGACTGTCCCTGCCTGGTCCTTCCTCATGTATGTAATCTAGGAAATGCCTTACAAAGAGCCCCTGAACGTTTGGATTCTTTAGGAAGCTCCAATGGTTTTTTGAGCAAGGGGTCAAGATACCATAGGCCAAGTACCTTGGAGTTTTAACTATCTGAGATATTCAGAGGTGAGCTGGCTCTGGCTGCAAACTGTCGGAGAGCAGACAGCTCAGGGGGGCCTGACCGGTGGGCAGTGGCCTGCTGTAGACTCTTCTCTCAGGTTTGTAGAGTAGCCCAGAGCTGTAGAGGGGAAGATATATTATCATTTATGTTTATATTTGTCTGAATTTAACAGAAAACACACAAATAACACTGGCTTAAATAATTCACTGCCGTCAAGTCAAACCTGACTCATAGCGACCTCCTTGGCTTTCCAAAGTGGTATCACTATGGAAGTAGATTGCCCAACCTTCCTCCTAAGGAGTGGCTGGTGGGTTTGAACTGCCAGCCTTCTGTTTAGCAGTCAAATGCCTTAGGCACTATGCTACCAGAGCTTCTACTGGCTTAAATAGGAGACTTTTATTTTTCTGTTATGTGAGGAGTTGGGGTAGGCAGTTCAGGGCAGGGACCACCCTCCTTAGAGGGTTGCCTCATGATCCAAAATAACTGCTGGAGTACTGGCCATTGTATCCATATTGCAGACAGCAGGAAGGAAGAAGGGTTGAAGGACAAAGGAGCCCTCCTGGGGTGATCTGGCTGCAACATCTGTCACTACATTGATCGCCAGGGTTGATTTGGTTGATCTGGCTGGCTAGCTGGGTGTCCCCTTCCTCTCTCACTGCTCCATGTGCATCCCTCCCAAAGCTGAGCACTCAGTTGAAGAGGACAGTATTACCCAGTAGAGGAGCACTGTCCTGTTAATGATGTATGAGTAGTTGCGCTTCCCTGCTAGAACCTCCAAACAAGCTCTCAAAGGAGCCCTCCTGAAAGTCTCACTCAATGTCAATTTACATGTCATTAGCTGGAACTCAAGCACAGGGATTATAGCTATAGTGAGGGCTGGCACCTTGCTTCACCCTGAAGCAGAAAGGCTCTCTTACCAAGAAAACAGACTGGACCCTGGGTGCAGAACAGATGCCCAATACTTACTTGAATGAGTAAGTGGCTAGATGGCTGAGGGAGAGGTACCGTCTGGTGTCTGTCAGTTAAGTATGAACTGAACCCTCCTATTAGTAGGATGTGTGGTCTGAAAAGGCCGGCCTACTGCTACAGCCACTGTTCAGGGGAAGTTCTGCCGGACCTTCAGAAACTCCCCAGGGATTTGACAGAGAACATGTTCTTCTGAAAGGCCACTTCAAATAGGCTTCATTTTTTCCTTCTTTTTGAGATCTCTGGTCCCTTATTTTGAACTCCTCAGATGCAGATTGGGGTAGGGGTGTAAAGAGGGTATATGGGAGCCATGTTCAAGTCTGCATGAGAGGATCTCTTTTATTGTTTGAAGAAATAAAAGGTTCTTGATTCAGGCAGAGTCTATCCTCAAATGTTGATGAATTTCAAACTAAAAATTTCTAACATAAGTAAATAAGCAGGTAAATAAGTAAATCACTCAGGCCTATCTTAGAAAATGTTGTGATCCTGTGGGATTAATGTAGTCTTCCGGAGTTGGCTTAGAACCTGTAGGTAATCTATGGGTTGTGATGGGGGCAGCTTTGAAGGTGACAGGTCCTGGTGCCTGCACCGTTTCCCTGCAGTTTGTCCCGATAGAGCTTGGCCCCCAGGAGGGTTGCCCTCACATGAGTGGGCTACCCATGGGCCTGAGGGCATACTGAGGTGAGGTTCAAGTTAGGATGCTAAGAGCACCTTGTACTCTAGTTTCTTCTCTGTGGGTGGTCCTTTTTATGGAGGGCAGGTGTCATTGTACCCATTGCACACTGCAGCACACCTTAGGTGAGGGGCTGTGTGAGTGACTGGTCCCAGCCACACAGTGAGCCCACAGCAGACAGGTCTCTGGGTCACTTAGGTTGAAGCTTTAACCTGGCATTCAAGGCCTCTACCTGTGATTTCTTTTACTGATTTGATCCAAGCCTTTGTCAAGCCTCCTAAAGTATTACATTTCACAATACTATCTTCATAGCCTCAAATGCTTCTTCCCACCCCTCCATCAGCTCCACATTTTCACATCACTCCCATCCTTCAGTTCTCAGTTCAGGATCCACCTCCTTTAACAAGCCTAGAAGCCTTCCTTGATGCCCTTTACTAGAAATGATTTCTCCTTCGAATTCCCTTACCATATTTTCTCCCTCCAGTGGTCCTTAGGAAGGAGTCCTGGTGGCGCTGTGGGTAAGTGCTGAGCTGCTAACCAAAAGGTCAGGAGTTTGAACCCACAAGCTGCTCTGAGGGATAAAGGTGAGGCAGTCTACTTCTGTAAAGATTAGTAGCCTTGGAAACATTATGGTCAGTTCTACTCTGTCCTGTAGTGTCACTATGAGTCAGAATCTGACAGTAGATTTTAGGACATTTAGGCATACAATTTGGCATTACAGATTTCTGAATGTGTACTGCCAGCCTCTACCACCTGTCTGTCAGTACAAACTGACAGACCCTTCCATTGTGGCTGGCATGTTGCTATGAGGCTGGAAGCTATGCCACCAGTGTCTCAGCAGCAGGGTCATATGTGGTGGACAAATTTCAGTAAAGACAGACTAGGGAAAAGTCCTGATGATATGCCTCTGAAAATTAGCCAATGAAGGTCTCATGGATAACCACTGACTATGGCCAAGAATTGAAGTTGGCAAGAGTTCATTCTTCTTGGAGCTTCATCTCCCTTGCCGGGTGGCCATTGCCTAAAGGTTGTTAGGGTTTAGGTCTGTTCTATAGCACACCTTTTTGAAAGACAGGGACTGGCAACCATATGATTAGAAGGCCATTCCTTGCCCTAAACCAAAAAACTAAACCTATTACCGATGAGTCGATTCCAACTTGCAGCAACCCCCATAGGGTTTCCAAGGCTGTAAATCTTTTACGGAAGTAAATAGCCTCATCTTCCTTCTGCAGAGCAGCTGGTGGGTTTGAACCGCCGACCTTCTGGTTAGCAGCCAGATGCCTTACCCACTACATCACCAGAGCTCTTTGCCTGAGGGCTGTTATTATTAGGTGCCCTTAGGTTCTGACTCACAGCCACCCTGTCTACAGCAGAATGAAACACTGAAGAACAGAATGAAACAATCATTGCTATGTTTGAGTATTGTTGCAGCCACTGTGCTGGTCCATCTCACTGAGGGCCTTCCCCCTTTTCTCTGACCCTCTGCTTTACCAACCATGATATCCTTCTCCAGGGAATGGTCTCTTTTGACAACATGACCAAAGTAAGTGAGACAAAGTCTGGCCATTCTTGCTTCTAAGGAGCATTCTAGCTGCACTTCTTCCAGGACAGATTTGTTCAGTTTTCTGGAAGTCCATGGTATTTTCAGTATTCTTTGCCAATACCGCAATTCAAAGCCATCATTTCTTCTTCGGTCTTCCATATTCATTGTCCAACTTTCACATACATATGAAACAATTGAAAATACTATGGTTTGGGTCAGGTGGACCTAGTCTTCAAAGTGACATCTTGCTTTTTTTTTTTCTTTAAACTTTAAAGAGATCTTTTGCAGCAGATTTGCCCAATGCAATATATTGTTTGATTTCTTGACTGCTCCTTCCATGGATGTTGGTTGTGGATCCAAGTAAAATGAAATTCTTGACAACCTCAGTCTTTTCTCCATTTATCATGATGTTGCTTATTGGTCCAGTTGTGATCACTTTATGTTGTTGTTATGTGCCACTGAGTCAGACCCAACTCATAACGACCCCTCCTTGGGTTTCTGAAACAGTATCACTATGGAAGTAGATTGCCCTATCTTCCTTCCGAGGAGTGGCTGGTGGGTTTGAACCGCCAGCCTTCTGGTCAGCAGTCAAGTGCCTTAGGCACTATGCTACCAGAGCTCCCACTTCATGTTGAGCTGCAATCAATACTAAAGGCTGTAGTCTTTGATCTTCATCAGTAAGTACTTCAAATCCTCTTTGCTTTCAGCAAGCAAAGTTGTATCATCTGCATATCGCAGGTTCTTAATGAGTCTTGCTCCAGTCTTGATGCTAGGTTCTTCATGCAGTCCGGCTTCTCACATTATTTGCTCAGCATACAGATTGTATAAATATGGTGAAAGGATGCAACCCTGATGCACACCTTTCTTGATTTTAAACCAAGCAGTATCCTCTTGTTCTATTCGAACAACTGCCTTTTGGTCTATGTACAGGTTCCACACAAGCACAATCAAGTGTTCTGGAATTCCCATTCTTTGCAGTGTTGTCCATAATTTGTTATGAGCCACACAGTCAAATGCCTTTGCATAGTCAATAAAGCACAGGTAAACATCTTTCTGTTATTCTCTGCTTTCAGCCAAGATCCATCTGCCATTAACAATAGTATTCCTTATTCCACTCCCTCTTCTGAATCCAGCTTGCATTTCTGGCAATTCCTGTTGATGTACTGCTGCAACTGTATTTGAATTATTTTCAGCAAAATTTTACTTGCATGGGATATTAATGATGTTGTTTGATAATTTCCTCATTCTGTTTGATCACCTTTCTTTGGAATGGGCACAAATATGGATCTCTTCCTATCAGTTGGCCAGGTAGCTGTCTTCCAGATTTCTTGACATAGACAAGTGTGTGCTACAAATCTCAGATTTTCCCCCTTGACCTCTTCTTGAAATATCCTTAGCCTGTGGTTTCTGAGGGCTTCCTCTAAGTCATGTGAGAGTTGCTCTGGCGATGGGTGTGGGTGCGTATTTTTCCTCCCCTTTGAGTCAGAGGGACTGCCTTATGGGTGATCCTCAGGGCTTATGTAACTGATTTATGGAACTAGTTAACCCTAGGGCTGTTGTGTTTGGACCCTGGCTGGGGCCAGCATTTGGAAATGGCTTGCTAATCCTCTGCTCAGAAATTCAAGGTGGTTCTGTCCTAAGACTGTGACAGTAATGTCTTGTTGCTAATTTCTGATGCAATCACATGACCAGCCTACTCTTGGGGGGTTGTGTCTACTGTCTAAAAGAAATATAGTGTGAATCACATTTGCAATTTTAAATTCTCTAGTAGCCACATTAAAAAAAAAAAAAACATAAAAAGGAAACAGGTGAAATTAATTTAAATAATATACTTCACTTAACCCAATATGAAGTCCCTGGGTGGTACAAATGGTTTAAGTCCTCTCAGAGGTGCCTTGAAAGAAAGGCTTGGCAATCTATTTCAGAACTATCAGCATTGAAAAACCTGATTAAAATAATCAGACTCAAAGAAATTGAAACATGAGCTTTATTCTGAGCAGTTATTCTATACGCAATTAGGGAGACCATTCTGATTCCAAAAAAGCAAATAACTTGAAGTAGGCTACTTCTTTTTGCCATTAGGTGCCGTCAAGTTGGTTCTGACTCACAGCGACTCTATGTACAACAGAGTGAAACACTGCCAAGTCCTGCACCATCCTCACAATCCTTGCTATACTTAAGCCCGTCGTTGCACCCTCTATGTCAGTTCATCTCGTTGAGGGCTTTCTCTTTTTTGCTGATTCTCCACTAAGCATGATATCCTTCTCCAGGGAATGGACCCTTCTGACAATATAACCAAAGTCATATTTCATATGAGACAAAATCTGGCCATTCTTGCTTCTAAGGAGCATTCTGGCTGCCTTCTTCCAGGACAGATTTGTTTATTCTTCTGGCATTCCATGGTATTTTCAGTATTTTTCACGAACACCACAGTTTAAAGGTATCACTTCTTCTTCGGTGTTCCTTATTCATTGTCCAGCCTTCACAGGCATGTGAGGCTATTGAAAATATCATGGCTTGGGTCAGGTGCACCTTAGTTTGAAAGTGACATCTTTGTTCTTTAACATTTTAAAAGAGGTCTTTTGCAGAAGATTTGCCCAGTGCAGTACATAGTCTGATTTCTTGATTGCTGCTTCCGTGGGCATTGATTATGGGTCCAAGTAATCTGGTTACAATGAGACTTGTACAGAGAAGAGGAGGAAGGAAAACAGAAGATCAACCATTGGCTAATTTTGACATGATTGAACCCTGGCCTCCCCCTTTTACTGAGACCAACTGCTATGGAGTTGGTCTCCAAATGCTGGGTGAGTCAATAGACCCCCTCTCACAAGCTGGGACCCAGTGGACTAGGTAAGCATGTCAGCCCTCAGTCAGGTGCACAGATGGCCACCTACCCTCATGAGACAGGTATACCAACGTGGCCTTTCAGAGACAGTTCTCACTCAATCATGATGGGCCCACTGCTGCCTAGCACTTTCCCTGCCCAGATCTGTAGGTCAGCTCCTGACATAGCAGAACCAGAAAGCCTCTGAAGATGACGGTCCAATGACTCCAATCAAACTGAGGCTCTGAGAAACCACAGGACTGACTCAAGATCACACAGCTGGTTCAAAGCAGAACTGACTCACCAACTTCTATGGAGGTGGTCTCTGGCCCTCCACCCACCTCCAACCCTTTTGTAACGTATATTAAGCAAGTCTGGCTTCCAACAGGAAAGAAAGATGAGCAATTTTGGGTGGCAAAAGCTGCTGGCAGGATTTACTTTTGTTTGGGTATTTTATGGTTAATATTTTATTTCATGGATAAAAAAGGCCTTACAATCAAAGTCAGATGCTTGTTAGTAGTTTTCCTCTTTGTCAGCTCTACGAATACAATCTACTCTGACACACATGAGGTCGCCATGAGTTGCCATCAACCAACAGTAACTACTAAACCCAATAAATCCAAAATGTTATCAGTTCATGGTGTAATCGATCTAGAAATTAGTAATGAGATATTTTGTCATCTTCTTTTGTACTTTAGTCTTTAAAATGTGGTGTGTTTTACACTTCAAGTACATTTCACTTTGGGTTAATCTTAGGTGCTCAGTAGCCACATGTATTAGTGCAGGTCTAGACATGTCAGCTGGGATTTCTGTTGATCTCTCCCTCTTGATGCTCCTAAAAGCAGCAGCTATGTTAGTTATAATTAATTCCTCTCTCTGTCTGCCTGCCAGCATGCTTGGTCCATTGCTGGTGTTGGCGAGCATGAGTAGAGTGGGACACATTAGGTTTGGGATTTGTAGGAACTGAAGTCTGGTCTCAGCTCTGCTTTGAACCAGCTGTGTGATCTTGAGTCAGTCCTGTGGTTTCTCAGAGCCTCAGTTTGATTGGGGTCATTGGACTGTCACCTTCAGAGGCTTTCTGGTTCTCCTATGTCAGGAGCTGACCTACAGATCTGGGCAGGGAAAGTGCTAGGCACCAATGAGCCCATCATGATTGAGTGAGAACTGTCTCTGAAAGGCCACGTTGGTATACCTGTCTCATGAGGGTAGGTGGCCATCTGTGTACCTGACTGATGGCTGGCATGCTTACCTAGTCCACTGGGTCCCAGCTTGTGAGAAGGGGTCTATTAACTCACCCAGCATTTGTAGGGCCCTATTGGTGTCAGGCCTGGGGTGGAAGAGTCATGTCTCAGGCATCGGGGAGCTCATCTTTTGGGGAGTGTGATGGCCATGGGAAGCCCCTGCCATTCCCTAAGGCCTCACAGATTTGTTTCTCACCCAGGCTCAGCTGGAAGCTCAGAAAGCCACACAGGACTTCCAGAGGGCCACTGAGGTGCTCCGTGCTGCCAAGGAGACCATCTCTCTGGCCGAGCAGCGGCTGCTGGAAGATGACAAGCGGCAGTTCGACTCAGCCTGGCAGGAGATGCTGAATCACGCCACTCAGAGGGTATGAGTCATGGCCGGGTGTGCTGGGGGCGTGTCTGTGCCTGTGTGCATGTGTCTGTGTATCTGTGCATCTGTGGGTGTCTGTGCACCTGTGGGTGGCTGCCCATGTGGGAATGCCCTGTACATTCCCCCTTGTCTGTCTGACCCAGTCTCCCTGTGAGCTCTGGTGAGCTCTATGGTTGGTGGTTTTGTCTAAGCACAGGTGACAGACTCACAAACACATTGCCTAAAAGCACGTTGAAAGTCACAGGTTGGTTGTGCCTGAACTGAGCCACACTCTTGAACAACAGCAGCCCAGTGACAGGCAGAGCTGCTCCTTCCCTATCTTGCCTTAGGTTTGCTGGTTCAGATAATCTGTGAAGGTGTTAACTTTGGTCTTGGCTTCCCAGAAGGACAGAGTGATTCTCTGGGGTCAGTCCCCACTGAGCCCCAAGGACTGGTTAAGTTTAGAATCCCAAAGGGAAGAGCTTGATGAATAGCCCAAACCACAGTGGGTCTGGCCTTGGGGCATGCATGCTGCCAGTGGGAAGGTGGGGGTGGGTAGATTAGACCAGACTGAGGTGGGCCCTCAGGCCTGGCCTTCTGAGGCTGGGCTGGGACTCAGGGAGACAGCACATGAATAGGAAGTAGATTATGTGTGGTCCTTACTCAGCACTTGACTTGCTGGGTTTTATGCCATTATTATTGGCTCTTTGCCAGCCCCCATGACCTTCTGTCTTGCCACATTGCTCAGAATCAGAAATGATAGGGACAGCTGCTTGGCTCAGCTGGGCTCGGTTACCTCTGCCTAACTCTACTGGGTTACTTAAGAGTCTCGTACATTACCTTTCTCTAGACTTCTTGCTGTGTTGTCACAGCCGAGGAGTCGTTTGCTTTTGACTCCTAGCAACCACATGTGGCAGAGTAGAATTGCCCACAAGGTTTTCTAGACTATCATCTTTGTGGAAGCAGATCACCATGTCTTTTCTCCTGTGGAGCCACTGGGTGGGTTTGAACTGCCAACATTTCAATTAGCAGCCAAGCACTTAACTCTGTACCACCAGGGTTCCTTCCTCTAGGCATGACTCCTGGGCTTCCCCTGGGACGCTCAGTTCTGTGTCTCCAGCATCCCCCAGTACCAGCCTGCTAGGTGCTTTGTGCCGACCATCCCCAATGCCTGTGGCTAGAAAACTAATAATGTAGGGCTGTTTGCTGCAAGGTGGGTAGGTGAGCTGACTCATGGCTTCAGTAGAGCCCCAACTAAGGCTCTGGACGGAGGGGATTGAGAGAGGGTGGGGGCTGCATTTCTGGTCTTGGTGAATCTTTGAGGCTGCCTATGGGGATAGAGTTAACATCAGGAGTTAATGTCAGCAGCCTCTCCCTTTTCAGTGTCACCTGCCACAGTGGTTCAGTCCCTGGGGATCTCAGTATTAAAGATGGCTATGTGCTTCTGTAAATAGAAAGCCTGACACACAAATAAATGACTTTGAGTCAAATCCGCATTGACTTTCTGCCACCGCTCTGAAGCCAGAGACCCCCTTGGTTGCCTGCACTGTGTGGCCTTGAGCCTCCTGCCCTCTCGTGGACATGAAGCTCATAGAGCTAAACCCAGGCTAGGAACAGATTTTCTGGGTGAGCTCATGAAGAACCAAAGGGGAGGGTGGAAAGCTTGGAAATTTACAAGCCATAGCCTGAAAGAAGTGAAAGGGATGACAAAAAAAAAAAAAAAATAATAATAATAAATAAATAATTCAGAAAAATTTTCCCCAAGATATTGGATAAAGGCCTGGTTTTCCTTTTTTGCCCTCTCTACTGAAGCAGTAGAGTGTAAAGATCCAAATCCACCTGCAAGAAATCACCTCAGAAATCACTTAATCTGTTATTTAAAAAATGAAAACATGTATCTGGCTTGGATGTATATATGTATTTAAGTCCTGGGGCTCCAGTGGATGGTGGGTGATCTCTGGGTGGGATCCTGGGTCTTATGAAGGGGGCTCCTGAGACAGCCACATTGTACAACACTAGGGGACAGCCTTCACACCATCTGTGGGTGCTTCTTGGAGTTGTGCAGTGCACTACCTGTAGTGCTGTACATGATGGCTTTAGGCCTCCTGAGATCACAAGGGGCCCTATAGAGGTCTGGGGGCGGACCATCTGATGTGTGCCCTCTCTGAGACCACCAAGGAGAGGGCCTACTCACTTGGTTTTCTTTTCTTTTTTTTTTTATTTATTGTGATTTAGGTGAAGATTTACAGAGCAAATTCACTTTCCATACAGCAGTTCACATAAACTTTGTCTCATGTCATTGACCACAGTTTACAATGCAACAGCTCCCCTCCCACTTCCTCCCCATAGGTACCTCTTCCCAGTGACCATCCCTCCATACTCTCCTGCTGTCTCCCTGTGCATAAGCAGCCCTTTCTTCTCCCATGATTGTTCTCTCCAGGGCGTGTGTCTGCTTGAGGTAAATGTTTAACTCACATGCCTGTACATTGTTTGGCTGGAAACCACAGGTGTGGGTTCAATTCCAGACCTGAAGGGCAGCTAGGGGCCATAGTCTCAGTGGTTCCACCAGGCTCTATAGGACCAGCAAACCTGGTCCTCATCACTTGGTTTTCTTGATCCTGGTGTAAAAGATTCAGATTACTCAGTATTCTGGGTGACAAGCCAGGAATTTTCTCTCTGGGGCTGCTGTTCACCTTCCCAGTTCTCTTCCCAGTGGCACAGGCCTGAAATACTTCTCTTTGAACTGAGGAGGGAGAATGAGAGTTTAAAACTGACATCGGTAAGAGACAAAGCCTGTGATAAAGCTTTCTGTGCCCTCAAGTCATTGAGAAACTCAGCCTATAGGAAGTACTTTCTCTGAATTTGATGCATCGTACAGAATGTAATTCTTCATGCAGCCGGGCACTCATATGTTCGGCTTTACAATAGTGTAGGTGCCTGTGAGTCTTCTGCTGGATTTAGTATTTCCCCAAATGGGGCTCATATTGCCCTTTCCCAAAGCCTCATGGGACTGGCATGCTTAACTTGCTGAATATTGGTTGATGAAGATGATGAAGGGTCTGAAAATATGTTCTGTGCCTTTGTCTGACTTCTGGATGCTCCAGGAAACCTATTTTCTTTAGCAAAAGAGAGCTTCATCTTACCTTCTTCCCAACAGAGTACCAGCATCTAGTGAAAGAGGATCCAGAGCTCAGAAAGGCTCAGGGCTGTCTGCCAGGGAGGCAGTGGTTTGGGATGCATGACCTCCCCCAGGGAGAGTGGGAGAAAATTGGGGTCCCTGTCCTAATCACCCAAGGCCGTCAGTGTGTCCCTCCCCCATCCCTCACAGGCTTCCTATGGTGGCACTGGGCAGCCACATTTAAAGCCATAGCTGAAGCCAACATACTGAAGAGTCTATATATATATATATATATATATA
>NW_006921590.1:23972089-23994147 GCF_000298275.1 Orycteropus afer afer
ATGTTTTGGGAACACAATTCAGTCTGTAACAACAGGTTTAACAAATTGTCCGCATCAGAACTCTCCTCTCCTCCTTGGAATTTTTGTGACCCTCCAAATTTGATCTGAATGATTTGGTTTTAATTGGTTGAATGTAAAGTTTAACCTTCCTGATCCTGCTTCTGTCCCCGGCCAACTAATTCTGGATGTTTGATTAAGGGCCAAACAGCTAAAATTATGTTGCCTTGTTGTCTTGATTGCTGTCTGCTGCTGTGCCTAGTTTTGCTAGGTCTTATTTTTTGGGTTCTTCTAGTTTTTTTTTCTTTTTTCCCTAATCCAGTCTCCTTCCCTCCTTGCCCAGTAACCTTCCCCCTGTTCCCCTCATAGTTACGCACTCCTGTTTGTCCTATATTTCCTCTGTGTGAATGTTGGTCCTCTGGTGTCCCGTGGTTTATTGCTCTAAGGGATGTATTACCATAGAGTATGTGGGTGCATCACCCTGGGTTGAGTTGATGTGTGAACATCTTGTTAACTATTAGGCTGAGAGCCAGCCCCTGGGAGTGAGTTTTATTCCAGGCCCAGAATGTATCCTAGGACCATAGTATTGGGGGTCTCACCAGACTTCATCCGACCAGTAATTCTGGTCTGGTAGTGTAGTGCCTAAGACACTTGACTGCTAACCAGAAGGCTGGCAGTTCAAACCCACCAGCCATTCCTCGGAAGGAAGGTGGGCAATCTACTTCTGTAGTGATACCGCCTTGGAAACCCAAAGAGGGGTCACTATGAGTCGGGTCCGACTCGAAGGCAAATAACAACAATAACAACATTGAGTTTTTGGATTTTGTTCCACATTTTTCCTCCCACTGTATCCAGGATCTCCAGATTTGATCCTTTCCTGAGTAGCTGGCATTGGTAACAGGGGGCCATCTAGTTTTTCTGGTCTCAAGGGCCATCGTGTCCTAAGGCTGATTGCTTCCAAATGCACTTTTTTCTTTTATGCACTCTTCTTTGCTTCTGACACTAAGACCAATAGCTGCATCTTAGATGGCTGCTTGAAAGCTTTTAAGACCCAGTCTTACTCACCAACGTAGGATGAGGAACAAGGCTTTTATGTATTGTTGTGCCAGTTAAGTCTGGTACCCCCCAGTACTATGGTCCTGAAACAGTTGATCCGTTGGATCTCTCTCTTAGTGTCTGGTTGTCTGTGAGGGATTGCTCTGTGTCTGTCTTCTTTTGTTTCTGTAAGGACTGCAGGTATTTTGTATCACTGGTGTCTGTGCAAGATTAGCCTCAGCTGAATCTATCCTTGGTCTAGAGTATAATCCTGTTCACTGACCCCCATCTAATCCTCTCAGGCATTTATGTGTATATCTGTAGCCTGGTGTTTGGTGTTAATGGTAATGTAGTATCGTAGGCACACTGGTTGGTATTAGCATCTGTCGTCTATCTCCTATGTCCTGATGTCTCTTAAATGCCCTCTGGTGCTGTTTGGTCAATTTCGTGCCCCTTAGCCCCTGCTCCAAAGAGGGAACAGGAGGATCCCATAGTGACTACTTACAAACCCCAGGAGGCCTAAGCCGAAGAAAGCAGGTATCAGTTGAATCAGAGAATTTTTCAGAATTTTTTCTGATTTTCCTTTTTTTTTCCATTATTTTCTTTCCTCTTCTTGCCACACCAATTTGGCTTTTTAATTTTACCTAACAAGGCTTTTTCAAAATAGGTCAGTAGGGAAAAAAAATAAATCTTATTTTATTTGGCAGTCAGTTTAATCTAAGTCTGCCCAGTAATTTCCTCAGGAAATTTTTGTTGTTGTTGTTTTTCCCTCCCTTCCCCTCCCACCCCTGGTAACCAACAAAGAAAGTTTCCTTCCATATATAAACCTTTCCTTGACTTTTTACAATAATGAACTAATATAGTATTTGTCCTTCTGTGATTGACTCATTTCACTCAGCATAATGTCCTCCAAGTTCATCCATGGTATGCAGTGTCTTGTAGATTGTACATTATTCTTTAGGATTGCATAGTATTCTGAGGAAATACTTTTTAAATGATAAAAGTAATGACCGGAGTTGTTCTGGCATGGCTGCGCTGACCTCTGCTGTTGTTTGAAGGTCATGGAGGCGGAGCAAACCAAGACCAGGAGCGAGCTGGTGCACAAGGAGACGGCAGCCAGGTACAACGCTGCCATGGGCCGCATGCGGCAGCTGGAGAAGAAGCTCAAGAGAGCCATCAACAAGTCCAAGTGAGTCTGGGTGCAGCCTCCTCGGGGGTGGAGGTATTGTTCTCTCCGACTGCACCTCTCCACCCTTTATGTTCCATACGCTCAGCAGCCTAAGCAAGTCCTTGACATAGAGCTTGGGGCCTGATTGGAGCCCCTGCCTGTGCCCCTCTCTGACCCACAGTGTTCTCCATGGCCCTCAGAGCAAGAGGTAGGAGGATGCTGAGGGGTGGAGCTGCTCCCTACTTGGAAGACACAGAAAAAGGAATTGAAAAGCAAATGGTTGTGTGGCCCATTGGCTAGGGCCTGGGGTTGGGCTTTGGGAGACTCAGATGGTGCCGTTGGCTCTGTGACTAGCAATGTGTACAAGGCCCTGCCCCTCAGTTTACCTGTCAGTATGATTGGGATGAACATGTACACAAGGCTTGTTCTCTATGGGTCAAGAGCTAATGAAATGCTATAGACTGGTTTCAATGGAATTTTTGTTCGAATTCTTATATAATGTTGCCCAGTAATGATCATGATGAGCAAACAGCCACGTTAGTCCTTTCTTGGGAACAGTCCTCTGCTTCATTCACAATTGCTGGGCCTCCAAGCAGAAGGGGGAGTACTGGGGATGATCAATAGCTGTAGATGAACCCGGAGCCTAGTGAGTGAACTCTACCAACCTTTTAAGACCCCTGCACTCAGAACAATGTAAGCACAGATCCTGAAAGCCTTGGGTGGCTCCCCCCACCTACAGGATAAAATGTAAATCTGCATCCCTCCATGCCCACCCTGCCTTCTCACCCTTGCTTTGGCCATTTGCCACAGCAAGTGGATACTCATGTTTCTTCTGGAAGTATTCCCACTGCCCTTGCACTCCTGTTCACGCTCTCTTTCCACCTGTTCTTGTGTCACTGAGTGAGGCTGACGTCTGCTCCCTTTGGTCACATGTGCACCACCCCCCCCGCCCTTTCCCATGTTCCAGATTTTCCATACCCACCAAAGGCAGTTCTACAGGGTCCCCATCATCCTACTAGATCTTCAGGATGCAGGACTTGAGAGCCTCGTGGAGGGCAGACATCTCAAGGATAAGGCATGGGTCTGCTCTTAATGCTTAGACACTAAGCTTCCTACAATGAACCCGGCTCTGTGGGCTGACAAAGAACCCAGGGGACTTGTCAAATGTTCATGTTTGTTTCTTTTTTTTTTTAAATTTTTATTGTGATTTGGTTGAAAGTTTGCAGTACACATTTTGTTTCATGACATTGACTGCAATTCCTCACAGTGTAACAGCTCTCTTCCCACTTCCTCCCTGTAGTTACCTCTTCCCCATGTCCTTCTTTCCTATGCATTCCTGCCCCCTGAGCTTTCTCCCTGGGCAAACACTGCCCTTCTGTTCTCCCACAATTGATTACTCCAAGGAGTGTGTTTACCTAAAGTAAATGTTCACCCCAAATGCCTTTTTATTGTTTGTCTGGAAGCCATAGGAGTGAGTTCAGTTCCAGACCTGAAGGGTAACTAACTAGGGGCCATAGTCTCAGGGTCTCACCAGGTGATCTCAGACCAGTAAACCTGGTCTTTTTTTTTTTTTTATGATTTTGAGTTTTGTTCCACATTGTTCTCCCACTCTCTCCAGGATCTCCGGCACTAAATATCTGTGTTTCTTGTCCTGTCTCGTGTTCTCTGTCTTGCTGGGTCTGCAGACTCTTGGCACTGAGCACTGAATCAGACTGTCCAGTACCTCTTGTCCTGGGCCAGGATGACCAACAGGAGACCCCTTCCTTTTGTGACCCCACTGGGCTCAGTGAGGGGAGACATGACACTATCCTTCCGTAGTTGTCCTCAGTAGAGGATGATGTATGTTAAGCAGCCCCTTTCTCCAGCCTCACTGCTTTTCATCCTTGGAGAGCCAGCCTCATTGGGAGAAGTGACCTGGGTCACCTGAGCCACTCAGCACTCCCTATATGGTGCCAAACAGTGTGTGGGATGGGTGTGCACATGTGCACGTGTGTGGGTTCCCTGTATCTTGAGATGGGCCTCCCATCAGTGTGCCCTGGCTGAGCTCAGCAGCTCTGTCTGGTGTCAGTGTCAGCCAGGCCTCGGAGCTGGGAACATCACTTTCAGCTCACGGCCTTGTCAGAGTTTATGAAGTCCTGGAGGAATGGCTAGGCCAGCTGTAGTCAATGCCTCTGGTCCACCCCAAGGAGTTTCTCATGGTCATTATATATTACCCTTATGTTTTTTCCTCCCTATCTTTTACAGGCCTTATTTTGAACTCAAGGCAAAGTACTACGTGCAGCTTGAGGTATGTGTGTGTGTGGATTTGTTTTGGTCACTGATGGGATTTTTTTCTGCCTCACTTTTGTGTGGTAGTATGCTTTCAAATATGGAGCCCTGGTGGCACAGTGGTTAAAGTGCTCAACTGTGCTGTGGGAGTTGTGGTAGTCTGCTTCTGTAATGATTTATAGCCTTGGAGCCCTGATGGCACAGTGGTTAAAGGCTTGGCTGCTAACCGAAAGATTTGTGGTTCAAATCCACGCGCTGCAGGAGAAAGATATGTCAATCTGTTTCCGTAAAGATCACAGCCTAGGAAACGCTATAGGGCAGTTCTACTCTGTCCTGTAGAGCTACTGTGAGTTAGAATTGACTTGATGACAGTGGGGTTCTTTTTTGCTGTAAGGAGAGGCTGGAGAGAGGCACATTTTTCCCCTGGGGTTTCAGGCAACAAATGGTCTTGGTTGGGTCTTCAGGTGTCTCTGAAGCTCTCTAAATCTCCCACCCAGTCACTTTCTATATTGTTCTAGGGCAGTGGTTCTCTAAGTGTGGTCCCTAGACCAGCAGCATCAGCATTGCCTGGGAACAGTTTAGAAATGAAAATTCTAGGGCCCCATCCAGTGAACACTGAATCAGACATTCTGGTGATAGGGCCCAGCTATCTGTGTTCAACAGCACTCCAGGTGATTCTGATGCACGTTAAGTTCGAGAATTGCTGCACTGGGGAGCAGATAGCTAGATTGTATACTGGCTGAGGTGTTTGAGGGAATTCTGTGTGATGAGGCTTATTCCCCTAGTGGTAGTTTCTTGGTCTTAAAGCTTGAGTTTGTTAACCTGGGTGAGGTTGGGTGAGGACGATGGTGGTGGCTGAATTTATCTGGTGAACTGATAGCTGAGGTGATGTGAATAGAGAAATCAGGGCATAGGTCCTCAGTCATATCTTGGGAAATCCTTAGAAATGGACTGATGGGCAGATGTGCTTGAAACTGTCATTTGAAAACCATGTAAGGCCAGCAGGGGCAGCCTTCACTGACTGAGCCTCTTGTTCCCTCACCAGCAACTGAAGAAGACTGTGGATGACCTGCAGGCCAAACTGGCCCTGGCAAAAGGCGAGTACAAGACAGCCCTGAAGAACCTGGAGATGATCTCAGATGAGATCCACGAGCGGCGTCGCTCCAGTGCCATGGGGCCCCGGGGCTGTGGCGTTGGGGCCGAGGGCAGCAGCACGTCTGTGGAGGATCTGTCTGGGAATAAGCCTGAGCCAGATGCCATTTCTGGTGAGCAATTGTTGGGGGGGGGTGTCATGTAGTCTGTGTGGGCCAGAACAGGTCTGCCTCCAGGGCTGACTTGTCCCATGGTCACCTCCTCTCTGGCTGTCACTAAAGGGTCTCAGCTGGGCAGGCCTGAGGGCTATTTCTAGTATATTCCTATGTCTTATGGAACACTGTGTTCAGCTGAATGTTACTGAGTATTCCTCAAAGTCAATTCCATGCTCAAGTAAGTTTGGAAAATGATATACTTTCACTCCTCTTTGAGATTCAAAATATACTTCAGAATATTCAAGACTCTGAGAAGTCCAGCAGAGAAGACGACAAAAAAAAAAAAAAACAACCAAAACACGAGTTGTTTCCAACTCATAGCAACCCCTCCTGGGTTTCTGAGGCAGTACCACTACAGAAGTAGACTGCTCAATCTTCCTTTGAGGAGTGGCTGGTGGGTGTGAACCACCAGCTTTCGGGTTAGCAGTCAGATGCCTTAGGCACTATGCCACCAGAGCTCCTAGGGAAGAAGAGTTGTTTAAAAATACAGACATTGGAATCAGATTTGATTCAAATACTGGCTTCTATCATTACTAGTACATGATGTGGGCAAGGATTTGACTTTATACCTGTTTTTTCACCTGCAAAATGGGCAGTATGACAGTATCTAAAACTCATTGCCATCAATTCTGACTTATAGCAACCCTATAGGACAGAGTAGAGCTGCCTCATAGTGTTTCCAAGGGTATATCTTTATGGAATCTGATTGTCTCATCTTTCTCCAGAGGAGTGGCCAGTAGGTTCAGACCACTAACCTTTTTAACCACTGTGCCACCAGGACTCCTTATGCTAATACCTTCTACCTACTACCTACTGCGTGGAGTGGTGGTTAGGGTTCAGTGAAATGCCTGGCACCCAGTAAGTATTCAGCAGATGGTGGTGTCTGCTGGTCTTACTGCTGGTGTCTGTTTGGTAGAGACCTTTTCCCAAGGGCCACTCCTTGGGAAACTGATACAGTGTGACTTGACCCTCTTTATATTAATCAAGGAAAACCCTCCAGCAGTCTTTACACATGTCTTTTCCTATCCTGTGGAATAATCCCTGTTGGCTCTTTCCCAAGCTCTTTCCCCAGGAGTTCTTTAATTCATTCAATAGACATTTAAATGTCAGGCCCAAAATAAAGGAAAAGCAAACTATAATTTGAGTGATGATTGTGTGTGAGGTATTTTGACAAACATTGTCTCAAAAACTCTATATGGAGAGGAAGATGAAGCTCAGAGAGGCTGAGTAACTTGGCCAAGGTCATACAGCAAGTAGTGGAGTTAGCATTTGCATTGGAGCCAGGGCCCATTTTCTGCCCCAACATTACAGCACTTTCCGTTTATAGTCATCCCCTAAGGAATGCTACAGGCTGTTTTTAAAGATGCATTACACAGGGCCGGCCCCTCTTCTGAGTATGTGTGGATGTGTTTGGGGATGGGGTAGAGAAGAGGTCCTTATCTGACTGAATGAATCCTCCACCTTTAGGCAGTATACACAGAAGGGCAGTGGCACTGATTTCTACAGCAGAGGCTAGCATGTTGTTGTAAGGACACTTTATGGGCTCTAGCTGCCAGCTAGCTGTTTCCCCTCAAGCTGCTTCCATGGCTGGTCAGCAGGCTCAGGAAGGGTCATGTTCCTTTTAAGGCACTCACAGTAGCAGATCCTGCAGCCCGTCCATGTTGCCCAGCTGTTTGCCAGCAGCATACACTCTGGAGGTATTTAAGGGGCTAAAGCAGCTGCTGTTGATTCTGACTCATGGTGACCCCCTTGTGTGTCAGAGTACAACTGTGCACCAGAGTTTTCAGTGGCTGATTTTTAGGCAGATCGACAGGACTTTCTTCCAAGGTGACTCGGGGTGGACACCCTTTGGTTAGCAGCCAAGCCTGTTGACTGTTTGTCAAACTCCATGTGACTGGTATTTTCTCATCCTAGTGGCCTCGGAGGCCTTTGAAGATGACAACTGCAGCAACTTTGTATCTGAAGATGACTCGGAAACTCAGTCCGTGTCCAGCTTTAGTTCAGGACCAACAAGCCCATCTGAGATGCCTGACCAGTTCCCTGCAGTTGTGAGGCCTGGCAGCCTGGACCTGCCCAGCCCTGTGTCCCTGTCAGAGTTTGGGATGATGTTCCCAGTGTTGGGCCCTCGCAGTGAATGCAGTGGAGCCTCCTCCCCTGAATGCGAGGTAGAACGAGGTGAGTTGCAGCCTTCTCAGCAATAGTGCCCTGACCCGCTTGACTCAGAAGAGTCAGATCTTCTAGTCTTCTACACCTTTCCCAGGGCTTGGCTCCCTAGGACTGCATCAGTGAATGTGTGTGTGTGTGCTGCCAGTAGCACTCACTGTTGATGGTTTCACAGTGCTTTCTGACCAGCTTCTGGTAGAATTTATGCCCTATGTTGCTCATCGAAGAAGTCCTCTGGGTCAGCGCGTACTACAGAGGTATATCTGTTTTCCAGATGTATAATGAGTGTGATAAACTTTGTCTTTAGAGATGATTCTAGGATCAAGGATGTATACAATGCTTCAGGGAATAAAAGCATTAAGCAGATATAAGATGGAGAACCCTCTGATTTGCATGGTTGGGTAACACTTGGAAATATAATGGCTGAGTTGGATGACTAGCTTGGGCCCAAGTGACTCTTAGAATTGTCAATACTCACTTGATCATCTTTGTATTTCTACAGGAGACAGAGCAGAAGGGGCAGAGAATAAAACAAGTGACAAAACCAACAACAATCGGGGTCTTAGCAGTAGCAGCAGCAGTGGCAGCAAGAGCCACAGCACAGGCACCGAGGGCCAGGCCATGGAGACCCGGATGAAGCAGCTCTCCCTCCAGTGCTCCAAGGGAAGAGATGGAATCATCGCCAACATAAAAATGGTGCAAATTGGCTGATCCCTGCAGGGTCCTGGTCCACATGCATTATCGATATTTATACATGAAACTGTATGGAGAAGATTGTGCCAATAATCATTTAATATATGCCAAATCTTAAGCGTTTACTCCAAACTGCACTAATGAAGTTTCAGTGACCTTGAGGGCTGAAGATTCTTCCTGAAAGCTCTTGGGCTGGTTTGTTTTTCAGAGCAGAGGAGTTGTTACAGATGGACTTGTGACCAGACTCATGGCTTTTGTGGAAAGTTCCCTGTAGCGACACTGTGGAAGCAATAACTAGTTCCTATGAAGGAAGCTGAGCCAGGAAGGGTATTGGGAAGCTAAGCCAAATCATGGTCAACAGCTTGGTTCTCTTTCCCTTCTCTCAAGCTCAGTTTGGAAAAATGGAGATATTCTCTCTCCTTTCTATTCCAGGAGAGCTAGGTGACGTAATTAAAACTCAAGTACTCAAAGCACACGTTTTCTACCCTTCAAAGGCTTATTTAAAAGAAAAAAAAAAAAAAACTACTTAAGAATTGGATGTTTAGGTCAAGAACAGTTTTCCTCATCTCTGATGTGCAGAGGGGGCTTTTTAGAAAGCATGTGTGCTGGGACACCCACCTAGATGCTTTTGAAAACATTTTCTCGAAAGGTTACCCCAGGAGCTGCACTTTTTGGGATGGGTAAAGTGAATGCCAATGTGGGGAGGGGGGTTGAGGGTAGCAGGGGCATATCATAGAAGGGGATTTGTGGCTGTGGGGGAAGAGAAGGTTCTATAGCATAAACCTTACCCCACCAGCCAACGGGGCTCATTCTAAGCCAAGTGCATGTGAAGAATGGTTGCCATTGTTATATCTAGATTGCCAAGGTGTTAATTTCTCTGTAGGTTGTAATTTCAAAAATAAATGGAATTATTTAAGGGTTATGCTGCACTAGTATTCCTTAGGGGAAATTGTTCCTTAAGCTAGGAAAGGAAGTAGGCATGTGTTGGCAAAGGCTGTCAAATAGAAGCAATGGAGTCTGTTATGCTACCAGTAGTAAGTGTTAAGACTGCTTTTCTTTCATGTTTCATGGTTATACATATTTAAGAGCACTGTATTTTGTCCTCTTTTTGTTAAGAAAACTTAGCATTTCTAAAAGAAAAAAAAAACCTTTCCATTTCAAGTTGTCTATTAATTCATCACAGCTTGTATATTTTAGTCATTTGTAAATCTCTTCACACTGTAGTGACTTCTTTTTTATTGACTGACACAGTATCCTAATTACAAGGTTATTTTGTACTTGTCTTAATACTTTTTGAGTGTAATAAAAACAGCTTAAGACAATGTCTAACCTTCTGTGACTTCAAATAAGAAATCCTAAAGTCGTGTAAATCTTCTATTCCAGGCAACTGTCTTACCATAAGGAAGAGCATGGAAATTACTGTTTCAATAAAGGTCCTGGATCCTAATAATTCAAAGCCCCTGTTACCAAGGTTTTGAATTAGAATTCTACTTTCGCTGCTACTAAAGCCGAGTCATGAGGAAACACAGTGGCCGGGAAATAAACATTCGATAGTTACGCTAGGACTGCTTCTTGGTCCTGGCTGCACATTGGAATCTCCCAAGGAGTTTAAAAAAATGCTGTCTCAGTCTGATCCCCAGAGACTAATTTAATTGACTTGGGATACACTTGGGCACTGGCCTTCTAAAAGCTCCCCAGATGATTCTAATATGCAGCCATGACCGATTATCAGATGGTTCTTGGATCCTTTTGCTAGTGAAAATAATGTTGAGGGTGGTAGAGGTTTCATCTGTGCACTTCATATTAAAGCATGCTGTGGGGAAAGAGTGAATGGCTGGCCTAGTACCTGATTACACAATAGCAAAGTAAGCACAGGCTTGCTTGTGTTTACTTACTAACCTGCAGTGAATAGTTTCACATGTTTTTTATACCTTGCCTATTGGGTAATCCACCCCTGGACTAACCAATCATGAGGATTAAAATAGACATTAATTCAGAAAAGATAAACACTTGCAATATCAAATATAGACGTTTTACCTTAAGTAGTTAGCATTTCATCTATAAATGTTCATAACAAAACTCCTTTCAGTATAATTAAATGTAAGAGAGGAACTAAATCCTATACTTGAATTGTAGCAACCCTATTTTCAGGGTCCACTCAATTCTCTGATAAAATCCCTACATGTGACTTCTACTCTGAAGACACTTCCTTGAATTACTGTCTGCAACAGTTATTCCCTGTAATTGAGGTATCACTTTTTTTTTCCCCTCCCTAGGAGAACACAGTATCTAAGAAAATGGCCCAAATTGGCATGGTTTAAAGTTTTTATGATATTCAGCGGTTGTGAAGATAAAAAGAAAAAATTGTATGTGTTGGCATACAGTAAACACTTGGTAACTGGAGGCTACCATTTGTAGTCTGGCTTTTGAAGATTTTGAAATACCACTTCTTCAAAGGTATCTGGCCCAGTGAAGGTTAACCTTTTCCTCACTTGACATCTGTAGCACCATTCTGGAACTCTGCTGTAGAATTTAGTACTACAATGTATTAATTGTTCATGTTTAGTCTCCACCATTTGATTTCTGAAGGCTAGGGTTAGGTCATACTTCAGTTTGTATTCTGCACAAGATCTTGAACACTACACAATAGGTTCATCTAATAGGTGTTTATAATAAATACAGCTCTGATGCTTTGCATATTTTTCTTTAAAGGGCCATGGGAAATTAGTTAAATTAATTCACCTAAAATAATATGCTAAAATTGAAAGCACAAAACGTTTGCCAAAGCAAAATCTCATAGGTATAATAATTTGTTGCTACTTTAAACATAAAAGAACAGGTATTTTTGCTGATGCATGAATTTTTAAGCTAATAATCTCTATTAACATCTCTTCTCTTTTAGATGGAACACACTAGATGAAATATTTAAATAATTTATCTAGATTAAATTATGTAGTTTCCAGAAGTATAAACATTTTATTTCAATTAAAGGCAGTGTGAAATACAAAATAAGAAGTTTTTGATAATTATAAAGTAGAGACAATGAAAAATCCCACCCTATTAATTTTCAGAACTTGAAAATCTTGAGCACTGTCTGTTCTGATGAATTTTTATGTGAACACCTGGGAATTTACACATGATACTAGTCAGTATCTTGGCAATTCACTTTTTCTGACTGCTATATATAATGCAATCACCACATAATAAATTCTCAATTGTATTTTCTGCAAAGTGCTGTTACCATAAAGAGCACTGAACTACAGCACAATTGAAAAGACTATTCAAAGTACATTATAATGTCCTTCAGCATCTCAGAAGTTTACTACTTTCAATCAATCCGATAAAAGAAAAACTACACTAGTATAGAGACCTCAGTTCTCTTTACATGATTCAATGGGAGCTATGTCTCTAACTTCAACAACTTCCATTCTTAAGCATGAACATCTTTATGTTAATTAGGATTTCTTAAAGCTTTATTTTTTCCAGAATACTTGGGCAACAATAAACATTTCAAAATCATAAATAATGCAGAATTAAATTCTGGTTATGGTGACATGATTCATTTTGTAATTAGTTGCCCAAGATGTACAGTAGAGTCACAAAACAAGCAGGTTTAACTTACAACATGCTCTGCAAAATAAGGGGAAAATAATGTAAATATTTCAAGATATTATACCCACCCACCATTCTACTCAAAGAGCCTATGCCCCTCAATTTCCTCAGCTCATCTCAGTTCTCTCCTTAGCAAATGCTTCTCACAGTGCTGACTGTGAGTCTAATCTTTAATAATATGTATTTTTTTTATACAACATGGCCCCTAAACGCAAACCATCTCTATACAAAACCATGTAAACCATACTTCTGAGTGACTTAGGGTTATTCTGACTATGTACAACTCTCACCAAACTCCTGATTTGAGCACCAGATTCCACTGTAACACATTTTCAGAGATTTAATTCAGTTCCGACTGTTGTTTTTAGTGTCTTATTTGTGTCCTCATTTGAAGAGTTGATGTTTGGTAAGTATAAAATCCAGTAACTGCTGAGATTTCTCCATCACTGAAGTTGTGTTGTCTTGATGGAGTTAATACTATTGAAGTCTAAGAAAAAAGGTCCTTCTTGTTTAGGCAAAAAAGTACTGGGAATGACATTGTAGATACCAGCAGGTACATTTTCTAATTCTAGGTAGCAAAACCCACACCTATAATCAGGGAAAATGAGAACAAATGTTACAGAAGATGAAGCTACAAAAAGTTAGGTATCAATTAGATATAATCAAAAGGTTAACGTTACCTGTAGTCCCCACTAGATCTCCTCTGAAAGCCATGGGGACCAGGATCTCCCACCATAGAAACTGTTACCACCTCAAATCCAACACTATATTGCCTAGCATTAAAAATGAACAGAATCACTGCTATTTTTAATTTCAAGTAAATGCATAATTTAAAATACCTAAAGTGCAGATGTATTGTACTGTTAAATCAAGTATATGATTTCTAAAGCTTCAACAGGAGGAAACAGCACTCTGAAAACACATGCATATTATTTTTACACTTATGATACAAAATGCCATTTTTCTACTGAAGCCATAAAAACTAATAAAGTATTATTAAGCTTACTTTAAAAAAGATTATTTTTACCACTTGAATCCACAAGCAATAATGCAAATTCAAAAGATAAATACTCTGTCACTGTACCAGACAGAAAGAATCATCTTAAGTGCTGTTGATAACATTTGGGTTGTTTCCAATTTTTGGCTATTATAATGGCTTACTGGCCATCAGACCACCTCTTCTGTGATATAGCTGCTCAACCTTTTGTTCATTTTTTTAAGAAAATTATAGATTTTTTTTCTTACTAATATAGCATATTCACAAATCTTTTTCTCTATGTCTTAAGAAATCTTTCTTTTCCCTAAGATTATTAAGATAGTTCCTAAATTTTCTTCTAAAAGCTTTATTGGTTCTCCTTTCCCTTTTAGATCTGTAATCTACCTGGAACTGATATTTATAAAGAATATGAGACAGATGTCTAATGACCTTTTTTTTAATACAGATATACAATTATTCCAGACTATTACAGAAGCCTCTCCTTTCCCCACTCAATACCATCTTAATCCTAAACATGTCCACATATGCAGAAGTCTTTTTCTAAACTCTATTCTGTTCCACTAAGCTCAATTTTCAAATAACATCACTGACTTAAAAAAAATTACTGATCACAAACCTTGGTCCTCTTAGCTCAATCAGTAATGGCCCAGACTTATCTACATGGAATTGGTAGATAGGGTTATTTTTGTGAGTCTCTTGGAAATTTCCACATCCTCCAGCACTTTGACCACTCCACTTTCCATTAATCTAATAAAACAAAATTTTTGCATTAAAAGAACTTCACATTCTCAAATTCCACTTAAAAACAAAAATCCTTACACCTAAGGGGTGGGGGGCTAGCACAAAAGAAACTGTCCACCTTATGGCCCCATCTATCTCTTTTATCTTTATTTGCCATTGTCAGTACAACAATATAACTTTTCACCTCAGCCAAGATGCTTTGCTACATACACTCAGCCCTTTTTCCACCCTATTTCCCCTTTCAAGAATTCTCCCTCAAATCTTCCTGTACACATGTAGCCCACTCTGCAAAGTCAGTCCCAAATTATACTTAGTTCATCCCCATAGCCTTCTCCAATAAGGTTTATATTGTCTTCTCTGAATTTCTTACTTTTCCTTCCTGCAGAATTACTTAATGTGGTTCATGTAAAAAAAATCTCATCTTCCCACCTAGACTGGAGGTTACTTATATCTTCCCTTTGTATCCTGTCATACCCCAGAATGTTTTTTATTTCTTGAGAAATTGTTAAATGAAGAATAAAACAAGAAAAGGATAAAAGTAATTCTCAAACATTAAAATTCTGAGATTATGACCCAGCAAAGGATTTCTCTTACCCGTCTTGATAAGGTGTATGGAGAAGGGATTTTCGAAAAAGTAAAGCTGCATGCTGAATATACCTAGATTCAAAAACATTTACTGATTGATAAATGTTGTTTATAAAGACATCAAACTGATAAGAATATACTGAAAGACTAAAAAATTAGTTGGCATACCCAAGTCATTATTCTACAGATTGCCTGATAGCAAGTCAAGTTCAATTAACTGGGAATCCGAAAGCTAGGGATCTCATCTGAGCTTTTCTCTGCCACTGACAGTGTGTGACTCCAGACAAATCACCATCTCTCCAGGCCTCAGTTTCTGCTTCTGAAGGACATACCTCCCCAAGGTCTTTTTCATCATTAAAATCTATTCATGTTAAGCTTCTCTGCCTACATATGGCAAACAAATCTATAAAGAACAAAATTATACGACCTGCCCAGGTACTTCAGATCAGTATGTTTACAGGTGACTGACTTCCTTTTGCTAAGTCCAAAGGCTTATTTGTATGCCACTAGGAGTAGTATCGTGTAGGCTAGAGGAGTTTTTATTGCTTTCTTTAAAACTGAAATTAGTCAACCACACCATATTACCTCAAGACTAAAACTATTACTCAAAATATTAAAATGTTCATTTGAAATGTTACTCAAAATAAATACATTACTTTTCAGTCATTTTCTAAAGGAGGCATCATGATCATTTAATATACAAAGAGAGATATATACATAGATGAAAAACAAAAATATAGGCTTCAGAGAGAACAATCAATTTTCAGAAATAAATTTTCTCCAGTAAATAAAGCAGAGCACATTGTGCTTTGTCATTGTATGCTGGTTTTACTTACACGGACTGTGTAATGGATTGTGTTCTGTTTTTCATACTGAGAAACCACTAATGTAAAGGTATGGGTCCCAGGTGTGGTCAGCTTTATCTTAGTCAAATAGTGAGGGCTGTTAATTCGAATTCCATCAATGTATGGAGCTGGGTCAGCTACAAAAGTAAGTTTACAGAAAAGACGACTTTAGACTCCTTTTTGAATTTAAGTTTTATGGTTGTTGGCAGAAAATAATTAAATGGGTAGACATCACTTTAGTTGATTCTTTGTTTTCAAAATATAATTGTATTAATGAATTAAAATGCTTTAATTTTAAATAGTTTCTAAAAAGCAAAAGCAATCTTTTGAAATACATTAAATTACATATAATCCCTGCTATTTGCATTCTTTTTTTTTTTTCCCCCAGCAGAGGATTTTAAAGGTAGGATTAACTCTTTCCCTTCAGGATAATTTTAAAAAGCTACTATAGACAGACAGGTAGATAGATATGTATTCTAAATTAAATAAGTTTTTTTCCACCATAATTAATAAAACAAAATCCCCTTCCACCACCGTCAGCCTTATGGATAAATTTGGACATCTTTGCAGATCTTTATTTTTAATATACACACACACACGCATGCACACCTGTATCACCAAAATGAATGAAAAATGTTTCTGTGAGAATATATACCTTAAAAAGATAGTATGGTTTTATATCTTTTGTTTTTTACTCAACAGATCTGTTCTGTTCTACATAAATTTTTTATGTAAATATTGCATGTGTCACACAGCTTTTGCAAACAGTATAACCCCCTCTTGCATTAGTTTCCTATGTCTGCTATGCACAATATATTCATGTGTGCATTATTTATGTGGACACATTTTGGTGAAAAAGTACAGTATCCTTTTAAGACACCAGGCACTACACAACGAACTATGCAGGAAAGAGGCTGGGGTCTTACAAGATTTTAAGCTTGCAAATGGCTATCCAAGGGACATCAGCTGGTCTGTATTCACCTGGGGCAACAGAGGAAGGAGAGTGACGAATAGGAGGAGGAAATGGATGTGTGACTGTCTCCCTAAACAACTGCCTCCTCTGCCATGAGACTAGAACTGGATGGTGCCTGGTTACATTATTGAACATTTTGATCAAAAATTCCATAGAAGAATCCTGATCAAAAGGGGAAAAATATAGACCAGAATTTCAAATACTCATGGACTCCAGACTTTCTGGAGCCATGGTGGCTAGATGAACCCCTGAAACTACTGCTCTGAGGTAATCTTTAAACCTTAAACCAAAAATATCCCCTGAAGTTTTCTTAGAACCAAATAATCCTTTAGCTTAACAGTAAAGAATGTCTGCCTTGCATACTACGCTCTTTTAAGAACTATCTATATGGGATCAAACTGAGAATAGCAACTCAAAAGATCAGATAGGAACATCAGGGGGCAGTTTATGTTAATGGGGGAGGCTGAAAATGGGGCACAACTTGGAAAAGATAATCAGTGTCACTGAACTGTACATGTAGAGACTTCTGAATTGGTATATATTCTACTGTGTATAGTCTTAAAAACTAGAAATAAGTTATAAATAAAAAAAGATCTACTGTATAATATTCCATTGTATGACTGTGGTACAGTGCATTACCAGGTATGGATTTTCTAGCCATAGTCTTTGTAACACCCACCAAATTACTGGGTAAGATCATGCAAATAAAAGGTAGAACTCTGATATTGGGATTGGTTAGTTTTGTTACTCTGGCAGGCTTAAAATGAGGCCTCCTAGAGGTAGAGAAGGAGCTCTGGTAGCATAGTGCCTAAGGCACTTGACTGCTAACCAGGAGGCTGGCGGTTCAAACCCACAAGCCACTCCTCGGAAGGAAGGTTGGGCAATCTACTTCCGTAGTGATAACTGCCTCGGAAACCCAAGGAGGGGTTGCTAGGAGTCGGGGCCGACTCGATGGCAAATAACAACAACAACAACAACAGAGGTAGAGAGGGGATCTCACTGCCATCAAGAGAGAAAAGCTGGAGGTCAAGTAGAATGCATCCGTGGACGTGAGATCCCTGAGCTGGACCTCTTTGACAGACATACCCCAGTAAAGAGATGCCCAGGCAGAGAAAGACACCCCAGCAGAGAGACAGTGGCAGTAGAACCAAGACGCATGAGACAGAATGGCAGGCTTACCTGGCCCATGGAATGCACCTAAGGGTACCTATTGGCAGAGCTAAAAGAGCTGTGAAACACTTGCCAAAGGCGGGTAGAGGCCAGGTTGAGAGGCTATGGGGTAGAGAGGTGTGCCTGAGGGCATAGCAGAGGGGAGGCTGCCCTGATCGAAGAACTATATCCTGAGCACATTCCTTAACCTGGATTCTAACCTATTACTTCCCTCATATACCCCATAATCTTGAGTACCGTCTGTGAGTTGTATGTGGCCATTGCAACGAATTACCGAACCCAGTAGAGAAGAAGTGAGTGCCATGGGAGGGATGGCTGGTGTCAGGATTGGTAAAAGGCTAGAAGGTGGCGGCATGTCTGGCTTCCTAGGAATAAGCCTTGGGCTGCTGATGGTGATTCTGTCTTCCTCTTGTGATGTTAGAGGTCAGAAAATGCCACTCCCATGCTCTTTTTGCAATGACTATAACACATTTTAGGAGCTCTGGTGGTGTAGTGCCTGAGACATCTGACTGCTAACCAGAAGGCTGGTGATTCAAACCCACTAGCCACACCTCGGAAGGAAGACTGGGCAATCTACTTCTGTGGTGATCCTGCCTCGGAAACCCAAGAAGGAGTCGCTACGAGTCGGATCCGACTTGACAGCAGTGTGCATATGGTTTGGTTTTGATAACATATTTTATCTTTCTTCCAGTGGATATTGTTTTCAATATTTTGCTATTATAAACAATGCTGCCTCATATATTCTTTGATAGTAACACTGATAAAATCATTTTACACATATAAATTACTATGTCATTTAAGATTAATGTTATATAATTTAACCTATAAAGGAACACTGAATATTTATAACATAACTAATTTAAAAAATTAAATTTTCTAATACCATAAATACTAAGTAAGTTTCTAATGCTTAGAGGTGGAGAGGTAGAAATGCTTACTGTGAAAAGAGAAAGAATGGGCATGATGGGACTTGAATTCCAGTTCTATGACAGTGCCTGAGATCTTAGACAGCATATTTAACCTATGTCTTAGTTTACTCTTCTGTCAAATGGAGAATAAGTCCTACCCTATTTACCTCAGAATGTTGTGATGAAAATAAAACTACAAACTTGAAAATATTCTTAGAAATGTAAAGAAGTGACCATTTCTTTTTTTTAAATCCAAGGTGGTTGTTGTTGCTGTTGTTATGTGCCATCGAGTTGGACCCGACTCATAGCGACACCTCCCCTTGGGTTGCCGAGGCAGTATCACTACGGAAGTAGATTGCCCAACATTCCTTCCGAGGAGTGGCTAAATTCAAGGTAAAAATAATAAATATATTTTGTGGTAGTTCAGTTTGTGTGTCAACTTGGCTGGGCAGCTGGATGTAGTATTCCCCGTGATGAGACTGGTAATCAGCTCCATGGTAGACTCTACTGTGAGCAGCTTAGTAGCTGCCTTTGGGATGTGGTCTGCTTCCCCCATATAAGCAGCAGCTTTGGGAATGGTCTCTAGCTTATGGCATGCTTAGACCCTGCACACAGCCGTGTTGTTGTTCAGTAGCCTGCCATGTTCTGCTGACCTTGGGACTTACAACTGACTTAAATTAATAGCTTGCCATGTGGTTGGTAACACTGGGACTGTGCCTTTTTACATGCCAACCTTGGGTTTGTCAGTCTCAGCAGCCAGCAGCTGTCTGAGTGAAGAAACGCCTCTAGCTCCAGTGGGCTGGGAGCAGGAGGCAGCGCTGGACCCCAAGGTTGAGGGGCTTTCACCCAGCCCCTAGAGTCTGGCACTTTGAACTTGGACTTAAAGCCTCCAAACTTTAAGAGAATAAACTCCTGTTTGTTAAGGCCATCCCATTTGTGGTATACTCCTGTCAGAGCGACACTAGGTAACCAGAACATACTTGAAACCAAAAAGCTATATAACGTTTCAACGATAAGAATAAAAAAACCAAACTCACTGCCATCGAGTTCATTCCAACTCATAGTGATCCCCTTTGGGTTTTCAAGGCAATAAATCTTTATGGAAGTAGATTGCCTAGTCTTCCTTCCATGGAGCACCTGGTGGGTTTGAACCATCAACCTCTGGTTAGCAGTCAAATGCCTTAGGCACTACGCCACCAGAGCTCCTTACTGATAATATTTATTTTATTTTTGGTTGCATAAAAACTAACATGAAAAACATGAAATCTGGCTAGTTTAATTTTACATTTATTGGTGGACCTACTATGTGTTATGTTCATTCTAGAGTCTAAAGATATCAATGAGAACACTCTGCCTGCCCTCAATGCATACACAGTATAATGAGGAAGAATGCCATACTCTACTTTGAAAAAAATATCAAACCACTTTTGATCTTATTTTCCTCATCATTACCCTATTTCTTTATACAGTTCCCTTGAAGGGAAAAAAACTGATGATAGTAGCTTCCTTACCTCACAGACTCTTCTCAAATACTCCAAAAGGGTTCTAGCTATACCTCTCACTATGACTATTCTTGTTGAGGTCATCAATGACTAACAGGATGCTAAATCTAACAGTCTCCTCTCTGTCCTAATCAAACAGCAATGGATGCAGTTGTCCATTCCCTCCCTCTTGAAATACTGTCTACTCTTAGGTTATGCAATATTTCACTTTACTAATTTTCTTTCTATTTTGTCACTTTGCACAAATTCTTTTGCTGGTACTTCTCTCTTCCTTTGCTCAACATCAAGATGTCAGAGAGTCCAAGGATCAGGTCTTGGGTGTTCACTTCTGTATCTACAACTCTCTCCATAGGTAATTTATACAGTTCATATCTTCCTATGTCATCTATGTGCCTCTGACTACTCAGTCTATACCTCTAGTCCTTTCCTTACCCCAGAACCCTACTTAAAAATTTGACTCTCTACCTAGCACATTCACTTGGATATCTAATAAACCCACCGCCACTGAGTCTACTACAACTCTAAGCAACCCTATATTCCCCATAGAGTTTCCAAGGCTGTAAATCTTTATGGAAGTAGAATGCCTCAGCTTTCTCCCATGAAGCAGCTGGTGGGTTTGAATCACCAACTTTTTTGGTTAGCAGTTAGATACCCTAACCATTGTGTTACCAGAGATCCTTGGATATCTAATAAACCCATTGCCATCAAGTCAATTCCAACCCATAGTGACCCTATAGAACAGGGTAAAACTGTCCAATATGGCTTCCAAGGCTGTAAATTTTTATGCAAGCAAACTGCTCTTCTTTCTCCCATAGAGTGGCTGGTGGGTTCAAACCATGAAGCTTTTGGTTAGCAGCCTAATGTCTTAACCACCACACCACCAGAGTGCCTATGGATATCTAATAATTACTGCAAATTTAACAAAACTAAAAAAGAACTTTTGATTTTACTCCAGAACAAATTTATTCCTCCATACCCCAACTCTTAGCCAGCTCAGTAAATGTCACCCCTTTTTATTGCCTAAGCCAAAATAATAAGAATCATCCTTAATTCTCCTCCTTGCCCCCTGTATCTACTCAGCAAAAAGTCTGGGTAACCTTACTGAACCCAAATCTATCCACTCCTTTTTATCTCCACTCTTACCATCCTTACCACTCGTCTGTCAGTTTGTCGTACTGTGGTAGCTTGAGTGTTACTGTGAGGCTATGCCACTGATACATCAAATACCAGTAGGGTCACCCATGGTGGACAGGTTTCAGCGGAGCTTCCAGACTAAGAGACGCAGAAGAAGGAAGAAGCCATCCACCTCTCAAAGAAGTGGCCAGTGAAAATCTTATGAATAGTAGTGAAACACTGTGTGACATATTACTGGAATAGTATAAATAAATATATTTACGAGTAGCCCTGAAAAGCACTGTTCGATATAGTGCCAGAAGATGAGCCCTTCAGGTCGGAAGGGACTCCAAGTGTGAATGAGGAAAAGCTGCCTCCTCAGAGTAGTGCCAACCTTAATGACGTGGATGGAGTAAAGCTTTCAGGATCTCCATTTGCTGATGAAGCATAGACTCAAAATGAGAAGAAACAGCTGTAAACATCCTTTATAATCAGAGCATGGACTGTATGAAGTATGAATCTAGGAAAATCGGAAGTTGTCAAAAATTAAACGGGACCCATAAAGATCAATATCCTAGGCACTGGTTGAGTTGGCATGAACTGGTTTTGGCCATTCTGAATCAGACAACCATATGATCTACTATTCCAGGAATGACAAATTGAAGAGGAATGGTGTGGTATTCATCATCACAAAGAATGTTTTAAGACCTATCCTGAACTACAATGCTGTCAGTGATAGGATAATATCCATATGCCTCCAAGGAAGACCAGTTAATACTATTATTCAAATTTACACACTAAGCACCAAAATCAAAGATAAGGAAATTAAATATATATATATATATATATTACCAACTTCTGCAATCTGAAATTGACCAATCATGCAATCAAGATATGTTGACTATCACTGGTGATTGGAATGCACAAGTTGGAAACAAAGAATCACTGGTAGTGGGAAAAAATGGCCTTGGTGATAGAAAT
>NW_006921590.1:23995237-24034872 GCF_000298275.1 Orycteropus afer afer
AAAAAAAAAAAAAAAAAAAGAAAAAGAAAAAAGGAAGGAGTACACAGACTCACTGTACCAAAAAGAACTGGTCAATGTTCATCCATTCCAGGAGGTGGCATATATCAAGAACCAATGATAACGAAGGAAGAAGTTGAAGCTGCAGTGAAGGAATTGGCAAAGAACAAGGGTATTAATGGAATACCCATTGAGGTGTTTCAACAAACGGATGCCACACTGGAGGCACTCACGTGTCTCTGCCAAGAAATCTGGAAGATAGCTACCTGACCACCTGACTGGAAGAGATCCATATCTGTACCCATTCCAAAGAAAGGTGATCCCACAGAATGTGAAAATTATCGAACAATATCACTAATATCGCATGCAAGTAAAACCTTGCTAAAGATAATTCAAAAACGGTTGTAGCAGTATATTGACAGAGAACTTCCAGAAATGCAAGCTGGATTCAAAAGAGGATGTGGAATGAGGGATATCATTGCTGATGTCTTATGGATCATAGCTGAAAGCAAAGCATACCAGAATGATGTTTACTTATATTTTATTGACTATGCAAAAGCATTTGATTGTGTGGATCATAACAAATTGTGGATGACATTGAGAAGAATGGGAATTCCACAACACTTAATTGTGCTCATGAGGAACATACACATAGGGTGTTGTTGCAACAGAACAAGGGGACACTGCATCATTTAAAATCAGGAAAGGAATGTGTCAGGGTTGTATCCTTTCACCATACTTATTCAATCTGTATGCTGAACAAATAATCTGAGAAGTTGGACTATATGAAGAACAGCGTGGCAATTGGATTGGAGGAAGACTTATTAACAACCTGTGATAGGCAGACGACACAACTTTGCTTGCTGAAAGTGAGGATGACTTGAAGCATTTACTGGTGAAGATTATGGACTACAGTCTATAGTATGGATTATACCTCAACATAAAGAAAACAAAGATCCTCACAACTGGGCCAATAAGCAGCATCACAATAAATGGAGAAAAGACTGAAATTGTCAAAGATTTCATATTACTTGGTTCCACAATCAACACCAATGGAAGCAGCAGTCCAGATATCAGATAATGCATTGCACTGGGCAAATCTGCTGCAAAAGACCTCTTTCAAGTGATGAAGAACAAAGATATCTCCTTGAAGACTAAGGAGTGCCTGACACAAGCCATGGTATTTTCAATCACCTCATATGTATGTGAGAGTTGGACAATGAATAAGGAAGACTGAAGAAGAGTTGATGCTTTTGAGTTGTAGTGTTGGTAAAGAATACTGAAGGTACCATGGACTGCCAAAAGAACTAACAGATATGTCCTAGAAGAGGTACAGCAGGAGTGTTCCTTGGAAGTGAGAACAGCCAGACTTCATTTCACCTCCTTTAGTCATGTTGTCAGAAGGGACCATTCTTTGGAGAAGGATATCATGCTTGGTGAAGTGGAGGGTCAACAAAAAAGAGGAAGGCCTTCAACGAGATGGACTGACACAGTGGCTGCAATGATAGGCTTGGGTATAGCAAGTATTGTGAGGCTGGAACAGGACCAGGCAGGTTTTTTTTTTTCTGTTGTACATGGGGTTGCTATGAGTCAAAGCCGACTTGATGGTACCTAACAAAAACCACCACCTACCACCTCATTTCAAACCATATAAACTAATAAAAGTGTCCAAGCTTCCATTTTTGGCCCCCTCCAGTATATTACACAAAGAATGTTCTTTTTAAAAAAAAAAATCTGATGCCACTTTCTTGATCAAGACTCTCCAAAGATTTCCCACTGCACTCAGAACAAGATCCGAACTCTTTTCCTGTGGCTTACAGAGCCTTCTGTGATCTGACTCCTGCACGCTTTCCTGACCTGATACCACGCCTCCTCATTCCTTTTGGCCTTTTTACCACGTCAGAAACACACCAGTCTTTTTCCCATTGTAGGGTCCTTAGTAGATAGCAGCTCCCTCTGCCAATGATGCTTTTGCTTTTGTTTCTTTGTATAACATTCCCTTTTGTTATTCAGAGTTCCTATTATCCCTTCTCAAAAAGGCCTTCCATGACCACCTAATGAAAGCAACGAATAAGTCACTAACACATGACCCCATCTTCTTTATTTATACAACCTGTATCTGATATTTTCTTGTTTATTTATGTCTCCTCCACTAGGACATAAACTCTATGAAAGCAGAGTCTTATTCAGTTAATCAGTGTTTTTCATGCCCTGAAAACAGTGCCTTGTCAATAAGTGATAAGAATTTTGAACAAATGAATGCACATTTCAATACAGCATATTAAAAGCCTCAAAAGCCCTGCAGAGGGGAAGGGGGGATTCACTATGCCTGGCAGAATCTGGAA
Source organism: Orycteropus afer afer (assembly GCF_000298275.1). Taxonomy (NCBI): domain Eukaryota; kingdom Metazoa; phylum Chordata; class Mammalia; order Tubulidentata; family Orycteropodidae; genus Orycteropus; species Orycteropus afer. Next base: position 23,997,580 of record NW_006921590.1, read on the forward strand.
GGGTTATCATACAGATGACATTTGAGCTAGGTCTTAACCAGCTTCATGAAGAATAGGGTAAAAAGAGTATGTGGGTAGAAGGCAGGAAAAGAGCGACTCCTAGCAGAGGAAACTGGGTGAAAAGAGCGGCAACAAAGGCATGGTATATTCAGGGATAGCAAGTATCTCAGTAAGGGTCCTGGGAAAAGCTGAGGCACGAGACAGGGAAGTTAAGGCCAGAATGTAACATAAATAAAATAAAAATATAAAAGCCTTAACCACCATGCTAAAGAATATAGGTTTTATCTAACATATAGAGAACCATGCAATACTGCTGATCAGAAGCATGATTTCAGTGTTAGAAATGTAACTGACAGAAATTTATAAGAATGTGGAAATCACGTATTTCTGGAGTCTATTAAAATTACAAGCAGCCAACAGACTTCTGGTAAGATGGAGGAACAGGCAAACAAGCTACACAGACCCTCTTCAACAAAGAAAAGAGAAACCAATTGACAGAGATACAGAAGATAATCCTGGAGCCCTGAGCTTTGAAAGGTACAATACAGAAGTGGATTAGGCACCAACTAGTGGAAAAACCTGAACGAAAACAGTGAGTACAGACATAGTCAGAGCAGTGGACTGTCAGCTACTCTGACAAGACCAATAGCATGAATATTTCCAAGTGGTGATGGGACTTGAGAATTGACCTAAAGATCAGCCCTGGTCGCCAAGGGCCACAGGGACGACCGCACTGATGGTCTATGACTAGGAAGGGAAACAGCAAGAAGGTAGACAACCTGAGCTGTACACTTTCCACTGTCTAGAGGGTGCAGCCATATTGACTGTTTACAAGTGGTGGCCATTTTGGATTTTAAAGTGACCATATTTTTAAAGTAATTTCATTCAGATTCCAGGGACCTAAGAATAGGTTCTGTTTGCCAAGGAGGGCAGAGACATACAGGAGGCTGACAACTGGAAAGGAGACAGGTGGTAAGTGTATAAGTGCTGCTAACTAGTGAATAGAGCAGCAGAGCACAGTACCCTACTTATATAGATAATATCCAAACAAAAAAAAGAAAATGAAAATCGTGGCCCAGTTGCTCCAACATACAATCACCAATTAAATATAAACACAAAAACATCACAATGCCTCGGAGACAACAGAGCATCACAGTGCAAACAAAGAAGCAAGAGAAAGCAGGAAAAACAAGGGACTAGGATACAGACCCAAAACACATCCTTGAGGAAGACGCAACATTGGAACTCCCTGATAAGGAATTCATTATATTTAGGTATCTGCAATGAATTGAGAGACAGATCAAGGAAAACACTGACAAAATTGAGGAAAACACAGAGAAAACCCTAGACCAATTTCAAAAGACAACACAAGAACAAAATGACAAAATAAATTAAAAATTAGAAATGACACAAAATCTAGACAGAAACCCAAAAAATTAATACTAAATTTTCAGAAATAGATAAGACACTGAATGGGCAAAGGAGTAGAATTGAATCAATGGAAGACAGAATTAGTGAGATCGAAGGCAAATACTTCAATACTTCTTTGGAAAGTGATCAATCAGAAAAAAGATCAAAACAAAATGAAGAAAGCCTAAAGTTCATGTGGGACACCATCAAAAGGAATAACCTATGTGTATCGGAATTCCAAAACAGGAAGAGACAAATAAAACTACAGAAAAAATTGTCGAAGATTTGTTGGAAGAGAATTTTCCTGGTATGATGAAAGATGACAATGTATCTATTCAAGAAGTCCAACAAATCCCAAACAGGACAGACCCAAAAGAAAATCACTAAGACATATCATCATCAAATTCACCAAAACCAAAGACAAAGAGAAAGAATCCTGAAAGCAGCACAGGAAAAACGAAATGTTACCTATAAGGGGCAACCAATAAGACCAAGCTTGGATTTATTGGCAGAAACCATGCAGGTGAGAAGGCAATGGTATGGTATATATAAGACACTGAAAGAGAAAAATTTCTAACCAAGAATTATGTATCCAACAAAACTGTCCCTCAAATATGATGGTGAAATTAGGACATTTCCAGATAAGCAGAAATTAAAGGAATTTTTAAAACCAGACCAACCTTCCAAGAGATGCTAAAGGGAGTCCTCTGGGCAGAGAACCAACAATAGCAAACAACAACTAACCATTAACACACATGATGACATAATCCAGAAACCAACTCAGCTACGGAAGTATCCAAAGTAAATAAGCCTACAAGATTGTAAACAGGGAACCAGAGACATCAATTGACAAATTAGGACAAAAAGAGGGAAAAAACTGTGTAGTTACAAAACTTCTAAATGGTAAGGATGTCAAGACAACTACAATATAGAATGGACTGTTCTAAACTTAGGAAGCAAACTATGTATCACAGGGTAGTGTCAAAGAAAAATGATAAACCTTCACATCAAAATAAAAAAGAGGACCAGTACAAATATTTAGCAAATACTAAGGAGCTCTGGTAGCATAGTGCCTAAGGCACTTGACTGCTAACCAGAAGGCTGGTGGGTCAAACCCACTAGCCACTCCTCGGAAGGAAGACTGGGCAATCTACTTCCATAGTGATGCTGCCTCGGAAACCCAAGGAGGGGTCGCTATGAGTCGGGGCTGACTCAATGGCACATAACAACAACAAAACAATAGTAATGAAGAAAGTGATAACACAGTTCATAAACAAAACAAGCTCAGCACAGAACATTATATGGAACAAAGAAATCAACACCATGAAAAAGCACATAACAAAAATGACAGCAACAAATTTATACTTGTCGATAATTACGTATCTGGCAAGGGACTTATCTCTAAGATTTACAGAAAACTCCAATGCCGCAACAGCAAAGGAATAAACAATCCAATTGAAAAATGGGCAGAAGACATGAATAGACACTTCACACCAAGGAGAAGATTCAGGTGGCCAGCAAATACATGAAAAGATGCTCACTATCACTGGCCATCAGAGAGATGCAAATCAAAACAACGAGATACCATCTCACCCCAGTACTGATAGCAAGGTTCAACAAGACAGAAAATAACAAATGCTGGCAGGGATGTGGACAGATTGGGACTCTCATATGCTGCTAGTAGGACTGTGAAGTGATACAAAAAGTGATGGAAAGCAGTATGACGATTCCTTAGAAGGCTGAAATTGGAGATACTATTTGACCCAGCAATCCCACTACTAGGTATATATCCTAGAGAGGTGAGGGCCAGGACAGGAACAGGTATATGCACATCCATGTTCATTGCAGCACTATCTTCAATAGCAAAAAGATGGAAACAACCTAAGTGCCCATCAACATAAGAGGGGATGACCAAACTATGGTATATACACACAATGGAATGCTATGCAGCACTAAAGAATAATGTAGAGTCTGCAGAACACCGCATAACATGGATGAACTTGGAGAACATTATGCTTAGTGAAATAAGTCAATCACAGAAGGACAAATATAGTGTTAGTTCATTGTTGTGGAGGGTCAAGGAAAGGTTTATATATGGAGGGACATTTTCTTTGTTGGTTGCCAGGGGTGGGAGGGGATGGGAGTAGAGGGAACACTACGGAAAAAAAAAAAGAAAAGAAAAAGCATTGAGTCATGTCACTTTAAAAAAAAAAAAAATTACAAGTAGCATAAATAACCACCCATCTATATGCAAAGTTTCTAATTAATTTCTGTACATTTCCTACATAAAATCTGTCAGGTATCAATTTGATCATGTAAATAAAATTTTAATGTTTGTTTGGCTACTTAAACATACCTGGGTAATAAACTTTTTTCCCATCAGTCTTGTATACAACCATTGTGATAAATTCTCGATTATTTGCAAAATCATCCTAAAATCACAAAGAATCCAATGTGGTTATGAAAATGGGTTCAAAATGCTCCTTATTTTGTGTTTAAAAGAAAAATTCTAATTTTAAGAGCATTCCTTTCAGCTCCTTAGTACAGATTGTTTTTTCAGAATTAAGCTGTTATTTCAGATGATTATTACAATTGTGTTATTATATTAAGTAAGATAATTCTGGGGCTATTCAGATTATAGTTACTTTTTACAGAATGAGGCATAATGAATTTACATTTTCAAACGCCCTTCAGCATAATGTTAATATTATCAAGGTCTAAAGCATACAGTCAAGCCTCAAACCCTCACTAAAAAAGCATAAGCTTCCTCACATTTTTCTCCAGAGATGATGTTTTAACAAGATTTTAAGTGTACAATTATAAATTTCCTTAGATGAAAATATTTATTTATACAAAAACAAGCCACTATTTTCAGGGCACCTATATAAATGATATAGGCTGGTGATCAATTTATGTATCTCATAATAAACAGTCTAATTAAATTTAAAAGAATTTCTGTATGAGGTATCATTAGAAAGTTATCATACCTTGTCTGTTATGTGTCTACTAAGCAAAACCCACACTGCAGCGCCCCCTTGTGGACACTGAACCTCCAGTTTATATTGGGGGTTGTTGGCCAAGCTATAGGCATCTTTCACAGGTCCTTGCTTAGCATCCCAAGTACTAAAAGACAGAGTCAACAAAGATAAAGGTAGTAATTAAATTTCTTATGCAGCTAAAATATAACAATTTTCAAAGTGCTGTGTTTTAAAACAATTATGCTATTGTTTTTATTTAGTTTTACCATTTTTTAAAAATTTTTTGGCATAACCAAAAAGTACAGAAAGAAAACAACTAATACATGATAGTCACTTGAGGGCATAACAAAAAGAAAGGATACTGGTCATACTGGTCTTCCAAATTAACCATAACATTTTAAATGAAAAAAAGTTGAGATTATTATAAAGCATATTCTGAAAAGTATGAAAAGTTACCTGTGAATACATGTTGATTCTTTAAAAAGACCTGGATTCCAACTCAAATAAATCACATCATAATACTGGCATAAATCATCCCATGAAATCCAGAATATTCCTGAAAATTAAATATCTTTCTTAATTTAAAAACATCCGAATAATAAATGACTTCAACAACAACAATGCAACACACTGCCATCAACTCAGATCCGACTCATAGCGACCCTTCCCTGGGTTTCTGAGGCAGTATCACTATGGAAGTAGATTGCCCAACCTTTCTTCTGAGGAGTGGCTGGTGGGTTTGAACCACCAGCCTTCTGGTTAGCAGTCAAATGCCTTAGGCACTACACCAAATAAATGACTTAAGTTAGATAAATACGTTTCACATTATAAAAGCATACTATTTATTTGAAGAATAAATGGTATCAACATTAACAGATATATACACTTACCATTGTCTATTTTCTGAGCTGTTCGGGGATCAAAGTTTAAATATTTTTGCAACTCTGGAGTCCAGTTTTTTACATCATTTTCACTGTATCTGCCTTTCCAACGTAAGTGACTCCAAGGATTTTTTAATTGGATAAATCGAAGCCCCTATATAAAAAGACAAGAGTTAACATTAAATGACAGAAATTTATCACGGTTTTAGTAATTATACCATTGTGTCTATGAGAAGACAGATTCTGAATACTTACCAATTCTTTCTCCTCCAAACCAACCTGAAATTAATATTCTTTTAGCAACATTTTCATCAGGTCACATATCTGATAAACTTTAAACATCTACCTACTCCCTAAAGCTATGCTATCCAATACAGTAGTCACTAGCCACATGGTTATTTTAACCAAAGTTTAAAAATCTGTTCCTGAGTCACATTTCAAGTGCTCAGTGATTCAGTGACTACACGGGGCTGGTACACTGGACAGCACAGATACAGAATATTTCCATTGTGGTGGGAAGTTTTACTGGACAGTGCTGCCCTAGAGCGTCAAGTACTTCTCATCCTTTCTAAGTCCAATCTACTCTGGCCCCACTATATTTCCCAATACTCATAACCCATGTATCTTTGGCTCTATGCTAGTCTTTCTTCTTACAACTTCACACAAGTCATCCTTATTAAATCTTGCCTGTAGAAGCATTTGCTCATGCTGTTGTTCCCTTTTCCAGATGGTCCTCTCTGGTCCCTTTTAGCTACTCTTTACTTTTTCCTCCACTGACTGCCAATAAGTGAAGGCTAAAGCAGTGAAGAAAGAAGTGAAAATGAAAATGACGTGAAAAGAATGAACTTTGGAGTCAGAATCAAATGGGACCAAATTCCAGCTACATTATTTATCAGCTTTATGAGCCTTGGGTAGGTCATTTACTTCCTGTGAGCATTTGTTTATTCATATGTAAAATAAGGATTATAATGTCTCCTTATAAGACTATTGTGAATATTAAATGAAATAATATATACAAAGTATCTAGGACTCATTAATTCCCTTCTCCTTTTCATCACCATATCCTATAAATTTTATAGTGCCAACAATCTGCAATACAATTAGTTTAAAACAAAGAATATGCTATTTTAAATTGTGTGCTACTCATGTAAACATAGGTGTGTTGTATACCCAATGACACTGTAAACTCCGTGAGGTGGTGACACAATCTTTTTCAGTGGTCTCCACTACGCATTATGGAACACAGTGCTAAGCTTTAGTTAACTTCTCAATAGATACTGGTGGGTCTACTGACTAATTACACTAATTTAGAAACATAAAAGAGATGATAAATCCAAAAGAATATTTGTCTTAATTCAAGCAGTCACATTAGGAAATTGTATGCTTTTTCTCATAAGTCAAACTGGGTAACATTTTCTTTAAAACACATTCCTTTACTGTTTTAGATGGTGGCAACTCATGGCCTAGGGTAGGGACATAATACGTAAGAGTTGATCATCTCAAGCTATAGTCCCTAGAAGATTCAATAATACAATTTATTTTCTTTTATACCACCTGTGCCTCATCCCATTCCATATCAGTGAACAGAAAATGAATACTTAAATCTCTTCCTTTTCATAAGACCTTTCTCCTCATGGGCAGATCTTTCTAATGCTGGACTCTACCATTTTCTAAAAAAGGAAACTAAAGGAGAGGAAACTGCTGTACAGTTTTCAGAGGACACTCAGACATGACTGTAGATTGTGTTTGCTTAAGCAGAGAACCAACAATTCAGAGGACCCTAAATAAATGTCAAAGAAGTAAAAAAAAAAAAAGGAATATGGTTTATGCTGGAATATCTCACAATTCCAAAGTTACTTCCAAATAACAACAAACAAAAAGCCTTGGACAGGTTTATAAATCCCATGATGACCTTGTCCACAATGAGAGCAGCTCAAACCTGAGATGCACCTCCACAGTACACTATCACTTCAAGGAGAAGGGGAAACAACTAGCCAAAGGGAGAACTGCTGAGACAAAAATGAAAAAGATCTTAGAATATGCAACAAGGTTAGAGAGGTAAACAGAAAGGATAACACTTTCAAACAAGTATTAATAAAAAATCTAATTAAATAAAGAAAGCCATGAATGATGTAAGTTCGAGAGTGGCTTTCAACTAAGATTAAGTCATACACAAAAGAGGTTCTAGAGATAAATGCCAGAATGAGGTAAAGATGGGCATATTTTTAAATAGAAGTTAGAAATATATTTTGAGAAGAAAGTGTCTCAAAATATAGAAAGGAATTTGTTGTTGTTGTTACGTGCCATCGAATTGGCCCCGACTCATAGCGACCCCTCCTTGAGTTTCTGAGGCAGTATCATGATGGAAGTAGATTGCCCAACCTTCCTTCCAAGGAGTGGCTGGTGGGTTTGAACTGTCAGCCTTCTGGTTAGTAGTCAAGTACCTTAGGCACTATGCTACCAGAGCTCCTACAGAAGGGAATAGTAATATAAAAATGATGAGTTCAGGAAACTCTTCAAATATATACCTCAATCATAGAATAATGGAAGGTGAAAAAAAAAAAAAAAAACCCTATAAATTTTAACACATGTGAAGAAGCTTCTAGGCAAAGATCAATCTTGCATGAACAGAGTTTATGTAAACAAAAGGAAATTGGAACTGACTTCACAGCATGAACTGCTCAAGCTAGTCAATATTGTTTTTGATCAGTAACGTTCACAGAATTACAATGTGAACATAAGCATCATCACAGTGAAAAAATCTGTCATTGGCCACAGTTTAGTCCATGTACAGATGCTCCCCAATGCCTCAATCTTTACAAAATAACTGCCACGCAGAACTGATACTGCATGAATGTTACTGTTTTTTTTTTAAAAAAAACTAAGGAGACTTATTTGAAATTCTTATTATGATTCACCAGTTTTTTAATGTTTTGTTTTCAGGTCAAACCATGGGTTCCTATCTTTCTCAGAAACATGTTATTTGTTCAATTTCCTTTGAAGAATAACAGTGTCTTACTATTCAAAGTAAAAGACACAATGTTCACAGAATTTTTCTCAAATTCAAGTTTACTTTCATAATGACTGTTTTATTATCTAAATTTAAATCTCTTGTTACTATCTTCCCTATTGGTTACCTATTTATTAATACCTACCTCACAGGATGTTCTGCAAATAAAATAAAAGTCATATATAGAGTATATTTAGCACAAGGCCTGGCTCATAGTACTGAACAACAGTGAGTGTTATTTCAATACTTAAGTGTTTGTAGCAAAGTACACTTCTAAAACAAACAAATATACACTTTTCAGCTTATTTAATTTTTTTATTTGTCAATTTTTATGTCATTTTTAAGGGAAATACAATTCTATGCCATATGGTGGGGGGGTGCAAGAATGGCTGATTTAGAAAGCCTTGAGGCTATAAATTTTAAAATGGTGCAACAAGTTCCTACTGCCTTGACAATTCATATAATTCCATATTCCACACAAGAAAACCAATCTAGTTAATACATAGTGCACCCTGTTACTGCTGACTGATCATTACTTCTTTCTGTAAGTTTAAGCAGAGAGTACTAAAAAACTACTAATTAGCTTAGGAACTATACCATCAAAGAAATAAAGGCCTTCCTTAGTAATCTTTGTATTTCTAATCTATAAAGCCAATCCATTTTTCAGCTAAATGTAACTAATCAATAACCAGAAAAGTAATGAAGTCAAGCATTCCAACACCTGAGCAGAAGCATTACAGAGAAGCACCTGAAAAGCCTGGTAGCAGGCAAGTGCTGTGAAAGACAGCAATGCTTGCTCACACAAACCCACAGTATCTTTCTTACTCCTAGGTATCTTCCTATTTTTCATCCTTTCACAAATATTTCCTGTCTACTATACTCTAGAGCCTAATACTGTGCTTGACCCAAACACTGGCCTGTAACCCAGAACCTGCAGGGCAGCATATTCACTATGACCCTGGTACTGCTTTGGAAAGAGAAGAGCTTTAACGGCATTTCTGTTGTATCATCAATATTTGTGCTACGACTGTCATTATATTCCCCATCTTTTTTTTTTAATGTTTTTTTCCTCCATGATTTCTAATGCTAGAAGTCAAGTTCTTTAACACTAATAGGTAGAATGATTTTAAATCTCTGCCTAATTTGAGGTCCTGGAATGTCTTAATATTAAATAAGAAAAACAAGAGAAAAAAATTTAAGGCAAAACCTTGAGTTCTCTAATATCCAAAACAGCATATGCATGTGTGGGGACCAGCCCCCACTTCTCTCCTTCAGCTTCAGTCATCATTCCAGTTGATGCAGTGATAAGGACATCCCCTTTATGAAATCTGGAATGACCCCAAAAGATAAGCAATTAAAGAAAAACGTATTTGTAATCTCAGATCACACCATCTTCCCTTTTAGCTTAATGCCTTACATGAAAATTTCTACAAATGTGAAAATCTTTTCTACGTATGTGCTACCCCCACACACAAGAACTTTCAACAAGAGGTGGATTCTATTTCACAGCATATCAGAGAGAGTAAAATATCTATCTCCTTACCCCCCACTCTAGATAACTTAATTCCCAGGTACATACTTATCAAAGACAGAAAGCAAATGTTAAATTTTCCAACAGTTTACAAATAACAACAAAGATGTGAAACACCAAATACACTTTTCAAAAACAGATATAATTTATTTATCAAATCATTGAGCTTTCTAGCTTTGCCATTAATGTGTATTACCATACAGATAATGTTCCAGTTCTTACATGAGCTCTTTATGTTCTCAGTCTTCTCTTTTCCCACTGCCCCTCACACTTTACCATTACTTAAGAAATGCACACTGGTTTTTCTCTATTACATATTCTTGATTCAAATAATTTGCATTATCTACAATTTAGATTAACTATATTATCACTGAAGATAACTGAAGGCTGACTGTAGCAAACGCACAAAGGGAAGTCTATTCTTTTTCCCTAATAACTAAAAATGACAGTTTGTGTAATCCTTATTCTAAATAAGGCACAAAGTTTTTAAGCAGCCTCTGTCACTACAAAAAAAGAAAGGGGGGAAGAAAAAATAATATTTACCTTTGGTAAAGCATTCTGAAGGAACTATCCTTACTGAAAGTTTGGCTATCTGAATGCATAGCAATCCTTTCTGGTATCCACCCAGTCAGTGCATGAAGATCAATATTCTGCAACATAAACACATTTAAGGACTGTCAAAGTTATTTTCAAGCTCTTGAATCTCCAGGGTAGCTATTAAATCTCATTGATTTGGTATAATGATTTTATAGGAATAAGTCAGAAGTTTAACTCTGAATAAGAATTAGAGTTGAGTCCTGTTTAACTCAAATTCCTTAAGCACATGATGTCTTTTCCATATACCCTTTGCAGCTCTTCTTGAATACAGGCAGTGCTGAGGTTATAAACATGTAACTTACATACAACTCATCAATATGAATCAACCCCCATAAAGCCTATTATACTGAAAATATGAGGTACATACAATGGTTTGTAATAACAAACAGGAGATACTTTCCAAATCATATCAAAACATTATTATTATTGTATTATGTTAAAGATGTTTTAGTACATCTGGAAGTGTCTCTTTAATGTTTTTTTATGCTTAGAAACATATTGTATACTATGTATATATATGTATATACTATATACAAAGACAAACATTTGACTAACTGATGTTAGACTTGAACCATACCTAACTATTCCAGTTTACGTACAAATTTGACTTAAAGACAGACTTAGGAATGGAATTAGTTCATAACTCAGTGACTGCCTGTATAACAAAGTTTTTTACTGGCAATTATGAGGAAACCTCAAAACACACAACAGAAAAAACTGCTTTAATAATGACGATGATGACAGTCACTCACCATTAATTGAGTTCTTATGATAGTCACTGTGCTAAATGTTTTATACACATTCTCATTCTTTATTTCTCTCTAAACTATACTGCATAAATTAAAAGGCCATAGAGTAGAAAGCTAAACTCAGTCTAAAGGACCAAGTCAGTTTAGTAATCAAGCATGGAGATTAAGTACATCCTATTGCATTTCACTATGACCTATATATTCTTTGACTAGCATTTTAAAAACAGAAGAGTGAAGGAAGCCAGATTTAGGTAGGAAAACCAACCTGGTACGAATGAGGGTGATCTGCATATGTACATTACTTCATTTAATCTTTACAACCCTGAGAGGTGGTAATAACTTCATATTACAGACAAATAAAGAGATTGTTGTTGTTGTTGTTATGTGCCGTCAAGTCGGACCCGACTCATAGTGACCCCTCCTTGGGTTTCCGAGGCAGTATCACTACGGAGGTAGATTGCCCAACCTTCCTACCGAGGAGTGGCTGGTGGGTTTGAACCACCAGCCTTCTGGTTAGCAGTCAAGTGCCTTAAGCACTATGCTACCAGAGCTCTTAATAAAGAGATTAGAAAGGTTAAAATATTCTGAGGCCATAGGCTAGTTAGTGTCATATTCAAAGTTAAGCCAATTCTGGCTTAGGCCTAGCAGTTCTTATGACTATCATATGAACTAATTAAATGGTGAGTGACTGTCATCATTATCATTATCATTATTAGAGTAAGCTTTTCTGTTACGTGTTTAGTTTCACAACTAAATGTCACTCGATCTTAAAGGCTAACTTGTACTGAGTTTGGAAAAGCAACAGCAAACAAAAAAGAACTCTTAGAACCCAAATCTACAAATTGAGTAAATATATAGGGGATGACATCATGCCACATCCCTTTGATCTGAACAGGCTTCTCTGGAAAAGGTACACCGTATTTAACTGGCATTGTATCCCACGTAACGGCACACACATACATTTTTGGCTTTCCTGGACACAGACTCCACACAATTTGCTATCCTTGTACAAGAATATATGTACCCCCATTATAAGGTGACTGGTCAACATTTTTCATGGATTGATAATTTTTCTTTTCCTTTAAACAAAAACATCATTTATAATTTTCAGATTTAAACTAGTCTTATTACATAGTATAAGTTTGTGTCTTGGATCATCCTATTACTTACTGAATTGGATCCAGGGAAATCATATCCTCCCATGACTTTCATGTATGCTTTTTCTATGAGAGAAACCCACAGTTCACTTTTGTTGTTGGAGTAAGAACAGAGCAATTCTCCTTTATGATCAACAGGTAATTGGTCATCAATTATCACCTGAATAAAGAGAACATTAATTTCTGTAAGTGGCACAAAATATCTTAAAATCTCTTCTATCAAGGAAAAAAAAATTTAAAGCTTTTTTTTTTAAATCTCAGATTATAACTTACATATAAAGTCTTCTAACAGACCTAGTTTGTCCAATTACCTTTTAATTAGAAATAGTAATTAAGTACAGTCAATGTCATGAGACAAAGTGTATGTAAACTGCTGTATGGAAAATTAATTTGCTCTATAAACTTTTACCCAAATCACAACAAAGATTTAAAAAAAAGTAATTAAGAACTATCAGATTAAAATTTATTTTAAACATTAATAATCATTAGCTCAATGCTACTTTTGGAACTTTTTATTAATTTACACTAAACCAGTTTTTAAGACTTGCCATGAATTTTATTTTAAATTATCAACATATGTCATTGGTAGTAACATGAACAGCAATAACACAAGCTCAAAATCAACTAAACCAACTTTAAAAATGTCTACACAAATAATGATTTCACTAAAGACTCAAAGGTAGGGAAAGCAGAGAGAGAAGATGAGGATGGAGAGAGACATTATTCACCTTTCTTGGGACACCATTGAGGTGAAGTTTTACCATATACTTTCCACATGGATTGTATTCTGGTTCACCATCCTTATTCTGAGGGTAAATTATGCTTTTGTAAGAAAAATAAATATTGAAATATCAACATTAATATTCAGTATGAGCTACTATACAGGATATTATGTTTTACTTAGACATATGCTATTATCTTGACAATTTTATAAAAGTAAACATGAGAATAATTTCCTGTAATATGCCTATGAAAATAATTTTACCCTAATTAAAGTACTTATTTACGAAAAATAACTGAAAAAAGTACCTTATAATATCATGAGTATTTCACAATATTCTGAAAAGTGCTCTATTTCACATTATATACTTTGACTAATAAATTGCCCATTAAGTGGATATATTTTATGCCAAATTTAGACCACACTGAACATACCAAATATTATTTATTTATATTGTCTATTTATCCAAGATGCCAAGCAGCTTGAAACTAAGGACTGTGTCTACTTCATCTTTGTACCCTGAGGACCCAGCACACAAAACCACTCAGGAAAAGCTGAATGAAATATATGTTGTTGTTGTTTTGTGTCATCTAGTCAATTCTGACTCATAAAGACCCTACAGCGCAGAGCAGAACTGCCCCAGAGGGATTCTAAGGCTGCAATCTTTATGGGAGCAGACTGCCAGGTTTTTTTCTACTGTGGAGCAGCTGATGGGTTTGAACTGCTGAGCTTTATTTTTAGAATGATTTTAAGTTAATATAACTTTTAAATATTGAAAGAAAAAGTATTTCAGCAACATTTTAGTATATTCTAATGCAATGCTAGTACTGTATTTTATATTTTCTAGCAGCTGTATTTTTAAAAGTACGAAAAAAATTAAGTCATTTTAATAATACATTTTATTTAACCCAATATAACCAAAATATTATTTCAACATGTAATTGATACAAAACTTTGAAATATTTTCCCATTTTACATCTTCTTCATGCTAAGTTTTCAAAACCAGACATATGTTTTACATTTATGGTCCCCCTTAGTTCATATTAGCCCATTTAAATGTTCAATATCAACCTGTGGCTAGTGGCTACCACACTGTACAGTACAGTGATAAAGTACTATATATATGACATAATTTTACTTTGACCAATTTATTTTAAAACAAGCTTATTCCATATATTATTTTAACTGTATATGCAGACATTCTTAAACTGTTTTACCGTATCTTCCCACATTCACAAATCCCTTGCTTAACCTCTACAGAAGAGTCATAATATTCCAAGGGATATGTTTTTTCCACTTTCTACAGAAATAAGGCCTAAGTTTGTAATTTCCACAAAAAAGAGATAATTATTCTAGGAAAAGGGCTAGAGGAATAAATGTAAAATTTTACCTGGTAATCAACTTCTTATTAAATCGCCTTTCATAAGCTGCACTGATAGCCAGTGATGCCACAAAAGAACAGTCTGATACTATTGTCTGTTAGTAAGAAAAATTTTTTAAATAAATTCATTCATGGCAAAATAACTGCAATGTTACCACAAACATATTAAGCAATGCACCTGTCTTTTTATTTTAAAAATCTTCTTGACTATTGCTTGAATAGGAAAATAATAAACAGAAATAAACAGAAATCCTGCTGACTCACAGATTGTTAGTCCTAGAAAATCTAAGGACAGCTGAATAAAGTATTTCAGCAGAATTAATTTAGAATCATTAGGTATGATGTATTCCTTACAGGGGTAAAAACACACTCATTGAACCACATCATTAATATTTATGGACATAAAATTAACGACATTTTTTAAAAGTTTGTTTATTATGATATGATCAATCGGAATGAAAATGTGTATCAAAAGATTCTTGAATCATAGTATTTCAGGACTATCTTTTCTATATTAATGTGGAAGACAGCTGTGACTTCAAAGCAAAACTTAACTAAATAAAGACTGCAACAAAGCCATTATTATTGTACTGCCACTGGGATGTTTTATACAAACCCAGTATCATCCCAACTTTTATATCCATTCTATTATTAAAGGTAAAATTCAGATTTTCAAATTTCTCATAATGTTAAGTAAAGTCTATCTGAAAATCTGCAATTGGTCCAAACGGTTATTCATACTTATTATCATCTCACTGTGTGTAAGTATGTTGTCCCTCGATGGCCCAAATGGGTAAGTGTTTGACTACTAGCTGAAAGGTTGGTGGTTTGAACACACCCAGAGGTGTTTCTAAACAGGCCTAGCAATCTGCTTCCAAAAGGTCACAGCCTTGAAAACCCAGTGGGCAGTTCCACTCTGCATACATGGGGTCACCTTGAGTCAGAATCAACTTAATGCCAACTATTAATTAAAGCAACATGTTTAAGTCAAAATGTGCAGAATGAAAAACCTTTCCAATTATACTAATACATCTGAATATATCACAAAGATCTAAGAAAAAATTCAAACCTATATTGAAATCACCTTAAACATTTGCTTTCAAAGAAAATTATGCAAAATAAATGTTTACCTGTTTGATACTAAAACTGGACACAGTGTAAATCATTGTAGGATTGTTGGTGAGATCTTCTGGTCGTACCCATTTGGAAAATGTAACTTTTTGTTTAGGAGATAATGGTAGCTTGCCCAATCTATCACTGTGGTAATAAATAATGATGATAAATTAGTCCTAAAAGATAACTGAAAAGCAAAATTAAATTTCCTAGAGTTTGCCTTTTTTTTTTTTTTTTTTGGTATAGTGATCACCAGAGGACCTCTGTTGGCATAGCACTTAAGGCATTTGACTGCTAACCAGAAGGCTGGCGGTTCAAACCCACCAGCCACTCCTTGGAAGGAAGGTTGGGCAATCCTACTTCCGTAGTGATACTGCCTCGGAAACCCAAGGAGGGGTCGCTATGAGTTGGGGCTGACTTGATGGCAGTGAGGTTTTTTTTTTTTTTTTTTTTTCTAATAGTGATCACAGTTTATACTTATGATCCTATAATACCTCTCTGGTCAAATCTGGCTCTTTACATTTAACTTTGGGTTCAGTCAACCTGATCATCTCTCTCAATTAAGGAAATACATAGATAACTGAAAGTAGAAGATCAATTAAATTTATTTATATTTGCTTTAAGAATTTAAAAGCTTAATTTTGCATGGTTATGCTCAGGAAAAGGAGTCCCAGTGGTGCAATGTTTAAGCACTTGGCAGCCAATCGAAAGGTCAGTGATTCAAACCCACCAGCAGGTCTGTGGGAGAAAAGATCTAGTGACCTGCTCCTATGAAGACTGCAGCCTAAGAAACCCTATGCGGCAGTTCTATTCTGTTCTACAAGTTGCTGAGTTCGAATTGATTCAATGGCATAAAACAACATGTTCAGAAAATTCAGTTCCAATAAAACAGAGTCATTAACAACAGAGCAAACTGATTCATTCAGAACCCAGGAGCTACAGATTCCTTATCTTAGCCCTTGACAAACTACTCTCTACAAGGCTAACAATGACAACAACTAACATTTGAGCAGCACTAACCACGTTACCTATCGAAGGAAGATGGGGCAATCTATTTCCGTAGTGATACTGCCTCGGAAACCCAAGGAGAGGTCGCTATGAGTCAGGTCCAACTTGACGGCATATTAACAACCACCACCACCACCACCATGTTACCCACAATTCATCTGTTAGTCATACTGTAGTGGCTTGTGTGTTGCTGTAATGCTGGAAGCTATGCCACTCATATATCAAATACCAGTAGGATCACCCACAGTGGACAGAGGAGCTTCCAGACTAAGAAAGACTAGTCTGGAAGAAGGACATGGCAGTGTATTTCTGAAAAAAACTGGCCACCAAAAACTTTAAGAATAGTAGTAAAACGCTGTAATCAATAAACTGATTGAATTTAGAAGAATTTAAAGACCAAATAAAAAACTAAACCCACTACCTTCAAGACAGGCACAAAGTTGAAGGGAAATTACGAGGCTAATTCAAATTTATAATCTAATTACTAAATATGTAAATTATTAATCACTAATAATTAATAATCACTAAATAGTTAAATCTAATTACTAAATAATTAAATTACTAAACTAAATAATTAATTACCAATAATTAATAATTAATAATTAAATCTAATTAATAATTAGATTATAAATTTGAATTAGCCTTATATTTTCCTTTCAACTTTATGATGGTTGTCTTGAAGGCAGCAGGTTTAGTTTTTCTTGTCGTCTTTAAATTCTACTAATTCAATCAGTTTCTTGATTACAATGTTCTACTACTATTCTTTAAGTTTTCAGTGCCAATTTTTTTTCAGAAGTAGACTGCCATATCCTTTTTCCAGACTAGTCTTTCTTGGTGTTATAGAAGACTACGCCAACTAATATTTTCATTAACAACACTTCTTTGAATTGGACCATTATTAGTATATGACACTATCATTCTATTATTTCATTTTTCCATTCCATACATTGATTGGCTTGTATCTCTGCTATAATTCAATCATCAACTCAACAAACATTTACTGAGTGAGTACTCACTTCCTGCTAAGTACTGTGCTAGAAACTATGAATATAATATTGGGCAAAAGGAGATCCACATGTGTCCATTACCAGGCACATAATAACAGATGCTCCTGCTATGTGGCCTCCTTCTCTTATCATCTCTTTTCCAACCAAATTTTTATTCTTAAAAAGTATTAAAAATTCTAACATCAAGGCTTCTACGTATTAAACTGGAATTCAGAAAACTAAAAAAGTACCAAAAAAAAAATGATTTTGAAAGTAAAAATTGCAATAAAAATAGCGCTTACTTACCAGAAAGGCATCGGATAGGCAAAGCGTTCCCTCAGATCAACACTCATGAAAGGAACATATTCTATACCGTTTATTTTTGATGTTGTCCTATAAAACACAAGAGAAAAAAAAAATCTAACAGATACTCAAGTCTACCTTAATCACCAAGATTCTTGGTGGCACAGTAGTTAAGCCTCAGAAATCCTTTGAAGCAGTTCTACTCTGTCCCAGAGGTTGCTATTGAGTCAAAATCCACTCGATGGCATACAAGAACATCTTAATGACCAATCATATTTAAACTCTGTAAAATTTAAATGATGAAGCATGGTACTATGATAAACTTCAGCTGACAACTTCACACTATTGGTATCTTTATTTAGGCAAAATTTTCATAGAACAGTTGGATATCAGAGAATAACTAATCCAATTCAATTCAGTGAGTTATTTTTTTACCACCAGCACACTAGTCTGAAGATAGGCCTATATTAGAGGTAATGAAGGACGTTTATTCTACCTGATACCAAGGACACAAAGCCAATTCTATCCTAAGCACAAATTGGCCCAAAGGGAGTAATCAATTGCTTAGTTATTTCAGAATTTAAAAAACATGATTATTAACAATTCCGAAAAATATTTTTCATATTTTCTGGTTATGGGACAATGGAATGGCAAAGGAAGAAAGAAGTGTTACAGATATCAGCTATGGCCTGCTGACAAACTACAGAAATGAGATCTCCGGTAGTTATGTATATTTTCTCTTTATTTTACATACATGTTTATTTATATAAATTAGCTATTTCCTTCCTCTCTTTCTTTTTCTTTAGAAAGTTATTGCAGGTTAACTTCACATTTTGGTCTCCAGGTAACACTATTCAGTGAGACTATGACTGAATTTGAGAGGTAACTTAATATAGTCAGTGATGTATATACATTGACTCAGGAACACGTGTCTCTGCATTTTGGAGAAAAGGTGAGAACTTTTCACTAGTATGAAGAATAGCTGCATTTTAAAGGTGGAAATACAGTTGTTTTGTTGTACTATGGAAGTTCAAACGTGCATAACCAAAAAAACCAAACCTACTGCCGTCAATTCAGACCCATAGCAACCATATGAGACAGAGTACAACTGTCCCATAGGGTTTCCAAGGCTGTAAATCTTTATGGAACCAGAGCACCACAACATTTGCCCATGGAGTGGTGAATGGTGGATTGGAACCGTTGACCTTTTGGTTAGCAAACAAGTGCTTTATCCACTGTGCCACAAGGGCTCCTTTGTGTGGATAATGAGTAGCCAAAAAATTGTACTGTTATTAAGTTACTGTCTCTTAACTCCAAAACCACCTTCTTTGTTTACCCTACTTTAATGCTGTGTTGGTTCATGTCCAGTTTTTTAAGGAAAAATGACAGATTAATAGGAATAGAATTAAAATCTCTCAGGTGGAAAACATTCTCAGGTGACTGAGGAAGGAGCCTTTGTAGCTCAATTTTAGGAAAATTAAAAATGAGTGTCTACATGTTCTGCACAGTTCTGAGCAGGCTGAACCTCCTCCAGTGCCTGACTTAAGAACAGGCATACTAGCTCAGAGATTTACCCCATCTATACTTGCTCAGGATGCAATGAAGCCTTTCCACATTATTGTTGTTTTGCATTCTAATATCCCTGAGACTGCTTCTTGGACACACTGAGCTGATTGCCTAGATCAGGGATTGGAAAACTTTTTCTATTATGGGCCAGAGAATATATCCATTAGGTTTTACGACCACATATTCTGTGCATGTGTGTGTGTGTGTGTGTGTGTGTTTATGTAGGAACAAAAAAAAAAAGCAAACCCCAAAAACCCAAATCAAAACAGGTAGTCAAGTAGCTTCCCACTTATGGTAACCCATGTATAGCAGAGTAGAACCGTGTTCCAAAGAGTTTTCAATCACTCATTTTTTAGAAGTAGATCACCAGGTCTTTCTTCCAAGGCACTTCAAGGAACTTCCAACCTTTGGTTAGCAGCTAAGCATGTTAACTGTTTGCACCACACAGGGACTCCCTAGTCCAAGACCATCATTTCCTGACCTAGACCACCATGTGCCTAAAATGCTTTTTCAAGGTAATAATTTTTCCCTCTTAGGACTGGTTACAAAGTTGCATAGATTATAAGTGACGTGCCCATAGTCCTATATCCCCCCAAGCCTTTAAGTGCTCAATTTTGCAGAATGCTGGATAGAAAGACCTACCATGTCTATAGAAATGTAAATATTAAAATAATTATGGAACTAACAACTATGAACTCTTTCAAGTTGTGATCATATGACGATAATTTCTAATTACAAAATAATAGCACAACACACTAACAAAGATCTAAATAAATTCAAAAAAGTATGAGAATAAAATTACCTACGTTTACTATGCTAACAAAATTCCTCACTATAATGAATCTTAAACTGACTTACCTGAGCACTTCTATTTCTTCCGCTGTGTATCTCTGCCCTTGTGCATCACATGATTGTGGAGTTATAAACTGCTGTGGTCTTTCAAGGAAGGGATTAGGTCCTAGTGGAAAATGGGCTCTCAATGGAGGTGGCTTTGGTTTGTTATTCACTGACTTGACTTTGTTAAGTGGCTTTGTCAAAGGTTCACTTAATGCTTCTGCTCTATAACAGAAAGAGGCAGAGAAAAACTGTTCTGGTGTTTCTTCCCACATTTTGGTTTCCATAAAACAAACTTCAAGATCCAGTAAAGCATTCTAATGTAAAATTAATAAATACAATACTTACATACAAGTCAAAATTTCACTGCTCAAGCTATTCCCAAAGATAAGTATTTTTTGCAAATAATATACTATCAAAAACAATAAGAACTTATGTCAGATACTATGACATATGTCAAGGGATATAAAAATGTTTAAACACAATTCTTACCTGAAGGTGCTCATGATTTTGTGGGGGAAAAGAGACAAGTAATTGCAATGGAAGTGATAGATACTAGGATGGAAGTATAACATAAGGGTGAAGATGTACCAGAAGAACTTAATGAACTGGGAACATAGAGTAAGCCAGGGAAGATTTTTCTGAATTGATGTTTAAGCTAAAGAGTTCACCTGGGGAGTAGGGAAACATTCAAAGTAGTCAGAATAACATGTGCAAACATGTGGAAATATGAAATGGCACTGTAAGTTAAGGTCATTTCAAAAGAATGAATGTAGCCCCTATAAAGTACAAATGAGAGGCAACAGGAGATGAGACCAGACAAAGGCCTCTCATGGTATGCAAGGGAATTTAGACTTTGCTCTGCTGAAGAACTAACTAAAAAGTATAAGTTCTTAATCTGAGGTCCACACATGAGCTTCAGGAGTCTTGTAAACTCTGAAATTGTTGTCATTGTTATGTGCTGTCAAGTCGATTCTGACTCATAGTGACCCTGTGTGCAATACAATGAAACACTGCCCGGTCCTGTGCCATCTTTACAATCCTTGCTATGCGTGAGCCCACTTTTGCAGCCACTGTGTCAATCCATCTTGTTGAGGGTCTTACCCTTTTTCTCTGACCCTCCACTTTACATAGCATGATTTCCTTCTCCAGGGACTGGTCCCTTCTGACAACATGATCAAAGTAGGTGACATAAAGTCTGGGCATTCTCACTTCCAAGGAGTACTCTGGCTGCATATCTTCCAGGACAGGTTTGTTTGTTCTTCTGGCAGTCCATGGCATTTTTAGTATTCCTCACCAACACCACAACCCAAAGGCATCAATTCTTCTTTGGTCTTCCTTGTTCACTGTCCAGCTTTCACATGCATGAGGCAACTGAAAATACCATGACTTGGGTTACCTGTATCTTAGTCTTCAAAGTGACATCTTTGCTCTTCAACACTTTAAACAGATCTTTTGGAAACTTGCTCAGTACAATAAGATGTCTGATTTCTCAACTGCTGCTTTCATGGGTGCTGTCAATCCAAGGAAAATGAAATCCCTAACTTTAATCTTTTCTCCATTTATCATGATGTTTCTTATTGGTTCAGTTGTGAGGACCTTTGTTTACTTTATGTTGAGGTGTAATCCATACTGAAGTGTATGTAGCTTTTGATCTTTGTGAGTAAGTACTTCAAGTCATCTTCACTTTCAGCAAACAAGGTTTGTCATGTGCATGTGGCAGGTTGTTAATGAGTCTCCCTCCAATCCTGATGCCATATTCTTCATACAGTCCAGCTTCTCGGATTATTTGCTCAGCATCCAGAGTGAAAAGTATGGTGAGAGGATACAACCCTGATGCGTGCCCTTCTTGATTTTAAACTATGCAATATTCCCTTGTTCTGTTCAAATGGCAGCCTCTTAGTTTATGTACAGATTCCTCATGAGCACAATGAAATGTTCTGGAATCTCCATTCTTTGCAATGTTATCCATAATTTGTTATGATCCACATAGTCAAATGCCTTTGCTTAGTCAATAAAACACAGGTAAACATCTTTCTGGTATTTCTCTGATTTTAGCCAAGATCCATCTAACATCAGCAATGATATCCCTCATTCCACGTCCTCTTCTGAATCCAGCTTGAACTTCTGGAATTTCTCTTTTAAGATCCTGCTGCAACCCTTTTTAAATTATCCTCAGCAAAATTTTACTTGGATGTGATATTAATGACACTGTTCTATCATTTCCACATTCTGTTGGATCACCATTCTTTGGAATGGGCACAAATATGGATTTCTTCCAGTTGGTTGGCCAGGTAGCTATCTTCCAAATTTCCTGGCATAGACAAGTAAGCATCTCCAGCGCTATATCTGTTTGTTGAAACAGCTCAATGGGTATTCCGTCAATTCCTGGAGCCTTGTTTTTTGCCAATTCCTTCAGTGCAGCTTGGACTTCTTTCTTTAATACCATTAGTTCTTGATCTTATCCTACCTCCAGAAAAGGCTGAACATCAATCTTTTTGGTACAGTTATTCTGTGTATTCCTTCCATCTTCTTTTGAAGCTTCCTGCATTGCTCAGTATTTTACCCTTAGGATCCTCCAATATTGCAAACATAAAATTATATGTGGAAAAAACTTTATATACATTTTTCCTAGAGAATCCTTAATTTTCAACAGAGCCTCAAAAGGCCCAATGGCTATCCCACCTCCCTGCTCCCCCGACCAACCATTTAGGATGTACTCAGGATGAGTTTTCCACATGGGTAATAAAAGTCATCTATGATTCTAACTGATGAAACAAGTCAAAACGGAGAAGACAAACTATCTGTCAAGTACCCATATCTTCATGGATTTTGGGAAACAAACTAAAGGTTGGTAGATGATGGTGATGAAAAAGAGGGACTGCTGTTATACTTGAAGAGAAAAATAAAAAGCCTGAGAGTTGACAGACCTACCTAGTCAGAGTCTCAATTAGGGACAGTTTTATTCATTCCTTTAGGAGGTATAATACTCTTGTGTAAATCCATTCATTCTTTACAGAAATAATGTACCAAGTACATACTATATGTCAGACCCTCTACTAGGTGTCTGATTACAGCAATGAACTAAGACAAAATTCTCTGCCCTTATAAGCTTACGTTTGGGGTATGGACATTGGAAGGAGATAGACATTAACAACAAACATAATACACTGGCAAATTTCATATATCTGGGAAAGTGATAGAGCTATGGTAAAGATATTAGAGTAGGTAGGATGAAAGTACTAAGGGAAGGGTTGTTGTTGTTGTTGTTATGTGCCGTCGAGTCAGCCCTGACTCATAAGGGTAGGGTAGAATTATAAATAAAGGGAAGGGTAGAATTATAAATAAAATGGTTAGGTTAGGCCACATTTAAAAGTAGACATTTAAGCAGAGAATTGAAGGAGATATACACATTCCAAAATCTAGGGTGTATGTATGACTATAAGGAGCTCTAGTGGCGCAGTTGTTAAGTCATCTGGCTACTAACCAAAAGGTCGGTGGTTCAAATCTACCAGCCACTCTATGGGAGAAAGATGAGGCAGTCTGCTTCTGTAAAGATTTACAACCTTGGAAAACCCTATGAGGCAGTTCTACTCTGTTCTATAGGGTTGCTATGAGTCAGAAGGGAGCTCTGGTAGCATAGTGGCTAAGACACTTGCCTGCTAACCAGACAGCTGGTGGTTCAAACCCACCAGCCACTCCTCGGAAGGAAGGTTGGGCAATCCTACTTCCGTAGTAATACTGCCTTGGAAACCCAAGGAGGGGTCGCTATGAGTCGGGTTTGACTCGACGGCACCTAACAACAACAACAACATGAGTCAGAATTGACTCAATGGCACTAGGCTTGCTTTTTTTTGTTAGGCACAGCTGTCAGCAGTCTCATTCTCGATTGGTTTTTTTATCAGCAGCTCTAGAAATCTCTCTGGAAGGTTTACCCTTTGGAAGTCTGATATTAGAAGACTGAGGGTAAGTCTTCCATTTTGAATATCGTAATCATTTGGTTTATGTATATTTGAAAAAACTAAATATTTCTTGACTAATTGGTTATTTATTGAGATTAAATTAGGGACTTTCAGAAGGTAAATATGCTCAGAGGAAGAAGGCAGACTTGTTCTAAGTCTCAGTCTAAAGTTGGAGGTTAGCTACTATGACCTCCACCAAAAATTTACTGTTACTCTATTTTTATAGAGTAACAGTATATGCCATCCATGAATAAGAATATGAATGACCAAAACTCACCTATCCAGTGCCTGTCGAGCCAACTGTTTCAGTTTATTCTGCAGGGTTTTATCAGCAGTTTCATAAGACTTAGGAAAAAGAAACAGACATTCTAAAGTATATTTTTCAACTTGCTAAGTTCATGACACTTCTAAGCAAAAATATTTACAATACACATTACACTTCTTGAAATTATGAAACAAAATAACATTTTCATCTTTAAAACTGTCACTTAAAATAGTATTGAAAACTTGTCATTGAGCAAACTTGAAGACCACTTAATGAAGAAAGGTACAAACTGGACTACAACTCTATGACAATGAGATCATGGGAAAGCTAAGTGGTAGGAACCTAGGAAGACCATTTATGGTCTCAGGCACTGACAGAAATCAGGTTAGATGGTTCCTTTGAACAAAAGGCCTGACAAAAAAGCCAGCTGGGAACACCATTCTGGACTTCATGTCATCTTCCTGTTAAATGCACTATGCTTTTTTAAAAAATATTTTATTGCATCTTTGGTGGAACTTTACATAGCCAATTAAGTTCCCCTAAAATATAGAATGCTTCATGAATTTGTGTATGACTCTTGTGCAGGAGCCATGCTAATCTTCTATCATCTAATTTTAGCACGTGTTGCTAGAGTAAGCACTGCACTACTCTCTTATGCAATAGGTGCTAGATGCGAAGGCTCCCAACCAGGGCTCCTCAGGAAGCCATAAAAGTAACTCAGCATATACACTTTATGCTGCAAATTAATAAAGCCCTTACAAACCACTACCTTATTTTTTAATGCATGAAAATGTGGGGTTAACAATTAACTTTATCCAAAGAATATGATCTTTCTCCTTGATTCCTGAGAATTAGGTTAGATTCCTTACCTCTAAAACTTTGGAATTTCCCCAGTGATTGATGTGTCCCTGATAAAAGCTCCAAACCATACAGGTTATGCTAATGAGGTTACTTGGGGTGATGGCCATGCTAGAAAGACTTACCTTGTGATATTAACTAACTTCATGGGAGGGATACATTAAATCAAATCAAATGTGACTATGTAATGAGGCTCAAATAAAGGCTTGGGACATGGACATTCCCTGGCATTCCTGGCTGGTGAAAGACATCAATGCACAAGGAAGAGTAATTCGTCCCTTTCTGGGACACAGAAGCTCTGTGTTGGGAACTCGTCTAGACCTCACTCTATTGCATCATTTAAATTTTTTTTACTACAATAAACTACAGAAGCCCTGGTAGCATAGTGGCTAAAGCACTTGACTGCTAACCAGAAGGCTGGCGGTTCAAACCCACCAGCCACTCCTCGGAAGGAAGGTTGGGCAATCCTACTTCCGTAGTGATACTGCCTCGGAAACCCAAGGAGGGGTCGCTATGAGTCAGGGCTGACTCGACAGCACGTAACAACAACAAATAATAAACTGCAGTAATAAGCTTAACACTTTCCACGAGTTTGGAGACTTCCAGCAAATTGTCAAAACAGAGGGAGTAGAGTAGGCAGATAAGAAATAAGATAGGTCCTGGAGGTACCCAAGCTTATGGCTGGTATTCTAAGGGGGACAGCTGTAAATCCCCAAATTTGTAAATAGTAGGTCAGAAGTCAGGGTATTGTGGGGACCCCTAAGATTGTGGCTGGCATCTGAATTCTTAGGTAGACTTGGCAGGCTGGAGGATTGTGCCTATTGAAATTATGAGATATGACCTAGCTCAGGGGGTTAGGATCAGAGGAAGAAGTACTATTTTATGTAGTTGATATCAAAATTGAACAGAATTGAACTGAACTGAATTTATTCCTTCATATCAGTTGGTGTAAGAAGAGGGATTGGAATGGACTTTTTTCCTTTTTGGAAATTAAAAAATATAAATAGGAAGTTTATGTAAATTTTCCTGTAGTAAGTACATTTCAAGGAGCTCTGATGGAGTGATGGGTAAGGCACTTATATGCTAACCAGAAGGTCAGTGGTTCAAACCCACTAGCTGATACGCAGGAGAAAGATAAGGTAGTCTACTTTGCAAAAAGATTTATAGCCTTGGAAACTCAACAGGGGTTGCTACATGATTTGGAATCAACTTAATGGCACTAGGTTGTTTTTTTTTTTTTTTTTAATTTTTGGAGGTTAATTTTAGCCACATTTTTACAATGTTAAAAATGTTAAAAATATACCTCTAAACTAAATGAAAAAACCATTGCTTAATGACTCAATGTCAAAATCTTAACATAAGAATGTTAAAATCCATTAACTGTCTATTCTCCGTCCCTTTTTTTTTTAAATTTTTATCGTGATTTGGGTGAAAGTTTACAGAGCAAATTCATTTTCCATACAGCAGTTTGTACACGTTTTGTCTCATGACATTGAGTGCAATCTCCACAATTTAACAGCTCTCCTCCCACTTCCTCCCTACAGTTACCTCTTCCCTGTGTCCTTCTTTCCTATGCATTCCTACCCACTGAGCTATCTCCTTATGCAAATACTGCCCTTCTGTTCACCCATGACTGATCATTCTAAGGAGTGTCTCTAGCTGGTGAAAATGTTCACCCTATATGCCTGTCCACTATTTGGCTGAAAGCCACAGGGGAGTTCAATTCAAGGCCTGAAGAGTAACTAGGGGGCATAGTCTCAGGGGTTTAACCAGATTCTTATCAGACCAGTAAGCCTGGTCTTTTTTTATGATGTTGAGTTTTGTTCAATATTGTTCTCCCACTCTATCCAGGATCTCCTGCACTGATCCCTTTCCAAGTGACTGACAGGGGTAACCAGGCACCATCTAGTTCTTCTGGTCTCACAGTCATATATGCTGAGGTTCGCATGGTCCACTAGTCCCTTGGACTAATTGTTTCCATGCATCTTTGGTTTTCTTCATTCTTCTTTGCTCCAGACTAGGAGAGACCAATTGCTACATGTGGATGGCCACTTGCAAGCATTTAAGACCCCAGTTACTACTCACCAAAGTAGGATGTAGAACAATGATTTTGTGTAGTATGTTATACCAATTGATCTTATGTCCCCCATGACCATGGTCCTGAGCCCACAGGTCCAACAACTTGCTCCAGCAGGATGGTTAACTGTGGCTAAGAAGTTATCATAACTTTGTCCCTTGTAAGCTCTATTACATATATGGACATTCTTATAGCACATACAAATACATATGTAGAAATATTGTCTGCCAACTTTCTATATGTTCATGGGTATATTCCTTTTGCCTAGACATACTTGATCATTCATCCTCTACATCACCTTTTAATGAGGAGTAACCTAGTTATGTTTATAATACTACAATATTTTTCTTCAATGAGTTGTCAGCAAAATTCACTGGATAAAAGACCAAAGTTCTTAGTGTAACTCCACCAAATTTAACTTCTTGCTATACATACAGTTTTCAGACAGAGATCTACAGCTTCTGTATACAGTTCTATAGCATCTTCAACATTCTCTTTTTCATCTTCATCAAAAGCTTGTGTAACAAGGAAATGGGCTCGCTCTAGGTCCAACTGATGTTTTGATTTCAAAGGATCAGCATTCTTTGACTGAACTAGGAGAGGAACAAAAGCATATACAAAATATTACCTATATACCTAGTGAGTAATTCACCATTTTAATATGTTTAAGACATTCTTTACCAAAACTTTACAACTTTTTCACTTAAAAACACTGACAAAGTCGAAAAAGAAATCCTTAAAAACGAATTTTCCCCTTCCCATTTCAATCTTAATTTTAAGGTCACCCTCAATTGTTCAACTCATATACAGCAGACTCTCAAAAACCAAACTCACTGCTGTCAAGTCAGAACTGACTCACAGCGACCCCTCCTTGGGTTTCTGAGGCAGTATCACTACGGAAGTAGACTGCCCAATCTTCCTTCTGAGACAACAGACTCTAGGTACCAAGAACACTAAGAAATGCATTATTTACTCAAAATTCTCTCCCTACCAGCACTCTCTTCATTTAAAAGATAGAACATGAGTTCTCCTCACACACCCCGCCAAAAGTGAAACAAAACAAAATCTTGGAAAATGCTAAATCTAAAGGGACTCCATTATGTTTTAAGATAATTAAAAAAATTTTTCTTCAGTACAGAACTGTCTAATATAATATACTACGGCTTGATGTTTCCTACTCATATGGGTCCAGAATAGGCAATTTTATATTTTTATTGCTCTTTAAAATAAGTATTTAAGCTTGTTTTTAATATGAAAGTAAATACTTGTAAAGAACTTGTATCCAGTCTATATAAAAACCTCTTATAACTCAAACACATCAACACCATAATGAGATACCACTTCATACCCAGTAAGAGTTCCTCGTGGTATAAACAGTTAAGCACTTGATCACTAGCCACAGGTTGGCAGTTTGAACCCACCACCCAGAGATGCCTCATAAGACAGGCCTAGTGATCTGCTTCCAAAAGATCACACAGCCTTGAAAATGCTATGGAACAATTCTACTCTGCACACATGGGTCACCATGAGTCAGAACTGAGTTGATGGCAAATAATACCAACAACAAGATGGCTAAAGCCAGAAAGTCAGAGAATAACAGTATTGGTGAGAATATTAAGAAACTGATAACCTCATACTTTACTGGTGGAATTGTAAAATAGTACAGCCAATTTGGAAAACAGTCTGGCAGTTCCTCAAAAAGTTAAATACAGAGTTACCATATACCCTAGCTGCTCCATTCCTAGACATGTAACGCAAGAGAATTGAAAACAACAGACATGCAAAAACTTGTACACTAATGATCACAGCACTATCATTCTTTATAACATAAAAGTGGAAACACAACTGCCCATCAACTGGTGAGAGGATAAAACAAAATATGGTATTTATCCATACGATGGAATGTTATCTGGCCATAATAAGGAATAAAGTACATGCTACAACATGGATAAACCTAGAAAACATGCTAAATAAAAGAAGCCATATAGGAAAGGCTACATACTGTATCATTCCATTTATGTAATGTCCAGAACAGGTAAATTCATACAGACAGAAAGTATATTAGTAACTGTCAGGGGCTACAGAGGTAAAGGTGGGGATAGGTGGGGAGGTGGGAGCTTGGGGAATGACTACTAAATGAATCCAGAGTTTCTTTCTGGGGTGATGAAAAAGTTCTAAATTAGATAACGGTGATGGCTGCACTACTCTGGGAATATATTAAAAACCACTGAATTACATACTTTAAAAGGAAGAATTTTATGGTATGTCAATTTTATCTCATTAAAGCTATAATTTTCAAAAACTTTATTAATTACATTTTTGTTAGACTCTTAAAAGTAATGTGGTAATGCTTTTTAAACATTAACCATAAAGGTGTCAACACCTCTCTCAAGTATGTACTAATCTCACTTATAAAGTGAAGACACCAAAGCTCAAAAATGTTAAAATACCTAGCCGAGGGTTTCTCAACCTTGGCACCATGAATATTTGGGCCGAGTAATTGCTTGTTGTGGGGGGCTGTCCTGTGCATTGTAAGATGTTTAGGAACACTCCTGACCTTTACTCAACTAGATGTTAGTAGCATCCTTACAGTTATAAAAATCAAAAATCTTTCTAGACCTTGTCAAATGTCCCCTTGGGAAAAAAATCGCTCCTGGTTAAGAACAAATGATTTAGCCAAAGGTTTCATAATTATACCGGTAGGGTAAGGACCCAACTTAGATTTTTAAGTCTTGAGCTCTTTATCCTACACTGGTGATTTTCAAATTGTTAACATTTCCCTACTCAGAAGTCAACTCATTAAGAGTCTCTTGACTATCAGCAAACTTTTATTTGTTTTAAAAACTGGGGTTCTGAACAAGATTGTATTTAAAAAAGGACTCTTCTGCGTAAAGTAGTAAACAAGTGAGTAATTGGTGAAACAAATGGCAAAACAAGTAAGGTACATGGTGCAGTGGTTAAGTACTGCTAACTGAAAGGTCAGCAATTCGAACCCACCAGCTGCTCAGTGGGAGAAAGATGAGGCAGTCTGCTTCCATAAAGATTATAGCCTTGGAAACCCCATGAGACAGTTCTACTTTGTCCTATAGGGTTGCTAGGACTTGGAATCACCTCAACGGCAAAGGTTTTATTAATGAGTATGCTTTAAAAATTCTTTTGAACTTCATTTTTGTTTCGCTGGCATTCAGCTTCAACATTTAATCTAGCATGTTTCAGAAGGGATTTCTATAATAGTTAAATGTTTATAACTTTTATCTCTCCACACCTAATTAAAGCCTTACGGAGGGCATGGACTGTCACTCATTTTTCTATCACTCAGTACTTACCATATAGCCCAAACATGCACTCAATAAATGGTTGATGAAATGAAGGGAAATATCTATGAAAAAAACAGGGAGATCGTGGAAGTAAGCATGAAAGATTACTTTCCATACTTTAAAGATAATTTTATTTGTAAACACTGTTTATAAAACAAGGTTTCCTGATTATCAAAGTGACATTTAAAACTTCATTTACTTGTAGAGGAAAATGAAGTTTCTTTAAATTACATGAGGCCCTGACATACTGGTAGTCTACATTTCAATACATGTAATTTACTTTCTGGGCACTGCCTTAAAGTGAATGACTTTGTCTTCAAGGGGATTGTCATAACAACAAATACAATGATCAAATCTACTTTATCCTAACCACATTATTCAGATGTTAGTGGGAAGCACTGAATAAGTGGTGGAAAGTAGCACAAAGTCTGAGGCAATGCTAAAAAAGTAGAAATTCTTCTAAGCTGCTTGTGACTTTATTATGCAGTGCCAGAAAAAAAGGGTTAATAAGAGCATCTTGAAAGGATGAATACATTTCTAAAACAAAATGTCAATAGGTGGTAATTTTCTTTTCTTCCCATGTGAACAGATTTTGACATCAACTACTTACCTCAAACTAACAAAAGTGTTATCATTAAACCTGTGAGTACTTCTATCACAGCAGTTGCCACATTGTTTACTAAAATAAATACAAGTTGTTCCAAGTCTCCACTTACATGGTGCTTTTCCAAAGTATGGTTTAAAAAAAGAGTGTAGCTAAGGTCTTAAGGGGAAATTGACAAAGGAAGAAATTATGAACTTACAGCTAAAACCTTCAAACATCAAGAAGAAATAATCACCTATTTTTTACTATCAGGAGAGGGCACTGACATATACTTAAGAAGAAGATTCTAACAGGATTCTAATCTTGGCTCTGCCACTGAGTAATTATCTGACCGTAAATCACTGTCTCTGGGCCTTGGGGAAATGAGAATGGACTGTATTATTTTTAAGATACCTTGTCACTGATCTATCATTTATTTCCATATACTCCAAATTTCCAATTATAAGATTGTTAAAGATGTGCTTACAAAAAGGTGAATGAGCAGCAAGAATAAGCATCAAGGTTTAAAGGTGAAGATAAAGAAGAGAGAGAACATAGGAATGCAAGTAAAATGTGATGGAAGAGAAGAAAAAAAAAAACACGACTAGTGCAGTATTCCTCTACAAACCTGCTGAATGTAGAGCTTGAACTCTTTCCAGATACTCATTTATTTTTTCTTGAATACGTTCTAGGCTTGAACCTGCCATTTCAGCATAAATTAAGGCTTGTGCAGCTTCCTAAAAATAAAATAAAAAGAAATGTAAAGGAATCCAGTAGATGTATTAAAATTTGAATATTCTTTGCTACTTTCTACTTTCACAACTGGTTTTCAATAACTAATAAAACAAAAATGTATGGATTAATCTTTAACATATAAGTAATATTTTTAATTAAATAAATAATTTATATAATCTTCTAATACTTTTCTTCAGTTCTTAATGGTTTCAATTTCTCATACTATAGAAAAGTTATCAATTCAAATATGAGGGACCATAAACATTTCCTTAGAATAGCGGTGGCTCATATGCTTTCGGTTTTCCTTCATTCTTATGCAAGAGATCAGACTTAAATTTTATCTCTTGAAAAGGTAAAATGAGCCTTAAAAGCATTAAAACTAATAATAACAATCAATGATCGTCACTAGTAAAATAAAACTAAGTACCAGCAAAAGACTGTAAGAAATTATAATGCTTAAATACATCACAGTGGCAAGAAATATTCTTCTCCAACAAAAAATAAAGATTGTTGGTGACATGTTTTGAAGCAGATTTAAGTTGTATCAAATAAACATTTTAATTAAGGAAACTTGGATTCTTTTTAGGCCAGATATGCTTCTATTTTCCCCAACATCATTCTGGGAAGGTTACCAAGTACCTAGAAAGATCAGAGTCTTCTCCAATCAACATCTTTTCTGCAATAACCTAAGCAGGTACACTTGTGAAGCCTCATGCCTAACTGACTGGATCCAAAGAAACCATATATTGAATATTACTTTTTGAATCTAGTTATTTGAGCAGAAGTTGTTTCATTGAACCTAAAAAAATCAGTAAGAAAAGCACTATCTCAAATACAGCCTAAATACTAAGGGAGTAAAAAAGGTATCATTTCCTCAGATTACATGACTCAGATTATTTCAGGGAAGGGAACTACATATACTTTTAAACATGAATGTTAAACATTGTATTTTATCCACTGTCATTATAAACACATTATGTTGTTGTTGTTTGCCATCAGGTCGGCCCGACTCATAGCGACCCCTCCTTGGGTTTCCGAGGCAGTATCATTACAGAAGTAGGAATGCCCAACCTTCCTTCCGAGGAGTGGCTGGTGGGTTTGAACCACCAGCCTTCTGGTTAGCAGTCAAGTGCCTTAGCCACTATGCTACCAGAGCTCCTTAAACACATTATAGTTATACTTAACTTCAATAAACTAAAAGATACACACATACACACTCACTGCTGTTGACTCAATCCTGACTCATAGGAACCCATGTGTTACAAAATAGAACTGTTCTACAGGATGTTTTTGCTGTAATCATTACAGAATCACATCACCAGGCCTTTCTTCCTCAGTGCCAGCAGGTGGGTCTGAACCACCAAGCTTTTGGTTAGCAGTTGAGCACAAACCATTTATGCCACCCAAAGACTTTCTGATATGTTGAGGTTCTAGTCCACCCAGGGGTGCTTTGGAAGGAAAGCTACCTTGTGATCTAGTTCCAAAAATATCAGCCATTGAAAACCCTATGAAACACAATTCTACTCTGACACACATGGGGTCACCAAGAGTCAGACTCAGTGGCAACTGGTTTGTAGAATACTACCCACCAGCCACTCCTCGGAAGGAAGGTTGGGCAATCTACTCCCACAGTGATACAGCCTCGGAAACCCAAGGAGGGGTCGCTATGAGTTGGGTCCAACTCGACAGCACCAGTACAGAAAATAATAAATGTTTGAAAAAGCTTATATAAATAGTTCTTGTTGTTGTTGTTGTTGTTATGTGCCGTCGAGTTGGACCTGACTCATAGCGACCCCTCCTTGGGTTTCCAAGGCAGTATCATGATGGAAGTAGATTGCCCCATCTTCCTTCTGAGGAGTGGCTGGTGGGTTTGAACCGCCAGCCTTCTGGTTAGCAGTCAAGTGCTTTAGGTACTATGCTACCAAAGCTCCCAAATAGTTCCTAGAAGAACCATTTTCCTTACCTTTTTAAGGATGGAAAATTCTAAATCTGTCATCTTATGGCCAAACGAGGTAATGCTGTAGAAAAAGCTACTCTCCACTGGCACCATTTTAACTTATTATCTTAATATTTGCCAAAGTTATTTCACAAAACTAAAACACAGAATTTTATTTAAAAAAAAAAAAAAACTCTCATGAAAATATAAAAGAAGTCCAAAGGGTGGGTTCTTACACGCATAAAGTTGCTAATCTAGATTATAAAATGAAGACAATAAAACATTAGTCTGAGAAATGCAAATTACATGTTATTTAAAGTATATATATTTATGGGGGAAAAAACTCACTTTGTGTTTCAAAATCTGACATTCCTTCTAAAAATAAAGGTGACAATATCACGAAGCCACTAGTTGTCTCTAACAAGGAAGTGAAGGGTCTGGCTAGAGATGGGGGTGGGTGGTGTTTACAAATCCTCAGGACTGAAAAGCAGAGAAATGAGCTGTGGAAGCTCATACCCTTTGATTTAGCAATTTTGCCTCCAGTAATTTAACCAAAAGAAATACCAAGAAATGTGCAAAGCATCAGTTACACCATCACTTTTTACGTGCACCATCACTTACGTGCTGATAAAACAGAATAAACTTAAATGCTTAGTTTGTAAATGAGTTACGGTACACCCATATAATGGAATGGTAACAGCTTTTGTTAATAAAACCACAGCAGTAAATCTGATGATTTGGAAAAACGTTCAAATAACATCAAGTTTTTTAGAAAAACAGCATAAGCAAGCAGTACGATCCAAGTTTTGGGGCAAAAAAAATGGTGTACACACATACGCATAGAATTACTAGTAAAAAATAAACATCAAATGCTAGGATGAGATGGCTTTATTTTTTATTTCCTCAACGAACATGCATTATTTGGTATATACCAGAGAATATTTCCCACTATCCATAAATCAGAGCCAAGTGACAGGAAGAATTAGCTACCTACTACCATACAGACTGCCGCCATAAACAGCTCAAATCGTGGGCATTTGCTGTCAAGTCTGAAAGGAGAGAAGTCGTCTCTCGAAGAAGCCCGGGCCAAATCTCCCCACCGTCGCAGAAGCCCAAGTGAGCGTAGGATGGGTCTGGTCTCTGCAGCTCCAGCCGCCTCTCCCCTCCGGGATTCCAATGACGAGGAGGGGGAGAAAGAAGAGGGAAATACGAAGCCCAAAGCCCGGGCCAAGTAAGTGGGCCTGCGTCGCCCCGGCACCTGGACCCCACCCCTGGCCTCAGGTTCCTGTTGGACTCCGACTCGGATGGCAGATGCAGACAAGCCGCCGCCCCCCTACCTTGTAGTAAAACACCGCCTCTGAGTAGCGACCTTCGTGATCGCGCTGCACCGCCAACCGGGCAAATTGTACCGCGTCTCGCTCCAGCGCCGCCGCGTCCATGGCGCCGAGACCCCGCTTCGTGGGGACCGAGGGAGGCCCTGACGCAGAAGGGCTCTCCCCAGACTGTGGTGCGCCCAGGAGTCGGAGGAGTTAGGGTCAGGGGCGCCGCGGAAAGTAAAAAAGTTTACTTTCGGTGACTGGGGGAGGAGAGCGGGCCTTCACGGCTGCGGCCCACCGCTACGCCGCACCCCCCTCAGCACTGTCTGGGCTCTTAGCCCGCGGGGCCGCCCCATTTCGTGGCCACCACGTCCTTCGTCCCGCCTACCGGCCGCACTGCGCACGCGCAGCCTGGCATTCGGGGGGTTTCTCCGGAGCCTGGGCAGCTGAGGCTGGGCTCGCGGGAGTGTGTGGGACAGTGGGCGGGGCTGGGCCCGAGAGGCGACGGGATAGGGTAGGCGAGGACTGGTATCACTTCGGGGTTGTAGACGTCTTTGCCGGTGGTATGGAGGTGGCAGTGGACTTGGAGGCTATTTCTGTCGACAGTTGGCACGAGTGGGAATGCGCTTTGTGGAACCATTCTCCACTTAATGAAGGGATAAGAGTAAATAGTCAATGCAGTGCATCTCCCAACACCATGTGGAATAATTAAAAAGAAAAATATTTGGGATATATAGTGAGGAGATAATACTCTTTTGAGATACTCTTTACACAACCTCAATCATGATCCTATATGCTCCTCCACTCCCCCACAAAGTATACACTAAGTGCTTTATTGATTTGATTGTTAACAGGGTAATATATTTTCATTTGTAACAATTATTTGGTTACTTAATGCTGTTGTAATTGAATAGTTACTTAGACAATTAGTTGATTAATGTCTTCACACATTCCTTTAAATTCTGAATTGAGAAATAAAAACAATCTAGTGTTGGAAGCCACAACATGGATGAAACTCAAAAAACTACTGAGTCAAAGATGCCAGATGCAAGAGTACATACTGTGTGACCCTGTTGAATGCTGAAGTGGAGGGCTGAAAGGGCCCCTCATTGAAAAGCGAAATTTAACAGACTAACAGGCATGATCAAAATAGACCTTAATCATAATGACTTGCTGTTTTTCCCTCCTTGTTTTATGGATGCTGAGTTGTTTAGGTTTGTTATTTTCAATTATACATTCTCAGGGTTGTTATTTTTATTTATACCTTTTCTTATGCACAACCTTCTTCTATGACTGGCTTCGGCTGAGTTCTATAGTCCATAAATCCAGATGACCCTGGGAAGAGGGACACTGAATTGGGAGTAACTACAGAAAAAGGAGAACAAAAACATTCCCGGTAGTCCAGAGGATCTTTGACCCCTTCCCATTTCTCTACACAGTCATACTTATCCCTTTGCTCAGGGAGACAAACATTTTAGAGAAGTGATTTTCTCTGTCTTCTTGGGTATCGGTACTCAATAAACCTTTTGTTTTCCTGCTCCAACCTGTTGTGATCATTGGCTTTCTGCAACAGGGTGTAAGGATATTGTTTCTACAACAGATTTCTGGTGGCTCTGGGTGGGCTTTTTGTCCCCCTGAGACATGGTGGCCTGTGACTGACGCATGAGTGATCTGCTCTAAGTGGCTTCTGGGTGAATGAAACTTTGTTTCATTCTTCAGAGTCTCTCCTGTGTGGATAGAGTAATGTTTAAGCTCCTCTAAACCAGTGCTTTCTAACAGAGCTGTTTGCACCTCACCCACCCTCTTCTTGGAGGTTTACACTCGGACCCCCTTTTCTTTTCCTCCTTTATTTTTTCTACAGGAAGTTTAAAGGTCAAAGTAACTTCAAGCTCCATTGGACTTCCTTGATGATAGCAGTCTCGAATGTTCCCTTGTGTTGGCCTTCCAAATAGAGCTTCGTTCCTTACCTCAGCCTGAGTCTATGGTTCTATAAGCTTAGCTTAACAGAACCTGGACCCA
>NW_006921590.1:24034987-24041536 GCF_000298275.1 Orycteropus afer afer
CCCCCGGAGATTTCTCCGGAGAGTCTTTGACCTGTGATGTGTCTGACTTGGCCTCGACCTAATGATATATCCTTGAGAGGCAATGTTTTGATCAGAGGTTTGAGTTTGTAATCGGGTTTAAGTGAAAACAATATTCATTGCTATAAGTGTTAAGATCATTAAACTAACATGTCTGTTTGCTGGCTTTTCTGTTCTGATTTTCTGATTCTGTTTCTTTTGTAACTGGTTTTGGGATGGTTAACAGCTAGAGTATACCAGAGTGCGCTTCTGTAGAATGTGTTTTAAAACATCAAAACAAATTTGGTTATGATCTCATGAAAAAGAAAAGGTTGGTCTTTTTAAGCAGAGTTGTGTGACCACAATATGAATTAGGAGACCAAAAATACTGGCTGCGTTAAGGGTCAGTAAATTGTAATACTATTTTGCAATTGGATTTGTTTTGTTCCTGCATTATCAAATAAAGCAAGAAAATGTATATAGAGACCTTTATGCTCAAAGGTACAATGATAAAGAAACTCAACAAGCTTGTGAGATTTATGTTCAAACCATTCCTAAGGGGAAGCAGCCTTCAGCTCCTTCCCTGGTATTAACTGGAGGAGAGGATCCTTATGACCCCTTAAGTTTCTTAGCTCCCTCTCCTCTATATCCATCAGAACCAGACTCTGCTTTTAAGTGGGAGCCACAGGCGAGAAGTGAACCTGCAAGAGGCTGCCTAATTTCTCTTTCCCGCACCCAGCAGGAGATGCCCTATCAGGGACCTGATTTGATCCAGAAAGGGCTGAAGACTGAGCCAGGCCATGGGGATGTGGCTAGGGGCCAATATCCACTTCTTCAGATCCCCTCAGAGGGAGAGATGGTTAGGGTACATGAGCCTGTTAGCACAGTGGACTTACACAATTTGAAGAATTATACTCCAGGGTACTGGGAGGATCCAGGCAAAATGTATGAACTACTGACTTTTATTTTAACTCGTTTGATCCAATGTGAGCTGATTGTCAGTCACTCCTGATTACTTGTTAACTCTGGAGGGACAGAGATTGATGATGAGCTGTGCCTGAGAGGAAGCACAGAGGGGCAGAGATGCCCAACCACAGTAAGTGCAGGTACTTTGGATGATGACATGCTACTATGGGACCCTTGCTAAGACCCAAATGACAGAGACGATTATGCAAAGCTTTTAAATTACAGAGACTGTATTTTAATAAGAATTAGAGATGGATCTCCCAAACTGAAGAGTCTGAATAAGATATATAAGATTAGGCAAAAGGATGAGGATCCCTCTACCATTTTACAGAGAATTTCCAAAGACTTCAAACAGTAAACACATTTGGATCCTGAAACCCCAGATAATACTATGCTTATTAGACAGAGTACTCCTGACATTAGGAAGAAAATTCAGACAAATGAAGGAAGTATGATGGTGAACACTGCGTATTTAGTGAAGCGCTATAGAGTCTTTAAGACTAAAGTCCAGACAGTCCAAAAGAAAGTGACATATTTGAGGTTTATTATCAGCAAAGGACAAAGGAAATTGCAACTGCAGAGAAAGCAAGCCATTTGTCAGCTAGCCCAATCACAGACATGTAAACAGCTTAAAGGGCAAGCAGCTTAAAGGGTTCCTGGGCATGGCAGGATTTTTTCAGATTTGAGTACCTAGATTTGGGACTTGTAACAAAACCATTGTACTCCTTCCTGGAGGGAAAAAGAGACTGACCCCTTTTGTGGGGAAAATTACAAAGACAGACCTTTGATAAATTAAAGCAAGTCTTACTGGAGGCCCCAACCTTAGCACTGCCAGATTTACATAAGTGTTTTGATTTGTTTGTGCTTGAGCATCAAGGCATAACAGCTGAAGTTCTTAGCCAGTTCCTGAGATTTTGGAAACCAGTGACATTCCTTTCCAAAACTTTAGATCCAGTGACACAGGGCTGGCCTGCCTGCTTGGAGGTGATGGCTAACCTTGTTGTTGTTGTTGTTGTTATGTGCCGTTGAGTCAAACCCGACTCATAGCGACCCCTCTTTGGGTTTCTGAGGCAGTATCACTACTGAAGTAGGATTGCCCAACCTTCCTTCCGAGGAGTGGCTGGTGGGTTTGAATCGCCAGCCGTCTGGTTAGCAGGCAAGTGTCTTAGCCACTATGCTACCAGAGCTCCCGATGGCTAACCTTAGGACAGACCATTTGAGTTTATACTGCCCATTCAGTCCTGACAGTCCTAGACAAGCCAAGTGTGCACATCTAGCCAGCAACTAGCATAAACCTGGCTACTCTGTTGCCCACTTTGCCCCAAGCAACCCCATTCATTGTGATTGTGTCAGGATCCTCAACCTGGTTGTATACCAACAGGCCAGACCTTTCTGATCAGCCACTGTGCAAATCAGATCTCACTTGTTTCATAGATGGGAGTAGCTTCATGGAGAATGGA
The DNA here is from genome assembly GCF_000298275.1 of Orycteropus afer afer. Classification (NCBI taxonomy): domain Eukaryota; kingdom Metazoa; phylum Chordata; class Mammalia; order Tubulidentata; family Orycteropodidae; genus Orycteropus; species Orycteropus afer. Next base: position 24,037,411 of record NW_006921590.1, read on the forward strand.
CAGCAGAAGGTGGGCTGTGCAATCATCAGCCTTACTGATTTTTTTAAAAATAATTTACCTTGGAAGCACAGATCCTCCCTCACAGAACATCAGTGCAGATGGCTGATGCAACTGGGGTCAACAATAGAACCCACTTCACTGGCATAATAACCCAGCTGGTGTCTCAATATTTGCATATTGAGTGAAACTTTTATGCTGCTTGGAGACCCCAATCTAGTGGTAAAGTAGAAAGGATGAATAAAACTTTAAGGACTCATATAGCTAAATTATGGCAGGTAATTAAATGAAATTGGGTAAAAAAAAAATCCTCCCAATTGCCCTATTCAGAATCAGAGTTGCCCCAAAACAAAATCGAAGGAAAGTCCCTTTGAGATAGTGTACGTGCTCCCCTAGTGCAAAACCTAAACACCAGTGATATTGATTTAAATTGTATCAATGCTAGAAAAAATCCTGAATTGGTCACTTACTAGCTTCATGACCTTAACAAAGTCACTAAATCTCTCTGTGGACTCAGTTTCCTCATTTATGAAATGAGGATAAAATTAGTATCTACTTTATAAGGTTATTATGAAAATTGAATGTGTAAATATTTATAAAATAATTTAAAAATTATACTAATGCTGATGTGAATTTAGGGGTTGGGGATATTCATGAAAAAAGTAATCCATTTATAAAACAATATTTGCAGATAACAGGGCAGACTTTGTAGACTCTGAGGGAGGCTAATGCTCTTTCTCAGCCCTACGGGCCCTCTACACACAGCTGAGCCAGGAGTTGGGACTATGTGAAGGCCTGGAATCCTGAGGATCTCACAGAAAAGTGGAAAGGATCCTATGAAATCTTGCTTTCTATGCCTACTGCAGTGAAAGTGAATGGCAAAGAAGCGTGGATACACCATACCAGGGTTAAGACTGCCCCTGCACTGGAGATCACTCAGCAGAGCCCATCGGTACACCCCCAACACTGGGAGGCAACACCACTGGAAGAACTTTAGTGGCTTTACAAGAGAAGCCCCACCCATGGATAAGCAGACATTACTTTAGACTGAAGTTAAACTTAATTCCATTTTATTTGCTTTCACCGTTTTATGCTTTGTAGCTTAGTTAGAATTTATAAGCAGATGTTTTGTTCAGAGGTGAATAATTTCCTTTCCATTATGCCTTACAGGGATCCACTTTGTAGAACAATGTACTTTAGGTTTCCTCACCTTTCTTACTCAGACACACTCTATTTCCTACAATTTTCCGGAAGAAGTTCAGGCAGAAATGAGACCTTTTTTCTGTAAACCCTGCATCAATAGGTATATCAAAATTCACTGCCGTGGAGTCAGTTTCAACTCATAGTGACCCCTCTTTGGGTTTCTGAGGCGGTATTTCGATGGAAGTAGATTGCCCAGTCTTCCTTCTGAGGAGTAGCTGGTGGGTTTGAACTACCAGCCTTCTGGTTAGCAGTCAAATGCCTTAGGTACTATGCCACCAGTGCTCCCATTAGGCATATCAGAAGCAGGAGTTAATCCAGCCTTAAACAAGACCAGATTTGGGTGGTTTTATTTTATTTTTAAGAGCTATCATTTCTAGTTAAGGATTAGGCATATGGAAACTTTTATTCAAAATTTATCAGATACCATCCACCTCCTGGCCATGGGCACAGAGAAGGCCATTCAAGCCCAACAGGCCTCTCTGAATTCTTTGAGGTTGTTGTTATTTTTTAAAAAATACATTTTATTGAAATATAATTTATGTACAGTGAAATACATAAAACTAAGGTGATATGGGTCGATGTATTTATTTATTTATTTATTTTGCAGTGTTCCCTCCCCTTCCTTCCTACCCCTGGTAGCCAACAAAGAAAGTTTCCTTCCATATATAAACCTTTCCTTGACTTTTTACAATAATGAACTTACACTATATTTATCCTTCTGTGGTTCTGGAGCATAATATCCTCGAAGTTCATCCATGTTATGCAGTGTTTTGCAAATTCTACATTATTCTTTAGTGTTGCATGGTATTCATTGTGTGTATGTACTATAGTTTGGTTATCTGTTCTTCTGTGGTGGGCACCTAGGTTGTTTCATCTTTTGGCTATTGTAAATAGTGCTGCAGCGAACATGGGTGTGCATATATCTGTTCTTTTCCTGGCTCTCACTTCTTTAGGATATATACCTAGTGATGGGATTGCTGGGTCAAATGGTATTTCTAATTCCAGCTTTTTAAGGAATTGCCATACTGCTTTCCTCAGTGGTTGTATCAATTTATAGTCCCACCAACAGTGTTTGAGAATCCCAGTCTCTCCACATCCTCACCAGCATTTGTTATTTTCTGTCTTGTTGAACTTTGATACTAGTGCTGGGACAAGATGGCATCTCATTGTTGTTTTAATTTGCATCTATCTAATGGCTAATGATCATGAGCATTTCTTCATAAGTTTGTTGGCCGCTTGAATATCCTCTTTGGTGAAGTGTCTATTCATGTCTTCTGCCCATTTCTTGATTGGATTATTTGTCTTTTTGTTGTTGAGGTACTGGAGTATTCTATAAATTCTAGAGATAAGTCCCTTGTCAGATATGTCATTACTAAATATTTTTTCCCAATCTGTAGGTTCTCTTTTTAGTCTTTTGGAGAAATCTTTTGAAGCACATAAAAATTTAATTTTTAGAAGGTCCTATTCATCTAGTTTATCTTCAGCTGTTTGTACATTTTGGGTTATGCTTGGTAGTCTATTTATGCCATATATTAGGGCCCCTAAATTTGCCCCTAGTATTTCCTTGAGAAACTCTATAGTTTTAGGTTTCACATTAAAGTCTTTGATCCATCTGGGGTTAGTTTTTGTATATGGTGTGAGGTACAGATCCTGTTTCATTTTTCTGCAAATGGATATTGCTGATTCCTTTGTTCCATATAATTTTCTGTGCTGAGCTCATGTTATCACTTCCTTAGTTGCTACTGTATTAGTATTTGCTAAATATTTGTGCTGGTCCATATTTTTATTTTGACGTGAATGTTTACACAGGTTATCCTGTGATTTATAATTTTCTTCCCAAGTTTAGAACAGTCTGTTCTATCTTGCAGTTGTCTCGACTTTGCTACCATTTAGAAGTTCCATAACTACACAATTTTGTCCCCTCTTTTTGGTTTGGAGTTGTCCTCATTAGTCAATTGATGTCTCTGGTTCCCTGTTTACAATTTTGTAGGCTTATTTACTTTGGATACTTCCATAACTGGGCTGGTTTCTGGGTTATGTCATCATGTGTGTTAATGGTTGGTTGCTGTTTGCTGTTCTTGGTTCTCTGTCTACAGGACTCCCATTAGCATCTCTTGTAAGGTTGGTCTGGTTTTTAACAAATTCCCTTAATTTCTGCTTATCTGGAAATGTCCTAATTTCACCATCATATTTGAGGGACAATTATGCTGGGTATATAATTCTTGGTTGGAAATTTTTTTTTTTCAGGGTTTTATATATACCATCCCATTGTCTTCTCACCTGCATGGTTTCTGCCAAGAAATGGGGGCTTAGTCTTATGGTTGCCCCTTGTAGGTAACTTTTCATTTTTTCCCGTGCTGCTTTCAAGATTCTTTCTGTCTTTGGTGAGTTTGATGATGATATGTCTTGGTGATTTTCTTTTAGGGTCTATTCAGTTTAGGGTTCATTGGACTTCTTGAATGGATATCTTCTTATCTTTCATCATACCAGGGAAATTCTCTTCCAACAAATCTTTGACAATTTTCTCTGTGGTTTTATTTGTCTCTTCCTGTTCTGGAATTCCGATTACATGTAGGTTATTCTTTTTGATGGTATCCCACATGAACCCTAGGCTTTCTTCATTTTGTTTGATCTTTTTTCTGATTGATCCCTTTCCAAAGATTGAAAACAAAGCTATTTGTCTTCAATGTCACTAATTCTGTCTTCCATTGATTCAATTCTATTCCTTTGCCCATTCAATGTCTTATTTATTTCTGAAAATTTAGTATTAATCTTCTGGATTTCTATCTGTAGATTTTGTATCATTTCTACTTTTTCATTTATTTTGTCATTTTGTTCTTGTATTGTCTTTTGAAATTGTTCTAGGGTATGTCTGTGTTTTCCTCAATTTTGTCAGTGTTTTCCTTGATCTGTCTCTCAGTTTGTT
>NW_006921590.1:24046906-24051327 GCF_000298275.1 Orycteropus afer afer
TCAAGGCTCAGGGGTCCAGGATTATCTTCTGTGTCTGTGTTAATTGGTTTCCCTTTTCTTTGTTGAAGAGGGTCTGTGCAGTCTTTCTGCCTAGTCCGCCATCTTGCCGGATCTCTTCCCCCATTACACCTTCTCTTATGCACATCGCTCTCCCACAAGTGGTTTCAGCTGAGGACCATAGTCCATGAAGTGAGGCAGCCCTGAGAGGAGGGACGCTGAGTTGGGAGTAACCACAAAAAAAGGAGAACAAAGACATTCCTGGCAGTCCAGAGGATCTTTGACCCCTCCTCATTTCCCTTTGTAAACATACTTATCCATTTGCTGAGGAGACAGACATTTTAGAGAAGTGATTTTCTCTGTCTCCTTGGGTATAAATACTCAATAAACCTTTTGCTTTCCAGTTTCAACCTGGTGAAATCATTGGCTTTACATGACAGGGGGTAAGGACCGTATTCTTCTTACAACAATCCCATTTATTAAAAAAACAACAAAAACAAAAAGCAAAAACCAGGAAAGACAAATCTACTCTATAGGCTTAGGAGGCAAATCAGTGATTGGAAAGGAATACAAGAGATGATGGAAACGTTTTATATGTTGATGTTGGTGTCAAAATGTATACATTTGTCAAAACTCATCAACTGTACACTTTAATCATGTTTTTCATTTTTTGTTAATTATTTATCAATAAAAAATTCTTTAAAGTTAGATGATCTTCATTAAAAGGACTTCCCACCCTTTTCTACAAATCATTTAATTGCTATTTCTTCATATTTAGTGAAGTTAAGAACAATAATTATTAACAGTAATAATATATCTTATCAGCCTGTTGTAAATTTTGTGAAGAGTGCAGATGTTTTGAAAAACTGTAGGAAAGACAAAACTAGTATATAATGATAGAAAGCATATCAGAGGTTGCCTGGAACTGGGAGTTGGGAAAGTGGAGATTGATTAAGAAGGGCATAATCGATCAGGGAAACTTTTTGGAGTGATGGTGTTTACATGTTTGTCAAAACTCATTGAACTGTACTCCTAAAACAAGTATTTCAGTGTTTAAATTTTACCATAATAAAGTTGATTTTTAAGATGTGCAAGAATGCAGTACTATATAGGTAGTACTACATAAATACTACATATTATTCATGTCATTATTAGTACTCTTTTTTAATCTGCCAACCAATATTCCCTGAAGTCTTAAATTTGAACAGTAGTTTAGCTTAAGTAGTAAAAAAAAAAACCAAAAAACAAAACAGGTCTGCCTTGAGTATTAAGCTCTTTTAAGAACTATCTATATAGGATCAAAGGAGCTCTGGTGATGCAGTGGTTAAAACATTCAGTGGCTAACCAAAAGATCAGTGGTTCAAACCCATCAGCTGCTTCTTGGAAGAAAGATGAGGCAGTCTGATTCCATAAATATTTGCAGCCTTGGAAACCCTACTCTGTCCTATATGCAAAACAATTCAATTCACTGTCATTGAGTTGGATATGACTCATACCTACCCCTCCTTGGGTTTCTGAGGTGGCACCACTATAGAAGTAGATTGCCCAACCTTCCTTCTGAGAAGTGGTTGACTGCCAGCCTTCTGGTTAGCAGTCAAAAGCCTTAGGCACTATGCCACCAGAGCTCATACTCTGTCCTATAGGGTTGCTACAAGTCAGAATTGACTTGATGGTAGTGGGTGGGTTGTTTGATTATATGGGATCAAATTGACAACGGCAACTTGATATATTAGATAGGAACTTTAGGGGGCAGTGAGTTTATGTGAATGGAGGAGGAACAACTCAGAAAGGAGGGTGAGTCAATGTCACTAAATTGTTCGTGAAGAAACTGTTGAATTGGTGTGTGTTGTACTGTGTATATTCTTAATAAAAAAGTAAATAGATTTTTTTTTTCAAAAATTTGCCAGCCAAGTGATCATAATTTATCATTTCATTCAACAAATTTTAAGAATCCTATAGGTCAGGTACTAGGGTTTTATAAAGAAATGAACAAAACTGTTCACTTTATAGAGAGAGCTGCAAGCCCACAGTTGAAAGCACCTTTGATAATTGTTAGAAGAAAGATAAATCAAGCACTGGGAGAATCAGAGAACAGCTCCTAAATTGACCTAGGGAGTTGAACATGGTGTCCCATAGGAAGGAATCTTTGAGTTAAATCCCAAAGGCAGAATAAGAGCAAAACAAGAGAGGAGGAGAAGGATGTTTCAAGCTTAACTAGAATCGGGAATGAACCTGGTGTATTGGGAGAATTCTGATGTGTTGGGTACGGTCGAGAGGAAGAGATGGGAAATCAGACTAGAACAGTGACTCTCACACATGAGGGAAATCAACATAGCACATTACTGGGCTCCACTACCCTAAGTTATTAGATCTGGGTGTTGTTGTTAGGTGCCTTCAAGTCAGTTCCTATGTGACTCATAGTGATCCTGTGTACAACAGAATGAATCACTGCCTAATCCTCTGCCATCCTCACAGTTGTTGCCATGTTTGAGCCCATCACTGTAGTCACTATGTCAATGCATCTCATTGAGGGTCTTCCTCTTATTCTCTTATGCTCTACTTTACCAAGAATGATGTCCTTCTCCAGGGACTGGTTCCTTCTAACACATGACCAAAGTATGAGAGACGAAGTCTGGCCATTTTCCCTTTTAAGGAGTATTCGGCTGTACTTCATCCAAGACAAATTTCTTCATTTTCTAGCACTCCATGGTGTATTCAAAATTCTTCACCAACACCACAATTCAGATGCATAAATTCTTCTGCGGTCTTTCTTATTCATTGTCCAGCTCAACCATGCATATAAGGCTGTTGAAAAATGCCATGGCTTGGGTCAGGCACACCTTAGTCTTCAAGGTGGCATCTTGGCTCCTTAACACTTTAAAGAGGTCTTTTGCAGCAGGTTTTCCTAATGCAATATGTTGTTTGATTTGTTGACTGCTGCTTCCATGGATATTGATTGTGAATCCAATTAAAATGAAATTCTTCACAACTTTAATCTTTTCAACATCTATTGTGTTGCTGCTATTTGTCAGTTGTGAGGGTTTTTATGTTCTTATGTTGAGGTGTGGGAGGCTAAGGCATTTGACTGCTAACCGGAAGGCTGGCAGTTCAAACCCACCAGCCACTTCTTGGAAGGAAGATTGGGCAATCTACTTCTGTAGGGATACTGCCTTGGAAACCCAAGGAGGGGTTGCTATGAGTTGAATCGACTCAATGACAGTGAGTTTCTTTCTTTTTTTTTTTTTTTTTAGTGTGTTGAGGTATAATCCAAACTGAAGGCTGGATCTTTGATCTTCGTCAGTAAATGCTTCAAGTCTTTTTCACTTTCAGCAAGCAAGATTTTATCATCTTCATGTTGCAGGTTGTTAATGAGTCTTCTACTAATCCTGATGCTGTGTTCTCTTTCGTATCATCCAGCTTCTTTGACTATTTTCTTAGCATACAGGTTGAGAAAGTATGGTGAAAAGATATAACCCTGACACATAACTTTCCTAATTTTAAACCACGCAGTAGTCCCTTGTTCTGTTTGAATGACTGCCTCTTGGTTTATGTACAGGTTCCTCTTGAGCCAATTAAATGTTCTGGAATAGCTGTTCTTCACAGTGCTATCCAAAATTTATTGTGATACACATAGTCAAAAGCATTTGTATAGTCAATAAACCACAGATAAACAGATTTCTGATATTCTTTACTTTCAGCTAAGATCTATCTGACATCAGCAGTGATATCCCTCATTCCATGCCCTTTTCTGAATCTGGCTTGCTTTCATGTCTGGGTGGGGCCTGGGAATTTGCATTTCTGGCAAGTTCCCAGAAGATGCTCACATTGCTGCCCCAGAGACCACACTTGGAGAACTGCTGCTCTAGACTTAGAAAGGAGTAGTGCAAAGTTCAAGGCTTATTTCCAGGCAAGACTCTTGACCTTAGCTCCATGACTTTGAAATTCCAGCACTCAGGAAGAGAGGGGAGAATGTTAGTGATTGAAAAGATGAGTGAGTTTAGTTCCTTCCCTGTGGCCAGATCTCTGCTGTGCTGGGGTCTTGAAACTTCCTTCCTTCCTAATGTCTTCCTCTGTGACCCTTCAGGCTATTTTGCTTTTGATCCAGCAATGGGTCAAAGCACTGCTTTTCCAGGCCCCACATCTCACATCTTGTAAGGAAACAGATTTATGTGTTGTCTTGGCGCAGGTGAGTAACCCTGAATTGCTCCCACATGTCCCTCCAGACTCTGTTGCCTTAGTCCCTGCCTTCTTATAAAAACTGTCAACTTTTACTGATCTTTTTTCCTTCCCACATAATGGAGAAAGGAAATAATCTTCCTACCCACCGACTTGTTGTCAAGGAATTCACATTGCTTGGTTCTACAATCGATGCCAACGGAAGCAGCAGTCAGGACATTAGACGACGTGTAGCATTGGGATAGTCA
>NW_006921590.1:24052747-24054211 GCF_000298275.1 Orycteropus afer afer
GACTGCACGTAACAACAACAACAACACACATATAATATATATCAAACAACCCATTGCCATTAAGTTGATTCTGACTCATAACAATCCTATCAGATGGAGTAGAATTGCCCTGTAGGGTTTCCAAGGCTGTAAATCTTTACCAAGGCAAACTACCTTGTCTTTCTTGTGTGGAGCAGCTCGTGGGTTTGAACTGCTGAACTTTTGGTTAGCAGCTGAATGCTTTAACCACTGCAGCATCAGAGCATCATATTTTTTATATATATCTATATCTATATCTATATCTATATCTATATCTATATCTATATCTATATCTATATCTCCCCTAATAAAATATACCTAAAATTAGGATATGTGTGTCTGTATTTGAGTTACATGCATTTTCACACTATTAGAATATATATGCATTGCACATATGTAAAATTAGAATTTTTATATATACCATAAATATCCTAATTCTGTCTATATACATATATCTTATATATATAATAATTTTTACATATATCCTAACTATATATAAACCAAATCCACTGCCAATGAGTTGATTCCAACTCATAGCAACCCCCACTGGGTTTCTAAGGCTGTAAATCTTTAGGGAAGTAGATTGCCTCATCTTCCTCCCATGGAGCAGCTGGTGGGTTTGGACTGCTGACTTTCTGGTTAACAGCCAAATGCCTTATCCACTAGGCCAGCAGAGCTCCTTAAATACACACACACACACACACACACATATCTTAATTTTATAAATACTCTAAATTGATATATATCACGATTTTAGATACATCTCAATTTTATGTACATATTATTTACACACACACACACATACTTAATTAAGGGCTTTTGAATTGAAAGTCTGGCCAGTAATCAATAAAAGGCTTGTTTAGACACACAAATGTGTTGCTTTTGGTCTTTCTTGCTCATCATCTCTTAGGGATTATGGGACAATTCATCTCATTACTGCAGAGCATCACCAGCACCATGCTGGATATATGTGAATTTCTGAGACTACACCACCACCTTGTGTTTCTATGGGGCACCACATCTAGATATGATAGTGTGTTATCCCAGAGAGACCTACGGTCACTAATTTATTCTTTCAACAAACAGTTATTTAAAATACCTACCATGATCCTGAAGAGCACAATGATCCCCAGTCCCAAGCCTCTCTGGGACTCTGTGGGACCAATACCCCTATTCCTGAAGCAAGGAATAGAATTGTGAGAAGCAGGCTGGGAGCAGAAAGGTGAGTTAGAAATCAAATGTTCTAGCTAACTGGAAAGGTACTGCTTAGCTCTAGGCAGTTCAAGGAAACTTTTGACAAAGAGAAGCCAGAAATTCAAATCTTGGTGTAAAAATCCTTAATTTAAAAATAAAAACTAATTCAAATATTTTTCTAAATACTATGAGCCAATAGTGCATGTGTTAGACTGGGTTCTCTAGAGAAACAAAACCAGTAAAGCTTTTATA